>NW_026126470.1:15410000-16130000 GCF_943737965.1 Phodopus roborovskii | reverse complement strand
AACATGGATGTCTCTTTCTTCTGCCTCTTCTTTCTTGAAATACACCATAGACCTTAGAACACCTTTGTCTCTGGCCATGTAGCTCACAAAAGGCAGAATTCCTCCCCCCTACCCCTGCTCTCTTCACTAATATAGACTGTGAAACCTAAGAAAGGTCACTCAGAACTCCTTCCCTCCTCTTTCAAAGGGCCTTGGGTGACAGGCACTAAGTTACACTGGTTTATTATTACTAGACCATGCCCTCCCTTGTCCTCCAATCATAATTCTATATGACGGCTCCTAAAAATATGCAGGCTGGGCTTCATTTCCTACATGCTACATAGATAGCATTTTATTAAATCCGTGAGGATGGTTTTCCCTTATTGATCACACTTTGTTCCAGGGTGTCAGCAAGGACCTTGCGACGAACGAAAATGAAATGTTTTCTTCCTTACAACACAGTGTTGGGTACACAGTAGGTGCTTAACAGATGTTTGTTAATAAAATGTCAGTGTAGGAATAAATAAATTTCAGGACTTCTAAAAATAATGTTAATGGCAAGCAAAGCAGCTACCATTTAAGCAAAATTAAATAGTAAAGCAAGAGTCTTGACCTTACCACTTTGAACCTCAGTTCATTCATTTGCAAACCAAAGGTCAGATTACATCAGCACTGCAGTCTTAAAAATCCACCAAGGGATTTGTGCCACCCATCTGTCAATCATTTTTCTCTGGTGCAGAAACACTTGCAGTATTTCCACTAGCCAGGCATCAGCAACTGCTGACATATTCATATTAACCTTTGGCTTTACAATTGGGAAGTCAGATATATAAACCAAGAATGCAATGTAGGTACTAAATTCTACTCCATTAGCCATCTGGTGACAGTTGTATGAGAACAGGAAGATGGCATTTCATATTGAAAATATGCCTTTAGTGGCAATGTCTCCTTTGAAACTATATGCATAATTTCCTAAAACTTAGTTTCATAGTTACTCAAAAGTCCTGTTCTCCTAGGGCCCATATCCATTCATCTCCAAATAAATAAACTTGGCCATGTGCTGTAGTATACTGCACCATTTGTAATCATTTACCTAATTTTGTTTTCCTAGCAACTTCCAAGAATAAACATTAAATTATTCGTCTCTACTGAATTAAAGGTAAAACCAATGGTTATTGTTTGATGTAGTAAATAATGATATGAAAGGTAACAGGAGTCAGTGTCATCTGATATTTATGACAAATGTCCAACTAAAGAACCAGACACAATGACTTCCCCACTGTCTGCAATGGTATCTCCCTCCTGGAGTTCAGAACATATTACATACATGCATATGCACACATGAGTAGAGCAGAAAACACATGGCTGTGGGGAGAGGGGAACACAGAGGTAGGCCACAGCTTCAAAATTAACTACTTGCATGGTTTCTGTTAGACTTGCCCTTTCAGGAATGAAGAACTGACAGTCTAAGTTCCAAGGTACACGACTGTCTGCCTGTGCAAGCAGAAGACACAAGGTAAAGCAGTTTATATTATCCACATCTGCTTTGTGTCTGGCACAGAAGTACTAAACATTATCTCACCAGCTTTAGTAGAAATGTATAACCACCCAAGACCCAGAGAAGAGCTTTATTCTTCCTAGTTAAGTAGATATTTCCCTTTTTAATCTAGTCCTTTCCCCTGCCAATGTCACGTTTCAGACTTGTGTTTAGCCTGCTTCATTCACCCTACCCTTGTGGGAAACAGTTTGTCCAAACAGAGCTGTGTTAATTTTCATCTTAGCAGGGAATAAACAGAAGTATGAACCACATATTTTTCAAAAGGATTAATTCTAAAAAATAATTCTGTTAGTTCGTTTCTTTGGTAAGTTTCTGTCTGGTGGTCCTGTCTAGTGGTGAGGGTGGGGTGTTGAGGTCTCTCACTGTGAGTTTGTGAGGTTTTGTGTGAGCTTTGAGTTTTAGTAGCGTTTCTTTTATGAATGTGCTTGCCTTTGTATGTGGGGCATAGACGTTCAGAATTGAGACTTTGTACTGATGAATTTCTTCTGTGATGAATATGAAATTACATTCTTCATCCCTTTTGATTGATTTTGGTTTCAAGTCTAACTTGTTAGCTATTAGGATGGCTACACCTGCTTGCTTCTTGGTTCCATTTGATTGAAAGATCTTTTCCAAATCCTTTACCCTGAGGTAGTGTCTGTCTTTGAAGCTTAGATGTGTTTCTTGTATGCAGCAGAAGAATGGATTCTGTCTTTGTATCCATTCTGTCATCCTGTGTCTTTTTATAGGTGAGTTAAGACCATTAATATTGAGGGAAAGTAAGAACCATTGATTGTTAATTCTTGTTTGTTTTAGATTTGTTGTTGTTGTTGGTATTGTGAGTATATTTGCCCCATTTTTTCCATTGGGTTCTGGTAAAATGAGATTATCTATTGCCTATGTCTTTGTGAGTATAATTAATTTCCTTAGGTTAGAATTTTTTATCTAGAACTTTCTGTAGGGATGGATTTGTGAAAATCTGGCTTTGTCATTGAATATCTTGTTTTCTCCATCTATAGTGATTAAGAGTTTTGCTGGTTATAGTAGCCTGGGCTGGCATCCATGGACTCTTACTTAGTACAAGGTCCCCCACTATAGGGGAAAGGGACAAGATCTCCTGAGAATATTGGGAGCTGGGGGGGGGCAGTGTGTGGAGAGGGAATTAGAAGAAAGAGAAGGGGCAGAGAGAAGAACATGTGGGACCAGGAAGATTGAGTCATGGGACAAATAGATTAGAGCAAGAAAAGAGATACCATAATAGAAAGAGCCATTATAGGTTTGAAGAGAAAACTGACTCGAGAGAAATGTCTAGAGACCTACAAGGATGACCCCAATTAATAATCTGAGCAATAGTGGAGAGGCTACCTTAAATGCTCTTCCCTGATAATGAGATTGATAACTAATGTATATGCCATCCTAGAACCTTCATCTAGTAGATGTTGGAAACAGAAGCAGGCAACCACAGCTAAACACTGATCTGAACTTCTGGGGCCCAATTGCAGAGAGAGAGAGGAGTGATAAGAATAGGGGTCAAGACCAGGCTACAAAACCCACAGCTGACCTGAACAAGGGGGAGCTCCCCCCCAGACTGATAAATGGGAAATCAGAATTGGACCAACCCAGACCCCCTGAACATGGGTCTCAGTTAGAAGGCCTGGGAAGTCTATGGCAACTCTGACAGTGGAAGCAGGATGTATCCCTGGTGAGCGAAAGGACTTTTGGTGCAGATTCCCCATGGATGGATACTCCCTTAACCTAGAGACAGGAGGGAGAACCTAGATCCTACTCCAAAAGACTTGACAGATTTTGTTGACCCTTCCTGGAAGGCCTCACCCTCCCTGTGGAGTGTGTGGGGAATGGGGTGGGGGTGGGGGGTCAGGGATATGGGAGGATATGTAAAATAAATAATAAAAAAGAAAAGATATTCTTAAAAAAAGTCTTTAACCAGAGGCCCAAAAGCTTAAGTTGACTCACCATGAGAAACTGGTTAGAAAACTCAATTCCATAAAGCAGAATGATACAGATAATCTGTAGAGAATTTGACATTCTATGTCCTTAAAATCTCTACAGTACTTTGAAATAATTTCAGTTTTTGTGTAGATGTCTATGTCTCAAGTCAAAGGGTGATTGTGTCCCCTTCACCCAAACCAGCAACCACAAGGCCTTCAATCACTTAACTTGCACCCAGAATCTGACTGTAGGCATTGGAGCAAAGTTTCACCGAAGTGAAAAGGGAGATGGCTTGAGTAATGCACCCACTTCCTTGTTTAACTCAAACACATCAGTCTTGGTTACTTGGACATTAGTGAGTCATCTGGAATAATCTGCTTGAGGACTAAGACAATAAAATATTGATGAGTTGTTGTATAAATGCTGTTCAATTGATTGTAAACACAAAAACTATCTATTGTTTCCTGTTTTCCTTATGACAAAAAAAAAAAAATCTACCTTTGTAATGTATTTCTGTTTCTCCTCTATACACATGGAATTCTGGATGAGTAGAAGATTTATAGTCTCAAGAGTTCTACCTTGGCTTGTTCTTGTCACTTGTCTAAACTGCTTCAAGAGGAAGATTCTTCATTCTTTCATGTTGTACCAACCCATAGACACACATAGTGCATGAATAAGACTCAATGATTCTGGCTGTTGAACCCTGTTTGGCCCAAGTGTATAGATGGTAGGAACATAGTAGTGGCTCCTTCTTAAGAAGTTTCAAATACACGTGACAGGAAAATATTGCTGCAGAGATGGAGATCTGGGCTTTCTCTTCATGGCCATTACAAATCTGGTTAAACTTCCATGTGTTAAAAGCACATAACTTGCTTCTGAATTAAAACCTAGTGAATTTCCTAAAAGTGTAGAAAGTAAATGTTTTAAGGGCATGTCTGAAAAAACAGAGATAAGCCAAGGAATGTTCAGTTTGGTCATTAACTCAAAGGCCTGTTAATACCCAAGGCCACCCCAGGGCTTGGCCTATGAGCTCCACATCTTTTAAATACTGTTACTATACTTATTTACCAATTCATTCAATGCACATGTGCTATGGTGTATATGTGCAGTTCAGAGGACAACTTACAGGAGTCAGTGCTGTCCGTCTAACACGTGTGCCCCAGGAATAGAACTCAGCTCACCAGATTGGTGGAAAGCTCCTTTTCCTGATGATGAGTCATCTCACAAGCCATTCCTTACATTATTGTATGTACTACATTCCCTACTAGTTACACTTGTTGAAGAAGCTGTTCTTATATTCTGAAACTGTTTTAACCTATATGCTTTCAGTAGGACTCTGCTCAACAACCATGAAAATATGAAATTCAAAGGGTTCTCAACAGTAACATTTGGATCCAAACACAGTAAGGATTAGAGAACATGTTTCCCAGTCACCTTGCAGAGCACAGATTGCGTGGGACGCAGCTGCCCACAAACTAACAGAACCAACCATTTGAGTAAGAGAACCATCTTCTCTTCTGATGTGTATGCCTTCTCCTCTGCTTCCCATCCACCCCACCCCCACAGGGAATACTGGTCCCATTTTTTTTTTTTTTTTTTTGCATGTAAATTGTTACATGACCAAACAAGGTGACCTTTCTAGAACTAGAATGAGATTTGTTCCCTATCACACAGTACACATTCAGTACTTGATTTTGAAAGAAGAGGCTGAAAAAGTTGAGAATCTGAAGCTCTTAAAGGTGCCTGAGGGAAAATTAAGCTCTCTGAAGGACAGAAACAAATGTGGTGACATTCTTCTCCTACAATGTGAGGGATTTTACACATATTCAACAGCTGAAGAAGAAAGGTCAGAGGAGTCACAGATGTATTTCAAAACCCTTAGGGTATTGTGACAGGCTACTTTCTGAATCTTTCCCAACACAAGATATGGTATAATGTAATTAACATACTCTGTCATATTTCTTTTCCCTTTGGTCTTTGTGCCCTGAAACACTAAGGACTAAATTACATATTTTCATTTTTTACGATCTATTTTTACTGAAAATGGTAAAGGGTTATATAATAAAAATAAACCTCAGTGTCTTGAGTTTCTCAAACTGACAAGGACATGGGTTGGGAAGATGGCTGAGTCAGTAAGAGTAGATGTACAAGTTTTGGGACTTGAATGTGCACTCCTAAAATCCATTTAGAAACACAAGAGTGGATGTACATTCTTGTAACCCAGCACTGTTTGAAGTTGGTGGCCTGGAAGTCACAGGGTTGCTTTTTGACCTCTTGTATAATGAAAAGAGTGAGCATCTGATTCCATGAGAGACCCTGTCTCAAGGAAATGAGGTAAAGAATGACAGAGAAAGGCAACTGATATCTTTTTCTGGCCTCAGTACTTGTACATATATGCGTGTTCACACCACATACAACACATGCCCACACTACACCACACACATACACACGATCACACCCCAAAAGTTAAAAGACAAAAGAAGAGGGAAAACCCATAATACCTAAATTCTAAGAGTCATTACCAAAAATAAAGAAGAAAAGGCAATCTTTTCTAAGAGGAAATTGTCAAATGAACTATAGTTAGCTTACATACAAAGGTATAATATACAAAAAAAAAAAACCTCCCTATTTCCTTGAACTAATTATTTTATTTTATTTTATTTTATAGGAAGCTTCTAATTTTGAAGCTGAAAAACCAAAAAGAAAAATGTAAGTCCAATTCACTTGGTTAGCAGTTAATTCCTTTACCTTTACATGTAGAATATAAGTAGATTTCCTGAATAATTTTTCTTCCATCATAGTGTATTACCCACCACTACTTTTCTGTTTATGCTGATGCACAAGAAATTTGGGTTGCAATATTTCTGTAGGCATGGGTGTAAAAATGAAATTTTAAGAAGAAGAAATGTGTTTAAACTAGGCTTGGATTAAAGAAGGCACCTACTCCAAACATGTGCCTATCAGTGACCTATTTAATCTTCTAAGGAGTTCTTCTAATCCAAACAGAAATGTGTTTGGAAAGAGGTTTGGTTATTTAGGTCAGGCCTAGCCTTACATTCTATGCATGCTGCCAAAAGCTGTGACATATACATGTTGCATAAGGTAATGGGATTTAAGTTAATAAGCAAGAAATCCATGGGGACAGGAATCTGCTTTATGAGGAAACTTCCAGAAGGTTTGCTGGTGACATGAGATAGCTTCTTTGCATCCTGAATCCCTCTGAGACCAAACACTACTTGTACAAAATTCTCCTCTCCTAGACTTGACCTCTTTCGGTCTACTCGCTGTGCATGCATATTCTCAACCTCCCTTCCCCCCCCCCCCATTTCTCTATGTTGAGGATATAAATGTGTCCTTAGTACATGATTGGGTAATTAAGAGTTCACAGCACCTGCCAGGGAATGGTAGTTGTCTATCATCAGTCCCAATGACTTCAACCACAACATGGATATTTTAAACAGAGCAGGGCCTCTTCAATGATATCTATACACCAGTCTCCTACCCCTCCTTAACCCCATCCAGCTGTCTATTCTTCCCATGGATTGAGAAATTGCTAATTTGAGTTCAAGTACTTAAAGGAAATTGTAGCTATCGGCCTCTGATTGGTACTTTCAGAAATTAAAGATTCTTAAAGCATCCATTGCTGACCAAATTATGACTTTTCCAGTATAAATTAAATTAATTACGATGCCCAGATTCTAAGTAAACTTGTGATTGGAGATGTTTCTCAGTTCTTAACACATTAGGAAGCATGACCTGTCCCAAGCATTTTCTATGAAATGCCTTTTTTTATTTTTTTAATGTATTAATGGGTCTGGGGAGATATCTTAGTGGATAAAATGCTTGCCATGAGAACATGATGACCTGAGCTCATGGCACCAGAACCTATGTAAAGGCAAGCATGATAGCACCGTGTTTATAATTCCAGTGGTCCTATGATGAGATGGCTGGTGGCAACAAGAGAATTCTTAAAGTCTTAGGGTACATATTTCTCAGGTAAACACATGGTCAAGGCGACTGTAGAATGAAGGGTTTATTTGACTTGTGTCTCCAGAGGGATAAGAGGTCATTAAGGTGGGAAAGCATGTTGGCTGGGGCAGCAGCTGAGCTCACAAGACAAACCACAAACAGGAAGCAAAGAGAGAAAATGTAAACTGTGAGTCATTTGAATGACAAAACTGCCTGCCCTCAGTGACATACTTACACCAGCAAATCCATACATTCTAATCCTCCTCAAATGCCTAAGATTTTTGGGCTACACCTCATACAAATAATGGCAGTCACCTAGCCTGACACAAGCAAAAGTAAATAACATGCACCCTATTTAAAACAAGGTTTTAGGTAAGGACCTGAAGTTTTCCTCTGGACTCTACACCTGACACACACAGACACACATATACACAGAGACACATGTATACACACAGTCACACAGACACACACATACACACCACAGAACCTAAATACATAAAATTTAGGGAATAAAAGAAATTCTTATTTTTCCTTTTTCTACTTTTTATTGAAAAAAATGTATGTTTTCTTCCATAATATATTCTGATTACACTTTCCCTTTCCTCTACTCCTCCCAGTCCTTCCTCATCTTCCCCCTCAACTTCATCCTCCCCTTTTCTGACTCCTGTGAGAAAACAAACAGGCTTCTAAGGGATAATAAAATATAATAAGATAAAACAAAGACTAACACACCAGACAAGGACAAAACAAACAAACAAGAAGAAAGGAGCTCAAGAGAAGGCACAAGAAACATACCCAGACTTGGAGACATTCTCTTTGGCACTCAATAATCCCATAAGACACTAAACTAGAAGCTATAATACATATGCAAAGGATCTATAGGGCAAGAATGTATACACACACGCATACATAGATAGAGATAAAAACATCTTAGAGCTCCATCAGAACACATGAGATAAGGAGCCTCCAAGGACACCTTTGACTTCATTTACTGTTGCCCATCTGCTGTTGGGCATGCAGCCTACTGCTGAAAGTAGTTTGTTTCTCCCCAGCGACACTCCTTTGGAGAAATCTAAATTTTTATTTGCAAGAGGTTATCAGTTGGAGATTAGCTTCTGCGTTAGGAATAGGGGCATGCGTCTATTTCTCCTTTCAACTCCAGAACTCCATCTGGTGCACATGCATTCAGGCTGTGTATGCTGCATCAGTCTGATTTTGAGGGCCTTGTTGCCTTAGCATCCTCCATCCCCTCTGGCTTTTGCACCCTTCATGCTTTCTCTTCCTCAAGGTTCCTTGTACTGGTCTTTCGGTACGGCAGAATTTCCTTGGGAGTCAATATATTGCTATATTACAGTAGTCTCTGTCTTTACCCTACTTACCTGGCATATCTAGTCTCAGGTTCTTTGTTACCATGCAGGATATGGACTCTATCTCGTGAAGGTGGCTTTAAAACCAGATACTGGTTGGTTAATCACAAGCTTTGTGGCACCATTGTACTATCATATTGAGAGGAACTTTCCTCATTAGTTTTGTTTTAACTCCAAGGTTAAAAGGGTTAAAAGGAAAGGATAAACTTAGCTTGAAGGACTATGAAGGGTGGGAACCAAGCTGCAATCCAGATAGTGGTATTCACAGGATATGTATGCTGGTCCACACATACGAACGAACTATGTGCTCCATCACCGTATCACTAACCTTTGTCACGGAAGAAAAGTATGAATTCACATTTTCAAGCCCGAACAAGCATCGATATTGTTTTATCTACACTCATTTTAGTCTTTGATTCCTATTCCTACTGGGTATTTTTGTATTTTGCAGAACTCATACATATAATTTCATGCTTCAATATGTAGTTATAAAATGAGAACTATTATTTAAAAATGTAACCACAATGCCTCTACTTCACTACAGTGCAAACAAGAAAAACCACAAAATATCACTACATATAGAGTAATTGTTAAAAGTTCACTGTAAGCTCAAGTAACCTTTTCAGGGATGAATTAGTTCAGGGTCCAAATAAATACAGTGCTATGGTTTATGTCTCTTTATATATTTACCTCCCACTTATTTGTTGAAGACATGATTTATATATGCCAAGTTTGAATTTTGCTGGTTAAGTTCTTACAATATTTTTAACACATGATATTTCTACATACTGTTTTTCATTTTAATTAAATTTCAAGATGTGATATTCAAGTGTCTTTCTATTACCCACACACACACACACTCACTTACACACTTGTTTATGTTTCTGCACGTTTTCAGTGACTAAGTACTTCCTACTGCATTGTATTACAATTCCTGTTTGTTCATCTCTATTTTTGCCATGGTAAGTTTGCTCAGGGAGTTCTTATGTTGCCAATACATGGAGAACAAAGTTATTCATCAACTTTCTAATTAATGCACAAGAAGCAACTGCTGCTTACTTCCCATAGCTGAGGTTTTTGCAGAGACTACAATGGTTATAGTAATTTACGTCAGTATTGCTGTACTTTTACAGAACTATAGCCATCACTCTATACAAAAACTTCCATATGTATACTTAATGAATGTTTTTTTAAAAATTGTTTTTTTAACTGAACACACACAAGCATCATTCCTGTCATAATACTCTAAACAAAACACTGAAATAACTAATTTCATAATATAAAATATAAGTGTTATAAATAGTCTCGAAATGATTTAAAATAAGAGAGGATATGTGCAGATTATATGCAAATATGACCTGGGTGCATTTGAATTTCTCCCAGTGTGTGTGAGTGTGGTGTGTATGTGTGTGTTTGAGTGTGTGTATGCATGAGTGTGTGCGTGTGCATGTGCGTGTGCGTGTGTGTATGTGTGATATGTAGTGGAGGAAGAAGCATTAGACGAGTCTTCTGAAACTTAATTTCCTATAGATAACTGGAGATGCAAAGCTGGGAAAATGTTTTTCCTTTGTTAGCTCTTTAGTATCTCTAGAATTAGCTCAAATCTTTTCCTTTTCAGGTTTCATGGATATTAGTTTATCCATAATGCATACAAGTTTCCATATCAACCCACTATTTGTGTTAACTATGATTTGTCATCTAAAGTCAGAAAGAGTTCAGGACTATAGTTGACCTCATAGAGAGGTAAAAATTTACCACAGTACTTGAAAGCATAGTGCATATTAGAGTTTCAGTTTGATTAAAACCTTAGTAAATCTAGACCTAAGTTTCTACTTCTTTTCTTCTTCTAGGTCATTCCAGAAGCTTCCATCTGAAGGTAAAATATTTGGTTAGTGATTTTTAAGGCGATTTGTGGGAATGTTGTGCTCAGTTTCTCCAAAGTTGTTCTTTTTTACTCCCATGCCCACAAAGCCACAAATGATCTATGATAGTCAAATCGAGATGTCTTTGAAGCTTGTACAAAAATTAAAAGGAAATATGATTCTGTTTAACACAAAACAACTAAAATAAATAAACCATCAACTTTTTCAGAACAATTCCTTTTTACACTTAAAAGGAATACTTTTGTTGGTGGTTTATCGGCTAATTACCTTCCAGCTCTCCACATTTAGCTTGGTTGGTCCATGGTCAAGGTGACCTGTTAGAGAGCTTTTCAGATCTATGACTGTAAGAATAAATGGAAAAGAAACAGAATAGTTTTATACAAAAAAAAATTCTTTTATGGTTTTTCATGTAGCAAATCTGCTCAGTTTCTACCACTATAACATCCATAGTGATGACAAGGAGTAATCGATTTGATTTGACTTTTCATTCTAAAGTAAAAATTAAATTCTATCCATGTCTTTTAGAGAGGTTATAGGCCAGTACATGCGTTCCCTCCCTCCCTCTCTCTCTCCCTCTCTCTTTCTCTCTTCCTCCCTCCTCCTCACAGCAGAATACTTTGGAGCATATATATTGAGACAGTGTTTCACTGTATAACAGTCCTAGCTGTCCTATAACTAGCTTTGTAGATCAGGCTGGCTTCAAACTCACAAAGAAGTGCCTGTGTCTGCCTCCACAGTGTTGGGATTAAAGGCACACACAATTTTAATACATTCTCAATAGCAAACCATCTGGATTATGCAGTCAGGAATTCATTTTGTACAGAGGGGAATATCTCAGTGTCTAAGAGCCCTATGCAAGTATGAGGATATGACTTCAAATCTCTAGCATTCATGTTAAAATCAGGCATGACCACATATGCCTGGAACCCAAGACTTGTAGGATAGAGAGATAATAGGATTACTGGGGTTTATTCATTGCAGCCTAGCTCTGGTTTTGTGAGAGACACTGTCTCAAGGCAATATGATGGAGCATGATAGAATGATATAACAGATATTCCTCTGACTCAATATGTGTGTATAGGTATATGATAGATTAGTATGCATCACACACACACACACACACACACACACACATACACACACACACACACCCTGCTTTTCCAACCCCCAGCAACAAGAAAAAGGATTTCTTTGTTTTACTGCAGTGGGTGAACACCTGGATACCCCTTCTTTCTTCTCCCCTGCAGAGCACAGGAGTATGGAGTTCATTTCCCTTTCCCCCCTCTTCAAAATCAATCTCCAGACAGTATCTAGAAGGTTCAACTGACCTAAATGATGATCCCAATCTTCCAAGGACATCTTCATGTTAATCAGATTTGATGTTCTTCCAGCAATGGCATCTACAGACTATGTCTTGTCTCATTTGTCAGTGTTCAACAGCACCAGTGACTTTAGACATAACACAGGATGTTGAGTTTGTGTCTGTATTCCATTTTAGTTGCACAATTTACAATTTGTTTACATCAATATATGACTGAGATTGTAGAATGGGTAATCTTTGGTGAGTGGTGTATCTTCTCATATGCCAAGGCTTACTTCAATATACAGAGGATATAGCTGATCAAATCTTTCTAGCCAAGGGTTTGATAATTCATGATACTCCACAACTCTATATTCTCTCCACATGCTTGTTTTGATAAAATGATGGGGCATATTGAAAGTAGTGTTACTAGAAGTTATACATGGCAATGATAGTAAGTTCAAGAAAACACTAAAATACAATAGAAGCATAAGCTACCAGGAAGTTCCTGAGTAACTTTGTTCTACCACATCTGTGTGAGCACTCAGGAGTTCATGTGCATAACTCAACAGCCCGCAGTAGTTGTTCAGTGCCTAGAATTCCCTATAACAGGCTAATGTCTATCTACCATGTTACAACTCTGTGCTCAAATTGTTTGCTCACACACTCCATAATACTCCACAGTTATTACCGCAAATGCTGGTAATAATGCTAGCGAATCCTCTGTCCTACTTCAGAATGAACAACTGTGAATGGCACAGCCTGGCAGGAACCCAGGAACCCGGCAAGGCCATGCATGATTGTCCCCCCAGGAGGCCCTGAGAGCTGACAGGTAATTGTTCACTTCAGCTCAGTTGACTTAGTCTTTTAGTTTAAAGGGAAGTCAGGAAAATGTTCATGTTTTACTATGACAGTAAGCATGCTATTGGGGCCTAGTAAAAGGAAAAGCAAGTGTGGTAAGATAGAATAAATATTAATGAATTATTAACATATATGTATAGCTATGCATGTATGTATCCAAAAACATATAGGTATATATGAAGAAGGGAAATAAAATCCAACAAAGTTATAAGATAAAGGAAAAGGCAAAGTATTCAGTTTTAAATAACATATGAAAGTCTTTAATATACCAAGAATTTTTAAATCTTGTAAAAGTCAGCATATAGGGACAAATCTAGAAAGATAACAATATTTTTAGTTTATTATGGTTAGGTTTTCTATAGTGACTCAGGAGAAACAGGTCAACACCAATAAAAACTACCTTAATTTTTAGTTTTAAAATTCCCAAGAACAGTGAGTTAGCACTCATGTATTTATTAATTTATTAATAACAAGTGAGTTCATGATTATAATAGCTGAGTTTGGGAAGACAATGACTACAGGAAGCCTTAATTAAGGTAAACAATCATCCTGTGAAATTTGGCCTGCTTTGTACCCTACCTCTTAAAGTTACTGAAACTCAGAAGAGTGATATAGCCTGACTGGGCCATCTTCTGTTACCAGCCCAGCCATGAAACCTTCAACCTCCAGTCTGAATAGTCTATCTGCTAGTTCTGGGACCAGAGCCTTGCAAAATCTTCATCAACGAGACCAGAGAGACTTCATCCAGCCATGGACAGGAGGAAATGCTGAGTCCCACAGACAAATATTAGGTGGAGTCCTGCTGAGGGGTAGAAATGATCTGAGTAACCAGAGGGGTCAAAGGACACCACAAGATCACAACCTACGATTTACCTTTGGGTCTTCAATCTGGTTCCGTTGTTCAATGTGTCTGTTTTTATACCAACACCATGTAGCTTTAATTGCTTTTAATATTTAAAATTTTTATAGAATAAACAAATAAATGTAATATCCCTAGATTATTGGAAATGTTTCCTTTTATTACATTGAAAGAGAATATTTATGTTACCACCTTTGCCAGGGCAGACACCAGTGCTATCAACCTGTACCTGAGCAAATGGTCTGTCTTCCAGCCACTTGCCAATTTGCTTATCTGTTCACCCATCATTCATTTAAATAAATAGGTGTTATACTTTAAATCACTTTAGGCTGATCTGTGGAAAAGGAGGCCAGAGCTGTGTTGTGAATGTTTTTAGATTCAAACTTTGTTACAAATAAAAAAAGCTTTATCATCAAGCATTGTAATTTCTACAACTGTAAAATGTTCTTTGTTTACATTCTGTAACTTAATGCTGAGAGGAAAATCGCTCACTTAGAGCTACTGTGACAAAGTTGTAAAGATTCCTGCCATAGGAGAGGTTTTTCTGATCAGCAATCTTTGCCTTTTCAAAACGGAACTTTTACAAACTCTTCCCAGCTTCATTATGTTGGAAGTTCTTACAGGACTCTCTCTGTGTGTGTCTCTCGTGTCTGTCTCCATCTGTTCTCTCTCTCTCTCTCTCTCTCTCTCTCTCTCTCTCTCTCTTTGTGTGTGTGTGTGTGTCTCTCTCTCTCTATCTCTGTGTGTGTGTCTCTCTCTCTTTCTCTCTGTCTGTGTGTGTGTGTGTGTGTCTCCCCCCCCCCTCTGTGTGTGTGTGTGTGTGTGTGTGTGTGCGGTGTACGAAGCTCTGCAGACATTTCCAGCAGAAGAAGCACCTGGGTCACAGGACATTACCTAGGGATTAATGCTCAGGAGAGTTGATGGCCTGAAACCAAGGCTGTGGATGCCATTATAAATTGAAGAGAGAGACTGAGAGAGGGAGGAGGGCCACAAGCTGCAGGCTCAAATTTTATGGGTGTACTAACTTCATTTGGAAGACTAAGAGTATTTCTAAGCAATTAGTGCCCTCCCTATCAACCCATAATATTTCTTTCTCATTTTAAACACTGCTTTTAAGCTGTTAATTGCATAATTACTTAAGAGTGGTTTACTGTGCCTGAGGGTAGGCAGGCTGTGACAATGCAGTGAGATGCAGATGGGGAAGTGCCTGGTAGCTGTTATCAGCAGTGCCTGACTTTACAGTTCACTAAGAATGAATTGTGAAGGCAGCCATCACAAAGCAGGAGGAACTATATAGAGATGGTTAGGGAGTGATATTAACACTTCCAGAGTCTCTTATCAGCTCTAAGGCCAAAACAACTACAACCAAAAATTATTTGCCTCAATTTCAATTCCCAAAGAGTATGTCTATGTGATTGATAAATAATATCAGTAGCATATTAATCCAAAGATTACTGTTGCCTAATGTTAACCATTTTTAATTTTATTTTATGTGTATGGGTGTTTTGCTCACTTGTAGCCTGTATGTGGTTGTGCACATTTGGTACTTGAGGCGGCAAGAATAGGGCATCTGATGACCTGCACCTGGAGTTGCAGATGGTTGTGAGCCTCCACATTTGTGCTGGGAATCAAACCCCACTCCTGAGAGCAGCCAAAGCCCTGCTTACCTGCTGTGCTACCTCTGAAGGCCCTAATTTATAAACTGTACCTAGCTGAGAGTTTGTGTCTGGGAGTGTACTTGATGACTTGATTGTAATGCAGCATTGATAGACTTCATATTTGAAAAAAGTCATGAAAGTTTTAGTGCTAGTAGCAAAGGTCTTTTGTTTCTACTTTCTCTAAGAAGTGTTTCATCTAAACTTACATCTGTGCTAATCAGAGACAGTATCTGTAAAATAAACATGAGGAAGTTGACTGCTTAGGGCTTCCAACTGAAAAATTATTATATGTTAGGTGTCAATCTAAATTAATCGGCAATTTAGCTTAATTGTATTTTTAGCTTCATAAGCAGGGGAATTATTCATAGAATGCACCTTTATTTTTTGTAAATCAAAGTCTATTTGAAAATCTTTACATTTATTGTGGTGTTTGTTTATGGATAAAAAAATCTCAAGAATAAACTTTGAAATCTAGGAATTGGAGTTTCCCTAAAATCAAATTATGTTGTGAATAAATTTCTTTAAGAACCACATTTTCCCATTTTTATAGCACAAAGCATAAGTACTAGCCAGTATTTACAAAATAATAAACATGAAATAAAAGTTTGGGGAATTTAGAGGTTTTATATCAAACAATATGACAGTTACAGACTATTTCATAAATCATATTTGAGAGAAATTTAAGTATGATAGTAAGAGTAGCAAGATGATAAGAAATAAAACCCAACCCATGCCTGGTTACCAATGAAGTGAGTTTAAATTCCACCTACACCACTATAGAGTTAATTTTGAATTAAATCTTATTTGCATATGGTTTTGTAATATGTATTATCAAAGACAACTCATAGAGAGAAAGGTGGAATTCTTAACATCTTCTAAGATCTGCTTTATCACTGGAATGCTATTAGTCTGAAACCTTCATTTCCCCTAAAATTTAGTTAATATGATTATTTAAACGTTTTAAAGTTAACCACAGTTTTACTTGGCATCTTCTTTTTTACTTTATAGTTTTGAGATTATATTACAATCACATTTCCCCTTTTCCTTTCTCCTTCAAACCACCCAAAAATACCATTCCCCACTCTCCTTCAAATCATGACTTTTTTCACTAATCGCTACTGCATGAATATACGTATATGTAAACACACCAATTAGTATACTTTTCCCTGGAGAGGACCCCGTCTCCCAGATTTTCTTAGAATATAAATCTCAATTTCTATGCTGAATGGTGCATTCTTATACACATAGGTCCTTACACATAATATATATGTGTTCTCATAATCTCGTATCCTAAACCAATGAACTGGTATGTAAATATTATAGAACGATAATTATTAAGCTCATCAAATGCAATCAGTGTCAAGAATTCAGTCAATGGGTTCTTTGTGTCTGATGCCTGAAGCTTTATTTGGCAGGTGTGGATGCTTGGGAAGGACTTCACACATTCATACATGCAGGCAAAACACCAATGCACATAAAATAAAAATAAAATACATTTTTAAAAGTCTGGTGCCTAGTACGGTAAAGAAGTGCATGTCCAGGACAGACTGGCCTCTGCCTTCATTCTACACTGTATGTGCCAATTTTTCTTTTAGCAGCATCTCTTGCCAAATGGTTGGGTTTCAAGTGTGGACAACATACAACTGCTGCATGAAGACATGACTAAAAATAATGAACGCTCCTAGAGAGAAAGGCAGTGCCCAGTCTTACATGGAAGTCACGTGCCATCTTCTCCATGACACTTTGCTGTGATAAGTCAGTACGGTTCATCTAAATTCTCTATTAGTTGAGTTACACTCCATTTCCTGGTGAAGGGGAGAAAAGTTCAGACTTCAGAAGAGAGTGTGATGTAGAACATAATGTTGCCATCTTTGGGGACTTTTCCCTGCATGCTTCTCGATTCACTTATATTCTTCTATGCTACTTGCTCCCACATTACCTACTGAGTAATTGAGGGTTTTCTCTGTGGAGTAAAGCTTAGGTCACAAGTGGATAAACTACACATAATAGACATATAAAACAGTTAATCATTTCTTAAAAGCAGTTATACTGGTGCCCCTCCCTTACTCCGGAACTCTTACAGGCCTCTCATTTTGGCCAGCAGAGGTGTTAACCAGTACCAGTATATGGAAGCTGGTTCTGAAGAAAATCTTATTTGAGACCCCATAATATTTTTAAAGTAAAATGAAATTATATCAAAACCCATAGCATTCTCTTGAAAAAATATGAGGAGAACATTCCTGAACTCAAGTTTCAGGAGATTTCAGAGGAGTGAGATGGGGGGGGGGGGCATGGCTTCCTTCTGGATGAGCTGGTGGTCTGCTGGTTCATTCTGGAAATTCACTGTCTTCTTGGTTAAAATGAATTGATACACTAAGAGACTTGTTTGAGACTTGCAGGTATTTATATTTGCAACTCCAATCTAGTATGTCATGTTCAACTTCTTGTACCAGATACTCAAGGCCACAATTAGGCAGGAGCCCTATATCTTCTTGTATCTATAAGAGCTCAGGGATAATCTTACACTCAGACTTGATCTATCTCCATCCATCCTGCACTATAAATCAGAGTTCCTCTCCCTTTTTGCTGTATGTATAATGTCTGTCTTTCATCCTTTACCTTGAAGAGCACCCATATTTCAATCCTTTGTAACCTTACTTCTCCAATAAGAACCACCCACAGTGACAAGCCTGAATTAGTCATTGTTGCCTTGTCCTGATATGCAGGTATATTTTAGTTAGTCAAATCTTATTCCACTAGCTAGATTCTAGATCTGAGAGTGTAGGCGGCACTCCACTGTTTTCTTTACTTAGAAAAATCCCTCTACGATACCTGTTCAAAGTTTATGTTAAAGGCGTCAAAGCACAGAAGACCAACAACAACAACAAAAATAATGAAAATAAAACTTTCTCTCTAATTTTTTTTCTAGGAACAGAAAAAAATCATTAGTTGTCAACTTTGACATTTAGCATGCTGAACCTGTGCTGGAAGATCTTTCTTCAAAAAATCAGATCCCCAAACTAGACCCTTGTAAATCAAGAACCCCTCAGTATTTAGTACCATGGTTGCTTTGATTTAAATCCTGCTGTTGGTTCAAATAAGTCTGGTACTTAGCTGTGAATTTTTTGTATCTTTCTGACCAAAGCCAGAGTTGAGCTCCATTGGCAACAATCTGTGAACATGGATAATAGGACTTGAATGTAAGAAAGAGTAGAAAGTGTAATAAGGATTGAAGATGGAGTAATAAGTCACCAGCCTAGTGGCTGGTTCCAGTATTTGCATCTATAAAATAAAATAAGGCTCCGATTAAGTGATCCATGACATCTTTCCCACTTTTAACACATGGTGTGTTTCAGATTTCAGATTTAAACAAATGAAGCCCCATTTTAGAGAGGCTGGAAGGCACTCGCTATTACTTTTGAAAAGGTTTCATTTAGCTGCAAGCATATGGATGCCCCAATCGAAATCCTGTACTGAACAATTTTGACATACATAATTCAGGTTTAGAAGACCCAGTTTAATAAAGCTAAAATGCAGTGGTAGAAACCTTGTTTTAACAGAAGCCGTGAGGCAGTCAGTGCCTAGACCAGTGTCTTGGAACCGGAAGTCACTTTTGAAGGAAAAGAGAAATCGAGTCCCAGTGAAGTTGCACAGCTTTTTTTAAGGGCCCAGATGATCGGTGACAGTTTTGAGTTTTAATTTGTTGAACTGGTACATTACTTTGATTGCTTTCTTATGAAAAGCAGTTCATCTGTATTTAACAAAAGAGAAAAACAAGACCAAGACAAGGCAATGCCTTGATTGTTTAAATGACAATGCATTATTGAATTACACTTAAACTTCCTAAATTTGGACATTTCTCTTGCTTTTGCTCTTTATAGTGCTGAAGCCTCTCACATGCCAAGAGAGCACTCCTTGACTGAACTAGTCACTCCAACTTGAGTTTTGATATTTCATGTTTAACCTTTATCTCTTTTCATAGCTCTAACAAATGAAGATGGTTCTCTATTGAAGAAAAATATACATATTGTTCAAGGAAAAGAATCACAGGGGCCTTCACATCAGGTAAGAAATGAGAATAGTTGGCATTTACATGGTTTGTGTATGTTATGGAGCGCCACAATATGGCGAGTACAGAGTGCAGTACTTAGACAGCTGGGGGGCTGTTTGGTATTTTTATGTGCTTGTTTCTTATTTATTTGTTTTAATTGCTAAGCTCATGTCTCTGTGAAATGGGATCCCAACTTTTTTTTTTTTAAATCAAACATCATCTTGAGATAATGAAACAAAAGCACCGTGCCCTGCAGCCCTTTGCCAAGTAACTGTGGGCCTATGAAATAAATATTCAGGAGCTTGTCTGATGAGACCTGCACTAACTGCTTCGAACTCTTCTGCATCCTTCAGTGTGGGGCACATGCCTCCCTATGTTCACATCGGAAAAAACACATCTACTGTGATTTCTGATTTAGCCCTTTGAAAATTGCATTGATAAACACAGGAATTCAGGCAATTAATAGGATCTAAATGTTGAGTGTCCTTAATAACAGTGTTAGTTAACAGTCAAGTAGCTGCTATTCAACTCTATAACAAGAAAAAGCACATGAGTCTATGAGTCAGTTGGGCTAACTTGGGCATCATGCTGAGTTTTTAATATTTTTCTAACAGCCTTGGACCCCTTCTTAATCATTGTGATAGTTGTATTAGAAAACTTAGAACTGGCCTGCTTGGCGCAGTAGGTTGATTAGTAGGCAGGGGATACAGGGCTTGTGAATTGTGACGGGCTGATACGGTGAGGAAAGAAAGCTCACATCCCTAAAGCCTTATTTCTGTGGCTATTAGAAGCCCTCTAAGGAACTAGACAGTGGAACATAGCTTCCAGTCAGCCAAAGCTTCCATTTGTACTCTGAGGCTTGCCAACATATTCTTGCCCGCCCCCCACCCTCGTCTTCTAGTGGATTCACCCCAAAGTGTCTGGCTGAGAGTGCTAAAATCAAAGCATTACCTGCATTTTAGTTTGGCTCTTGAATCCTTATGTGACTTTGCCTAATTTATTGGATGCTTTCTGCCTCGGTTTTCATCACTGTAAAATGGTCCATAAAGGACCCTACATCCCAGGGCTGTCACAAAGATGAAGTGAGATACTTCACCAGGGCACTTAGCTTGATGGCTGGCATTCCGTTGATGCCTGGAAAAAAATATAGTTGGCATCACTTCTTCTCTCTTCTCTTGCTCTGCTTCTCCCCTCCTCTGCTGCTTGTTTGTGTCCCACGATGCCTCCTTCAGAAGTATAGCCGGTAGATTGTCTCTGGGATATGCAGCCTCACCTTTCTAAATTCAGATGAAGATTCTGATGCGGTGTTAAGTGAAGCATTGTCTAACAGTCAGTAAGAAATAATGGCTGCCTCAAAGGAAGAGCAGTGAGCCTTGGATATGCCATGTGCCAATAGAAATATTTCTTTGGAATTTTAGTATCAACAGTACTAACTGTTAGAAGGGACAAGATAGTATAGTAAGTTCTTAGAAGAAATTGTTGAGAAGTAACGCGTCATTCTCCTACCAGTGCCTCTGGCAGCTTTTAGTTAGCTAAGATGTCACACTGTAGAATCGTGACCTTTTAATTGTGCCATGTAGTTTATTGCTAATCATCACTTGAAGGGCTCATATCCAGCAACACATAAGCGGCCCCCATCTCATTCTGAAATACTCACTTGGAAACTTATCTATCTTTAGTAATTTTGTTCTTATTTACAATATGCTTGCAGTTGACCTAAAGTATAAAATATTTATCTGCATGAGATGCATGAGAGAATGTTCTGGCTTAACAAAGGGTATTTTTTTTTTTTTTATAAACTATTGATTTATTGATTACTTGTGACTGAAGACAAAGACTCAGGAAGAGGATCCATTTCCAGCAAAGAAGCAAATCTGGGGTGGATGCAGATGCTCCTGTGTTGATAGATTTCTCTTGTCTTGCCAGGTCTTGTCACTTCAGCCCCAAATGAACACACAGAGACATATTAATTACAAAATTGTTGATCGATTACTAGGGTTTTTTTTATTGGCTATCTCAGCCTTAATTATTAACCCATTTCTTCTATTATTCTAAGTATTTCCATGTAGTCTTAACTACTGAGAAGGATCTGAACCTATTAAACCTTTAGTAGCCTACGTGGCAACTGGCATGCTCCCTCTCCTACCATTTGCAGAATTCTCCTCATCTCCTATGAGTCCTGTCTATCTTCCTGCCTTATTGGCAAACAGTGTTTTTCATCAACCAATACGAGAAACATATATACAAAAGGACATCCTACATTACTCCTGTCATTGGCAAAAGTTGGGGGAGCAGCCCTGACCCTGGGTCCCATCACTGTCTCTGTAGAAGGAGTCTGCCCAGGCATCCTCTGCATCAGATTCCTGTGGAGACATCTGAAGACAAGAGAACATTGAGACAGATGTCATGATATCAGCCTTGGAAGTGAGTCCTATATGAATCTCTTGCTGATGTTCAGGAGCCAAATCATGAAACTCTTTGGGATTAGGACAGTTGGTGCACTTGACCATAGATATGGAGGTAATATATTTTCAATGATCAAGACTGAACTTAGCTCAGGTCTGATCTCAGAAAAAAGTGAAGTTGATTGTTTTTATTATTATAAAAGTTATATGCATATAAAAGTTATGTACTTGGTGAGTAGAGGCAGAAGAATCGGGAATTAAAAGTTATATTCTGGACAACATAGGACATGTTATTAAAATAAAGAGGAAAGAAAGAAGAAAGGAAGGAAGGGAGGAAGGAAGGAAGGAAAAAACACCCCACAAATAACCTAAAAATAGAAGTGCATTTATATTCATGTGTGCATTTTACTATCAGTAACATGAGGCAAAGTTCATAAAATGTTATGTTAGATACATACTTACAAACACACACACACAAATACACACACACACACACACTATGGCAGTATCTTACTAAGTAGCCCTGGCTAATCTGGAATTTGCTATAAAGCCCATGATGGCCTAAAAAATTATAGTAATCCTCCTGTCACTGCTTCTTGAGTGCTAGGATTCATGATATGGTCCATCATAAGAGATGTTTAACATGAACGAGTTTCTCAGAGAACTCTCAAGTGTTTGCTTCATGCACCCCAATGACAGGAGGTCTCCAGATGAAAGACATTATGAAGAACTGGGCAGCACTTGCAGAAGATGCTATTGAGTGTATGTTCTATATAGCACCTGCTGCCCAATGAGGCTGTGTGCATTCTTGGCTTGAGTTATGTTTTCTGTAGAGCCAGATTTTCAGAAGTGCTGATGGTGAGAGTTTGAAGCAAAGCAGTCTGCTCAGCTCTGTGATCATTACACCAACCATAAAGACAGTGTTGGAGGGACTTGGCTCTCAGCATTTATTGTGTATCCTGGCTTGTGTTTGTTCTTTTCTGGCAGTAGTCACTTGATGGCTCAAATCTTTTGTAGCATATTGAAAAGGGCATAAAATATGCAGTAATGCAGACTTTGGGCTAATATATTTTCAAATATGTTGCATGCCTCATTTCTCACGTAAATTTTTAGGTTACATTCAGCCTTCAGAGCATCATTCATATTCATGATAGAAACAGGGGATAACATTTATTACCTTCATTGCTGGTGATATTAAACACTGTCAGGCACCCCCTACTCAGGGCAGAACCAAATATCTTTTCCCTGGAGCTTCTTTACAATGTAAGAAATATCCCTAGGTTAATCAACTGATTAAAATTACATGTGCGTGTGTATGTATCGATATATGGCATGCACTTAGTTACTCCTTTGTACTGCAACTATTAAAATATTAATGAATGTAAGGTATGTTTGCTCATGGATGCAATCCCAGTACTCTGAGGTTATGAGGTTCACAAATTTCACAAATCCAAGCACAGGACTACATAATAAACAAATGTCTCAAAAATATTAAGGATTAGATCACACCATATCCATATGGAACGATTTTCCTTGAAGATGGAGATTAGGGTTGTAAGGGTTGTATTTGCTATTTTAATCTGTCTAATGGTCAGAGGTGGCCCTGGGAATTAGTTCTAACCAATGAAATACACAGAAATTCCTTGGGAGGTCTTTCAAGGGGGAAAAAGAATAACCCAAATCTCATGAAGATTAAATTCCTTTCGCTTTTTCCTTCCCTGGAGTTGGGCATGATAGCTGGTGAGATGACAGGTATCTTTCGACTGTGAGGCCAATGCCATGACAGAGGGATGGTAGAGCAGGCAGAGGCCCAGGGCTTGGCTGCTGGCATTCTGGAAAAGCATCATCAGCATGTGTAGCCCACATCTGCTCTTCTGTTCATGGAACTCGAGCTGTTTATTTGCTTTCAGTCACTGTTGAGGTTTTTGCTTCCCAAAGCTGAACACATTCCCATCTATCTATCTTATCTTTAAAATAGTCATCTTTTGACATCTTTGAGGTTTGACTGTTGCATCCATGTAATCAGAGAGGTTCGTCTCTACAGAGCAGATGGGTGAGACTTCTCTGATTTTGTAAACCATACCCACCTCCTGTTTCATGAGCTATAATCATCATTTGGAGTTTGTCATTTGTTTCTGAAGAGTAAAATTAAGTCAATGACAGAATATGGACAAATGGCACATTAGCTGTATTCAGTAAAGTGATTTCTATTGACTCATGCCATTGCTAAGAAGGGTACCACTGACCAAAGTGGGGCTGGTTTTGGTGAGTGTAACTGATGCCATTTGCCCTAGGTTACTGTGGAAACTAGGGATGTGCTGTGTTGCATTAAGAAGCTGTCGGGAGAGGCACATCAATGGATTTCATCAGACAAACTTGAAAGATGAAAAGTATATATGGCAGAAAGGAAAACAAAAGATGCCAAGTTGCCTGTTGTTCAGATAATACCTGCAGATGCCCAGGGTAGTCTTTAGCTGCACTATGATAACACTGGAATATAATAAAGATACTGTACATGGATATATGTTTCTTGCATCAAATACTTAAAAACAAATCTCTGTAACTGCAGCTATTGTGGTAGGAATCCACTGAACATGGCAAACTAACCAGAAATGTGGTAGATTAAAACACATTCCTTCCCAGGTCCTAAGGTCAAAGAAATTTGGAATGATGTAACAGGCTCTTGGAGTCTTTCCTGTGGTTGTCAAGAAGTTGTAATCTGAAACTCAACTGGGTTTTTTTTTTTTTTTTTTTGTTAGTAACTTCCTGTCCTGTTGTAGGCAAGAAACCCAGCTGTTTATCAGGAGCTGGTTGAGGGTGTAGGCCCTTTCCTTAATATCCATACATGACTTCTGTTTTTTAACAGTGTGATGCCTAACATAGAGAAGCCAGAAAGTCTGATGATAAGGCTAAGTGACTGCAAACATCTGCAGGCATGGGATGATAACCAAAGGGATGAGAAAGAGGGAAATTCTTTAGGCATGCAATGATATCCAGGAGGGCATGAAATGTCATCTAGTAGCAATGTCCTCCAGGGCAAAGAAGACTATAAAGAAAGATAAGTGTGGAAGAAGGAACTCTAAGTGGCCATAGGAAAGGCAGGAGATCTGCTTTATGGGGGCTTTCTTTAATAGATAAACACATATATACAGCAGTAGGGGAAAAAATGTTGTTCATTACTGAAGTGAAAAAAGAAATCTAATCCCAGAAATTATACATCAACTGTTCTGTTAGGAAAAAGGAAAAAGAGCAAGGAACTCACTTTAAGAGGGGATCTGGTGAGCCACTGTTAGAGAACAGTTTGAAAACATTTCTGGATACATTTAAAAAATATCAGATCTCCCTGACACTATTTTAAAGTTATGAATAATCCTGGGTGGTGGAATTTGCCATCCAGGAGCCAGGCAACAATAGCAAATAGAAAGAATAGTGGGCAAAATGTATTAATTAGAAAGAAATTTGAATCTGAACAGAAGATACCTAACAAGGAATTTAGGCTGGTAATTGTATTAGTTACTTTGTATTAGTTACATTGTACTGGTAATGTATTAGCAAGGTAACTAATTGTATTAGTTACAATGTACTAGTAATGTAACTAACCCTATTAGTTACATTGTTCTAGGTAACTAATCCTATTAGTTACATTGTATTAGTTACATTGTACTGGTAATGTATTAGCAAGGTAACTAATTGTATTAGCTACATTGTACTAGTAATGTAACTAACCCTATTAGTTACATTGTTCTAGGTAACTAATCCTACTAGTTACATTGTATTAGTATTGTAATAGCAAGGTAACTAATTGTATTATTAAGGTAAGTAGCATTGTAGTACTAATGCTTTGTATATTAGTAAGGTAACTAATTGCATTAGTTACATTGTGTTAGCAATGCAATGTATTGTAAGGTAACTAATTGTATTGGTTACTTCTTGCACTGCTGTGAAAATTCCTCACAAAAGCAGGTAAAGAAGGAAGGCTTTTTAATTCACAGTCTGCTGATACAGTTCATCATCATGGGCAGGAAGGCATCTCACTTTGCATATATCATTTTAAAGTTGCTCTGGATTTCCTCTTCTCCGTGTTCAAAGTTAAGCCACATCTACATAAAATGTGAATGTTCCCCATTAAAGCAGAATGGAAGCAGACTTTTGGCACAATTTTTATTCAAAGAAGAAATAGCTGATTCTAAGAAGTGAATTTTATGAATGTGCCACATCAGTCAGTCAAATTCTAACTCTTCGTGTATGTGCCTATTTTCCCTTTTGGTCATTTTATTAAAAGCTAGGGAAGAATCACTTGAAATTTTGTCACCTTTTTCATACTCAGATTTAAAAGGAATTACAGAAACCAGAAAATGACTTGAAAATATTTTCTATAACGTCCTCTGGACCAGACACTGTGTAACATCCTCACAGTGTAACATGACACTGAACATGTGGGCCCAGTGATTAATGGTGCCACAGGCAATATCCAGTAGGAAAATAAAGTTCAGTGTCTCAGTACTTGCTACACTGACTTCAGCTATTCTGCTAGTTTTCTGTGTCCCATTTCTTGTTCTCTGATAATAACTTGCAGAAATGGATACTTTCCTCTAGGTTTGGACTTCATACTAACCAATTTGCCTTATGAGCTATAACCACTGCCGCAAATTTGTTGTTCAAACTCTGTCCTTTAAAACTGTATTATGTCCAAGTTGCTAATATTCTCATTTCTGTAAATATTAAACAAAATATCATGTTTACTGCTCCAAGGAGGTCTTGAAGAACTATCCATATTCTTCTCTCTCTGAATACTTTGTAATCAAATTGTAGAGCCCCTTTCATAACAAAAAAGCAGAGGTCTGTGTTTTAAGCCACAAATATTCATTACCTAAAATTGTGGAGGCTGGGAAGCCCAAGACCATGAATCTAACAGACTCAGTGTCTGGTGAGGCTTCCTCTCTGCTTTAAAGAGTATGCTTTACTAAATTCAGCCACATGGGAGAAGGGGACAAATGAAATTGCCCTTATTAACCTTGTATTCATCTTATTGAATGTATGGAAAAATTATTTGGTGACAAGTATCTGCCCTCACGAGTTTGTCACTCCCTTAGAGAAAGAGCAGCTCATTTTCTGTTTCTGTTCATTTGTTTTGAGGCAGAGTCTTAGAATACTTTGTTCTAGAACACACTCTACAGTTGAGGATGATCTTGAACTTTTGATCCTCCAGCTTCTACCCTCTGAGTGTTCAAATTACAAGCGTTTACCACTAACTTCTACCTTGCTATGCACTAGGTTTCAATATAGTAATTTGGGGAAATACCAGCGTTCAGACCATAGGATGCCTTTGACTCTGTTATGAACTCCATCAGAGCCCATTCCTCCAGTCTTGAGAGATGTAGGAATAAGTTGGACTTGGTTTCATGTGACAGAATTTCAAAAGAAGTAGAAGTTGACAGTAATGAGCTTATCTCAGGAAATACCAAATATAACAGAAAAAAATGTAATATGAATAGGGATATTATACCATTCCAAGTGTACATCAGGTTTCTGTTTAATCTCATTAGAGATTAAAAATGGATGCCCATTTTGTACTAAGTAATGTATGCACTAAAAGATTGCAGAGTAGACTGATTCATAAAACATGTTCTAGATCTATCAACCTTCTTTGTTATTTTGGATCATAAGATAGGCTTGGATTGATGTAAATAAGAAAGCCACCGTGTGTGTGTGCCTGTGTGTGTGTGTTAAATATGTATATGTTCTATATAATAAATATTCTACATTCTGATATACATATCCTATGCTTATCTCGGTATATATGATATAACAATGAAACACTAATCTGTACTTTAATAGCAGGGTGCTTATAAACTACACATGCAATCCTTTCTAGATATTATGGTAGCTCTGTGGCTTTTCTGTTTCAGGTGTTTTGCCTTCTAGAAGGTCAGTATAGGTGTCCTCCTTTCCTTTTCTTATCCCAAAAAGAAGACCTGTGAACCTAGGGTCCACTTCTTCCTCTGGAAACCATTTGTAGCTGTTGGTTTTCCACATTCTTCTATATCATGTCACTCCTACATAATGTGTTCCCAGCCAACTCATGAAAATGTTTCTACAGAATAGGAAAATCATGTGTCTTGTCTGTATTGCAAAAATTTCTCACCTAATAAAAGCATGAGGCGTTTTCTTCAAAGCATAGAATGCTATTTGAAAATTATCCCACTCAAATGTAATACTTTGGGGCTGGGGGAATAGCTCAGTCAGTAAGTTCTCATCTTGTAAGCACATGGATAAGAGTTTGATCCCTGAAACACACACACACACCAGCAGCAGCAGCACACTTATAATCTGGGGAGGCAGAGGCTCACTGGCCAATGGCATAGCCTACTTGACAAGTTCCAAGTAACAAGAGGCACAGCCTGTCTTTGAGTTCATATGTTTACATAATCTAGTATTCCAAAGGCAGAAACAGAGAGGTGACAAGTTCATGGCCAGTGTGGACTAAATGCAAACCCTTTTCTCAACAACAGCAAGATAGATCTTTGCATGACTACTGGCAGCCACCTTTCTATTTTGTGGAGTCATTGCAAGAAGGTTTAGCAAATCTGCAGGACAGTCATTCACATTGGCAAGGATTATAGATTATGAACTTGCATAAACTCTATATTCTATTTATAGTCAGTGTTCCAGGCAGGCTTGAGGGAACACTGCAAGCTCAATCATACAGTGTATTTAATAACTCTTTCACCTTTTTGTTTTTTTGTTTTTTTGTTTTTTTTTTGAAACAGGGTTTCTCTGTGGCTTTGGAGGCTGTCCTGGAACTAGCTCTTGTAGACCAGGCTGTCCTTGAACTCACAAAGGTCTGCCTGCCTCTGTCTCTGGAGTGCTGGGATCAAAGGTGTGCACCACCACTGCCTGGCAACTGCTTCACTTTTATGGAACTTGAATACAGACTTGTAGATTGTCTGCCAATAAATACCATCAGCAAATCACGTTTCTTTATGTAAGTATGAATCTAATAGCTTCTTACAGATGACTAACATGTTACTATCTAAGGGCTCTAGTGGCTTACTTCACAGCTGTTCTTTGAAGTGCAGTTTTTGTTGTTGGGTCCCAGGGTTTGAGACCTCAGCTAAATAGAAAGAGATTAGGAAAAGGTGTGATTACATACAGCACTTCTCATCCCTAAAGCTTGGCCCTTGATCCCCTGGTGCCTTTTGAGATTTTAATAAGTAGTCGAGTATGAAAAAGGCAAAGAAAAAAGAATAAGTGGATCTCACTGACTTGGGGTAAAAGAGAAACAAACTCCCTGATGCAAAGGAAGCTCTACTCGAGGGGGATGGGCACACCTCACCACAGATGCAGGGACTCTGGTGAGACAATGCACTCTGGGCTCTTTGGCCACTAAAGTCAAATTGCATTGTCTCTGCTTTCCCATTTTCTTGCTTCTTTCTTTCTTTCTTTCTTTCTTTCTTTCTTTAAGTAAAGTATTGCACTAGGAACAATTTCTTGAAATTGTAACCATCTATGATTCACATTAACTAATTCCCCCCTTGTCCTTGCTGCCTTCCTTTCCTTCCCTCCCTCCCTCCCTCCCTCCCTCCCTCTTTTCCTCCCTCCTTTTGGGATAGAGGGGACCTGTGTAGCCCTAGTCTAACTGGCCTTAGGTTTACAGCCAGCCACCTTCCTTCCTCTTCCTCTGAGTGCTGAGATAGATGCAAGCCTCACACCATTCCTGGTACTTTTCTAAGGATCAAGAGTTAGTGGGAAATAACAGAAGGAATTATTTATCTGGCCTCATTCCCTGGACTGAGTCGAGAAACAGTAAACTTCTCTAATGCATTTTTTTTTTTTTTATTTTGTACTGTAAGGGTGAATGACTTGTAGTGTAGACAGTGAAATGGCTCACTTTCGTTCACATGGCCAGTAACATAATACAGTGTCAAGGCAGAACAGATTTGACTGTCACACTAGGTTTTTCTCATTTTTTGAAATGCTTTTACTATTTTTAAGAACCCATAGGTAACTAACACAAATTAATTCATATGCTAGCGCCTACATTCTTCATTTTTAACATTTTCGTTGAGATAGGAAGTACAACTAAAATGATAAATGTCTTACGAACAGTTCTAGATATTTCTTCAAAATTTCACAACAGGGAGAGGCGGGTAGCATACAGGAAGTGAGACGCCAGTACAGCCCCCATTTGCATTGTAGCCTGTGCAACCCTGACAGTTTTCTACTAGGTTGGGTGTGCCTTTAAGACTCCCTAATAGAAAGGTCAAAAGGCCCAGAGCAGTGCAGCTCCCCTTAGGGAAGTACAGAAATGACGTGAAGTTGCACAATTCGCATGCCTTGGGGGGGAGAGCACTGTTTGCCTGCTGATAACCCTTCTCTCCATTGCCTTTCTAGAGGTGCCTTATTGTAAGCTCAGCTATACCCCAATCCTGCTTGAGGACAGGGGAAAGAAAGCCTCCATTTAGGTTTCACTGGGCAACTTGTGATGACACTGTTGGCTAAGACTGTCACTTAAAGGACTCTGTTACAAATCCTAAATACTGTTTAGCTCTAATAGGCTTAACATCCTCCAGTGAGGCACCCCACCCCCACCCACATAATCTTTCTCTTGTGTGGAAACAAACAAACAAATAACAACGAATGTAGTTCTATGACACACATTATCCTGCCCTACCGTGTGTGTTTGGGCTTTCTAAACACATTCCTTGTACATACTAAGACACTGGGACGCATAAGACATCACCAGAAACCAAGTGCTCACCTTCTAGAAGGGAAAACACTGTAACAAATGCCTCTCATTTACAAGAAATGAGCTTTGCAAATGGAGAAAATGTTTCTTTCTTCTTGCATTTTTCACAGATTAGAGCTCAGTAAATAGAGTTGAATGATAAATGGTTCAAAAGTCATATAAGAACGTTGTTTTTACTAATTAATCTATTCCATTCAATTTCCTTTAATGGCATTCATTTATGGTGCTTAGCCATCTTTTAAGTGCTGATCTAGCCTTATTTTAATTTCAGTTTCTATCATTAAATAATAATTATATAATTATAATCATGTACGGATATCTAATATCTAGTATCAATTGAACAATTTTCCCTCCAACTAGAATTTTTTATTTAGTCAATACTATTTTGCATATATAAATAACTTTCAAAGTGTCTTTGCAGTTGGATGCAATTCTGAGAAACAGTAGAACAAACCTTTGAAATGTGCTTGTTTTCATGAATTTGAATTAAATGATTCTGGTGTAATCTTCATTTCATTAATCTCCACTGTGGTTATTAAATGTTAACTGATTGTGAACTTACAAAATAATTTTTAGAGTATGTATTAGGTCTCAAATAAAGACTCTGTATGGACAAAATGGAGATTTCAATTTGGGGGTCAATAATTTAACAATAAAATCTTTGTTTTGGATTTTACCATGAAAACAACATCTGTGTTTGGAACCCTGGGTAAGAATAACTCACAACAGTAACCTCACTTCTTCCAGCCTATTTAGATGATTACTGAAAGCTTAATCAAATACACTTAGCAATATAGAATCTCCTCCATCATAAAAGTAATTCATCCTCACTGTCAGAAGGCACAAGTCAGAAATGCACAAAACGTGCTGGAAAAACAAACTACTTGTAATGGTATTTAGGGAATAAAAGGTTATTATAATGTCCTTTATACTTTAATATAAATTACATTATTTTCATTTAATATTTATTTCTAAAGCTATGTGAACTGCTAAAGTTTTAATAATCAAGCAAAGAGTCATAAGATGAGGCGTTGTGGAGAAAACTGTCAATGCCATTCCTGAAAAGTGTCAGCCCATGGAAACTGTCAGGCCAAGTCCATGGAAAATGCCCTGACAAGTCAATGGAAACTGCCATGCCAAGTTCATGGAAACAGTCAGGGCAAGTCCATGAAAACTGTCATGCCAAGTCCATGGAAACTGTCAGGCCAAGTCCATGAAACTTCCATGCCAAATCCATGGAAACTATCATGCCAAGTTCATGGAAACTGCCATGCCAAGTTCATGGAAACAGTCATGCCAATTCCAAGTAAATACCTAAGGTTTCAAGTCATAGTTTGCATTTCAGGTTTATTCAATAATTAACCAATATATGAATTTAATAAAACACATCCAATTGTCTAGTTGAAGAAACCATATAAGATAACTTAAATGACTGACTGGATTCTTTATAGCAACACTTTTGAAAGGTGATGCTTTACAAAGAAACATGTTTCTAAGTCAGAAATTAAGACAGGAGAAAGAATAAGGATAAGGAGAAAGTTTCAATTTGTGCAAGGATTGTCACAAATAATTTCCAGTCTCGGTTCATTAAGGACCCAAATATAGTGCGGTTCTCAGTTCAGTGGTGTGGATCAGTGAGTCTCTAAAGCCTGTTTCACCTCTGAAGTAGTGATGGGTAAAGTCAAGAGATCTGAATGCCCTTCCAGCCTATGCATGCAGTTATGATGCATATATCTCTATATTTAAAATGCAAATTTAAGTATTTACTTATCTATTTATGATGATGAGCCTACAAACCCGAGAATGTATTATGACTTACTTCTTGTATTGGAAAACTGTATTTAATTAACAAATAGCACAGTGAATTTGGTTAGTCTTAATTTGGATATGAACACTAGGCCACTAGTTATTATGTTGCTTTATTAAAAAAAGTCTTAGAAAAAACACTGACCTCAGAGACAGAATACTTGATTCTCATCCCAGTTTTGTTATTAATAAATCATTTTTCTTTGGTGAAGTAAGTCACTTAGAGTTCTCTCATTTTTTAAATAGTCTGGCAAGACTATGTGTCCAATAATTTCCACCCAAGTTTATAAAATGTGATTGTATGATTAACTCGGTTCAAAAATTCAATGATACAAGTTTCTAATATTTATTCTAAAATCCTAAGTCAAGAAAAGTATAATAAAATGAAATACACTTAATTTAGCATTCCCAACAAACTTCTTACAATATATAAAAATGTACGAGCAAATGAACTAAAAGATTTTAACATTCATACTTCTAAATATACATATGAAAGAAAAATTTTACATACTAAATATGTACATATAAAAATCACATATAATTACCATTTGGATGGCGATTTGCAGCAAGAGGACTCTACCTCATAAAGAAAGACAGAAATGAAAAATGTAAGACTTAAATATGTTATCTCATCGATAATTCATTATGTTACCAGTTTTTTCAATTAACTCTTGTAGGCGCACAAGTGTGTGTGTGTATGTATTTATTATTATGTGTACTTCCTTTATTTCAATCCCTTGTTGTTTCAGGCACCCTTAACCGCCACTTGTCAGTGAGTCTGTGTCACTTACTACCTTCTTACTTGCCCATGAGATCCTGGGGAGCATTTTCAAGCTCCTCTAATCCTTGCTTTAGTAATCTTGGGCACAGCCCTTCTGAGAATACTTTGTTTTCTGCTCCGGTGACACTATATTCTATTCATATAGTCATTTTTTTGTGGGATTGTCTTGGTTATTGTTGGTTGTTGTAGGAAAACACAGCCCACTGTGGGCAGCACCACTCCCTAGACCTAGGATTCCGAACAGTATGAGGAGGCTAGGTGTATGGAGTCAAGCAATTGATGCATGCAGTTCTTTCTGCTCTTGGCTATAGGGTATAACGTTACTGTCTGCTTCAGTCTCCTGTCACTATGGTTTGCTATCTTACTATCATGGTCTATAACCTGGATTTGTAAGCTAAATAAATTCTTCCTCCTCTGAGTTGTTTTTTTTTTTTTTTTTTTTTTGGTCAGGGCATCTGTCTTAGTAACAGACACGAGGCTGACAGGCCTTAATTTTGGTATTTTCAGAGAAGAATATTATGCTGAATACCGTCTCAGTTAATGAACCACGTTCTCTGGCCTCATGTACTCATGCTCTTAGCTATTAAGAGAGTACTACTTCTTCTCTCACATATTCTTACTTACTATTTTTCTTCAGGCTTATGTAGAATACAGATTGTCTGAAAGTAGCAATCTTATCACCTTATTCAAAACCATAACGGGAAGAGAGTGCCTAGAGATCACAATTATTATACACCTAAAAGTAACAAGAGTAGGAGCTAAAGACGAATAAGATTATTTTAAATAGTTTTTATAAAATGTCTTTTAAACAGATACTTTAGTATTTTAAAACTCTTGTAATAATGACTTATACTACCTAATAACAATAGTCCAGAGAGCATCTGGTCTAGATAAAAAATTTACTAAGGAAAATTGATTTCTTAGGAAATACCATATATCTAACAAATATTTACTAAGCTGGCTAAAAACTAAATGTGGTAGACTGGAAAGTGGTAATTCAAGGATGAGTACGTGAATACAATGCAGAAAATAACAATATTGTGCTTTAAAAAGGCTATTACAGAGCGTGAAGAAAACAATAAGTGGTCAGTTTGTAGTCAAACCTCTGGGCCATAAAAATCTCTCTCCTGAGACTTTGACACCTTCCAAATGCTTCTCTTCTTCCTGAGGGCAAATCATTAACATGAATTTCACCTTCCCCGCTACATCACACCTTTCCCCAAATCAAATAAAAGCCTTTCTCACAAAAGAAGGGGAGAGTGAGGCTTTGGAGCAAGCATTCAGTGTCACAATTAAGCTTTGGCTGCAACAGGAGAAGGCTGCCATCAGCAAAGAAGCACTGGGGGGGGGGGGGGGGGGGGAGAAAGAAAGAAAAGGGCTGTGAGATGTCATCTCATTGTTTGTGGAAGGGGCTAAAGATGGGAAAATAGCTGTTTCAGAACTGTAAGAGTCTATAAAGCAGAGTGGCCCAGAAAGCAGTGGGAAGGAAGACTGAGAAAATAATACCCAAAATAAATAGCAATGGAAATTGTGTTGAACCAAACATGACCTTTGGAAAGTGAGGGAGGATTTTGCATATCTAAGAATATCGCATCACAGCACTCTCTGAAAGATTAAAGCTATTTCAATATTTTCCCATTTATTTAATGTAAGCAGTATGGCTTGCACTGACAAAATGTCACATTTCTTCCTTAGGTGCTATTATACACAGACGGAACATAAGGTTCCTATTGGTTGTTCAAAGTCATTCTTAAAGAGCAAAATAAAATCTGATGATAAATATTGGAAACGCTTGTATGCCCGACAGTCTTTACTTTCGAACACTTCTTCAAGCATTATGGCTTTTGAAGGGATGGGAAGCGTCTTCTGATATGCCACAGTTACACAGTGATGAGGAAACAAACGAGTCACTGCTTAAAAACTGTATTATCTACTTAGATGCCATGAGTCAGCTGATCAATCAGAAGAATGAGATGAAAACAGAGGGCAAAGTATATTTCAGTACAGAAAATTTATCTATCTACCTACCTATCTATCTATCATCTATCTCTATCTTTCTATCTATCAATCATCTATCATCTATTTCTGTCTCTCTAAATGAATCCCCACATATATTACTATATATATATATATATATGTATATATATATATATATAATACAAATTAATATGGAAACAGCATAATGAAATATATATTAAATACCAAACTCTTCCAAAACCCTTAAGAGGAGACTATCCTTCAAATTTAATAAATAAAAACAGCATGAATAAAAATTCTGTGACATTGATCTACTGGCAAATGTTAATTTTATTTTCAAAAAAACTCCAGAAGTCATCAATTCAAAGTAGGTGAGATGGCTCAGCAGGTAAAGAACTTGCCACCAAGCCTGACAGCTTGAGCTTAATGTCTGAACCGCACTTAGCGGAAGGAAGGATCTCATTCCTGCAGGTTGTCTTGTGACTTCCACAGGTGCTCTGTGATAGGGGCACAACTTTGTACCCCACATACATAAAATAAATGGGTACAATATTTTTTTTAAAAAGTCATTCATTTGCTTTATCCGTACTTTGACCTAATAAGTATTGCTGACACCTCAGAACAAATGATGTGCATATATTTTTTATTTTATTATTTATTTTATATTTATCAGTGTGTGTCTTTTAGAAGTCAAAGACCTTTTTAATGTGACATATTTGAAAAAATACTCCATACTGGAAGTCAAAAGCAGTTTCTCCAGAAATTAATTCATTATTTGATTCAGTTTTGAGAGCAGTACTCACTGTTTCTCCCTGGCTAGCCTGGACCAGGATGCCCCAAACTCTCAGACATTCACATGCCTCAGCCTCCTTTGTGTTAGAACTAAAGGGATCGTCTAAGTCAGCTCTACAGTAGTGTCTAAAAGGGAAACAAAGAAAGTTTGCACTTTTCTTTCCTCCTCACAGTGCCTTCTTTCCTTATGTTCTCTCTGTTTCTTCCAACACTTGCTGCTAGCATTGTGAAGCCTGAGGACCCAAACCTTTTGCCATGAAGGACTTAGTCCTTTCTACCATCTATCTCATACTGGGCAAGAGTGGGGCATTTCTAGATTGCTCTGTGTTCATTCCATTTTGTTGCATTTTGAGGTAAAACACCGATTGCTAAAACTCCTCTGCTTTAGTTAACTAGATACAACATTTTATAATTCTGAACTCCCCAACATGTGGTAGGCTGTTGAATTATTGCTTAAATTGTCCAGGCTTCAGGTTTTAAGACCACATTATTAATTTCCTCGCATTTATGATCTTGGCATATTTTACATTTAATCTTTTATGAAGAATAATTTGACTTTATCTTGGGCTGTGTTTATGCTAGGCCATAAAATCAGGTGGCGACCCAGCGGGATCAGTGAGGACATTAAAGGGACTGCAGAAATGGCCGTGGATCAAAAGAGCCAGAGTGCAGAGCCTGGAAGAGATGAAGCCAGTGTTAACAGAGCCCCGTGAGTAAGCTCAGCAAATGTTCCAATGTCTCCGAAGAGGGATTGGCCACTCTTAGATTAGTGAAATCTGCTTCGATTAGGTCTTAACAGAATTATTGACCTTTGAGCTCTCCTTTATTGTTATTTGAAAACAAATATTATCAGTGCAATTCCTGAATTTCACCCATCACTTCCCTCCTAAGCAGGGCCAAGGATCAGGTGAGAGTGCTGTGGATAAAACAATGAGGGCTAGTGGTCCTCTCTTTCCATTTCCAGGCCAGGGAAGACAGTATTTGTAAATGTTCTTATGTGAGTGGAGAAAGGTGCTATGCCTGTGCCAGGCAACACTCATTTGTACTTGTTTATTTACAAAACCCTGCAAGCCATACATGAGCTTCTAATTGAGATTCAAATATAGGGCAACTGTCTTTGAGTGATTCATAGTTTTGTATTTGTAACTATCTTACACATGAGAGTAGCTTCTCTTCATCTCCAGTTTTGTTTTCCACAGTTTTAGTTGGTTATACTTAACCTGGGGCAGAAATATTAATAGAAATTCTCAGAAATGAGCAATTTATGTCTGATGATGCCCTGGTTCTTCTATTCAGGACCACAAATAATCGTCCTTTTATGATATATATATATATATATATCATACATTATAATATATATATATATTTTATATATATTAGGCTATGTGTACCACAAGAGAACATTCATGTAATTTCTAATATATTATTTTAACTGCCTGTTACATTATTCTTAGTCTCTGTGCCTATTTCATAAATGAAGCTTAATCAATCATAATCTATATAGGCTTGCATACTACCCATCGTTTTATCCACAAGGTGTTAGGAACAATCACCTATGGACACTGGCTATTTCTCAAACTCACTGTCATGGTGTTCACATATAAATCTTAATAATGCACTTTGTAATATTGAAGATGTTATACCCTTTTCCTCTTCCCTCCACATTTTTTCTTGCTTTTGCATACTATTTCACTTTGAGATATATACTATGCAAAATATATCTGAAGAATAAAATTAAAACAGAAAAATCTGAATGCAAATATTACTTTCATCCCATCCACTGAGATTTCAGTTCTTTAAGTGAGGCAAATGATTTAATTATTTCCTTATGATAATTTTTATACATATGGCTCAAAATTTAAAATATTTATGGATAGAAACACTCCAAGTTATATTATAAAATGTGGCAATGTGTTTTAATTTGTAGTTTTTCCTCAAGTGTCTTTCAAAATGCTTTTTTCATGTAGGACTATTCATTCAAATCTTATTAATGTTAATCAACAGGTATCATTTCAAAAAGTTTGAGGAAAATGCGAATTTCATAAAATAACATTGCATACCAAAAGTACTTATTTCTTTAGAGAAATATGATTGCAAACTGCTCTGTGAAACTTAATGACCTCCTGGGTTAACCCATGCTGTTCCTTCATTTCTATTAAACAGAAGAAAACAGTACATACACTTTCTATATGTGAGGAATTATTAGTCTCGACTTTTAACTCATGTTCTTTTATCATTCAGAAGGTGATGATGACACATTGCTTTCCTGTGTGAAATTTACCAAGTCACAAGAAAAGGAAGATGTTAACGAGTATACAAGGAAAAGGGACGGACCAAATGCTAGACCAGACTCTCTCTCTGTGCCCAGGGGTAGAACCAGCACCTCCAATGGGCACATCTTGGAAAACACAGCGTCTTCTTATGAAGCTGGAGTTCCAGTGTGGAAGACCTGGAATCCTTTTCCAGAAAACCCACTCTGGACAACTGCTGACTTTCCAGTTGCCCAAGTAGGATCCTGGGGCAGATGTTGTTCTTGTAGTCACCATCTGCTTCTCAAGTCTTCTTACACCGATTCGGATCTCTTAAACACATGGGTAAGTGTTTTCATAAGTACATCATCTTCATCTGAAGCTTTGTACCAGTGTTGAGAAACAGAAAACAACAGTGTTAATCAGCCACATTAATCATGGTCAGGAAAATCTCAGAGCTGGGGCTGACTTTCCAAAGAACAGATATGCGTCCCTGGCTTTTGTTACCAGCACTTTCCTACCAGCCTGGTCCCACAACTGCATCAGCCCCAAATAACACACAGAGACACGTATTAATTATAATGCTGTTGACCATTGGCTATGGTTTCTTATTGGCTAGCTCTGTCTTAAACATTAACTCATTTCTATCAGTCTAAGTATTTCTACATGGTCTTATCTTACAACACCAGAATCATGGTGCTCTCCTCCCAAGATCACATCTCCACAACTTCTTACATTTCCCAGAACCCTCCACTGTACGGTTTTTCTGCCCGCCACCTGGTCTTGTCCCGCCGCCACGACAGTCCCGATTAACACACAGAGACTCTATATTTGATATAATTCTGTTGGCCAGTTACTAGTTTCTTATCGGCTAGTTCTGTCTTAATTATTAACCCATTCCTACGTATTTCCATGTGGTTTCACCTACCAGGGAGTGGGGCAGGTGTCTGGACTCCCAGGTCTCTCCATGTTCACCCTCCTTCCTCCTTCCTCTTTCCTTCCTCGTCTCCTAGTCCCGCCTATCTAGCTTTCCTATTGGCCAACAGTGCTTTATTCATTAACCAGTATGAGAAACATATACAGAATGACATCTCCCATCACTCCACCTCTCCTAGTCCCACCTATCTTGCTTCCCTATTGGCCAACAGTGCTGTATTGTTTAACCAATAAGAGAAACATGTTTACAGAATGACATCTCCCATCAGGCTTTTATCATTTGCTAATGCTGTATATGCCCTTTTGTGGGTTTTAAAATCACAGGATTTTAAAAAAAAATTATTAATATTCCCCCTCCCCCTCTTGCTCCCAATTTGCTCAGGAGATCTTATCCCTTTCCCTTTCTCTGTGGGACCATGCATGTCTCTCTTAGGGTCCTCCTTTTTTCCTAGCTTCTCTTGTGGTGTGGACTGTAGGCTGGTACTCCTTTGTTCTATGTCTAAAATCCATATATGAGTGAGTACATAACGTGTTCATCTTTTTGTGACTGGGTTACCTCACTCAGAATGATTTCTTCAAGTTCCATCCATTTGCCTGTGAATTTCAAGATTCCATTGTTTTTTTTTTTTTTTCTGCTGAGTAGTACTCCATTTGTGTAAATGTACCACATTTTATTTATCCATTCTTCAGTTGAGGGGCATCTAGGTTGCTTCCAGGTTATGGCTATTACAAATAATGCTACTATGAATATAGACGAACAGATTTCACAAACCTTTTAATTGGATTTGGACTTTAGCTATTGATCAGGGCCAAGAAAACATTCTTTGGATTGCCTAAACATGGCTGTTTTAATGAGGTTTCACTGCTCAATAATAGCCAGCATTAAGGAGGACATTTTCTGTGGGCCTGACATTCTCAAGAGCCTTTCACACGAATTAAATCATCTTGATGACATAATAACTTGATAAAGGTAAGGGTTTACTGAAGTACTATCCTACTACCATTTCCCTACTGTTGCACAAGTATGAAAACCAAAGCATAGAAATGTTTGGAAAAGTGTGAATGCAAATAGCTGAAAGGATATGAGGGTATGACCAGGAGTTTATATGATCATATAATGGAGAATCCATTTTTAATTAATATTTTATTGTGCTTTCCACGCACTAAGTTATATTCTAGGATTATAGAGTATTTGAGAAAGAATATAGACATTGTAAATGGACACATTTGATTTGATTCCTAGCTCTGCTACTTTTTCAGTTTAGACAAATTACTCAAACCATTTAACCTTATTTTTTTTACTGTGATATGAAAACAATATTAAACTCACAAGTTATCTGAGACAACAACAACCCCAGGGATTTAGGGTTGCGTGGTCTTGTTAGCATGGTTCTAAGTTCCTTCCTTGGGTGTGCATTATTCCTTAATGTCCCTTGAGTTGGTTATGTGTATTCATGCAGGATTAACAGAGGCAGCTGTGTATCTAGGAAGCCTGTTCAATGTCAACTTCTCTAAAAATTAATCTGTCATTAGGTAGTAGCTGTATTTTATACTGGATCAACAGTCTCTAAAAAATCCCTGAGAGTGTATGTGTGTGAAATTCTTCCCATGTACTAAGATTTGTCCATTAAATCTCTAAACACTGAAGCTGGAGAAAGGGCCCAGGAATCAAGAGCTCATACTGCTCTGGAATAGGACCCATGTTCAATTCCCAGCAAACCCACGGGATACTTCGAACTCTACTTCAGAGAAACTGATTCTTTCTGGCCTCTCCAGAGATCCACACTTCATGTACATATACACACACAGACACCCATGTATAAGCCTAAATATTAAAAAATATCTTTGAGCAGCAATGCTAAGGTCAGCTACAACTAAAGTAGCATGATCGATCTCACTGGTCTCCAGTAACAGTTCTAAAGAGTGAAAGTAGTGAAATGAGAGACACTACCTCACTATGGCCACGGATGTATTTCACTCTGCTTCCATTGTTCCCTTCTGGGGACACCGCACTCAGCAGGCATCTCTTCAGATGCTTCCTGGAGAGCAGCTGTCAATATAATGAATTAGGAGCATATTTTGAAGACATTGATAGCTTCAGAAGCAAGATCAAGGATGTTGATGCTTTAGCAAGTGACAAAGCTGATAAATGGCACACTGCACAGAAAAGCACAGAGCTTTCTTCCAGAATACAATCTGCACCCCATCAGACAGACAGTTCTAGATTCAGCAGGGCAGCTTCAATCTAATTCTTCAGTCCCATCTAACTACTGCCCTGGACAGCTTTCCCGTCCACTTTTGCCGAAGTGGGAATGCAATATTTCTAAAAGCTGCCTCACACTGTCCTGCCTCTGTGTCTTTGTGTTTGTGTGATGGTCTCTTCCTGGTGTGTTGCTTTCTTTTAGAGCCATTTCTCCATCTCATGAGCTGACATCAAATGCTTTGTATTTTAGAAAGTCTTGTTGAGCCATGCTAGACTGAAGTCATTTCTCTTTCCCTTAAACTCCTAGGTCACTTTAGTACCTTACAGATTTGCTATATATCCACCAGACACATATTAATACCTACCATGTGGCATTACAAAATTGGGCACTGTGTTAGAGAGCTAAAAAAACATATATTGACTTCATGGAGGCTCCCATATTCTACCATATATAGCATTTGTTAAGCATGTCTTTACTTCCTGTAAGTAATTTAAATTTGTAAGTCCATTGTCCTTAGAATGGCATGAAACAAATATAAGACAGCAATTGTTGCTTAAATGAATATAGTTTAAAAAAATGGACTTTGTTTCTAGTTATATTCTTAAAATTTTACACTATTTATTTATTTTATATGTGTGGATATTTTAGGAAAGGAGGTCAGATACCCAAGACTGGTGTTACAGATGGTTATGAACCAGGCAACCTCACCCACCGTGTGTGTGTGGGGGTATGTGTGGTGGGGATGAGCAGTAAGTGCCCTAATCTCTGAAATATCTTTATGTCATGTTTCTAATCATCTCCATAATAGCGATTCTTCTTGCTCCTCCATCCATACAACCAAAGTTTATCAAATGAATTCAGTTATCTGTAAACCTAGGTTTGGGGTATATAAGAGTGTTTGTGGTAGTTACACATAGGAGTGTCGTTGTCTTCTTTTTCATTTAGATGTTCTTGTGTATCTTAGTACATAAATGAGTGGCTGAGTGTATCTGCCAGAAGGTCAAACATATCTGCTGAATACTTGGAATTTTAAATGGTGACATTGAGCATTTGTGACAGGATGGCCTCAGTGGATTTGGAGAGTACGTCAAGATCATGTTAGAGTTAGATTGGCTTGGTAAACTTAATGAGACCACTTACACTCAGGGACTTAAGACACTATAGAGAAAGAAGTGAGATGAGTGTAAATTATTATTTTTATACACTACACCTATATTCCATAATGATAACAAGTGACACCTATCCTGCTTCATTTTAGCATAGCTGGCATTTTTTTTTTTTGTAATTGTGGAGTTATTACTCGGGTTATTTAACTTTCATTCTAAAGTAGGTGCAGAAGGCAGACAGCATTAAAGGAAGGATGTACTTTTTGAAATGAGTGTTACTATTAATGACAGGTAGTTAGAGGTGACACTTCTGAAATTTTAAAGGGTAAAAATATGACTGGATTTTTTTTAAAAGTGTGCCAGTTTGCTCAGATATGGTGGATCTGGGTCTGAGTTGCACATTGCTGTTCTGACACTATTCACTCAGCTATGACCCTACAAAGTCCCTTTTAGACTTAGGTCCTCAAGGCTATCTCTAAAGATCCAACTTAGCACAGACATGAACGCAAGAGAGAAACAGAGAAAATTTCTCCTTTAATTTTTTAACTGCATTTATGTACAGAGGCTTCAGTCCACAGTCACTCTGTTGCTCCTTGATGAATCTGCATGCCCAAACTAGCCATTCGCAAAGGAAAGTTGTCAATATTTCCTAAACAGGACCACTGAGATGACTAAGTGAGATGTGTAAGATTTCAGTCAACAGCAGATAAAATTAATCCCCAATTAATCAATACAGAGGCTTGTGTTGAGATTCGAAAGGAAGCTGTGTTTTACTTGGTTGAGAATATGAGCAAACAGAATCAGATGTTGAGATGCATTGTTTGTGAAGTGTCCTTCCCAGAAGTCAACAGGTGGATGAGACGCAGAGTTGTCTAACAGACAGTTTAGTTGCTTGCAAGATCTGAAGTGTCTCAAGAGTGGGAAAAGATAAGTGATTATAGAATTGATACATGCTGAGATGGGTTATGAATCAGATTTATAAAAATGTGTCCTCTGCAAGAGAAACATCAAAGTGCTTTTGAAAAGGGATTTTTTAGATGCATATGAAGAGAGATGATGATTCAGGCAATCCCAAATGATGCTTGAAGCCAAGTGCTTCAAGTCAACTCATGAGAGACTGAAGGATGCTTATGGTGCTTTGAACACCAACAGCTTGGAACATCTAGAGAGGGAAATAAGGGAGAATGAGCTAGAGGCTCCAAGGAAACTATGGGTAAGAAAGTAAAGCATTCCTGTGTTATCAAAATGGTGAAACCTGCAGTAGACAAGAGCAACCATATGTTTGGTAATCTCCATGACACTTTCCAGATTGATAAAAAATAAGCAAAACACTAAGAAATAAAAGTGGTTTTTTAAAAAAATCAGCTTCAAAAAAGAAAAGAAAAGGAAAAAGCTTTTACTATGAAATCAGATTGTCAGGACAAAACGCCAGAGCATGGAGTACCTGGAGCAACCTCTGACTGTGTTCAGGATGTGTGGTTTAGGACAATATGAATGTTCAAATAGAAAGGAAGAAAGACAGACAGACAGACAGAAAGAAGGAAGAAAGGAAGGGAGGAAAGAGGGAAAGAAAGAGAGAAGAAAGGAAGGAAGGAAGAAAGAAAGGGAAGTGGTGTGAGGAAGATGGCTCAGCAGGTAAAAGCACTTGCAACCAAGCCTGACTACCTGAGTTTCTTTCTGGAACCCATAAGAAGAAAGGTGAAAACTTATTCTCACAAGCTTGGAATGCACACGCGTGCGTGCACACACACACACACACACACACAAACACACACACACACACACATACACACGCGCGCGCGTGCACACACACACTTAATTTCAAAAAGGAATAGAAGTATCTAGATATAAGAAATTTCTGTTCTCACAGCTTGGCACAACCTAGTGTCCTCTAAGGATGAGAGAACCAAAAGTTGAATCATCTCATCAGACTGAGTCTACGGCCATGTCAGTGAGAGAGTCTCTTAGTTGATGATTGATGTAGGAGATTGCAACCACTGTGAGTGGCACTTTCAGCAAAGATAGCTATATATGAACCATAGAGCAAGGAAATAAGCTACATTCCTCCATGGTCTCTGCTTCAGTTCTAATCTACCTTGACTTCTCTCCACGATGGACTATTACCTAGAAATATAAGCCAAATAAATATTTTCCAATATTGCATAGATTGTTAGTTGGGGTCATCCTTGTAGATCACTGGCTCCGTCTCTAATGGTATCTCTTTTCTCTTTTTTTGCTCTCCTCTATTCTTCCCAGGACTCAATCTTCCTACTCACTCATGTTCTCCTCTCCCACCTTCTTCTCCCCTGCTCTTTTTGCTAACTTTCTCCTCCCTCCCACCATGCTCCCAATTTTCTCAGGATATCTTGTCACTTTCCCCTTCTCCTGGGGACCATGTATGTCTCTCTTAGAATCCTTTCTCTTCTAAGGGATTCAGTGTGGCTGGACTTGGGTTGAATTCTTTGATCGATTTGGACTCAAGTTTTGTGCATGGCAATAGATATGGATCTCTCTGTAGTCTTCTACACACCAACATCCAGTTATGCCAACCCCTTTTGTTAAAGATGCTTTCTTTTTTCCATTGTATAATTTTAGCTACTTTGTCAAAAATCAGGCATTCATAGATATGTGGGTTAATATCAGGTTCTTCAACTTGATTCCAATGGTCTACCTGTCTATTTTTGTGCCAATATCAAGCTTCTTTCAGGACTATGACCAATTAGGCTTCATCCCAGGGATGTAGGGATGGTTCAACATATAAAAATCTGTCAATGTAATCCACCATATAAACAAACTGAAAAAGAAAATACATATGATTTTCTCAATAGATGCTAAAAAAGCCTTCAACAAAATCCAACACCCCTTCATGATAAAGGTCCTGGGGAGATCAGGGATAACAGGAACATACCTAAACATAATAAAAACAATATACAGTAAACCAACAGCCAACATCTAACTAAATGGAGAGAAACTCAATGTGCTTCCTCTAAAATAAGGAACAAGACAATGTTTGTCCACTCTTTCCATATCTCTTCAATATTGCACTTGAAGTTCTAGCTAGAGCAAAAAGACAACAAAAGGAGATCAAGGGGATACAAATTGGAAAGGAAGCAGTCCAACTTTCACTATTTACAGAAGATATGATAGTTTACATAAGTGACCTGAAAAACTCTATCAGGGAACTCCTTCAGCTGATAAACACCTTCAGCAAAGTGGCAGGATAGAAGATTAACTGAAAAAAAAAAAGTAGCTCTCCTATATGTAGACGATAAATTGACTGAGAAAGGAATCAGAGAAACATCACCCTTTACAATAGCCGCAAACAACATAAAATATCTTGGGATTACTCTAACCAAACAAGTGAAAGACCAGTATAGCAAGAACTTTGAGTCTTTAAAGAAAGAAGTTAGGAGGATGTTGGTGGTGAAGCCTTTAGTCCCAGCACTCGGAAGGCAGAGGCAGGTGGATCTTTGTGAGTTGGAAGCCAGCCTGGTCTAAAGAGCCATTTCCAGGACAGGCTCCAAAGCAGTATAGAGAAACCTAAAACCTTGTCTCAAAAAACAAAATGAATAAATAAAGAAGATACCAGAAAATGGAAAAATGTCCCATGCTCTTGGATAGGTAGGATCAACATTGTAAAAATGGCAATCTTGCCAAAGCAATCTATTGATTCAATGCAATCCCCATCAAAATCCCAACACAATTCTTCACAGACCTCAAAAGGATAATAATCAACTTTATATGGAAAAACAAAAGATCCAGGATACTCAAAACAACCCTCTACAATAAAGGAACTTCAGGAGGCATCACCATCCCTGAAGGGAGTATTTTTGAGTAACCAATTTTAAGATAAGATAGGAAGACTGCTTACACATCTGCCTGGAGGAATGCAGGGTATAAACCATCAGTGAATAATTTCTCCTAGTTTACCATGGTATGTTTCAATTCTAAGGCATCAGAAATCATTTGTTGGCAGAGCAGTAAAATTTGTTTATGCTGGAATTCTGTGGGAAGAGTAGTTTTACAGATATATTTGGAGAATTTGTAAAGGTGAAGGCACTGTAAATGGTAATACGAACTGAGCATTTCGAAAGGAGAATAGAGAAAATGTGATGCAAAAAGATAGCTTCAATTCTTGACTTATCACTGAAATGAACGAAGCTCAAAACAAAGATTCTAAAAATAATTTAAAAAGCTTTAAATGAGGAAAAACAAAGCATCAATTATCAATAACAAATTTTTAATTATAGTCAATATCATAATGCTTGATGGTGGGGAAAGTCAGCATTTCCCAAGAGAAAAAATTAAAAGGTACCATATTCATCCATGTCTCTATTTCCTGTCAAGCACTTTCCGAGCTGCCTAGTGTGTGACACAGTGAGAGTAGGAGAATGTGAGTGTGTTTTGGGTGATGTAGTGATTAAATGAGCTACTAGTTCATATTTTTTAATAGGTACTCTGTATAATCTCATTTAAAGAGGACATTTAAAACAGAGAACAAATAAGTACATTCCTTCATGTAAAAATTCACTGGGCTGCAAATACCCTGCAGTATTTGTATATAACATAACCCTGGAAAATATCTAGCCAGATGTACAAACATATTTTATGTTATTTAAAAAGAAGCCCATGAAAGAAACACTTAAAATACAAAGTATTGCAACAGTATATATTGTCAGGTTTATGGGAAATTCTTTACGTGAGTTTGAAGAAAGCAATTTGTAAGAGTGTATAAAGTGTTTAAATGTCATTCCTAATAAAAAATCTTTTATAATAAGAAATAAAGTGAGAAAATGTAATTGCCTTGTGTGAAGTATTATTCTCAAAGTCCAAGATAAATAGTGATATTATTAAATTAGACTTTTGAGACATAACAATAGAACATTCAAGCCAATGTAATATTTTGGGTTGAAATTTGGCACTTGTCAAACACAAAAATCCTTGTGGATGTTTGTTAGAAAAACACGTCTCTGATGGAATTCTAAAACTGGTGCAGAAACCTAGACTTTCCATTTAGCATCAGTTTTCTTGTTGCTGTGACAAGATTTCTGATAACGGCAACTTCAGGACAGAAAGGTTTATTGTGACTTACAGTTTGAAGGTCCACTGCAGAGAAGTCTTGGACATGGGAGCTTGAGGAGGCTGGTCCATTATGGCCCTAGTCAGAAGACAGAGAGATGAATGTCAGTGTTTTCTCTTTTACATTCACTCCGTGCAGTGGTACGGCCACTTAAGGCTGGGTTTTCCACCTAGGTTAACGAAGCCTAGACACATTCCCACCGACAGGATTCTAAATCCTGTCCACATGACAATTTGGACTAGCACAAGATACCCTCCCTTCCACCCCCATTTCTTGTTGCCTTCTACAACTGAATTAATTAAGGAGAACTGAGTTGATGTTATATACAATAAAATCATTCTAAAGATAACATAAAATAACATGAATAATGTTCACGACAATTAACGGTAACTATAATTCGACCTCCACAAATCAGTTTCGTTGTTGGCTCAAATGGAATAAGAACAATGACTATCAATCTGAAGTGGTCCTAACTGTGCTCTTTAGTCACTGGGAAATAGCCCTGCCAGTTGGTGATGAACATTCTCTTGTGGTCAATACTGTAAGGCGCATCACCAAAGGTGAACCTCAAGTTCTGGGACTAGAGAAGGACGAATGTGAGCATCTCATATAGCGAGTGCAGACAGCAGAGCACATACTACCAAATTGCCTCCCATGGCACAGACATTTCCTAATTTAGTGTTAATAAGCAGGTTCAGGACAGAGGCAAATTACGTGTGTGTGTGTGTGTGTGTGTGTGTGTGTGTGTGTGTGTGTGTGTGTGTGTGTGGGGGGCCACCATGGATTTTACCATCCAAAGGAATGATATTTTCAATGAGAACTCAACTGAGCTTGAGTTCAGCTGCATCCTTAATAGTATCATCTCTTTGGGCAATGTTTGCTTAATCTCTATTAGCTTCTAGCTCATGCTCAGGACAGGCAAGAGTGATCAAGTCCTTTTAATCTCTCATATTTTGTGACATAATGGTATATGGAGGAAGGCAGTCTACATACTGAGAGTCTTGAAGAGTTCTTCCTGTGCTTTCCAAACTGCCCTGCCCCCTTCCAATGACTGTTGATGGCCTCATTGACATATGAGCATGCTTCTTTTTCACAAGCTTTTTTAGGTTTGGAGTTTTTATTTTTATATTTCCCTGACAGACTATATTTCCTCTGTCCTGTCTTCCCCTCTCCCTTTTGTTCTCTGGATATAACACCAGTTATAACTCAAACAAGGTCAGAAAGAACCATGCATGTGAATTCACTCCACTTGTGTTCCTCCTAGGATTTCCTGACCATGAAAACTGAACTGTCAACATTTTCATTCTTTGGCACTAAGGTGGGCCATGTCTCTCAGAGAAGTATTTAAAAAAAAAAAAACTCTGTGTATGTGTGTGTGTGTGTGTGAGAGAGAGAGTCAATTCTTTGAAACCAAATGAAAGAAGCTAAACTGTAAAAGGGGATAGAAGAGAAGGAGCGTCATAGTGTAAAGTGCTGGCTTGTAGCCGGATCCCTCCTGTGCTCCCATCATCTCTCTCTCTCTCTCTCTCTCTCTCTCTCTCTCTCTCTCTCTCTCTCTCTCACACACACACACACACACACACAAACACACACACACATGCGTGTGTGTTTACATACCACTACCACCTTGAATGGTTTGTAGCCATGCACTTTAGTTCTTTAGTTCTGATCACATGTGTGAACTGATAAGATGATATTCGTGGCCTCAAGAGTCTGCATTTATTGTGCCTTCAGTGGCTTTCATTAATGTTTTATTTGTATCAGGAATCAGTGAGGTAGGATTATTTTCTTTATTTCAATGACTGAAATTTGAAGCTCAAAGATATTAAATAATTGACACAACATAGTAACTGGTGGCAGCAGAGCTGAATTTTAAGATAAAATGTTTTAAGGGCCCCAAGGTTTCTGAAGAGTTTGACTTTATAATATAAAATTGAGTGAATTAGCAGGGGCTTTATAGTTGCTGATGACAGAATGGGTACCAACATAAACCCAAATCTTAGTCTAAAATACAACTAAATTTCCTTTAATTATACATTAGATGGGGATAAATGTGGCATTAAAGGATTCTATATATGGAGACAAGTAAGTCTGTCCTTGAAGTGTAACTGATTATTTTTACAGAATTGTAAATATTAAGCAAGGTTGCTTTTGCCTTTCTAGAGTGCTCTGATGGCTTCATGCCTGGGTCTTTGGAGAATTCAGACAGAACACAGGACTGGGAAGCATGCTGGCCTTCCCATTGTGCATCTCTGACATCCCGAATTATCACTGCATTAACAATGTCTTACACGTGTAAAATGACTTAGCTTTTGAAAACTCATCTACTTTATCATAGCCTGATGTCCTACACATTTCATGGTATTTTATTTCAGGGTAAAGATATAACTCCAGGTCACACCAGTATTTTTCATGGACAATGAAAAATGAAGGAAAGAAATTCATGCTCCCCTTCCTTCCTGGGTAGTTGTAAAACAAGTAGTTGAATTCACTCTAGAAATTCCTTATGAATATTCAGTGTACAATCTTTATGCATCTCATAGTTTCCTGCTATTAAATACAACCATACTGATGAATAATTGGGTTAGAAATATGCCCTTATTGCAGCTAACATCACGCCCAACCCAAAGTCAAGCCTGCATGTCACCCAGAAAAAGGACTCCAGACAGGAGTATAAAAATCATCAAAAGCAAGAACGTATTTATTCTTATGCTCAACAACTGAATATTCACATTGTTCCAGATAAGGACAAAAAAATGAGTATTTCAAATGACTCACATTTAAGTGAGACAAAAATGAAAATATTCACACACACACACACACACACACACACACACACACACACGAAAACAAACAAACAAAAAACCATGAAAGGGTAACTCTGATAATAACTTTCTTCTGTATATGGTTCTGTGAAGGTCTTTACTGGACAGATCTGACCTAGTGAAGGTATCAGAAAACACTTTGAAGTTGTGGATAGTTGAGCTCAAATCTAAATCTAATGAGTTGAACTTAGGTAGCCCAAAATAAAAACAAAAGGAAAATGGACAGAATGGATGGAGAAGAAATCTCTTAGGAGATGAGGCACAAAGTAAGACTGACGAAGGGGACACACTGGACCTTGTAAGTTGTCCTCAGTTTTTTGGTGTGTATTTTAAAAACAGTAGAGAATGGTGTAAATGGAGGTGATGGCATTTTTTTTTTTTTTTTTTTTTTTTTTTTTTTTTTTTGTTTGCTGCTTCCTGCTTGCTTGCTAAGGTACGGAGGGAGGTAATGAATGGTGAGGACAGGGGCAGGGGAAAAACAGATGAAAGACGATGGTGACTTGAACAATGGTTGAATAAAGACAGAGATTAATGAAAATTCTCAGGCTCACAGACTATATCCCCAGAATATGCATTTCTCTAAATGAAGGAAATGTCAGGTTTAAAAGTCATCTTTTGTGATGTCAACCAAAAAGCCCCATTCACTTTAGGACATATGGTCACAGATGACAGCAGAGGAGTGATACAATGACATGACTGCATATTCCAATTCTGCCCTTTGATTTTTAAGCTCAGGAGCTCATAGCCACCATCATGGCTTAATGGAATCATTACCAGTGGATAAGGAAATGTCATCCATTTGCTTCCCCCATTCCACTTGGACATAGGCCATTGTTTCCACAGAGTGGCTGGGAGCCATGCAGGGTTTCAAGGGAAATTGGCCTTTCAGAGGGGCATCTGAATAGATAATGCATATTGCCACTGTAAAATCTCTAATGAATATTAAGGGTGGCTTTCATTTGTGGTGATTGAAATGAACTCATAAATTCTCTCTAGGATGCGGGATTTTTTTCCCCGCCCCGTGGAGAGATTTAATGGTTTTGCGGCATTCTGAATGATTTGGCAAGAAATCAGGGGTATCAGTGCAGTCACCCGCAAAGGGCATTTAGTCTCTAGCATGTGATAGTCAACCACCACAAAATATTTTCTGTAAGAACTTAGGATGATTGATGCAACCCACCGTAAGTCATGACAGGGTGTCAACTGAAAACTCGAAAAAGAAGTGGTTAAAGGCACCACAGTCTTAAAAAGAAATTTGACTTTTAGGGAAGGTTTATTTCCTCTTAGAGAAAAGTTAGAGCTGCCAGTTGCAGGAAATTTAAATCAGTTGTTTGTGGCAAAGGACATCATATTTTGAGGCCACCGAGCGTTCCTCCTGCTCTCTATGGAACAGATTAAACTGTTCCCACTCAGTGATAAATACATCAGAAAAAGCTGTAACAGGAATACAGTACTTGTAGCAGTTAATGGCACAGCTTCCCGGTAAAACAATATTCTTTGGGTTTCTTAGGCCAGTTCCCCTTTTATGTATGCTATTTTTTGATGAGTTAATTTCTTGCATTTGCATAATCAATAACTTTCAGGGTTTTGGAAAATTGAAGAGGAAAAGGCAAGAAGTGTAAGAAGCGTTGCTGTCGGTGTGGGGGGCCAGGAGAGCAGCAGAAGTACAAGAGAAAGTCTTAATGTGTGTAGGTGGGAAGAAAATAGAAAACTACCCCAAGATGAAACTGTCTTCAAACATCTTCATAACAAGCAGCAATTACCTGAAAGTTATACTGCAATGATAAAAATGGTAAAATGGCCATTCACTTTACTATGCGAGAGTATTTCCAGAGAAAGCAAATTTGTATTATCATTATTTAAACTGTCAATACCCAGAGAAAGAATAGTTCCAGGGGATTTTATTTTCTTGAAGTGGTGAATTGTTTCCTAAATAAAATCTATGACCCTATTTCCTTATGAGTAAGCAAAATCTGCTGGACTTCAACCCAAATGTTCAGCATTTCCTTACATAAGGTAAACCTACCAAGATTTAAGACCTGACTTCCTTGGATACTGGATAACGAAGCCTGGCTGAATGGGGGAAATCTGATTGTTGATGTGGCTTTTAATGGACTTCCCTTGTAAGAGAAACCCTCTTCATTTGGAAAGATTCCAGGCTGGGGAATATGTCAGATACTACTAGGGACTGCATCTTTTGTTACAAAATAACAGTTGCAACAGGTGATCATTAAGACCCCTCCATGGTCCACTTTTGTAACAGAGGATATAACATTTGCCTTATTTTCGTTATTTACAAACTACCACTTGGAGAAAAGAGCTTGATTGCTACAAAGCCACAAACCAACATTAACAGGATCACTTGAGATTTATAATGCTTTCCTGCTCCATGCTTGCTTATTCAGAGTTTTTGATATTGGGCATTTTTTTTTCACAAGCTGCCTATACGACATATTTTATTTGTTCATTATCAAAGTTTGGTAATAGCTAGTACTCAAGAACATTATGACAAGCTGAAAACTGTCCCAGGTCTCTTATGGTTACCACAGTTGAAGGCCCAGTGGAACTTTTGGGCTTCCCAACTGACTTGGGTAAAAATTCCATCAGAGTTTCTGGTACTTTTTATAAATCATGAAATAGAAAAGTTTCCAAGCTAAGGGTAAAATAAACCACAAGGCTGCTCACCACGTATCTTCTAAGCTTTGCAAAATAATTTTGAATGTAAGTAGCTTTCTCAAATTGTAACAGTTATTTTCTTCGGTTCCTGTGTAAATGAAGTCTGGCTCTTTTGGAACAATTATTGCCAGTTTTCCATTTCTAAATCCTTTTTGTAACTTCCTACAATTTATCGATGCCTCTTTTATTTTCCAAGCTACCATTTCCTATCTTCTCCATGAGTGCTTTATTGGATTGCCTTCAGTGGTTCTAAGAACCATTAAGGATCTGTCAGCACCAATTTCTATGGCCATAGGATCCTAAAACTGCATCCTCCACTGTCCCTGAAGAGTGGAAGTTATTCCCTCTTTCAGAGAGCTAGAGAAACCCATGGTTTGCTAATTATGAAGCCTGCTTCATAATTATGCTTAGACAAAGTCGTTAATATTGTCTGGTCATGATCTTTAAATCCCAAGGTGTTTGCACCATTCCATTAGGTCTGAATGGGATTTTAAGGCTGTGTGCAGAACTGTTTTTGGTGCTTTGCACTGGAAAATACTAATGTTACCTAAAAGGCATGTGCCAGAGATCTCAGTTGATACAACATGGTCCTTACTCTGCTTTAATTCATTGAGGATTTCATACATCACATTTGCGTCATATTCTTTCCTGTCCTCTAATGCTTCCTATATCCAGCCATCCCCATGCACCTTTATGCACTTTCTCATTCTTGAAAAAAAACAAAATACAAAGCTATTAAGAAAAAGAACTAAAAAGCCTGGAATCAGATTTGTGTTGGCCAACTAAACCTAAGTATAGGGTTTGCCTGCCCTGTAGTATGGTTATTAGACTCAATGTCATTCCATGAGACAAAACTGATTTTCCCTTTCCAGTAATTGCCATTTGGCAATATATTCCTGATTAGAAATAAGACTTTGTGCCCATCTCCCCCTATTCATGCTGGGATTTTGTCTGGCTTGAGCTTGTTGTATAGGTCTTGTGCATGTTGTCATGGTATCTATGAATCAGCCCTGTTACACCTGGAAAATAGAGCTCCCTTGATGTTATCAACCACCCCTGGCTCTTATAATCTAACCGTATCCTCTTCTGCATAGATCCCCGAGCCTTGAGGAGAGGGACATGATAAAGGGATTCCATTTACAGCTGAGTGGTTCAAAGCCTCTATTTTCTGTATGTCATCCAATTGTCCTTTTCTGTTTCTCTTGTGATGTTTCCATCATTACCCTCTACTGTAAGCAACTATTCTGATGACTACTGAATGATGGATTGATCTATGCATCCAGTTGTATGTTACTAGGAGATATTTTATTGCTGTGTTCATTTAGCAGAATCACAGCAGTAATTCTCATGACCTATCTGGGTTCTTGTCCTCAATAACTTTATTGGGTATGTGTTCTATCTCATGGAGTAGGCTCGTGGTGGTTTGAATAGGAATGGGCCCCATAGACTCATATATCTGAATGCTTAGTCATCAGGAAGTGGCACTACTCATGAAGGAATAGGAGGTGTGGCCTTGTTGGAGGAAGTGTGATACTGGGGGAGGGCTTTGAGTTTTCAAAAGCCCAAACCAGGTCCAGTGTCTCTCTCTACTGACTGTGGATCTGTATGTAGAACCCTCAGCTACTTCTCTAGCATCATGTCTGCCTACATGCCACCATGCTCCCCACCATAATAATAACGGACTAAACCTCTGAAATGGTAATCAAGCCCCGGTTACATTCGTTCTCTTGTAAGAGTTGCTTGGGTCATGGTGTCCCTTCATAGCGATAGAACACTGACTAAGACAAAGCATCAATTCCAAACTGAAAAAGTAATTGGTTACTCCCCTAACATTTGTTCTGTAATTGCACCAGAAAGCATATCTTGAATGCAAGTTGTCATCATAGCTTGCAGGGCTAGCAGCTGCGGTAAAGTTGAAGATTACATTGCAAGCACATTCTAGAACTATAAATAATGGCTAGTAGGGTGAAGCTTCCAGTCATCTATGCACTAGATTTCTCAATGTTCTACCCCATAAGTATGTGGTATCTTCAGCCATAGAGTTTTGCTGCCATGCTATGGCAAGAAACCAATAGTATTGGCAGCAGCCTATCGTGTTTCTGGGGACATACTGTGGGAATATTATAGCCAATAATTCAAGCAGATACAAATCCTGATGCATTGGGTTAAGTTGGAATAATTATTTTTGTAACTGAGTAATTCTTTCTGTAATGCATTGGTTCCCAGCACTCTTTCAGCCCTTGGATATCATTAATTTAATGTAATTATCAGACTTCATTGTGGGGCTCAGTGTAAATTAAATAATTTTTAATAAAAAAAAACCTGATTTCTTTTCACTATCACACAACTTAAATTGAACCAAGGGAACTCCCATGCAAACATGGTCACGGGCAATGAACAACCAAATGGCTTGATCTTTTCAAAAAAAAAAAAAAAAAAATTGGCTCAAGCAAGCTTCTCTCTTCTGTTGTTTGTGTTCACATTTCTCCAGCCAATTAGTCTGTGACATCAATGGCAGGGTTTTCCAGTTGTCAGTTTTTCCAAGGGGGGGACCCTCCAGCTTCGTTATTTCCTTTATGACTCAAACTGTTTCCAGATAAATTTCATGATTCCATGTATTGGTTCAAAGACAGATCGATCTTTCATGCCAGGTTTTATTTTCATGTTTGGAAGACTCTTAGCTGAAATAACTACATCAATTTTTAAACCTTTTTAACCATACATTTCATATTTAAACAAACAGAAATCTTGATAAACTTTTATTTCTATGTAATTCAATTAGAAATTCCCTTCACATTTATTATTATGCCACAAAATATTTTAGTTATACAATTCCAGTAATGGAAGTGTATATTAATTAAACTCTTTACATGTGAGCATAAGTACAGCATGAGAATGTTGTTTGTCAGAAGTCATAATGAAATTTGACAATGAACAGAAATGCTTACAGTGGCTTAGTGCTGTTTAGTGAATTCTACCACTGTAGTAATAATCTTTCACTTATAAAGAGTCTGAGGATGAATTTCATGTTGCTGATATTTTGAAAACACATTCAAGTCTTCTGCATTTCAAATAGACCTACTTAAGTACTCAGATTAGAGATCACCAAAGTCTATATAGCCTTAGGTGTGTTGTAATTTGAATGGCACCTCCTCAAATTAGAAAGAACTCATGCACCTGCACAAAATTCCTAAATACCTAATTTATGACATTTCGAGAAAAGAAAAATAACATCAGGAATCTCGTATTCTTCATATTGATCCTAGTTATATCAGGCTTCTTTGGCTTTTTGCTTGCATAGGAATTGAAATTTCTAGATATGTATATAAATCACTTTCTTCAATTAGGATAAATACCAAGAAAAACAATTCTGGGAACTCAAATGGCTTTCTACTGGAAGGTTAATTTTATTTCATGGTTATGAGGTCTCAACTGAATTATTTTTATCAACATCAAAATATCAATATCAAAATAATTTTAATGTCTATACCTAGTATCAGTACTCTCGTTTTTCATTGTGACATTTCCATCACTAAATAAGGCACTCTGGGAAGACTTAATTTCAATGCATTCCTTTTCTTTATCTACATAGTATCATGAAGACAGGGAAGCTTTGACAGGACACTTTAGACCACATATAGAAAACAGAAAGTTGAATTTTTCTCTTCCTTGCTTCTTTATTTTATAGATGAAAAGGTGCTGTAAAAGCATGGCAATAAATAAGCATTGAAAAATTTCAAGTTTGAGGAGAGGTACATGCTTCCTCCCACGTGTTGTGTTTTCCACATTGAACCAGAGCCTTATGTCTGTCAAATTGTTATGACTCCTCCTTCGACTGGAACTCTTCTATAGTCTCACACCCTCCATGGATGCACATTACAAATGCATTCACCCCTCTGTCGGATGTGGGGTTGGTGAAGATCTTTTCCCATTCTGTAGGCTGCCATTTTGTCTTGACTGTGTCCTTTGACTTACAGAAGCTTCTCAGTCTCAGGAGGTCCCATTTATCAATTGTTGATCTCTGTCTTTGCTACTGGTGTTATGTACAGTAAACAGTCTCCTGTAACAATTTGTTCAAGGATACCTCCCACTGGGTACCTCCTGTGTGGCTGGATTTACGTTGAGGTCTTTGATCCATTTGGACTTAAGTTTTGTGCATGGCATAGAAATGGATCCATCTGCAGTCTTCTATACACCATCATCCAGTTATGCCAGCACCATTTGTTGGAGATGCTTTCTTTTTTTTTTTTTCCATTGTATAATTTTAGCTTCTTTGTAAAAAAAAAAAACAATCAGGTGTTCATAGGTGTCAGTTAATACCAGGGTCTTCGATTTGATTCTACTGCTCTGTCTGTTTTTATGCCAATACAAAGCTGTTTTCATTACTATAGCATTGTAGTACAGCTTGAAGTTAGGGATGGTGGTTACTCTGGATGGTCCTTTATTGTACAGTATTGTTTTAGCAATCTTGGGTTTTTTGTTTATCCATATAAAGTTGAGTATTTTTCTTATAAGGTCTGAGAAGAATTGTACTGGGATTTTGGTGGTGATTGCATTGAATATGTTTATTTCTTTTGAAAAGATTGCCATTTTCACTAGGTTTATCCTACTAAGAGCATAAGAATTCTTTCCATTTTATGATATTTAATTTTTTTCTTTAAAATCTTAAAGTTCTTGTCATATAGGTCTTTCATTTGTTTAGTTAGAGTTACTTCAAGATATTTCATGCTCTTGGTGATGGCTATTGTAAAGGGTGATGTTTCTCTGATTCCTTTCTCAGCCCATTTATCATCTATATATAGGAGGGCTACTGATTTTTTTTTAAGTTAATATTGTATCCTGTCACTTTGCTGAAGGTGTTCATCAGCTGTAGGAGTTCCCTGGTAGAATTTTTCAGGTCACTTATGTGAACTATAGTATCATCTGCAAATAATAAAAGTTGGATTTCTTTCTTTCCAATATGAATCCCCTTGATTTCCTTTTGTTGTCCTATTGCTCCAGGTAGAACTTCAAGTAAAATATTAAAGAGTTATGGAGAGAGTGAACAGCATTGTCTTGTCCCTGATTTTAGAAGAATCACATTGAGTTTCTCTCCATTTAGTTTGATGTTAGCTGTTGGTTTGCTGTATATTGCCTTTATTATGTTTAGGTATGTTCCTGTTACCCCTGATCTCTCCAAGACCTTTATCACGAAAGGGTGTTGGATTTTGTAGTAGAAAGCTTTTTCAGCATCTAGTGAAATGGTCAAGTGGTTTTCTTTTTCAGTTTGTTTATATGGTGGATTACATTGACAGATTTTCATATGTTGAACCATCCCTGAATCTTTAGGATTAAGCCTACTTGATCATGGTAAATGACTTTTCTGATGTTCTGGGATTCTGTTTGCCAGTAGTTTATTGAGTGTTTTTGCATTGATGTTCATGAGCAATATTGGTCTTTAGTTCTCTTTCTTCATGTGCATTTGTGTGGTTTGGATACCAAGGTAAATCTAGCCTCATAAAAAGAGGGTTACAATGACCCATCCGCTTCTATATTGTGGAACAATTTGAGGAATATTGGTATTAGCTCTTCTTTAAATTTCTGATAGAATTCTGCATTGAAACCATCTTAGGGGTTATAGGTCTCTTTAAATTACTTATCTGTCCTTTATTTAATTTTGGTAGGTGATACCTATCCAGAAAGTTATCCACTTCCTTTAAATTTTCCAATTTTGTGTAGTACAGGTTTTCATAGCATGACCTGATGATTCTCAGATTTTCACAGTTTTGGTTAGTTTGGATAAAGGTTTATCTATTTTGTTGATTTTCTCGAAGAATCAACTCTTCGATTCACTGATTCTTTATATTGTTTTTTTCTACTTTATTGATTTCAGCCCTCAATTTGATTATTTGCTGGCATCTTCTCTTCCTGGGTGAGTTTGCTTCTTTTTGTTCTAGAGCTTTCAGGTGTGCTGTTAAGTCTCTAGAGTGACTATTCTCCGGTTTCTTTACATGGGCCCTTAGGCTGTGAACTTTCCTCTTAGTTTGGTTATGCTGTGCTTCATTTTCATTGAATTCTACAAAGTCTTTAATTTCTTTCTCATTTCTTCCTTGACTCAGGAGTGATGCAGTTAAGCATTGTTCAATTTCCATGAGTTTATAGGCTTTCTGCAATTTGTGTAATTATTGGATTCTAACTTTAAACCAGGGTGATCATAACTACACTAGTCCAACTTATCAGTTTCTTAGGGCCACTATAGCAAAAGAGTACACACTAATTGGCTTAAATAATGAATAGGAATGTCTCACAAAATTTGTAGTCAAGAAGTTCAAAATCAAGATATTGCCCAGATCACTCCCTATTTCAAGGAATTCCTATCATTCCTTGAACTTCCAACTTCTGGAAGTCCAAAATAGCCTGATCTGTGGTGATCTAACTCTATCTTTATCATTTGCCTTCACATGAACATATCGATCTATATGTTCCTCTTTAGTTCTCCCATTGTTCAGGTCCATGTACTCCCTCTGCCATGCACATACATTAAAGTCATGTTGGATGACAGACTCAACCCATCTCACTATAACCTTGTCTTAATTACTTTTGCAATAACTTTATTTTTCTATACTAAAGTCACTTATCAACTAGGGATGAGGAATTCAACATATTAGTTTTAATTATTTTCTGAAGATTTATGAATTTCATGCATGTGAGTGTTTTGTCTGAATGTATGGCTTGTACCATGTTCACCAATGTCCAAGACGGTGAAAAGACTATGTTTGATCCCCTAAGTGGCATTATGGAAGATTGTGAACCATCTATATGGATGTTGGGAATGGAACCCAAGTCCTCTGCAAGAGTTACAACAGCTTTTAACTTATCTCTTCAACCCTAACCCTAACTATACTGTCTTGCTGGGTACAATCCAAACATACTATCTAACTCTTCTTAATCTGATGTTTAATTAGCACCTTCTAAACCTTTTACTCTTCTTTAACAGACATTTTCTGTAGGAAATTGCTTCCCTTTCCCAGACCATGTCCACCACTTTTATGGCTAATAACTATCATATTCCCTGTTCATTGTTGAAACACCTGTTCCTTTTCGTTCAACTCTAGGTATGTGGCAAATACTTATCTTGCTCAATATTTCTTCACACATTGCCTCATAAACAAAAATTTTCCTTACCTTTCTAAACAGATTAGCAGTTTTACTGTTTTTTTTTTCCTTCTACATGTGAAGAACACATTGCCTTGTCATTCACTGTGTCACCAGCCTGTTTTCCCACTAAAGTCTAACTCTTCGAAAGCAATGCACACATTTTCCTATTGCTGGAATCCCATTAAAGTGTTAAGGCAAGTGTAGACAGTCAGTACATTTTAAATAAAGTAAGGTCATCCCCCAAATTTTTTTGGACATGACAAGCCTGGCAGGCAGGTACCAGAGGCAAATTCTTATTCCTATAATTAGGAGTTCTGCTTAGGGATCTCACAATGCAAGGTACAGCCCAGGCTTGGCAGTCAGCAACAGACCCCTGCGGTCTCCAAGTTGGTGTCATGTCCAAGTTGTCATTACTGAAGGGAATTTGTTCATATACTAATCTCCAGCAGAGATGACCTTGGGTGGCTGCAGCCAAGAAGTTGGTTCCATGTAAGCAATATGACACAAGTACTGAGTGGATAGAAACCAACAGTGCATCCCCCACCCCATCTCACCCCCATTACCATATTGCTCTTTTTACTCTTTAAAAAAAAAAAAGATCACTTTTCTAAAGCCCCCTCTCCACAAGACAGTCTAAGGATGCAAGACAAGACCCATTTAGAGGTTTTAGTGCCATTTGTTATTGCAGATGGGAGAATGGCACCTGCCACTTCCATCACTGGAGAAGAAGCAATTTTGCTTCTGTGAATACTTTGCAAAACTTTTGGGTCAGAATCAGGAGTTCTAGAATTAGTAGTTGACTCAAAGAAAGGGAACTTAAGTTGTCAGGGTCCCATATATATAAAATCAGGGTAAGTACTTCACAGGAAGGCAGCTAGGGGAAAGTAATATATGTAAAAAGGTGTTAAAGGCCTGGGAGAGAATGTTATATAAATCAGCAATAGGTCATTATCATCATTAGAAGGCATATGAATATATATTATGGATTTCTCCATAAAACAGAAAGTAGTTTTTCAAATGGTTCCTGGTCTGTGTTTCAATAGTTTTTCAGTACCTTTATATCATCGAATTCAGCATTGTCTATACCTGCCATATCCTTTTCACTCTGGAGGCCTATGGGTTCTGAGGTTTTAATCATGATGCTTATCTAAGAAGATGGTGTGCATACCTACGGAGAAGATTTTACCAGTTCATTCAGTGAACACTTCCTGTAGCAGCATCTGCACCAGGCTGAATGACAGTGCAAATTGTAGGCTTCTATATTCTGCCTTACAGGTATCTAAAGTAACCAATAAAGCATCAAGAACCATGAAGCATCTACTAGCATGTGCTTTAAGAGGGTCCTGTATGGAGACAATGAACAGAACAGAGTCATACTGATAGCAAAGAGCCAGACATGTCCTAAGTACAAAGAAATACTCTCCAACCCTAAGTAAATGCCAAGATGGGAGAGAAAAGAATGGTTGTTCTTTTTTCAGGGCAAAGAGGACAGTACTGAGGTCTCAGGATTTCTGAGGCAGGATAATGACTCTGTAGTCTAAGTTCAGTTGCAAACCCACAATTAAATGTTAATGTGAAATGTAAGCGAAAGCAGAACTGACTTCCCTTGTAGAAATTTCCCCTGGTTGGGAATAAACAGCATAGTCAAATATCTTTCGCCATGTGACACTATGAGAAGATCAGGTTAGAAGCAAAGATACGCAGTCTGGCTTTGGGGCACATTACCAGGAAGTTGTGTGACATTGTGACCACATCCTGGAAGGAGAGTACGAGGCACATCATAACTTATACTACTACAGAGGATAAACTCCAAAGTCACTAAGATATTCTCTACATCAGAGATTTGGTGTGTCTTATGTAATTTAATCCCAACATCAATCTCATAAGGAAATAGCTTTCCTCTTTACTAGTAAGAAATTTAGATCCAGAGAGAATACATCTATCCCAAGTTCACACATATGTGAATGCAAAGCTACATCAGTTTTACAAAACCCCATCACTATTGTCACCTCAGAAGACCTCCGTGGATGGGTACCACAGGAGAAGGGGAGTTCCCAAGTGAGCTTCCTCCACAGAGGACTAATTGCTTAAGAATTTAGCTCATTGTGAGGGTACTTTAGGTGTCAGAATTCTATGTCCTACAAATAGAACAGGAAGTCTGATGCCTCTCCCACCTGATTTTGTTTTATAGTCATTATTTGTCTCAGAATACTGGGAACAAATTTTAACTGGGCTGTTTAATTCATTAGACTACTCAGTTGACAATAAAAATCAAATGTCCCTTTCTCAAAAATACAGCTTTTAGGGGAAAAATTCCTTATGAGAGAGAAAAATAATTGAGTTGTACATAATGTAGTTATAAAATCCTGTAAATGATCATTTGAATTTGACTTTCTATTAATGACAAATACAAGTGCTTTCTAAAAAGATCTCTGGTTGGCGTATGGAGTGGTTGAGCTTCACTGTGGCCTGGCACTTTATGTGGAATTCTCATTTTGTATGTGTTAGGGAAGGGCAATGTGTAACTATATATAGTACACCCATTTTCTTAAAGATAAGCTGTATTAGCTTTCATGATCAAAGGTAAAAGTGGAATTCCAATTAAATGAAGCTTGTTCATAGATAAGACATGACAAAATTTTATTTTGCTGGGGTGCATAGTTTTATACTAAAAACATTCACAATTCTATTTTGTTCCTTTGTTAGTGAACCAACACTCAAACATTTCATCTTATTTGCATTTTAGTAAGAGAGGGGGACAAAATGATGATAGTGATACTTTTCATAAATGGATTATATAATTATCATCTATACTTTTACAACTATAGCATACTCTCAAATGATAAGGTCTGAAAAATATTGAGCATTCATGAAATTGTCATAAATCTCTTGTGAATGAAGACAGAAAGAAGATAAAAATGATCTTTATCTTCCTGTTTAAGGATTGCTTTTCTGAGGAGAGTAAGTACAGATATATCTCTTCAGCAATATTTTATTAATTACAATTTTTCCTTCGAAAGGTAGACAGGAAATCACACTCTATCGATCAGCATAACCTACCTTCCTCTTGAGATTCTGAGGAACAAAGGGGTGAACTTAGCAGGGGATTGAAATAGCACCTGTCAGGTGCAGTACCTTCTGACTACTGCTGACTTAAAAAGGGGGTATTTTCTTCCCATTGTACTGAGGTTTCCCCTATTCATGTTGTGCTGAGAGATCAGGAGTTGCTTTCAGCCCAATGAGCTTGGATTTGGATTTGATACTGAATTATATTATTATCTTAAAGGTTATTTTCAAATTTTTGTCATAAAAACATGAGTTTTCAGGTATCATATTATGAGAATGCAGAGACAGAGTGTTCTGAAGCTGTTGTTGTCAGGGCAACGAGAAGCATATGAACATGAGGAATAACACTGTTAGCATGTGGGAATGGCTTTCTAGGGAGTCAGACCTGTGGCCATATCATTATGTCAGTTTTGAAAAGTACAGAGTAGAAGTGGTAATGATAGGAGTCGTGTTCTGTAATTAGCTACATATTTTCTACAATTAGGAGGTTAGCAAATAAGATAGGTTCCAACACGCAGAGTGAAGATGCCTGTGACAAATAACATACATGTGATGACACAGACTTGTCAAAATGAGATTATGTTTCTTGATAGTTGGTCTCAAATGTTCATCAAGTGGTCCCAGTCTGTGGTGGTGTTGAGAGGTGCTGGAACCTTCTAGAAGATGATGTCTACTAGAAGGAAGTGAGGTTACTGGGAGTGTGTTCTTGAGAGGAATATTAGGATTGTGTATTTCCTTTCTCTCTTTGGTTCTTGACTGCCATGAAGTGAAGAACCCTATTACAGAGTACGCTCCTACTATGATATGCTGTGTCACCAGAGGCACAAGGCACCAGAATCAAACAGACTAAAAACTCTGAAACCATGAATCAATCAAACATTTCCTGGTGCAAATATGATGGACGTATCAATTACATTGTTCATCGCGAAGTTACAATCCCAAGGAGACAATGGAATTCAGAAAGGAGACAGGAGGAAAGAATTCATTTAAGTGTTCAGGATGATGGGAGGTGAGTGAAGGTTGAGAGAATGGGGCAGGGCCAGACTCTGATGCTAGATGCTTGTGCTGGTTAGTTTTAGCAGTCAACTTGATACGACCTAGAATCACTACAAAAGGGAATCTCAATGAGAATTTGCCTACATCTTGTTGGTCAATGGGCATGTCTGTGAGGGACTGTGCTGGTAATGGAATGGAAGAAGACCCACTCCATTATGGGAGTCACCTTTTCATGAGATCTTGACTATGTAAGAGTAGAACACTAGATGTGTAGCAAACAGCAAAAAGGAAGCATGAGTACATTTGAGATTCTTTCTACTCTTTTTTGTTTTTGTTTTTTGTTTTCTTTGTTTTTTTTTCCCCCCAAGACAGGGATTCTCTGTACTGTTTTGGCGCCTGTTGTGGAACTTAATTTGTAGACCAGCCTGGCCTCAAACTGACAGAGATCCGCCTGCCTCTGCCTCCTGAGTACTGGGATTAAAGGTGTGTGCCACCAACGCCAGGCTTTATTCTTTCTACTCTTGACTGTGAATGTGATGTGAATGCCTGCTTAAGTCTCTGCCTTACCACCTAACGATGATGGACCATTGCCTGAAGTTGTAAGTCAGATAAACTCCTTTCTCCCCACAGTTACTTTAAAACATATTTTATTTATTTATATGCATGTATGTCTCTGTGAGTGTATGCCATGTGTGTACCAGTATCCCTGGAGTTTAAAGATTCTGGATCTTCCAGGGCTGGAGTTACTGGTGGTTTTGAGCCACCAGACATGGTACTGGGAACCTAACTCAGACCCTGTGGAAAAGCATAAAGCACTCTTGGCTACTGAGCGTCCTGCCCATCCACAGATTCCGTTGCTTTTGTAAGGGTGTTTTATCACAGTGACAGAACTGAAACTAGAACACAGATGCCATAACGCAATGAATGAGTCAGCATGGCCTTCAGAATCCCTGAGAGCCTGGGTATTTGTGAAGCTCTAAGGGAGATTCTTTCTACAGCCGTAGCAGGGTGATTCATTTCTGCAGAGCCTGTAAGATGTCAAAGAAAAAAACTCTAGAAACTGACACCCTTTTTCTTATAGCCAGGTATTCGCTGCCAGTCACATGGCAAGCACGCTATCCTGTTAGTTTTTATTCCTATGATAAAACATTCAGAATGAAACAAATTAAAGGATCATGAGCTTATTTTAGCTCTTAGTTCTACAGTCTATCACAGTGGGGGACTCAAGGCTGGCTGCAGGAGCTTGAATCAACTGGTCATATCCTATCCAGTCAGAAGGAAAGATGAATGAATGCAAACTACTCATTTTGCCTTCACCAAGCAAGTCATCCAAGATCCCCTGTCAGGGAATGGTAGGACCCACAAGTGAGTTGAGTCTTCAGGAACCAATTACCATAATCAAGACATTCTTTACAAGTATGCCCAGAAGTCCTTTCCCCAGATGGTTCTAGATTCTGTCAGGTTGACAATTAACACTAATCATCACATGCCATTTTCAAAGAGCTTCCTTTTGTGTTTTCCATGCTCTGATTTAGTTATGTATCAACAGCCACCAACATATAGACATTTTACGATAGCCTTGAAGATGAAACCTGGAAATCAACATAAAAAAGAAAATAACCTCAAAGAAACAAAGACAGAAAAGAGCAAAGTGTAAACACACAAGAACCATTTCTTAGGTTATTATCTAGTGTTGGTTTCATGTCAGGTTCTTGTAATGTTATGAGTGTTTTATTTCATATTTATAATAACACAATGCATGTAAACATTATCATCATTCCCATTTTGTGGAAAAGATTGCCAACATCACCCAGCTAAACAGGGAGTGAGGATTTGTACCTAACAGCTTGCTAAAGGCTGCTTTCTTAAGCATTGCATTTAATTGCCTCTTGTGAGAGTATAATGTGGTATATGAGAACAACCAGTAAGACTCCTGCAAACTAAAATGATCATAGCTAAATTAAATTATTGATAATAACAATTAGTGGAGAAGGTAATTGAACTTTCCCAGATTATAAGACAAAAAGTCAAAGAACAGAAAAAGAGAATAATGTAGTAAATACAAAAGGATCAAACATTCATCTTCTGAAAAGGAGAATGAAACATTTGTTCTTAGACCTACAAGCATCTTTAGTCTTCACCCCCCCATGAAGGTAACTTTATTTTGCAATAGACAAAGGCCACTATGGAAAACCAAAACCAATCAAAATGCAAAGTTGTGGAGCCCAGTCTCAATGGTACAACTACAGAACATTTCTACACCTAGGGATCAAGGGATGTTGAGGAGAGGGGGTGGAAAGGCTGTATGGTTGAGCAGATCTGGGAGCTTGCTGTAAGTGTGTGTCTCCTGGTAATGTCTGATGCTACATACATAGTCTGACTGACATGGCTGATAAAGCATGAGCCAAACGAGGAGGAAACCAATGGGCATGCCAGTGTGTACAGGGAAAATCCCATAAGGCCTCAACCCTACACAAAGAACTACAGGCAACAGAGGAAAGCTGAGAGCAGGAGAGGTTGTCTTCTCCAGGGAAGAGCACACTAATTGTCCAGTGCCAAACACTCAGCCCTGAAAACATGCACACAATTCACATTATACAGACCGAGCAGGTTATAGTTAGGACTATATATGTATTGAATGACCATTAGTAAAAGAGGCCTTGAATTTAAAGGAGAAGGAGGATAGGTATGTGGGAGAGTTTGGAGGATGAAAAGGGAAGGGAAACATTTTGTAATGATAATCTAGAAATTAATACAAAGGAACTTTTCAGAATACAAATGTGAGAGGAAGGAAGAAGGATCCTAAAATAGCATATAGCCATGGACAATGGAAAAGTACAGTGAGAAAGAGGAACAGAACAGACAGGAGGGGAGGGGGGTTAACCCAAGAAGCACACAACTCCGTAACCAAGAAGACGGGTTGATAGATCTACAATCTGAGAAAAAAAATCGCAGGTACAAATTCTGTATAGTGTGAAAAGAGCACTCAAATGATGCAAAGGCTCTGGGCGAACTGCATCTCTTCCTTTTTTATAGACGAATGCACATGAAACTCCAGAGAAATATGTGTGAGACTGAACTCTGTGTCACGAGAACAATCCAACCATAGGCTGGGGAGACAGAAATGTCAGGCTACTTAATTTCCCACGTCATATTTCTAACTTCAAATGTTCACCTCCAGATCTCCCTAGTGCTACCCTGATCTTGGAATTCCTGGTCTAAAGGGTTCTGAGAAGTCAATTTTTATGGTTTAAAACCTTCTAGCTCATGGCATTTCGTTATACCAGCCAGAATAGACTAAGACACCTGGAGAGGGCTACCACCCATTGTCTATCTGGGAAACTGATATTGTCTAGGGGCCTGTTCCATTTTTTTCCTTGATATGTATTCCCAGGGCTCCAATTTCTGTGTGTAAAAAAAAATGCTTGCTATTTCCTTAGTCGTGAGTCTTAATTTTAACATTTTACTTGTCTTAACATTATGTTCAAATATGATCATACTCGTTTTCATACTTCTGTCTGTCCTCCTCTTTTAAAGCCATTTTAGTTCAGTAAAATTGAAAGTGCTTACATCCACAGAATTAAACTCAGAAATTCCTAGAATCCACCCTTTTTTCTCTTCTCTCTGGGTTCACCCTTAAGTTCTTCTCTGATCCCTGTAGTATTAAAACTGCTTGCATACAGTTTTCCAAATGATAAGTATATTCTTCTCTGATTTATCTATTAGGCAATATCTATTGATTCTTGTTTTTACCCTAAGGACTGTGTACTCTTCTCTTTCTCCAGCTCTCATGACTATTTAGTTAAATCATCATTACACATATATTTTATCATTATGTAAACAATGATGTTCATGGCTGAGTCAAACAGTATGTCTAGTTTGAGAGTCAACTGCCTCTCTTTTCATATTCCTGTTTTCTTTTGCATAAATTACAACTCCTTCAAGAGAGATACTCTGCCATACCTGCCTTTTTTCCTTGCCTCTCACCTCCTTCTTTTCAAGTAGTACCTCTTCTCTTTTCAAGTAATTTTAAGTTTTAGACACTTACCTTTTTGAGCTTGAATATTTTATGCAACATTGCCCTCCAGTTCCATCTATTTTTATGGATTATGAATGGGTGTCATCCTTCTTTATGACTTATCTTTTTTTTTTTTTTTTTTTTTGGTTTGTGAAGGACTCTCCATATTGCTTTTTATGGTAGTTGTACCCATCTATGTTCCCAACACTAGTATATAAAGGTCCCTCTCTGCATCTGGGGTGAAGATTTTGACATATAAATTCTACATACTACAGACATTCAGACAACAGCACTAGAGAACTTCAAAATCTAAAAGACTTTTATAAAGTATAGATAAGATTAAGTGGTATTCTTACCCACATCACACCAATTTGTTTAAGCATAAAATTAGAGAAGATGATTATGATGGGATTAATATTAGCACCGAGTAGTGATAAAATCTACAACAAAGAAATTGAATTGAAAGGTGGCTTTATCTTCAATTTTTTATATATTCTTGAATTGATTTTCTCTACAACTATCCCAAGAAGCTCAGTATTAACCACGCCCCACCTCACTCACCATTCCTGACCCCAACTACCCCATAAATCACAACTATTCTCTGCCAGTTCCCATAGTGTGCCAAGACACAGTTACGACATAGAGTGATGGTTATGAGCAGAGAGTTTGGATTGAATCCTGACTTCGGCACTTCAAAGATGATCACATTAGAATGAGCCCAAGAGAATTTATAAAGATTGCATGAAGAACACAAACAAATCACACAGCACACTTCATGACATATAACGAACACTTAAAATGATAATCACTTCATTAATATTATTAAAATTGAGGATGAGATTAGTTCATGAATATTATAATCCTTAATCACATATGAATAATGTTTTATCTGTACTGTAGAAATCACATATTGTTGAAATTACATAGAAAGTATGTATCTTTCATTTATTAAAGTAATCTTAGTGATTTATATCCATGCTTTAACTTTATCAGCTCTCCTAATTTACTCAGTTTTAAACTTGTCTTTTTAAACTATCCCTTATAAACTTGTTCACCCTTTCTCTTTTCCAAAGTCTCCCTTATACTGTTTCTCAAGCATCTTCCATGTGTAAATATGAACTAAGAAATTCTGTATCCCTTTCAAGTAAGTTTCAACCTATGTGATTCTTTGGGCACTTAGATCATTGTGCATTCTTACTTTATCCTACAACCAAGATAACAGCATCTTGTGTTTCACTTTCTCTTTAGGAATTTAAATTAAGAAATAATGTGCAGGGCTAGGCTTTCTCAAAGAAGCTTCCCATATATCCAAAGCCTCCTGATACATCTATGTTTATTCTTCCTGGAACATTGTGAGTTCAAGAGGGAATCCCTTTTTAACACACAAACACACACAGACAAGAAACACACACACACACACACACACACACACACACATACACACACACACACACACACACACATGGGTATATGCACTGGATTTCATTCATGGAAAAAATTGTTTATAATAGAAATAACCACAGTTTCAGGGTGATGCCCAAATTGAATGGCCCTCTACCTTGCAGAAATCTGTAACTCCCTGAGGAGACTATTATGCTTTAAAAGGAGCCTACCTAAGAACCTAGGGAAGGAGGTAAGTGAATCTTTTGTTTTCTTGGTATCCAGCCAGCCAGAACTCTTACATACATCTATCTCAACAGTATGCTTTATGCTTTTTTTTTTTTTTGTGAAATTGTCAGGAAAATTAATCATTTAGGCTTTGAATTTTTGGAACCTATCTTCCTGAATGATCACTGCCAACACTGACCCCTGTTATTTATACAAGGCAAACTGATTAAGATTCTACTGTAATATTCTAAATTATGTAGGAGATGTGCTTGTGGGCCTAGGCCATCACTATTTGAGTGTGTATAGGAAATACATCACAGACCTCAGGTAAGGCAGGACATCATAGGAGAAGTTAATAGGAAAGATTTTTAATTTCACATGTAGGCTTGAAAGAAATTCAAAAAGTCTGGAAGACAGAGTTTCTATAGAGCAAGGGTTAGTTAACAGGGGATGCAGGTATTCAGTAAATTACTCTCCAAAGCCTGAAGTGAAGCCACCAGAGTCAGGTTCCTAGGATTGTTTACTGTCTGCCCTTGCCACAGGTTATAGAATTTAGCCCCTCCCACAGACTACTTTCTGTAAATTTCCCTCCCCAGGGCTGAATAAAAGGAGCCTGGTTTGAAAGGCCAAAGATAAAGAGGGACTATCAAATCAAGCTCATTTACAGTTGACTCATGCTATTCTTGCAAAATACCGAGTCCTGCAGATCTTAATAGAATGATGTCTTCTCTTTTGGTCATCTGTTTTCCACGAGACCTTTCAGAGATGGAGTATGTGATGTCCCTGATTTTATTTATTTTGTTTTTTTTAATTATTTATTTATTTTTCTTATTTTACATATCGATCCCAGTTCCCTCTCTCTCCCTCCCTCCCTCTCTTCCTCCCTCCCACACTTCCCCCCCCCAATCACCCTCCCATCCCATTCAGCCCTCACACTCCACAGGGAGGGTTATGCCTTCCAGGAGGGATCAACAAAATCTGTCAAGTCATTTGGAGTAGGGACTAGGCCCTCCCTCCTGTCTCTAGGTTAAGGGAGTATCCCTCCAGGGGGAATGTGCTCCCAAGTCCTTTCCTGCACCAGGGATACAGTCTGGTTCCACAGTCAGAGGTCCCTTAGGCTTCCCATGCCTCTTAACTAAGATCCATGTTCATGGGGTCTGAGTCAGTCCAATGCTGGGTTCCCAGCTATCAGTCTGGGGGTCCATGAGCTCCCCCTTGTTCAGGTCAGCTGTCTTTGTGGGTTTCTTTAGCCTGGTCTTGTCTACATTTTCTTATAACTCTTCCCTCTCTGCATCTGGATTCCAGTTTGGCTCAGTGTTTAGCTGTGGATATCTGCTTCTGTTTCCATCAGCTACTAGATGAGGGCTCCATGATGGTAGACATGTCCCTGATATTAAAGTTCTTGCAAGGTACTTCCCCATTGCCATGCTCAAATGAGCACTTGAGGTATAGTCAGCACTGTTTTGGATTGTTTCTTTTCTTTGAATATTATTATTCTACCTTTTATTATTTTCTTCTCTTTTTATTAAATATTTCCATGTATGTCCTGACTAGTTTCCCCTCCCTCCTCTCCTCCTATTCTCTCCCCCACCTCCCTTCTGCTCCTCCCATCCAGTCCTGCTTCTGTTCAGAAAGGGGACTGCCTCCCGTGGGATCTATAACTGGTCTGAGTCTTAGTTGTCTCATTAAAGTGTGGGGGCAAATGACTGTATATGACCAAGCATACAGGCTTGAAAAAGGCACAACCATGAAGGCAATGTGGGCGTGTCTAGACCCAGTCTAAAGGATCTGATTTCAAAACCATTCATAAATTAAACAAGTAAAACATCATAACATAAAAACCGTAACCTAGAAGCAATAAGACACTTCTATTTAATTTTATTCATTACCTTATAGTGGTAAAGGCAGAGATGTGGAAGGAAGTCCTCAGACAATAAATGTCTTCAGAACACATCCACCAGACAGAAATTCCCCATGGTAACTACTTTTCTGCCAAGTGTGATTTGGCTTTCACAGTTACTGAATCCATGTTTGGTGGATCAAAGAATCACTTGTATAATTCTAATTTTAATTTTCCAAAATATATGCTTTTCACTTTCTCACTTCACTGCAATTTCTCCAAACATTTGACTCACCATCCATGACACAAATAGGAAGTGGCCATGTACACCCTGTCCTATACTTGTGTTGTCTTGCATCTGTTATAAAAACCCTTGAGGTAGCCTGTGAAAGCAAAGTACCAAGAGGATACTTTCGCAATTTCCTTCTTTCGCACATATCTGAAGCAACACATGACCCAGTGGTTGACCCTAATCATGACCAGCAGTTAGGTGTGCTCAGTGTTGATCTTCCACCTCCATCATGTACCGTTGACTGGTGACTTCCGGACTTACTGGCGCATTTCCGTCCATTCATTAAATCTCTGAATTGTAGAATTCCCTAACATACAAGTAAATTAATGGAAGCATTTGCTACATGATATCTTCTAAAGGTAAAGTACAGTAACACTGTTACATTGTAATAAGAGCTCTAGCATCTTATATTTCAATTGCCAAAGAACATTTTTTCCTAAGTAAAAGATTGGAAATTACTTCTCTCATCTATAAAACTGAAACAAAATATTGACTTTATTTACAATTTAAATAGACCTTATGGTAATGGTGCTGATCAAAAGCCTAGAAATATATATAAACAATGTTTATATGGAATTCTTAAGTATCATATTGCTTACTTTGAAAAAAATCTTATACTCTGATAATTTCATATGTGCATACTATTAATCCTGATTTATACACACATACACACGCACACGCACACACACATACACACACACACATATCTGATTTCCCGTCTCACTTCCTTTCCTCTGGGATCCCCAGCTGATACCTCTCAATTCCATGCCCTTTTATCTTCTTTTATAATCTAAGTCCAATTAAGTATATGTATATATATATATATATATGGACCGTTTGCCAATAGCCATGTCCATAAAGGAAGTATACATACATATATACATATGTATATGCCTTAAGTCCAAAAGAAATACATTCAGACATATGTGTGTGCGTGCATGCGTGCATGTGTATCCAGCAGCAAGTACAATGATTCTCTGGCTCTTACACTATTTTCACAACACCTCCCCTGTGTCCCTGGACCCAGCTATAGGGTTGCATTGAGGTTAGCCACCCAAAGTCTCCTATTCTCTACATGTTTACCAGCTGTGGATCTTTGCAGTAAGCACAATATGCTACAAAAGGAAGCTTTTTGATGGGAAGAGAAAGCTACATTTGGATATGAGAATATGCATTTAAGATACAGTTAGAAATTATATTGGTTCAGGAAAACGACAGGAGTAGGCTCTTCTCTAGAGTCCATGACTTCTGCAGCCACAGGCACTTCATTACGTTTACAGAATCAGGCATAGATTTCCTCCTATTGAGCAAGCCCGAAGTCCAATGAGATAGTTGTTGGTACCCTAAAATAACTGTGCCACTATTGTAACCAATAGGCAGTTTTTGTTTGCTTGTTGTTTGTTTTTGTTTTGTTTTGTTTTTTTTTTTCTGGGAAAGTAATTTTTGGCAGCTGCGTAGCACCATCTGACACTATTAGAGCTAACCCTCAGGGAAAAGGCTTCCAGAACAGTTCTAATGGGTTCATCTAAGTCCTGTATCTGGTATATTCATCAATATGATATTACCTTCAAATTCTGGGAGCTAACAAAGGGTACTGACAATAGTAGATATTGTTTTGTGAGTCTCTTTGACATGTCCCTACCAACAATCAAGAACTCACAAGGGTTGTTTCTCATGACTGGCACAGGGGTTTATTAGGAAGTATATAGCTTTGGGGGACCATTACTATAACATGTAGTATGACCTCATTTAAACTGTACACACACACACACACACTTGTGGTTACCAGAGATGTAAGCATTTACAATATTTTAGTTGTCATTATAAAAATATAAACTATAGCAAATGCTGTGTGATATTTCACATTCGTCTGGTATCCCCAGTAGTTATTGATATAAAACTATTTGGAAGTGATATTGCATAAGAGTAGCGTACCTTGGCACTGGCTTTTATTCTCAATGAAACTTCCATACCGTGGGTTCTGCTACCTATCTCTCTCATCTAACTGATCAACTTCCATTACTGAATTAAACTTGTATCTACTAGACAAAGCACAAAGAACACAAATGTTGAGGTAAGGGAAGAATCTTTTCATGACTTTCAATTTCTTAGATAAAGAGTTAGCTTACCACTGTAGGTTAACTGAGGCCACCCATAAAGTTTCCAGAAAGGTTCACTTCTTGGAAATTACCGGGCCTTGGAGTTATAAGGGTTTCTGTTGTTATTCCCCTGTCAGTATTCTGAAAATACTCACTCTTAATACTCAAAAGACCTCAATAACTGGAGCAGCCTATTAACTATAATCCTCATAAGTGTATTTTATTTAACCAATTCTATGGTGGGGTATAAAATATTGTAATATTCTTCTTAGTGAAGAGGTTTGATATATTGTCCAACAGCACATAGTGGGTACTCAATTTACTATTTCTTAAGTGACTTAGCAAATTCTAACTGGGCCTCAAGGAAGAAGGCACAGAGGTAATAGGGAAACTGAGAAAGAGGAGCCGAAGCTTTGGTACCTGGATGCTCTTACTGAGAATACCTCACTATTGTTTTAACCCAAGTAACTGATAAACAGAAACTTGTCTTGAAGCATCTGGCTAAGGCAGAGCCAGCGTTCAAAGCACACTGCACAGGCACTTCTGGTAAAGCTTCTTTTTGTATGACAGCATGAGCTTCTCCCATTTACTTCTGGACAACTGGGTTTGGCTTTTAATAAAACCTTTAAGATGTGTTGGTGCTATTCTAGGCTTTCTTAGTTGACACTATATGCCTTATTTGAAGGAAGCACTGATCAGTCTGTGAGGTCATCTACCAACCAGCAATTTTCAGAATACAGAATTATACTATGTAGCAGGAAGTGTTTCATTTTTTAAATCAGGGGTTTATAGCAACGGTATGCTTGCTTTTTAAAAAGGTAACCTAAGCATAGTCATTTATATGTGGAGTTATAATCCTATTTATAGCTAGGTAAATTTAACCTATACTTTGTAGTATAGGGATAACGTTAGGAAAATTAGTAAAAATTAATATAATTTATATCAAATTGATCTTTGTTTAGAAATGTAAAATTATATATTTAAAAACACACACATGTAGCATTAAAGAAAAATGGGCAATGAACTTGAAAGGGAGCAAGGGCAGGTACCTGGGAAAGTTTGGAAGGAGGAAGGGGAGAAATGATGTAATTATAACATCAAAGAATGAAAAATTACAGAACTATAAAATTAAATTCTCAAAATAGTCTCTTATTTTTGATAATGAAAATCTACACTATTCCGTTTGATTCCGTTTAGATATTTTCCTCTTGTACCTTCCCATTTAATATGCTAAATTCTTCAATTTTTTAAATATAAACTGAGAAAATAAGTTTTGTTTTTGGCTTTAATGTAGTCATGCCAAAGGTATGAGATAGGAAACATATCATAGTATACAGCACTGAGAAGACAGTAGAGTTGCCAAATAATTATGGTAATGTAGGAGAGGAAAAAAAAAAAAAAAAAAGAAACCTTTACCCAAGTAGACACTGAAGTCACATCCTGACCAAAGGAGGAAGTGCCACACCACAGGGCTCAGAGCTATCTGATGCTGCGCATCTCAGACAGCAGCTGCTGTTGTCTGTTTTCAGTTGTCTCTGTAACAGCAGAACCTACTGACTAGAGGCGGCCCACATTCAAAATGCTAAAAAGGAAGCCATCCAATGCCTCAGAGAAGGAGAAACACCAAAAACCGAAGGTAAGTTAAGTTCTAGCATTGTTAAATAAACCAAAACTTCTTACTAGAAAGTACACGTACACACATACAATACAAACATAACACACACACACCATATACACACCCCACACACATACACATACCATATATACACACACACATATTCACATATACAACTCACTTCTCAAACATACACACATTCAAACATACACACATACTGACAACATACATACATGTGGATGCATACACACATACACACATACAAGCTACATATCACCCCCACCACCACCACACACACATAACATTTTTGTCTGTCATTCAGTTAATTCACAGAACCTATGGAAAAATTCACCTGGCAAAATTAGATGCCAATAGGCAATTATGGTCTCACAATTGTGTATTAGATTCAATTCTTTGTTGGTAGCTAAGTTTCGGTTCAGATAACGTTAAGGAAATCTGTTTGGTGATCTCTGCTTAAGCCATTACTATCATGGACTCTCTTTGCACAGTTTTCATTACTGAGGTGTTCAATGTCTTCCCAGAGTACTCAATAAATTATTTTATCTGTTAAATTTTAGTCATTTAAAATAGGAAATTGTAAAGACTGTAATATGGAGATTTCGGGGGTTAATTTTTCTTTTTATATTTTGAATGTTATTCTACAGTATCCTGTTGTAGAAATGAATTTATACACTGTCACTAGAGAAAGTATTGTGTCCTATTTTGAGAAGCAACAGAATTAGTAAATTTGATAAGCCAGACTTAATGTAGAATGTTTTTTTATTCTTTCTCTTGATGATAATTGCCACTGAAAAAGGCATAGAGTAATCCAAATTTAATTTTATTAAAGTACTATATTTGTTTATCTGTAACATTAATTTATTTAGTATAGAATTACGATGTCAGAACTGTTCTGCTATGTGTATACATTTCTAAAGTTTCTCAACTAAAGGAAAATTTAATGTTTTTCAATGTTTGTGAGATAAATAGTAGTAGATTCTGAACATTTTTAAAGAGTTGATATTTTCTTCTTGGCTTTTATTTGTCATTGCCAAAGAAACAGTTTAGAAATTGTGTCCTTCTGAATTGAGGTGTCATGTGACATTGCTCAGTGTTTTGAAACCCTCTTTTTTTTTAATTGAAATAAAAAGAGAATAAATTATTTTGTAATGTAGGAAATAATTTTCAATATTACACTTTTTCGAAAAAAAAATCCAGTAAAGTTTAGACAAGCCTCGTATAAAAGTATAGCAGAATAATATATTGCAAATTCTGCCTTTTTCCTACTAAAACGGAAATTCAAAGCAACATATCCCAAAATATACCAAAATCTTTTTCAAAGTTTCACTTATATTTCCTCATGTGATTACTTGTATGTAAAATAACTCTGATTAAATGAAATAAATATTCAGCTGGAAATAGCTTTCAGAAAGATTACAAAAATTAAAATAAAGCAGTACTTTTCCTCTTAAATGTCTCAAATATGACATCTGGTTATTTCAAAGGACTGCATTACACAGTGTGTTGTCAGTATATTCATGTCACGAAATTGTTTTCAAATGATCTTTTATTGTTTGCAATGGGCTTAATCAAAGCAATTACTATAACACATGTGAACTATCAGTCATTTTATTGACTTCCTCATATATAAAATAAAAATACACTAAATGCACCTGAGAATAAAATAGATCACAAAAATATCCACACAGAAAATATGTAAACATATGAATTTAAAATTTTTTGTTATGGAACTAATAGTCTGCCAATTATAGCAACTATGTATAAGGAACAACTCCTATTATTCAATTTTATTTTACCAAAGAAAAGTTTTGCATATTTTATGCATAAACGGTGTAATCCAGAAGGGATGACAAGAACAGATTTCATTCTGATTCCTACTGACAGATGGCTAGTAGAAGGAGTACTCCTCCATATACAAATAACCCCATATATAAGACTGGAGTGTGACTCTGGTCTAAGAAAGTCTCAACAGAGCTACCCAGAAACTTGCCTGAAATGCTGGATATTACTGTTTGCACTGTGAGTTGTGCTCTCAAGACTATGGAGGGGATTCCAGGAGTTCGGCTTAGTGTTTAGCTGTGGGTGTCTGCTACTCCTGGAATCCAGTTGCAGAGAGGAAGGAGTGATGAACAAAGGGGTCAAGACTAGGTTGGAGAAACCCACAGAAACTGCTGACCTGAACAAAGCTGGAGCTTGTGGACTCTAGTCTGACATCTGAGAAACCAGTTTAGGACTGACCCAGACTCCCTGAATGTGGGTGTTAGTTAGGCGGACTGGGCAGTCTATGGGGCCTCTGGTTGTGACTCAGTATTTATCCCTAATACACGAATGGACCTTGGGAGCCCATCTCAAATAGAGGGATACTCTCTCAGCCTAGACACATGGAGGAGGGCCTAGGCCCTGCTCCAAATGGTATGGCAGACTTTGAAGATCCCCCATGGAAGGTCTCACTCTCCCTAGGGAGCAGAAGAGAGATGGGATGGGAGTTGAGGGGGGAACAAGGAAGAAGAGGAGGGAAAGGGACTTGGGATTGACATGTAAAACAAGCTTGCTTCAAATTTACATTTAAAAAAATGTAAAAAAAAAAAAAAAAGAGTATGGAGGGGATTTTTTTTCTTTTATTGTATCATCATAATAAAATGAGTGAAATGTTATCTAACCATCTGGTGTAATTTAAATCTATAAATTTAGGACTGTGGATGTAGCTAGATGGCACAGCACGGAAAGTGTCCATAGGTTTCATCCTCCAGTACCACAACAGGAGAAATCTATGATACCCAAAGTTACCTTAAATAAAAACTAATGACTTTTTAAAATGTAAATAGAATACCAGTGGTACTGAATTAGGTGACATTAAGAATTTCTGGGAGGCTATTGCATAGTAAGATGACTATATGTAATTAAAATGAAGCATCTTCTATTGAAATGCTAAGTTGGGGGTTCAGTCTATTAAGTGCTGTCTATGCAAGCATTTTATCATTAGAACCTATGTAAAAAAAAAAAAAAAAGCAGTGTGGTATTTTATGCTCCCAGCCCCAGCACTGGGAGGTAGATACAGGTATAATCCTGGAGCAGGCTGGACAGTCAGCCTAGCCTAACCAGCAAGACCATGGACTTTCTAACCAGGGAGAACCACTGTTTCAAAAACCAAGACAGAGAGTGACCTAGGAGGAATAACACCTGAGGCTGCCCAGTGGCTTCTATGCATACATGCACATACATGTAAAGCACCTGCACGCATGCCCACATGCCCCCCCCACACACGAAATAAATCTATGGGTGTTTGAGAAGGGTTATGTTTAAACATTTATAAAAATTATGTATGTACCAAAACATGTGATAGCCAGACCATGCACAAATTTTATTTTCCTATATATCAGGTAAAAATAAAGAAATAGACTTTGTCATTAGTATTTTCTAATAAGTCTTCAAGTTGTGACATTGAAATATCCATGAATGCAATATGCAATGGATTTTAGAGAATACTATATACAAAATGATGTGTTATTTTCTTTTGTTTATAATAACCAATAAATAAGCCAATGAGGAAAACTTTAAAACAAATAATATAGTTTTCCTACATCTTATTTTATTATTTATCATGTACCTCTCTTGTAACGAGTTCGGTTTTTCTGCCCGCCACCACCTGCTCTTGTTCTGCCGCCAAGCCCGCCCCCGCCTGCTCTTGTTCCGCCACCAAGCCGCCAGCCCCAAATAATACACAGAGACTCTGTATTTGATACAATACTGTTGGCCCTGTTACTTGTTTCTTATCGGCTAGCTCTGCCTTAATTATTAACCCATTTCTGCTGATCTATGTATTTCTCTTACTGGGGATCCGGCGGCATACTGCTTTCTTCAGACTCTCCATCTTGACTCCTCCTTACTACTTCCTCTTTCCTCCTTGTCTCCTAGTCCCTCCTATCTTCCTTTCCTATTGGCCAACAGTGCTTTATTATTAACCAGTATGAGAAACATATACAGAATGACATCTCCCATCACTCTCTTTTATACACTTTCTCAATTTTGCTAAGTTTATTTTACTTTAGTAGTTTATATGCAAGATGAATATCATCGTAATATGTTATTAAACAATAAAAATATAGGTTGAGAGTGAGAAACCAATGTTCTTCCATATTGGGTACCCAAAAGTATCTGAAGACATATTATAAAGTACCTAACTATATATAAAATAAAAGATTAATAATTTTTTACAAATTTAGTGTGCCCCAGAATTCCATCTGGCATGTAGGTAATTTCCAAATAAAAATGAAACTTGATGAACAGTGGCTATGCATTCTACATTTATGTTAGTTGAAAATAACCTTGCTTTGCACACCATACTTCCTTCTTGAGTTTTATTCTTACTCTTTTAGCACTAGTGCTCAAGGCTGACAGCAATGTAGAGACTTGTAAGCATATCCATATACAGACTCAATAACCTTTTATCTATACTGTTTATGTGATCTATAAATGCTCAAATAATTATAGGACATAGTCTTTCTTGGGTTTATCTAACATGTTTATTTTTGCTGTCTGTGTTTATTATCTAACAGTTGCTCTACATGGGTTTTCTACTCTATTTACTACTTGCTAGAGCTCTGTTAGAGAACAGTTCTTATCGAGCTTCATAAATAGGGGCAAAGGCACTTAAAAGATTGCATATATTTAACAAAATCAATTTCCTTAACAGTACATGTAGACATAAAAAATATGTTATATAAAAGAACATATGATACCAATTTCCACTACTTCAACACTGGATGTTGTACTGCTACTATCTCTGTTTTAAATGCCAGATGAATTTTTAAAAGACCAGACAGAATCCATCTTTAAGAGCATTTGTACTTTGAAAAGGAATTTAGGGTCCCTCTCATTCTCCAAATAAATTCAGGAATTGTACCTATGAAATTTCTCTATGTACTATATCTGCCCAAATTTAAGGACTTAGAATTGTGCACATTTTTTTTCTTAATTGCCAAGTGGTTTCAAAATATTGTTATTTGCTTAGCTTTCCAATGTAGCAGGCTCTTGACTGATATTTGGAAAATGAAAAGTTTCATGAGTCTATTCATGTGATTCTTGGTAGGAAGTTGTTTGTATGTGTTTAAATCCAGCTTTTGTTCATTTCTGAGCGTTATAGAATAACTCCAATATGCTCAAGGCTGTGCAAGATCCTTAGAAAGCTTATTATTGTTCTCTCATGGTCAACCTTTGTTCCAGGTGAGGGAACATGCTAGAAAGTTTGAAAAGAAAAATGGAATGGACCACACAGATGAAATTTGGAACTGTAATTAGGACAAAGCAGCCTTAATATGTCCAGGATGGTAATCTGTGTAAATGCATTTTAACAGGCATCTTCTCTGAGTTAAGGAGATTCAATACCACTGTCATTGTAAAGGGAAACATTGAAATAATGGCACTTCTTGAAATAGCTTTTTTAAAAAGGTTCTTTTTAATCTAAAGTGCATACAAAATGAGACACCATTAGTGTCACAGATGCTAATTTTCACTAGCAGTGACTGAAGTGGCATTCTTTCCCATTTGCATTGGATCCCAGCAATGATGAGAGGTGATGAGTTGATTATGAGCTGTTTTCACTGCACTGCCCGCTGTGCAAATTTATGCTCCTAGACAGGGATGACACATAGCTGTGGCATTAAAGAGCTGTCTGCATTGCTTTTTTGTATCCAGACTGTTAAAATGCACTTTAACTCTTATTTAACCAGGTACAGGAGAATGGAGGTCATCTTCACGACCTGGTACTGACTCGAACAAGACACTGCATGAGGAGCCTATGTCCATTAATTGTTTTGTTAATTCCTTGAGAATTTTATACAATACATTTGATCATGCCACCCCCCCCCCCGCCAAGTCCTCCCAGATACAGCACAGGAATTATATCTGTCTAAAATTCAGCATTTAGAATGGTGCTAAATTTTTCTTACTGGTCAAAAATAATCATTTGTATCTTTTTTTTTTTCATACTCACCAAGTCCAGTTTGTGTTGTCCATATATTCATTGGGTTGGGGTTATCCGCTAAGATGTGGTTGACCTACCAGGGGAATCAATTAAAGGAAATTGACTCTCCCTCCCTCTGAAGCCATCAATGGCCCATAGCTCCTTAGTTAGGGGAGGGAGTTTGTGAAAGTATGCCCACCATGCCAGACAGTTGGTGAGCTTTATCTCCTACAGGTCCTGTGTAGACAAACACAGGTGCTATGAGTTCATGAAGCAGGGGGTTTGCCGTGGCTAGAAGACACTGGTTTCTTCTGTTTTTTCCCAACATCTGACTCATACTATCTTTCTATTCGCTCTTCTATATTGGCCCCTAGAGCTTTGTGTGGGGGGTGATACAGATGTTCCAATTTGTGGCTGAACAATCCTCTGACAATCTGAAAATTCATCTCTGAGGAGTTTCTGCATTAAGCACCACCCACTGCATACAGATTCCTCTCTGAGGAAGTCTGAGAGCTGCACTGGTCTATTGGTACAAATATAAGCATTTCGAGGACAGTTTGGTATTATGGCCACTTCAGAGGAGGACTTCCAGGGTCACTACTGTGGCCTGTAAACTCCTCAACCATCAGTTCTTGAGAAGATTTACAGTATGAGGCATAACTTTCTCCTGTGAAGTAGGCCTCAAATTCAGTCAGAAAAAAGTTTGTTATGCAGCTAACATCTGTGCCTCCATTTCATTAATAGACATATCTGACCTTGTTGTTGATTAATGTAGTTCATGGGGTTGACAGTTAGGTAGACTGTTGATAACTTCATATCCCACAGCACACAGAGTAATTTACAGTATTCTAAGAACTAGCTCAGTGGGAGGAAGATTCCTGGTCAGTACTAACTGCATTTTCCAATATCCTTTCACCAAAATGTGTGGTGTCTACAGAAATAGGGTATTATCATCAAGTTCTGGTAGACAGCCAAGAGGACTGGTGATAGCCTATACTGTCTGGGGGATCTCCAGAACATCCCTGACCAACACCTCAAAGGAGGCATCCCACATCTGGTACCATAAACTTCAAAAATCTTTCCAAGACCTTGATGAGGTGGCATTATTCTTCCATTATATAGAGAGCAGTGTAATCCTGTACATATGGAATATTTTATTCAAGGTTAAAAATTATTTTGGATTTCACATGATAGTGCTTCTATAGCCAGATCTGTGCTGTTTTTCCTTGAGTTTAATTTTAGGATACTAATTTAGATAAATCCAGTTAACTATAATTTTTCAGTAGTAAGAGTTAAAAAAAAGTTTAGATCCATCAAGGGAAAGTAGTATCTTGAGAGGGCTGTTGAAAAGACTTAGAACCTATCTTTTATCAGTACAGATGGCATCCCTTTGAGCAGTACACACACTTTTAATGCATCAAATATTAACATTGCTACTATCCTACATCATCTTCATATTCAGCACGTGCCCATATTCTAAGGAGAAATTGCTGAAATGTATGTCTCACTGACTGAGAAAAACAAAAAACAAAAACAAAACAAAAACAAAACAAAACAAACAAACAAACAAACAAAAAACCACTACCACCACCAAAAAAGACCTGGCATTAACACACAACTTCTGGAGGGCTTTTGCCTGTTCCTTCAAAATACCTTAATTTCAGCCGGGCGGTGGTGGCACACACCTTTAATCCCAGCACTCAGGAGGCAGAGGCAGGTGGATCTCTGTGAGTTCCAGGCCAGCCTGGTCTACAGAGTGAGTTTCCCGTCAGGCTCAAAATCACAAAGCAATAGAGAAACCCTGTCTCGAAAAACCAAAAACAAAATAAAATTATTTCTACTGAATTTTATTTTAATTTTTAAGGTATGTCAATTGAAAGATAGATGAACTCATAGCTTATTCAGTTCATTGTTAAATGGATTAAAACTTTGAACTGTATTTTTTTCTTTTTTTTTTCCAGTGATGAACACTCTTTCCAACAGATCACTAATTCGCTTTAGATTTTCCTGTGTTATAGAATGTAAATCCAAAATTAAACTTTAATCTCAAGCAAGTAGCAAAGGATTTGGGGCCAAATAGATTGCCAATATTAAGAACATACTAAGTAAGTAAGCAGGAAATTCAAAAGATGGTGAGAAAAATCAGGAGAGCATAGCTTCCCTTTGTTCTAGGAGATGGATATGATATCCCATAAAAATGTACAGCCACTACCTTGACCACCAATGCACTCATCTCTCCCTTAAGTCTTTCTCTGAATTAGATAAATGGTTTCATTATCTACAGAGAATCAAGTCCATAAACAGTCTATCTAAGTTTCCAAGTATTACGAAACTAATCCATTTCTCCTACTAGCTAGTATTACAGACGCGGGTAGATTTTTACAAATAGGCCATTCACATTCACTTAGTAGAAAAACAAAACAAAACAGAACAAAACAAAAAACCAACTGTCTTCCATTAAGAAAAATGTTTTGAAACTGATGGTGGTAGTATGTGGGATCGTGCTTAGATAGATAAAGAAAGCCACTGTGTGTACAGTTAAGCCCACCTCATCCAATTCTTACATGTTAGGAGGCTTGGTTTCCAAAGAGGTCTGCAAGAGATGAGCTTGTCAGGGCTTCTAGTTTTCGCCAGTACATGGATGCCCCCATGTTGTCCTCTTCTGTGCATTTTTGCTCCAGGATGTCTTTTTGTATCACTGAAATAAATAAATAAGTAAATAAATAAATAAAATAATAAAGAAACCAGTAGGATTTGATTAGGGAACACCCAACGGTTATATTTTTTTAATGATCTCTTTGAAGTTCCTACCTTCACTTACAGTTACCTTCTGAAACTCTCAAGTTAGAAAGACAGCACAAAGATTTAGGAACAACACAGTTTAGCTACTAATAGTCCACCGGTGTTTCCATTAGTAGAGGTGAGGTTTGGATTTTAAGCTGCTTCATTTCTTGCAGTCATCTTTGGTTCCTTCCTTCTGATAGATGTCCCATACTTGACCTTTACTCCAGATTGCATTGCATGCTTCCCCTTTGCCACCACCCCCTCCCGCCCATTTCACACACTCCTTTTTCTCATGCAAATGTACCTCTGCTATATTCCTGTAGCTTCCGCAGGTTATCACTCAAAGCATCAAAGAGAAAAACCTGCTCTATACCCTGAGGCAGTGCTTTAGTATGACACATTAGGATCATCTGAACATCCTCTGATGCTCACTAATGTACGGTCTGGGTTAGGTGGTCCATGAAGACCCCTATTCCTGATGCTATGACCACACTCTCTGCTGCTCTTACTCTGGAAGGACTCTGTGAATTCATGAACACATATTTATTTTATTACCTAGCCAAACTATCATCTCAAGAAAGCCTGCATCAGTCATTCCAGCACAGAGTAGAAGAGGTTAGCTGGCAAAGCAGTCTTAGGCAGTATGGATCAGTCATACAGAACTAGGTTTGAAGGTATGATTTTGGTATTTCCTAACCAGAGGATTGTTAGTTTATTAACCCTCACTTGAGCCGTGGTGTTGTGATTGGAAAAAAGGGGGGCATGTTAAAGCCTGGCATGTGGGTTTGTTGTAAGTTATTAGCACATGCATAGTTTCCTGGCCTTGGTCTATGTTCAGTAGATGATCTTTCCACTTTTTCTAATTTTGTAATACTTATTCCATATTTGCTGTATTTTCCTGGCTACAGTTAACTTCACTCTATCTCTCTTGTCAAGAAGAGGAAATATATATTGTAGTGAGGTAGTCCTTCTGTAGCACTGACCACGCCCATTGGGGGGTGGAGCGATGGGCGGAGGTGACCTGAGGAAGGAGGTCGGAGGGGGCCAGGGAGACACTCTCTTTCTGGCGTGACTCGGACAAGAGAGGATCGGGTTGAATTTCCTGGTGTTCATCTGTCTAGGTTGTAAGTTATTTCTCCCTGAATAAACATCTATTCGGCCTATTTGTTTATCCTGACCCTTATTTACCACAATAATATATCTTACTCACATTTGTATCCTTGTACTTGGGGGGAGCTCAAGGATTGACCTCAGTCTTTCTGACTTCCAGACTATACTGGCTTTCTATTTCTTTTGCTGACTACCATCAAAAGCTCTTACAGAATACAAAATTGTTGTGCCTTTTCAGGAAATGTGCACTGAGTGTGGCATGACTAATGGGTAATATTAGTCACTTACAGAAGTAAACTACTTCAAAGAAGCCGAAAAAAAAAAAAAAAAAAAACCATCCATGATAAAGATCTAGGCAACACACGTATAAAACAGAACAACCATTTCTAGAGTTAGAATGCATGAACACAACAACAAATAATGTAGTATGCTGTATAAGGAGTAAAACAGTGTTGCTTTGTAGGGAGCATTACATAAACACGCGAGAGAGAGAGAGAGAGAGAGAGAGAGAGAGAGAGAGAGAGAGAGAGAGAGAGGAAGAGAGAGAGAGAGAGACCCATGGCTGCAGAGATACACAGAGCAGAAGCAAACACCCCATTTACCCCTGCAGACTAGCTCACTAATATGGGATACAAGTGTCAATAACATCATGTGTCCAATCTTGATGCCACCTTACTCACTTCACCATTATCCAGCTACACTAGCCAAGTTCCTGCTGCCTCAGGAACCAGCCATTTCTTCCAGGGAGGACAGTTTTGTCATTAATCTGCACTCTCTTTGAGAGGAAGTCTCATAGTACAGAGATATTTGACAGTATCAACATTTGGTGCCCTTGTTTGTGAGTCAATTATATGTTTATTCTGTAAGCTTGACAAAATCCCCAGACCTGATCTAGAGACTGAACCAATGTATTGGTTTCCTAGAAAGACTGGTGCCACTCTAACAGCGTTTCTCTAAATAATTAAGTGGAAGTAGTAAATAATAAATTTCATTTCTGTACTTATGTAGTTTTACTATCTAGAATAAGAATCAAGGCATATTTAGCCAATATAAAGTCTTATTTTGTAATACACAGTGATTGAAATTGAATATTAAGCTCTAGAGGACACACTGAGAAATTACAGGGAACTTTCCAGGAATATTTTACTGTCACAGTTGGCTTTCTAAAGTAAAAACAATAAGCATGTAATATACGTTTAATTTTTAAATTGTGTAAGGCTTAAGCTTATATGTTTTCTTTATTAGACCTACACAGCTATCATTTTCCTTTGGTTCAATTATAGCTTTTGTTTGGGTTAAGTCAAGGGACCTACAAATTACTTGAAAATTAGCTCATTATTATTATCTCATTATTAATATCTACCAATATTAAAGTAGGTATTAGCAATGAAACAAATGTTTATAATTTAAGAAATATTCATTCAGGAGTAAATGTACTACAATCCTGAAACATGACACTGTAGGTCACAGAGTATGCATTAGCTTAATTTATTTCTATCACTGCTACGCATCCCTCAATACACATGCAGCCAGATGCAAATTTGATGAAATGAAAACAAACATATTTGATAATGAAAAAGTTGCAAAACCCAATGATCTCTAAAAAGTCCTAGCACCCAGGATTCCTACTATTATTCCCACATATTGTTTCCCTATGTAGGATTGCATATCATATATTTAATACCCATAAACATGTCTGTTCTTAGTTAAAAAAGAAAAAGGACAGAAAAAACATTTAAATTCCTAAGCCCCGTGGCAGCAGTCGCTGCCTGCAAAGGGAATGTTTACAAGCTTTATGATATTAACTGCAGCACTCAACCCCAGGCAGCATAAAGCATACAGAAGAACTTTCTGTCAGTTTTATTATTTCTAAAAAGGTTCCCCTTGAAGCAGAAGAGTGACCTTGCTTTGCTGAGCTGACATATGCCACTGGATTAATGGCGGAGCTCGGCTGAAGGGAAGCTCACAGACACATTACAACCCCAGAAGCTGGGCTGCTGGTGCCCATTAATCAGGGCAACCAAAATCATGCATCAAACCCACCCATTTATAAGTAGTAAAGATGACTTAAAGAAAACTTTTTCAGAATTAGCTTATTGTTTGTCATTACTCGTGTTCAAGGAGATCACTGCATGACTAAAATATCCTTTGAGGAGACCTTTAGAAAGGTCACTGTGTACCCAGAGGCCACCTGAAAGAGGATCTTGTTTAAGATCCTCTTGTGGTGTGCTCTTTGGTGTCTTCTGGAATATCATGGAGTAGATTGTTTCTACCCAAGTTAATTTACACACCTGTAACTATGATTTCAAAGGGATGGGTTTTATACATGAATTTCACCTCTTTGTGATCATCTATATTACATTAATATATTATAATATTATACAATATATATGAATATACCACATGTTAATATATTAAACCCATGACAGATTTAGATGGAGTAATACATGACTGATAAGCTTGTTAGGGGATTTTTCTGAGACACAATATTCTATCAACATATTAAATGATTTAATATTTTAAAAAGTGTCTTGGGCTTGGAACAGCCACACATCTTTTCACCTTGTTGATCATGATTTCATTACAAATTTTCAGGAGGTTTTCCACCTCTAATTATTGAAAAGGTTTAAAAAAGTCTCAAATATTAGCTTCTACAAGGAACTGTTCAATAAATAAGTAGGTAAGGTACTTTTTTTTTTTAATCTTTTTTGAACTCTCCTAATACCAAAAATTTATTGGCTTTAACTTCCATTACATGCTTTTTCATTTAGACTAATGCTGCTTTAAATAATGCTATGATATAATTAAATGTGCAAGTGGTACAAGTTGAAAAATTAGCCACTTATTAAGGAAACCAGACAGAGTTTTTAAATTTACAATCTGGACTAATGTAGCAGGGTAACTGCATGTGTAGTTCTTCTGCTAAATAATAGTTGCCTTTTTTTGTTTTCTCTTTTGGATTTTGAGATGGGGTTTCTTTTGTGTTGTAGCCTTGGCTTTCCTGGAATTCACTTTGTATACCAGGCTGACTTCGTACTCACAGAGATCTATATGCCTCTGCCTCCCAAACTAGGATTAAAGGCATGCACGACCAAACTCAGCCCTGGTTACCTTCTTTGTTACAGTGTCTTAAGTATTACTTTGGTTGTTAGCGGTATCATACACAAAATGTCATAAGGCAGACTATATATTCGCTCTTTACGTTTAGCTATCTCACTAAATAGTTATGATATTAAAGTCAGTAATGGCATGGCCAGTTAAAATAATATTTTAAATTAAGTCATAGATTAAAAAAAATCAAATAGGCACAAAAGTTATGTCCTAAATTGTTGGAGAATTTTTTTTTTTTTTTTTTGTCATTAGTCATTTGAATCATCTGTCCCTAACACAGCTTTCCTGTACCACACTACACAGAAACCAAGATTAGTAATGTGAAAGTTGCTGAATGAAAGTGTTCATTTTTGGCCATGATGGCAGATATACACGCCCTGTTACCTTAGATTCTCATGTGTTTCTCTCCTCAGTCCTACATCTTCCCAAGCACTACTTATATCCTGTCACTATTGTGCACATAGGTATCCAGAAGTTCTTAAGCCTAGAAATGACTTCTGAACATATCTCTATATGACTCCTCACAAAGCTCTGAAACAGACTGTCCATGCTAGCATAGTGGCATATGAACTGAAAACTACTTGCTAATTTTTAGTTCAAGATTGTCCATTCAGACAATACAAAGATCTAGTGAAATAACAATGTGCAAATAAAAAAATTCTAGTCATTAAAATGGTTATGTCCATTAGACAATATTCTTTTGCTCCTCAAAAGCTAGGGAGGGAATTATAGTTTACAGGAGTCAAATTTTTGTCTTTCAGACATCCTTTTCCTATGTAGTAAATATCAACATCACACCACTTTTTTTAAAAGAAATATTACTTTTTGATTTGACGATCTGGAAACATCTACAGAATCTCTTAAAGAATTTTGAAGCATCTTAAAATTGTATTGAGATAATTTTATGTCGAAAACTTTTGATCAGTTAATATAAAATTCTGCATAAATTAAAATTATAGGTATGGGTCTATATATACATACAGAATAGTATTACCAAGGTTGAAATTTTTTGAGTGTGTGTGTGTATGCATGTATTCACCAATTTATCTGTGTGGGTTCCCATGTATGCATGCGTACATGCATGTGGAAACTGGAAATACTTCTATAGTCTTGGTAATAGCATATACCTCATTTGAGACAGGGTTTCCGACCTAATGCTCACCAATTAGGCTAAACTGTTTGGCCAGCAAGCTCCAAATGTCCTTTAGTCTTTGCTTCCCCAGTGTGGCCTATGGCACTGTACACAATACTTTTATGGTGTGAGGATCAAATAATCCTTATGTTTGCAAGGATGGAGCTTTAACATTTAGTCATACCCCATCTCATAGTTGCTGTTTTTAAAATTTATAATTCCTTTTATATTTTACAGAATTTGTAAAGATTGTTCATAGTAACTTTTGCACATAATATTTTGTATTGACAAAAGTATTTAAAGCTTATCAAAGTATTACTTATGAGCTCCATTTAACTAAAATACAACAGCAGAGCAATTTCTGCTGAATTCCCAGAACTGTACCTACCTTATGCAGTCTTAGGGTACAATATAAAGTAATCAGTGGTAGATCACATAGAAGTTAAGAATCTTAAAAACTTGAGTCTTTAGTCTGAGAACTTGTTTAATGTATTAAGCCAGCTGTTATGAATATAATTTTTGCATTGACCATTTTCTGTTATTATTGAAGTCCTTCCCATCTCCCTTGGATGATGTCTAAGTACTTTCAATTTACAGGAAACATTTTAGTGGCACATCAAATTGTAGAAGTTAAGTTTCCATATGGAAATTCTGAGCAAACTTTAGAGGTTCCTGGTAGCATCAGCATCTGCAACACTTTATGTATTCTGCAGTTGATATGAAGCTCATGAGGGTGGAAAGGAGCCGGCTAACTTCGGTTCCTAGAAGCCAGATGCACACTGAAAATAACACTAATTTGTGTTCTTTTATTTTGACAATTTTATTCAGCTTTGCATTGTGCTTATACAAGGTTGTAATGTTAGTGTTGGAGGCATGAATTTGCAGGGTTTTTTTTTTTAAGCTTGAAATTTCCTGACACCCCATACATTCTTTTGCATTGGCTCCACATGACGCTGTAATTATTTAACACTGAGGCAATCCTAACAGATTATTTTAAGTGAGTTAAATTGGATTCTCACTTGCCAAGGTCTTAACACCTGAGTCAGCCAGGACAATTAAATCCTCGAATGCTTTTGGGAATAAGGGTGACAGGCTTGTTGAGATTTAACTTTCTATAATGCAATATTTATGGTGAGCTAAAACAGGATTTTGATCTGAATAGCGGGTACTAGCAAGTGTCTTATGAGTAATATTTAGACGTGAGAGCTTGTTGGCAATAAGTATGTGTAATTTGTAATTTGCCAGTATACTTCAAAATACTGTGGTTGTCTGACTCGAATATGCAAATATTTCCTTTGAAATAGATTGACACTTCTACTAGTGACTTATTCAATTTTAAAGTCACAGCAGAGATGAGATTTTATCTGACAACCCTAAAAGCTGGTAGCTGGGTAAGAAAGACATATAAGGTCAAATCTGGTTTTGGGCAAAAGCTGGATTCATAGTTTTAAAAGAGACTCTATAGTTTTCTTTCACGGTCATAATACAGACAGGTGAGGGATGGCAAGGCCGAGAGGGCCACCTCAGTGTGGAGAATTTTAAAGGAGCTTTTGTGTGGTTGCTGCTTTCACCACCCTGCTCCTCCAGAAGGACCAGTGATGACTAAGGATGCTGCTACTCGCATATGAAATTACAATCTGTAACAACTGGGGTTGTTGTGTTTTGCTGTCTGAGGGACCATTTCTCTGGTAGCACAGCTGGGCTCACAGGGAAAGCACAGAGTCTGGAGTACTGACTTTTTTTTTTTAATCTGAGGGCATAAAGAGAAAAGGACACACAATCTTGATGGTTCCCTTCAGACCTTGTCCTTATTCTTCTGTATTCTCTTCTTTATTTTGCTAGTAATTTCCCTCTCTCATTCTTGATGTGTTCTTTCTAATTCTCTTTATTTTTCATATTTCCCTTATCACTCTATGTTTATTCTTCCTTATTCCCTCATGCTTTATGTTTTCCTTTCAACTCTACCTTGATTGTTGATGTGTTTCTTCAGTATGCTTACACATGGGTGGGGGAGGGGGTCAGGAGAAGGGGAGGAGGGATGTTTTAAGTGCAAGTCATCAAGATCATTGGTGTTTTCATTGGGACTTAAGATCACAGGTCTTAGTTGGGGAATTTATTTTATATGTGTGCTGCTTTTATTATTCTGAGACTCTTGGCTTCAAATGTTATTGTCACTGTTACTCAGTTCAATTGTTACTCTACGTTTACATCTGCACCAATACTACCAGTCACAATGAGGGGAAACAGCTTAAAATTTAGTCTGCCATTACACCTTGTCCTTGAAGACCAAGTTGCTTAATATTACAACGACTTACAATAAGTTTTCCCCTTAAACAACCAACTCAATTTAGAGATAGGTAGATTTGTTTTATTTGGATTTTAAAGTTTAGGAATTATTTTATTGACTAATTTTTGGAACTTTTGCACACTTTTGTATTCAAATCTATGAACAGAGTATATATTTTGATATATGTCTTTGAGACATATATCATTTGCCTTCATGAGACATACACTTAGATAAATGATAGTCTATTTCAGACACCTTTCTCTGTTTTGTTGTTTTCACTAACTATATCCTAGGGGTCATTCTATTGAATTAGGGAAAGATGAGTGTCAATATTTTTCCATTGATACATACACCTGCTACTCATTTAATATCCTCTTGATGGTATTGGTTTTGCAGTAAAGTATTACAATGAATGTGATATATATATATATATATACATATATATATATGTACACATACATATATATATTTGTTCATATGCAGAAATTTAAATATTTAATTACTATGACAAAATACAAATATATATGAAAATTTACAGGATGCTGTCAAATTTCCCTCCACAGATGTTGTGCCATTTAACAAGTGATTTTCTTAACATACCAAAAGGACTGTCTACTTTATTTTGCACACTGAATATACAAAGTATGTGTTCTATTTCGCGCTACACTCCAAGCCCCTGAATATATTTACACACAATGTAAACAGCAAGCATGATCTAATGCTACCATTATCAATCATTATCTACATGTGACTTGCTAGTTTACTCAAGCTGCTTTTCCCAGACACAGTTCTTCATGCAATTGCCTTATCTTGATGGGGTATTCTGTCACCAGCTAGTATCTACAAAATGACTCCACTATAATACAAACTTGTGAATATTCAAACATATTCTCTTTTCTGAAATTCTACTGCATGAGGCAGGCTTTGATTCCACATCTTTCACCTTTACACTACAAAATTTGACAGTAGAGATTACAAATCCAGCCCGGGTTTATACCTCACAGTAGGCATTCGCTCCTGCTATAACCCATATATGCGGAAACTACCTTCCCGGACACAAATTGACTTTCAGACTGCACAATAAAATATGCTAAATACCCTTTTAAATAAGTATTGAGATTTACTTCTTCAGAGACTCTTAGGATGGACAGACAGACTCATCTGCCTTAAAGTTGTGAGGGGATTCGTGCTGCTAGAACTGACAAGACCCCAAGTAGCAGTTTTTATTCCTAAATCTGCTTTTCTTTATTGGTAGTGGAGGAAGAATTAATTTTAAAAGGCGGTGGCTATTGATTACTTAATGGAAGAATATACTGTCAAGAGATGCTGAAGTGAATCTACTCTGTGCCCTCCCATGCAACAGGCCCCATTATCTAGTAGCGGGATAATGTAACTCTCATTAATATGTAATAGGCGGCATCAGGCTGCATATAGGCTACTGAATTGCCATAGGCCATAAGAATGTCTCAAGTATACAACAGAGTGGCAGATGTCCTTGATGTATTCATCTGTAAGCAGGACCACAGTTTCCTCACTTCCCTCAGTCCTCGGATAGATGATGGTTTGATGGAAACACCGTCTAGGCAAGTCAAAGTGATCCGTGCTCTAAGTACATGTCTAGCTGGGTAAGCTCTGTGTGAGATGACTTGGTATTTTCCAGTGGGAAACACAATTTCAGCTATCTCAACTCTCCTCTCCCCACACACATGAAAAACTCTGGGCTTGTTCAACAGGGGAGGCAAGTCAGATAAAAGGGATTTTGTCTGCCACAGCCATCGTCTGTGGACCAGTATTCTGGAGCAGAGAGACTATCAGGCTAACCACTCATCACATGTCCAGGACCTTTCTCATTTAAATAGTTTCATAAGGGAAACAAGGAGTTTTAAAGGCAGTGGTGGTGAGATGTGTCTACAAATTAGTCTAAGGACTAGGATTTTCCTGGCAAAGATTGGTTAAAGTGAGCTCTGCTTTCTGAGTGGACAAGAACAAATTCTATAGATTACTGACTACTGGTATTAACCTTTACTCAAATTACTAGGTTACCGTCTCAGTAAAATCTACTTATTTCTAAGGTGGATTTCCTTGAAATGATATATATTCTTAGGACAAGATATCTTCTTTGGAATTATAGGCCACACACACACACACACACACACACACACACACACACACACACACTTGCACGTATGCCTACACAATAAAACGAGATACCCACAATCCTGAACAACACATAAAATCAAATTGGTAGTAAGAAAGTCAATTTTTTGAATCAGTGATTTTGAAGAATTTTGAAAATGTATTCAGGACAGCCATTTACTTTGAAGCATTTTAAGATTGTTCATAATTAACTACCTAGATTGACTTTGCAAAAGAATATAAATTTTACTCTCCTAACAACATGTGAAGTTTGTCCTTGAAATCAGTGAGGGAAGTTGACCTGCCCAATGTAGGAAGGGAAATGGGATCTCAGTGCAAGTGCATGTGAAAGTTGAAGAATTTACTCGCAAGCTTACACCGAGCATGCGTAAAAGTTCAGTTTATTAATAGACCCACGTCTACCCACTTTTATTCTAATTTCCTGGCAGAGAAGTTAAAGCTAAAAAAATTTACTAGTGCAACATGTACTTGTGTTAATTTTGTTTAAAAGCAAACTTATCTTAGGAGGCAGAAGAAAGCTCATCACTCAAACAATTGCTTTTTTTCATTATGGTTGTGTCTTCATTGGTTGTTAGTTTTGTTGGCAAATACTGCCTGCTCTTTCCTAGTGCAAATAAGTTAGTATTCAGCTTACTTAAAGAAGGCTCAGTTTAGAAGCTTCAGAGGCTTCAGTGGCTTGTGTCTAGAAATTACTACTGTAAATAAAGTTTTAAAAATTAACCAAGGTCTTAACCACTATTACATAAATCAAAAGAAGACAGTTTAGCAAGACATTTTAGCAAGCTTTATTATAAAAATATGAATGATATTTATATCTTCAATGGCTTTTGAGAGTTCAAGAAGGACTTTTCATAGGTTACATATTCAAAACACATTTCTGAGAAGCTGTAATAAATCTATTACATTCAGTTGTGAGCATCACAAGCCTTACGTTTCTCACCCTTTTCCAATCTTACAGCGCAGCAGCAGTTTTGGGAATTTTGATCGTTTTCGGAATAATTCCATATCAAAATCTGATGACTCAACTAAGGTTAGTATTTTTATGTCTTTATTAACACGATGATAGCATATTATAAAATTTTCTAATGTTAGGTAAGGAAATTAGACACATTTTCAGAATTTTGAAATAAATGAGCAATTAGGGCCTAGTACCATGCTGGGAATTTAGAGGTAAACAGCTATCTAAGAAATCTGCTCAGGATTTGGACAGAACATGAATTTCAAACTAGTTATAATTTAAAGATTGTTCTAATTCAAAATTACATTGACAATTCCAAGTCTCCTGAGTATTTCCATGCTAAAGCAATGCACATGCATGAGTTGACAGCATGCAAGTTGTTATACCGGCTGGGGTGGTCATTCTGCTAAATGAGTCACTTCTAGTGTTTGCATCAAATGTCTTACTGGTTACAATTACATGAATATTTGTAAACTTGCACACTTTGTGTCTGTCTTAAGCAAAACTCACCATAACATTAAATTTTGTGTGTAATAATAATGGCAGTACTAATGATAGCTATATTTAATTGAGTGCTTGTCATGAAGGAGGTATAGTGCCATCAATTTACTTAGGGAACTATGGGTGTTTGAATTTCACTCTTGAAAGGATATATCTGTTCACTGAGCACAATTGCTTTTCTAGTACCGAGTTAACAAATGACAAATGAAGGACTCCACCTCTTTTCTGACCTTGATGTCTATCATTCTGTTATACCATCTTATTTATTGGGTGCAACCTGGGACAGATGACTAAAGAAAGTTCCGGCAACTAATTAAATAATAATAATGAGTCACACTGAGAAAACTAAGAATGCAGCACATACATATTTAATAATAATCCTAATCCACACCCTGACCCTAACTCAGTGAACTCACCAACAATTGCTTTGAGATAATCAGGTTATGTAAATCTTACATACAAATGCATCTATTATAACATTATTTTTATTTCAGCAAGGAATATTCTAGATAGAAAATATAATAAAATTTCACATGTTTTTAATATATCGATTTATACAAACACCTTTATGTATAATATATATTACATATAACTATATATTTTTTATATATTACATATATATATATATAATTATATAATATCCCTGTCTTGGTTTCTTTTCCTGCTGTTGTGATAAAATATCCTGCCAAAAGCAACTCTAGTTAAGGATCAGTCCATCGTGGTGGGAAAGACAAAACTGAAGGAGCTTACTTAAAAGAGCAGGTCATATCACATGCATAAAGTCAAAAAGTTGAGAGCAATGAATGCATGCTCAGTAAAGCTCAGCCAGGGAATGGTAGCTAGCATGGGTGGCTCCTCCCATCTCAACTATATAACCAAGATCATCCTGCACAAGCATGCACAGAGGTTCAATGCGTAAGTGATTCTAGATCTTGCCCAATTGACTATAAACATTAACCACTACAATTACTTTCTACTCTCTACATATTTATGGGTGATTATATATAATAACATATGTACTCACATACACACATATACATAAGTACTTGTTTATGTGTGTGTATATACATTTGTGGATACACAAAGGGGGACTTACTTGTGTGATTTTATTTTCACTTAGTATTTTGTATAAACTCTTAACTCTAAAACCATATACATCTGTGTTCTGCTGCTATTTCAATTCTAACAAAGTATCTCAAGTTCATTCACTGTCATTGGAATAAGTAGTAATGGCCTGGTAATTTTCTAAAGCGTTTAGCAGAGCAGATAAAGTATTTTTCCATATTTCAGGAAGTCAGATCAATTCTTCATCCTTTTCAGAGATACCTTCACAATGACAGGGTTTCTGTTAGCTACTTTAGAGTACTGTTGCAAAGAAAGAAGGAAATGCCTGCTTTGTAAGGTCTGGACTCTGGCAGCAATATCACTTAAAAAGATGGTCACAATAACAGAACTGTAAATTCTAAACAGAAATCTAGTTCAGGCTATGGAGCTAACTTCACAGAAGAGAAAACTGATTTAAAATATATGGAGACAGTTTCTCTGAACCTTTATAAGTAATGATGGGAAAACCAAACAGTATTTGTATTGCATTATTTGAAACTTAAATAATAATAACAATATCAGTTTTAACTAAAACTATGTTTCCATATTTATTTCTGTTAGTGAAATAATTTTACAGTTAAAATGAGAAAGTTTAAGCAAAGCGAAGAAAGAAGAAAAAGACTAACCTTAGAGTGCTTCCAAATTATATTTTATTCTGGTATTTTGAATTAAGCAAAGACTATGTATGCCTTTATACCCTTGAATGTAGAAATTAATAACGTACAATGAGGTTTTAAATTGGATGTCCATTCGTATTTGTCAGAGGCAATTTGGGCTAAGATATGAAGCAAAATATAATATTGATTAATAATGATGTTAACTGTGTGGTTAAACTCTCATATTAAAATATGCGAGCTCACTAATCAGAAGTTTCCCATCATTTTTTATGTTCTGGGATGACTGACCAACCACCTATCGAGCATGGTGGGCAGTACTAAAGCAGATAACTGTCATAGTCATTGCTTGCATAACTGAGGTACATCTAATCCAAACACGTCCTCTAGGGGAATGGGAAAAAATACCCTAAATTTCCACATCAGAAATTTCATTTATTTAGAGGATACTAAGCACCAGTTAACATATCTTGAAGTACTCTTGGAACTAGAATGAAGTGTACAGAGAAAGCCTTTATCCTCATAAACATGCATCATGTGGGAAATGCAGATAATCACTAAATGAAAAAATAGATTTTCAAATAAAATCAGTGTAGATAATATGAATAAATCAGGTAAAGCAACAACAAGTATGGAGAAGTATGGAGAATGATGAATCAGATAGCTTTTTTCCTGTTACTATACATTAGATGGAAATCTGGGTAGCTTATGAAATCTGTGGCTATCTAGAGGTAGCCATGGCAAAACCATATCCAAACTGAGATGAGAAAGAACCTTATACAGTAAAGGAGATGCACAGTCATTGCATAGTTTGTTATCATTTACCACAAGTTTTATTATGTATCTGTAAGTCAGAATCACAACAAATGACTTGTCATAAACTGTCCCCAAATATTGAAGATACTGTTTTGTAAAAAATTCTTGAAGATATTTTTATTTACATAGATTCTATATGATGTAACACATGTTTTGTAAACATAATATTGATTAATAATAATGTTAATTATGTGGTTAAACTTTCAAAATAAAGCATTTAAGGTCACTACAAAGACATTTCCCAACATTAATTATATCATACCACATTGATTATTATTATGCTATTGAGCTTTGTAGGCAAGCACCAATACTTGTATTTTGTTCATTTAGTATTTTGTATAAACTCTTAACTCTAAACCATATATAGCTGTGTTCTGCTACAATTTCGTTTCTAAGAAACTTATGAAAGTATCTCAAGTTCATACATTGTCATTGTTTTGTTGCTTTATTAGGAAGATTATTAATGAGCACAAGTTGACAGCAAACCAAAGACTTACTTATTACATATATGCAATATGTTAAACATGTTAGGACTTCTTTATTGCTGGTTTGAGCCGGTTAATATTTACTATTATTTAAAGTAAACATTGAGCATGTCAGATGAAAACTAGGTAGATTTCAACTGATTTAATTCTTTAAAACTTCTTGAAACATCACTATAACCATGCCAATCTCTTTGAGATACAAGCAGCTATTGTAATGGTCTTTCACCACAGAAGGGTGATAAAGGGTTTTGTAATTGTTCCAGTAAACTATCTCCCATCATATAGCTATAACCTCTCATGTTACCTGATGGTTACTTCTGTTTTGATCATGTCCAAAACAAGAGTTAAAATGATCAATAAATAAAGCATTTTAAACCATAGCTGAAATTCTTGAAGTATTTCATGTGCAAAGATGAGAACTTTGAAGCAAGTGTCTGAGGCAGGTAGCCAGCCTGGAAATGTTTAATGATATGTGTTATGCCCAGAATGTGTATAGCACAAAATGCACAGAAAATCCAAATGGGATTCTCTCTAAGGAGGTTCTCTGTGAATGCTTGTAGGGTTGGACACAGGGCTTAGTTGTGGTGCCCTTGCCTAACATGTGAGATCCCTAGCGCTGTAAAACACTGGACTCGAACAAATGATCTTTTCTTCCTTATCACTTCATCTTTTCTTTTGAAAAAATTCTACATCAGGTCCGCGAAGGGGAACTAACAAATGGAAGCAAAGAACAAAATAAAACTTCAAATACTGGAGGAAATCTAGGTAAAAAAATGAGAGCCATTTCATGGACAATGAAGAAAAAAGTGGGGAAAAAATACATCCAAGCGCTTTCTGAGGAAAATGTAAGTATATTTTGTCATCTGCATTTATACATATGTATATGTATATTTGTGAAATATTTAGTCAGCTCTTTCTCTAGGTCTAGACTATTTATTTGGTGCTTTATGAAGCACTTAGACATTATATTTTTCTTTCTACTGTCATACTCAGAAATTCTGTAGCTCTTTACAAAACAAACAAACAAAAAAAACCCAGTGTGTTCTCATGCACATGAGTGCCATGGGGTACATGCAGACATCAGAGGACAACTTTTCAGTCTATTCTCCCTTTCAACTTCTACATGGGCTCTTGGATCAAACTCACGTCCTCAGGCTTGTTCAGCAAGTGCCTTTTTCCAGTGTTCCATTTGGTTGGCTTAGTTGTATGTTCTTAAAGGATTACTGCTCCCATTTTAAAAGAAGAAAAGCCACACATCTAGCATTTGAAGAATAGTATACTGTTTAAGTTGTAGCAAGCATCTGGAATCCATTTCTTCTTATTAACAAGTATTATCCCATTTATACATAACCTACATTTTCCACATCTACTGGTGGGTATTTGTGCTGTTTCTATTTAGGGCATATTATAATTAATGCTGCTGTAAACACTTGTGTGTGATTCTCTATATAAAAATATTCTTGTTTCTTTTTGATATAAGGTAGTCCTACATCTAATATTGTGAGGAGTGTGCAACTCCCTGCCCAAAACTATGCACAATTTTACTTACCCAATATTGAAAAGTAAGTGGCTCCAATGTCCCTATATCATTTCAGCTCATGGTATTTTTTTTTAAAGTATCAGCCATTAGTGAAGACGAAGTAGACTCACATTGTAATTTTTCATTTAAATTTCTCTTATAATGGATGATACTGAGAACTTCTAATGTGCTTATTGGTTCTATCTATTTCTCTTTGGAGAAATGGCTATATAAATATTTTGTGTTTTTAATATTTGGTTATTTCCATTTAATAAGTTTTAAATGTTTATATAATTTCTGATGAGTATTTTATCAGATATATGACTTCTAAATATATATCGTATTATTCTATGCATTGTATTTCATTTCTACGGTATTATTCGTACCCCAAATATTTGTAATTTTATAATAGTTCAATTTTCTGTTTTTCTTATTATTTGACTTTTGGCATCATTCTTGAAATAGTGATTAACAATATAATGAAGATTTGTTGTGCACTTTCTCCTAACGTCTTTATAATATTAGCTCTTAAATTTTAGTGTATGACCCATTTGGGGTTAGACATTCTATGTGGTACTTCAAAGGACTAAAACTCCCTTCTTTTTTATGTAAATATCTAATTGACTCAACGCCATTCATTGAAGACCTTCCCCCTTCTCCCCCCATTACATTGTCTTGGTAGCAATGCTTAAAGTCAGTGGACTATCATACGCCACATTGTTATAAGCATATAGATCATAAATATAAAACTGTAAGTATAGACTTTCATGTCTGTATTGTTTACTTGTATGTCTTATGCTTATTTCTTCTTTCGGCCCTGTTCTACTTGAATTCCATCTCCAGTATCCATTCTGTCACAACAATAGTAACCTCTGTGTTGCCAAACACCATGACACTTTTCTTCTTAGTTAATAGGCACAAGTGGTGATCTATTTACATATAAAACTTCTTCCTTTCTTTGAAGATTCTTTCAAGTTTCCTCTTTCACAGAATTCTTCTAGCCTTTGCTTCTGTTTCTCTCTCTCTAAATATTAAGTTTTTCCAAGGCTTCTCATAAAGTCCTGGGCAGTCCACTAACTACACCCTCTCCTCTTTTGTGCTCTTAGACATTATTACACTATTGTTTCTTAAAGTATCTCTAGATATGACTTCTTCACTTGATTACTATATTCAACGGCCTGACTGTTGCATTTGTTTATCTCTGTGAAGCTGTGATTCTTTGCTTGTCTAAGACACCTGATGGTCTAAGAAAGAGTTGAAGGCCAATAATGAGACAGGAGAAAGGATAGGCAGGGTTGGCAGACAAAGGGTAAATAAAATGAGAACTCTTGAAGGAGGGGAGGAAGAAGCAAGCTAGAACAAGGAGAGGAAGACATCAGGGGCCAGCCACCCAGCTATATAGCAAGGGGTGGAATGATAGCGAAAGTAAGATTTATAGAAGGGAAAGATAAAAGTTCAGAGGCAAAAGGTAGTTGGGATAATTTAAGAAAATCTAGCAAGAAACAAGCCAAGGCAAGGCAGAGCATTTATAAGTAAGAATAAGACTCTGTGTCTATTAATTTGGGAGCTGGGTGGTGCGTCCCTCAAAAGCCAAAAGATAAAAGGATTAAAAACAAACAACCACAGCTGACTACTTATTGGGTAGGTACAAATGTTATTCGTAAGTATTGAGTTACTGAGATGGTGGAGGGATCTGGCTACAGTGCAAACACAGTGTCTAATGCAAAGGGGAATAACTGGAGCTGCTACAGAATATTAGTCATATTTCTGTTGCTAATGGCAATACACAACAGACTGATTATTCACAAACAACCTTATTTTGAATCACAGTGGCCACAACTCATAATGCCCTTTTTGGTGGCAGGGTTACAAGGAAACAGGCTATCATGCAGTGACAAATATAGTATGTGTGCAGATGCTTTAGTGTCTATCCCTTTACTAGTAAAGTCACGAATACCCAGTCATGGATCTCTATTATGATGGCCTCATCCAATCCCAATCATCTCCCAAAGGTCATGCCTCTAAATACCAAAGTCAGATTAAGTTTCCCCTTTTTATGATATCACACAGTGAAAATTTAATGCATGTGTAAGTTTTTGGAGATGGCAATTTGGAATCATAGCATTCAGTCTCCAACCCCAAAGTTCATGTGTTTCTCACAATACTCATGAAGATGTAGGTGTCACATTCCTATGGCCACCACAGTAGTCTACAACATTCTTCATGAGCTGTCTCTCAATTACTGCTTTGAGCAATGTTGAAGCAGTAATTGACTACTACGACATTGATACATATACCCAAGGCTACTTATGAGTTCAGTTTTCTTAGAAAAGTACATTTTGAATTAAAGTGAAGTGCTATTTTCTCATAATTCAGGCTAATATAAAAGAATTTCTTCATACAGCTTCAGGTATTTCCGGGTATTTGTTACATTTCAATTGAAGTCTTTGGAATTCATTTTGCTTAAATCAACTAACCTTTCTCACTCTGGTCCAAATTACACATTCTCTCACATTATACAACCTACCCCCTCCACAGTACTTACATGTTTCATGCTAATACTTCCATGTACATATGTGCAACCCCTATAGTCATATAAACACATAGCTCATGTATGTGTTTCTATTTCTAGCCCATTTAGATTAGAACATAATGTGTTAGATCCAAAACCCCCTTTACTCTGTGATCTTGTTTATTAGAGTATCCACAAATTTTAGAAACTTGGCAAGCACCTAGAGCACCTAGGCTGTGCTTTATAAAACTTCCCTGAATGACTGAATGAATAAAGAATACATAAAAGCAGACAATCAAACTAAGTCTGTGTTTATTGTGCAGTTTTATCAATGCTCAGTAATTCTCAAAAATAAGACTATTGAATTATGATATGATGAATATTAAGAAATTCATAGGCTTTGTCCAAACTTTCTAAAAATGGCAAACATTTGAAATGTTTTCAAGAAAATGCAATTTGTTTTGAAATTGTACGTCTTTTCTAATTTTATGCAAGATTTGCTTTTCAGTTGACTAGGTGGCAAGCACAGTATGAGATTTGTAAAGCTCCTGAGATAAGCCTTGCTTTAGAATTGCAAAGTGAGCATGTTTTATTCATATCTAGTGATCTGGTAGCGTGCAAATAACTGACATGAAACAAATGTGCAGAGTTTAAACCTGTAGTATCAGATCTCAAAGGGTTAGCAATGGCGGCAAACAGATAAGAGGAAGAACATGAAGTAACTGCATTTCAACAGAAAAGGCAACAATGCCAACAGATCTAACATATCTGATTAAATAGTCTTGGTAAGATATTCATCTTTATTTTCAAAACTAGGCCATTATAATTGCAGTTGAATTCCTCAATAAACGATGTCTCATCTAGGGAATTTTTCCAAGTATCCTCTAAACTGTTTTCCTAGAAAATGAACTGAAGATTAATGACCCTCATATATTATGCTGATGTATTCATGAGTGTTTTATTGTTTAAATGTGTCTTGCTTCTAGAGTCAGTACAGACAGTGAACATCTCCATGGAAATCTGATCTGCACACTTAACCTCTGATATGTTTTCTTCTCAAGGAGGAGGACAATGGCGAGGAAGCCCTCTCATATCGTAAGAGTGATCCCATGATTAGAACACATACAGAGAAGGCCTCCCTCAAAGCCAGCGACTCTATGGATAGCCTCTACAGCGGGCAGAGCTCATCAAGTAAGGTTAACGCATAAGGGGTGACATCTAAGAAATGAAGCCTGGGCTAAACTAATTAACAAACAATGAATGATCACCCTGAGGTTGTTTATCAGATTAGAAATAAAGATGCTAACATTTGATAATAGAGAAGTTGAAAAAGTTGGATACATTGAACCTACATGGAGTTACTGATGGTGACACATAGCATAAAATACTTGGAGGCTATAGTCTGTAGGGCTCTTGTGAAAATGCCTCCAAACTTGAGTTAAGTAATAAAATCTGATACCAACATTGTATGCCCAGAAAATCTAGTGTTATCTTGAATCAAAATTATAAAATTCTTTGAAATAGAGAAGTAAAAATCTGTTCTTTATTTTTTCCTCTATGTCCCTTCTTTGCTTTTCTCTTGTGTCTGTTCCTTCTTCCTTCCCTCTCTCATTCCTCCTCTTCTTCTCCAACCCTTTTCCTTTTAAAATTTTCCTGATCTTCTGCAAAAGGCAGGACTTCTGCCTCAATTCTGTCATTCACGTTTGCCATTAATAAGGAGAGACTGAAGCAATGAGTAATGGCACATGATAGATCTGTCACCAGTGAGGTGGGAAAGCAGATTAGCAGGCGACCATAGGGATTGCTGAGTCTATCGGTATTTGTCTAAGAAGGACATTACTCAAGATCCAGTCCCATGTTTTGTCTACGATACCGACAAGACAGTACTGACTGTGCTGGCGCCTTCTGTCTTCTATATGTAAACTGTTATCTCTCCTCCAGTCTCTTCAGGACTTTTAAATGTCACTGCAAAGTTTATTTTCCTTTTCCTTTTATATCAACTACTTCTGTTACTTGAAGATGGCTCCCAAAGAGCAGATATTTTGAAATCCTCAATCTTATTCATAGCTATACAACAGTTATTTTGTGGTGAAAATTAATGCAGAACCATTTGAAGGATGTTCAGTGTGTGTGTGTGTGTGGGGGGGGTGTGCGCGCGCACGCGCGTGCACATGTGTGTGTGCGTAAGAGAGAGAGAGATTTCATAAGTATCCATTTCTGCTGAAAGTTTTTAAATTCAAGTTGTGATACTGAATGTGGGAAACATTTTATTACTCCAATCCGTGAGGCCAAGCCTGCACCCACACATTCATCTAGAAGAAGGCATGGGGAGACAGTGTTCCACTTATACGCCATATTTCTGTTCACACACAATGGAGCGTGTCCTGTGGGATTTTTAGCTTATTTACTAATTCATGGTAGTGAATCTCCTATAGCGATGTCCTCCTCTAGCAGCCAAGTGTCAGTCTGAAGGGAAACATGAGGAGACAGAGCATGTGGGAGAAACAAGAAGCCACTTCCCATGGGAACAGAACTGACGCTACAAAAAGGAAACAAACTAGAGTGAACTGGAATGCTCCCCTCTGTTTGCTTTGTTCAGTTTTGTTTTCTTACACCTGAAATTCAAGTTCAGAAAGGAAGGGGAACAGAAAACAAGCATCCAGGCAGTTGAGGATAGCTTGGAGACATTTGGGCAGTCTTCCTCTCCACCCCATGCCAAGCAAAAGCATCAGCTTTTATGAGGCCTTTGGCACACAGAATTTGGGGGAGGATATTTTTTTATAATTATTGTAAGTTGTAGGGAACTCTGATATGTCATATGTTGGCCATTTGTGATCAATAATAACACATAACAATTAAACTGTGTCTATCAAATCCTCTTAATTTTCAAGTATGAAATTATCTAGGTCCAAGTTTGACCTTATAACTTGCTGTAATTTAGCAAAGCATTCTTGTTTTAAATTAACTTGTACTTAAATTAAAAACAATATTATTTTACTACCAATCCCAGTTCCCTCTCCCTCCCTGTCCTCCTAGTTCCCCCCCATTAGAACCCCCTTTCCATTCCTCAGGGAGGGCGAGGCCACCCATGAGGGATCATCGAAGTCTGTCACCTAAGCCCTGCCCCGGGTATCTATGCTGAGAGGGTATCCTCCCATAGGGAATGGGCTCCCAAATTCCAATCGTGCATTAGGGACAAATACTGATTCCACTGCCAGAGGCTTCATAGACTGCCCAGGGCTCCCAACTGACACCCACATTCAGGTTTTGTTCTATGTTGCTTCCCCAGCTGTCAGACCAGGGGCCATGAGCTCCTGCAAGCAGGCATTCGTAATGCCCTTTATGATATATCAGACCAGAGTCCAAAGTGCGACGGCACTGGAATAAGGGTGAGGGGAGTGTTCGGACTGGCAGGGCAATGGTCACATCTAGCTGAGAAGATTGAGGCACTCAGGGAGAGTGAGGGGGAGCTCCATAAGACTGGCGTCCATTGCTCCAGGTCTAACAAGGTGCAGGAGGCTAAGAAGCTTCAATAAGAACGGTTAACCTTTCCTTCGCCAGGTGGAATAACGAGCTGTTCGGATGGAACAAGTAACAGGGATAGTTTTCGACTGGATGACGACAGCCCCTACTCAGGGCCATTCTGTGGCCGTGCCAGAGTGCACACTGACTTCACACCAAGTCCCTATGACACAGACTCCCTCAAGATCAAGGTGGGCCCACCCTTCATATTCGTCCTGCTTTGTCCAATGCTGTTGCACGATAGTTCCTGTAGGAACAACAGTAAGTGGGAAGGAAGGATTACGTTCTTCCCATAGTTGGACTGGCTCCCAGTGGGAAGAATTTGAACTTAGTGTGAGCTGGAGTGAGAGGGATCAGTCTATTCCTCTTCCTTCTAAGGGCTGATGTCAGCACACAGAAGGCACACCCTAAGACTCCTAAACAATTGGTGAAAACCAATTCCCACTACTGGGTATGGGAAACTGTTATCTTCACAAGGATACCTCTGACTTCTATTAGGCTTCCAGCCATGCTGTGAACTCTCTGAGACTTGAAGTCCTTATCAAAGCTCCCATGTGTTGGCAGAATACAGTTTCTAGAACTTCCCTATGAAACTATGCCTTCTTGCCATTAAGGTGATTTTCTGGAGCTCTCATAGAACACAATAAAGATCCCACGGTTCCTGATGAAGGAAACTGAATCAATGCCCGGGTAACTTGCCAACTTTGCTGTAATGTGCAAGTTTAAAAGATACACGGTACAAGACCACAAATGTAAAATATTTACAGGTTATAGGAGAGACCCAATGAAAAACTGCCACACCTAGAAACTTGGTAGGCATGCTAGCCAGTTTGCTGCTCTCCTGGGTGGATAGCATCTGGCCTGCCGTTTCATTCTCACAGGGAAGAGTACAAACACTTAGACCCAAACCCAGAAGCCAGACAGGCAGACACACTATCCCAAATCAGACAGACCATATCTTTCCACCAAAATCATACTCAATTATATATTACTACTGCAAATAAAACTTGTGTTTCACTTCAATCACATTTTCCCAGACCTGCAGGAAAATATAGATTTAAGCATAGCTGTTAGAGCCTTGAAGTAGCAAATATAGAAATCTATGCCATCTATTTGGGATGAAAAGTTAGATAAAAAAGACTATGATTTTTATTTGAGTAAATACGACTCATAAAATAGGCACATATTTTCATAGAAATGAAATTTCCTCATAAAGAAATATCCCCAGGAGAATTTTTACTCTTGCCAATACTTGGATTCTACAGTTAAATGCTAGTTGGCTGGGTCATTTCAATCTGCCTAGTTCATGCTTCACCGAAAACTTTGTTGTTGATTTTGGTTCTACATAATATCTCCTTTTGATGTTATCATAAAGTTTGGGGAATGCCAGTGAAGTTACAACATGTTACCTGGAAAATTGAGGTGTGGAGTTCTTAGTCTCACTAGTAAAAGAACTTAAGAATGGACTCAAAATTGAAGAAAATTTTATTGTAATTTAAAAGAAAATACCCAGGGCAGCAAGTCATAAGTCTCATTAGCCACAGGAAAGAGAAATATGAAGAACAGAGAAAGACATGGCATTGGAGTTAGTGCTGCATGGAGGTCACCTACATGACATGCAAGCCACCACATGGTAGAGAAAGGAAAGCATTAGGAAGAGCACACTTTGAAGAGAGATACAAAGAGGAAAAGGATGAGCTGTGCTTTTCTGAGAACTTCAGACAGACTTGGGGAATTATCTGCAGCCCTATATGAGGGGTGACAATTATGGGAAGTCACATCACTTTACCTCACTAACGGGCTCATTATTCCTCGTCTCCTTTGAGCATGGCTTAAGATGACCCACTTCCCAAGGGGTGTCCCTTTGGCTAGATGATTGGCCAGACCAAACATTAATTCTTTTATACTTTGAGTAGCCTGGAAAGTGAGGTCTCTACCCAGGCCAAAGAGATAGCTTTCCCCCAACGGGTTTCCCTAGGTCACAGATCAGTGCTAGGGTGGTGAGAGATACTGATAGGAAAGGTGTCGTCAGTAACTGAAGAATTAAGCAGCATACCTGGCTACACAAATACTTCCATTGCACATTTAGTAAACCCTATACATTAATTACTTTACCCAGATAAATCAGTTTAAATGAACTTATTCTATACTGTAAATGAACTGTGTCAAATGAGATAAAATCAGAGTCCATGTGTCTTTCTTCTCCCTTTAAGAGCACATTTGAATGATGATGTAATATTTTATTCTTATACTAAATTGGGAAGGGGAATAAAAAGAAACCATTTTTAAGCTCACACAATTTAAGCTTGAGTTCTGACCCCCATCTATAACTTCGTTATCACTTAATATCACTGTGTCTTTTCCTGTAACAGAGCAATAATCTGATACCTCATGCTATTTACTCAACACATACCTAGCAAGCATAAGATAACGGTATATTTAACACACAATGTAAGTTAGTGAGCTAATACGGTAAAGAAGAGAAAAACATCATCAAGCATGTTGGTAGTTTCTTCACTACATAGCGAATAGTTTCGTTGAGGAAGCGAACTCATATCTATTTCTGCAATCACTGGACCTTTAGCACGTTACCCTCATTCCTGTAAGAATCCTACACTTCCATTCTTTTTTCCATATTACCAAAGCATGGTGGTGCTTTGGAATTTGATTCGTGTTTGGTTTTTTGTCCACAGAAAGGAGACATCATAGACATAATCTGTAAGACCCCAATGGGCATGTGGACAGGGATGCTGAACAACAAAGTGGGAAACTTCAAATTTATTTATGTGGATGTTATCTCAGAAGAGGAAGCGGCTCCCAAGAAAACAAAGGCAGCAAGAAGCAGTAAAAGAGAGAGCACCAAGACTCTGCAGGAGTTTCTAGAACACATCCACCTTCAGGTTAGTAAATGTTTGGTCCGCTTGGTTTTGCTGGAAAATTGGTGGGATACGTGAGGGTAGTGGATCAGTATTTTCACAGGGCTGTTAAAAAGTGGGAGTGGAGAGGAATCTGCTTTCCTAGAACTGCTCTTACATCTCCTTTGTTACCTTTACTATTTTAAGGACAGGTCTTGATGTTGCACCCTTTGGACTAAACCCTAATGGTACTTAGCAGACAGTGACAGTAGAGATGAAAAAAGAGAAATGGTGATGGGAATAAAAGAATATTTATCTAGGAGAACAGCAGGCCATGGGGAAATGTCTAAGTGAGAATGATAAAGAGAATGTGAAGGCTCTGGTGAGATTTGAGGGACGGGGAAGAAAAATGAAAGGAAGCTTGTATTTTTGTAGCAGAGAGATGAACATGAAGTACAAAGAAAGTAACTGAAAATAATGAAGTAATGAAAATACCTGGAAATAATCAGGTGAGAAATAGTTTCAGAAACAGTGATCAATAGGGTTCAGATGGTCATTTCACAGGAAAGTTTGTTTTAAAAGCACCTCACTTGAACTCATTGTACCGCTGGCATTCCAATAGTCTGTTTCTATAACCCTAATTTTATTATAGTTGTACCTTAGAAAAGAAATAGCTCTTGTTCAGTGGTATAATAGACTACACAGTACAGTATACACCCTAAGTAGTACCACTCCATTCTCTGTTTTGCATCCCATTTGTAAAATTCACTTCTCAGTACTTGGACAGAGCAATCCATCAAAAAAGTAGTCATTATATTCTTCTTAATTGGTATTTCTGAGTTATTAAATTACCCTCCTGTCTCCCAGCATACTGTTTTAAGTTTCATTATAGAATGCTTGATACAGTGTGATATTCCTGGGAGGAAACATTTTGAAAGCTGCCTCTGTCACCCATGGAAAAATGCTTAAGTGGGTTAAACATTGTACTCAAGATGTCACAGATTGTTGTGCAAGAATGGAAACTTGGGTAGTTTGTGTTATTTTAAAACACACTATTTTAAAACAAATCATCATTCTTCTTCCCCCCTTTTTGGTTAAAATGAGGTTTTTAATAAGTTTTTCTTGATTATATAACACTTTCTGACATCATATTCAAATTTAGTAACTAAAATAAAGACACTAAAACTATGGTCAAGTAAAACAGGAGAAATTTTTGAGGAAGCTAAGAACAATTTGACTTCACTTTGCATATTCAGTTTCCTAGAACAGTGGTTATAGAAATAACATAGAACAGTGGTTCTCAACCTTCCTCATGCTGCAACATTTTAATACAGTTCCTCATGTTGTGTTAACCCCAACCATAAAATTACTTTTGTTGCTGTTTCATAACTGTAATTTTGCTGCTGTTATGAATCCTAGTGTAAATATATGATATGAAGGATATCTAATATACAACACCAGTGGGGGGGGTCACAACCCACAGGTTGAGAACCACATAGATATTTTATGGTCAGAAGTCTATGAATTTTATACTAATATATGTCATTGCAAATGACAGACAATACCCCTACTGAGGAAAGGAAATAAATACTTTCTTTAACTGTGATTCATTAGATAACATAATACCTTGCAATCAGTCAAAATGCTAAACTTATTTTGTATACAGAATTGTGTCTGTTTCAAGCTTTTTTTTACTTTTTACATTTATTTATTTATTCTCTCTCTCTCTCTCTCTCTTTGTGTGTGTGTGTGTGTGTGTGTGTGTGTGTGTGTGTAGGGACAATTGCAAGAGTGGATTTCTTCTCTTACCATTTATGTATGTCATCATCTTAGGCAGCAAGCAGTTTACCTACTGACCCATCTCACGGGAGCTTAAGTTCATTTTTTAGCTACTCTAAGAAAATAATGAGATTAGATGCTTTCATGACCAAACAATCAAAAAGAGAGACTGGTTCAGAAATATTACTATAATTTAATTGATTAGAGATACTGTATCAAAAAACTTAAGACAAATCTGTATCAATTTAACTAGGTATGAAGTAAAAATGCCAGATCAGATGGACAATTCAGCTGGTGAATGATCCATGATTTCCCACTGTTCAAGAGCCAAGTGATTCCTTCTTCTTTACAGCTGTCCTTTGAAGGTTAAGAACTTAACAATACTTTCTATTACATGCCCCAGAGTTTGTTTGTGGAAATGAGTGTAAACAGTGTAAATAAAATGAGCTTAGGCAAGAGTTTCATTGATGCTTTTTGCTATCACAGGTATTTCTATAATTACTTTCATTTAGATAAAACTCAATATTTGAGCCCTACTAGTTTACAGATTACATACATTTCCTTCCTCCCACAGGAATATACTTCAACACTTCTGCTCAACGGTTATGAGACTCTGGAAGATTTGAAGGATATTAAAGAAAGTCATCTCATTGAATTAAACATTACCAATGCAGAAGACAGGATTAGGCTACTGTCGGCTGCTGAGAGTCTCCTGGATGAAGAAAGTAAGTGTACATACCCATTCTTCTCCCTCCTGATCATTATGCCTTGATATAAATAGTAAAACTCTTAAAAGGAAAGACCCAATGTCACTTACTAAGAATCATATCAAGCATTCTTCCTACAACATGAGAAACTTTCATATAATACCAGATACAACTCTGGTCAAAATGTGTAATTGGGGAAAAGATTTTTACTTGTATTTTTACAAAAGGAAAAGATTTCTCTGGGCCTTTTGTTTTTGTTCTCCCAAGAAATTTATTTACACACACGTGGATGCCTGTACTGTCAAAGACCATGGGACCTAGCGACAACTATTTTACTGACAGCATGAGCCATTATTGAGAAAAGTCACACATGTCTTCTGTAGAACAACACAGAGCCTGGCTGGCACTAAGCTAATGAGATATCCCTTCATACAGGAAAATTCATTTCATTACCATATAGTCACATCTTGTGTGTGTTTATAATACTCTTTGTAAATGTTATAATAGCTTGCAAAAATATTCAGCACTCACCTTTATTATCAGCGATGGATCTCTGTATTTGTAAATATAAACTAAAGATGAAATAATAAATGCTGATTCATTTATGGCTGAGTACAAGTTATGCTAGCTGGGTTATAAAAATCAAATAGCTTTTATTTTTTACAATTGCCCATTCAGGGCACTCTTTCTATTAAGTCTAGTCAGAACTCAGAACCCTGAGTTTAGGGAAGGCCAAGGACTGCAGAGTGCTTTGCCATGGAAAAAGGAATGGAGCCTCTCTCTAAACAATGCAAATAGTGCAAAACTAATCAGATATGTATATATAGCTATGTATAGTTGTTGTCATTGCTGTGTGTGCATGGGAACAATAATTGTAGATGGGGATGGGAAAGCTTGGTGGGAATTGGAGGAGGAGGGGTGGAAATGATATGAACATAGTGTATTCATGTATGGAATTCTCAAACTTTTTTTTTTAAAGAAAAAGACAAAAAAGTGAATGGAATCTAACTCCAAAGCTTAAAAACCATATTTAGAACACTCCAATCCAGTATTCTCTTTCAAAACTAAAACTAACATTAGCTTTTAACTATTTTCTTCAAATGTAATACTTTTAGTAAAGCTTCAGTCCAAAGTCCCCATGGTTATTATTTTCCTGTGTGCTGTTGCAGCTCAGATAGACAGCTGAGAACCTAAGGCAGTACGTGCCTTGTACCTTGAACAAGGTCCTAGTGATTTTAGAGATAAGATTCCAGCCTAATGTCTAGGAAGCACTGCTGGGATTAACATTACAGAAACAGTTCAGATGGCGAGCAGTGGGGAGTCTGTATATAGAACCAGACCTCTCGACTTCCTTTGTGGGTTATCCTGTACCTCACTTCAAAAGTCCTGCCAAACTGAGGTGTAGTCTGGCTATACTTGCTTCATGTGTGGTAAGAATTAATGGACTTCTTCAGCAACAGTTTTACTTTTTGCATACTTGCAGTCTTGTGCGTGCACAGATATTTATCCTTTCCCAATGTCTTTGGTATGCATGACTAACCCAACGCTAGTAGAAATTATTCTAGACCTGGGTTTTAAAGTTGTGTTTGAAGTTTTGGGGACTGGGAGATAGGCACAGGAGGATGCAGTCTCAAAAGCAGGCAAAGACCGACTTAGAAAAGTAGATGGCTTATCCAGTAGCATGAACCCAGATAAAATCTGCCAGTGAGAATCGATGCAGAGATAGCTATTAGGTAGAATAAGCAGCTTCTTTTACACCCTGTCATTTCAATTCATGGCTCCTCACTAACCAATGCATACTAAGAAACCAGTTCTGGAGGTTTGTTCTGTTGATCCAGTGCAGTGACATAGCCAAGCTCCCAAAGGATGTGACCATGAAGTACAATGAGGGAGAAGAGTGGCTCTCAGGGTTTGAACATACTTGCTGTTCTCCTACAATTCAAAACACCTATCTTATCCTATTTCCAGCTGGGGAAAATAATCAGAAACGAATTTCGAAGAAGTCAAATAAATAGATGAGAAGGAGAGGTAGGGCTGTGATCAAAGGCACACTGCTGTAAAGGTCAAAGTAAAGGTAAAAATAGATAAATAAATCTTTTATATTTTAACACAAAAATTTCTGCTACTTTCTCAGTCTCCTAAAGGGTAATATTCACAAGATAGAAAAAAACTAGAACAAGAATAGCCAAATAGATTTTTCAAGCCATATATCCAGGACTTAGTCACCTATGCCTATGTGATTGTATGTTGCAGTCATTCCTGGTCCCTGAAAAAACAAACAAACAAACAAAACACACAAACACACCATGTGACTCTTTTGGACACATAAAGAGGACTAATATCAGAAATTATTTCCCTGTATAAGACTTTTTCCAATGTGGTACTTGAAAGTCAAGCAATGCTGAATCTTCAACAATAGCCTTTTGTGTGTAAGCATACACACAGAGTCTACTTTCAGCAGACAGATAATAGAAAAACCCAGATTCGACTTGTGTCACTCTCAACACACAACCCCGAGATTATTCTTATTTTAATCTTAGGGTATAAAGTCGTGTTAGGATATACATGTCAAAAAGATGCATATTGTATGTTAGGCTACTCTGACTGAAAGCCATTTATCTTACATGAAACTGCTTTGCTTATGAAATGAAGAAGAACGGCTTCCATTTGTTGATAAGATGGTGAATTTTGATGATACAGCACCATGCTACTGTAGGCTTGTTTTTATCTGTCCTTCTTTGTGAATCATATCTTCTACCACCAACCTAAAGATTAAATGCACAACCTTCATGTTCCCTGGATGATGAAGACCTTGAATTTATGGTTATTTAAAAGTATGATACTGTTTAATCAAACAAATGCATGTCATAGTTGCAGGCTAAAAATAGCTCTTTGAAAAGAATAGGGCATAAGAATTAGCCCCATTTTATGTATGTGTCTTTATTACTATTTTTGGATAACACCAGTTCAGGTATGTCAGTCCATTCCTAGTTTGGGGTTCCGTTCTTAGGTTGAACATTTGGAGAGTTCTGGCTTTGCTACACATTCAATATAAAAATTAAGCAAACTGTGCATACGTCCAAAGTATTAAAAAATAAAACCCCAAACCTTGTGATAATCCAGGAAAGAGCACATGCCCAGTGTGAATCCTTAATATATGTGGAGTGTGAAGGAGGACAGGAGACAGGACAGGGGGTAGGGAATGAGAGGCTATGACTTCAATCTTTTTTTTTCATTTTCTCTTAGCCCAGAATAGATAGTTTTGTTCTAACTTTGACCTTTATAATTTGAAGTGGATTAAATATTTTAGGTCACTACTCGGTGGGAGGAAGACTCTTCACCAAGTAGCTGATACATGGGCAATGGAAGGTGTTCAAGCCAGTCACGGGTTTACTGCTGGACAACGATGACTTTGGAGCTCTGCTGTCCGAGCAAGATAATGAGGGGTATTCAGGGTGCGGTGCGCTACCATGTTGCATTATTGCTACACAGACAAAGGTCATTGACTCTCTCACCTGGGGATGCAGATAAAGTGTGGGGCAAAAGGACTGTAAGTGAGGCCTAAAAGGGTCAGAGAAAGCAGGGTCTGTTTATTTTGTATAAATGGGTTCATTTGTTGATGATTGCGCTTTACATTGGTCTTTGCTTCTGGAGGAAATATTCCTACCAACTTGAGGAGGTGTGTGTGTGTGTGTGTGTGTGTGTGTGTGTGTGTGTGTGTGTGTGTGTGAACATGTGTTGCTGGAGGTTTTCTACATACAAAATCCTTAAAGCCCCTTTATCTTACTCAGGAATACTTCCTTAGAATAAAATAGTTAACTGCTGTTTATAATATATTGTTTCCATTTCTTCTGCAGTTTCTTTCAGTACATTTGAAATCACGGTGATGTGTCTAACAAACAAACTGTGTATGACTGCACTGGGGGTGAGGGGTGATGAAAATACCTTCCTTTCTAAGCATCCAGGGCTAAATAAATTTTAAACTATAAAATTATGGTAACAAAATAAAGAATCTTCACAGGATTGGTATTCAGTATATTTTAGATACTTGTTAATTGTGATTTCAGTGCCAAATGAGGAGGAAGGGTGAAGGATGGTTATGTGCCAGGTTGTTGGCACAGGCTGTGGTCACAGCAGCTCCTCATTGCTCTACCATCCCCAGTTGTGCCTTCCTGCCTGCCCAAGTTGATGTGGAGCAAATGGAAGGGCCCTGTCAGTAGCTGGAACAAGAGCCGCCAGCAGGGGAGATTTGCAATGATGGCAGACAGCGGTCCAGCAGTTGGTCCAGCTATGTGCCAGTCTAGCCTGGAGTCTAGCCCCTGACATGTGTACCTGGGCTTTCTAACCCATCTGGAATATGACTTGAATCGGGATACAAAAAAGAGATACACATTTTGAGAAAATATACAATAATTGCTCACATAAACCAATAGAGACAGGTATTTTATTGGTATTTGTTTACATATTGACACACACACACACACACACACACACACACACACACACTTAATCATTCACAGCTGCTTGCCTTTAGGATTAGGTTTCTCCAGATTTATTTTTGTTGTTACTATCTAAGATTTCATTTAAGGCAAACAGCATATTACTTTTTTTTTTTTAACCTTTCTTTTATTTTTTTTTCTATTTAAATTTGAAACAAGCTTGTTTTACTTGTCAATCCCAGTTCCCTTCCCCTCCCCATCCTCCCTTGTCCCTCCCTCAAACCCCATCCCACCTCCTTTCTGCTCCCTAGAAGGATGAGGCCTAGGCTGAGAGAGTATCCTTCTATGTAGGATGGGCTCCCAGAATCCATTCGTATTCTAGGGGTAAATACTGATCCACTACTAGAGGCCCCATAGACTGCCCTGTAGTGAGGTAGTCCTTCTGACACCAGATATTGTGGTTAATAAGGATCAGGATAAACAAATAGGCCGAATAGATGTTTATTCAGGGAGAAATAACTTACAACCTAGACAGATGAACACCAGGAAATTCAACCGGATCCCCTCCTGTCCGAGTCACACCAGAAAGAGAGCGCCTTCCTGGCCCCCTCCGACCTCCTTCCTCAGGTCACTCCGCCCATCGCTCCACCCCCCAATGGGCGTGGTCAGTGCTACAGAAGGACTACCTCACTATACTGCCCAATCCTCCTAACTGACACACACACATTCAGGGGGACTGGGTCAGTCCTATGCTGGTTTCCCAGCTATCAGACTGGGGTGCATGAGGTTCCCCCTTGTTCAGGTCAGCAGTTTCTGTGGGTTTCTCCAACCTGGTCTGGACCTGTTTGCTCATCACTCCTCCCTCTACAATTGGATTCCAGTAGTTTGGCTCAGTGTTTAGCTGTGGGTGTCTGCTTGAAGATAGTCATCAATCTCCTTATCAGGGAAGGACATTTAAGGTAACCTCTCCACTATTGCTTACATTGCAAGCAGCATATGCCAGACATAATAATTAAACTGCAATTACATTTTTACCCTTTCTTCAGAGAGAGAGTAATTTCTAGTGAGAAGAACTTAGAGACTGCTCACAACAGTTATATAAAGATTACTGCAGTGCCTCTGTGTGTGTGTGTGTGTGTGTGCATGTATGTGTGTAACACTCTTGCACTTGCTTTTATATTACAGTGAGACTATGATCTAGCCTAGCCATGGCTTTGAAATAAATGATCACCTTGGTCAAACAAGATGAAATCTTCTAACACATGTGCTTTCCTACTGATCCCAGTTGTTTTTCGTGCTCACACACTTGACAGATACTGAGTGCTTGCAAATAGTGAGGAAGATGCTTTCCTGATGATATAAAGTGATATGCCCTGCAGTCCCACCGTACACGTTTGAGTTCTGCAACAGGGAGATGGGTAGTTTGGCATCTGGTCAAGATTTATTTCATTGACATGCTAGCAATGTACACATGTATGTACAGAGTGAAAGAATTATTTGAAAGCAACCATGTATAAAATTCAAAGTTTAAAATATTAATAGTTGATATATATAGTAATTCAAATTCTAAGATTTTTCTATTAAATTTACTAAAAAACATATTAGCTCAAATGGTAGAAGGTCTAGTTACAACTTACAATTCAACCCATTAATTTGCTAAGTGAATCAAGGAAGGTATTTTTAAGATGTTAAGAGCCTAATATTGGTCTCTGTACTGGTATGAACATATGTACAATGGATGCTTTTTTGTTGCTGTGGCTAAATCCTTGACATGAGGAAACAAGGGAAAAGGGGGTTTTCATCTCACAGATTGAGGGTCCAGTCCATCACTGTGGGAAAGTCGGGGCAGCAGGGGCATTGCCCCCTTATCACCCTGCATACACAGTTAGGATTTGGAAAGACAGATGCTGGTGCTCAATTGACTTTCTCACATGTATACAGTCCAGCACAGGGGACAGTCTCACCCACAGAGGGAACATCCCCTCACCTCATTCAATCCAATTTGGAAACCACCTCACAAATACTGAAAGAGGCTATCCTAAAATATGCACAGCCACAGAACAAAGGCAGAAAGCCAAGAGGCAGCTTCATTGCTCTCAAGAGTTCATAGACTCTTTTGGGACACCTTCAGTGTTAATTTAACTAGTGTAAATATTGTTTTGTTAGGGCAAAACCACTTTCCGTCAATACTTCCTTTGGCCAGCCACTTCCCTGTGACTCTCAGCTTACATTATTTGATAGTTCGGAGGTGGGTGTGGGGGGGGGGTCACAGATTTTTTTTCTTTTAACAATGTCAATTTTATCATTTCTTGTAAAATGCATCTGATTGTAGGTTTTGTTTTCTTCTTTATTTTTTAAAACTATACTTTATACCAGTGCCAGTTTCCCTTGCCTCTCCTCCTCTGTCCCCCCCTCCCCTCATCCCACACCCACTCCTCAGGCCTCCCATGGGGAGTCAACAAAGTCTCTTACATATCTTTGAGGCAGGACCAAGTCCCTCCCTCCTGTGTCTAGGTTGAGTAAGGTATCCCTCCATAGGGAATAGGCTCCAAAAGGCCCGTTTATGCACTAGGGATAAATCTTAGTCCCATTCCAAGTGGCCCCCAAAACTACCCAAGCCATACAAGTGTCACCCATATTTAAAGGGCCTACTAGTTTGGTCCTAGGCAGGTTCCCTAGCTGTCAGTCTGAAGTCAGTGAGCTCCCACTAGCTCAGATCAGCTGTTTCTGTGGATTTCCCCCATCATACCCCTGCCTCTCTTCCACCAGAGGCAAGGAGCTCAGCCCAGTGATTAGCTCTGGATCTCTACATCTGCTTCAATCAATTACTGGATGAAGGTTCTATGATGACAATTAAAATAGACACCAATCTCATTATCGAGGAAGGCCAGTTCAGGCGCCCTCTCCGCTATTGCTAGAAGTCTTGGCTAGGGTCATCCTTGTGGATTCCAGGGAATTTCGCTAGTGCCAGTAGAAACAGATACTTTTACATTTAAAGCAAACATGACAGTAAAGTTGAAAAATCTGGGAAGTTTTGGGTTAAAAACCTGAAAGGTCAAGCAAAAATGGGAAGTTCTTAGTTTCAAAGAACCTTTCACTTTGTAATGTATGAGCCTGGGAAGGATGCTTTCCTCAGAGCCTGAGAAGATCTTCCCAGGAAAAGCATCTAGTTTTATGTCTTCAAAGTGTTCTTCACTTTTAATAAAACTGAGACTGCCTGCACTTAATTAATTAAATGTCAAATTCCAATATAATTATTTTATGAATAATTATATTAGCTGTCTTATTTTTTAATCACCATATCACTTTTCAATATTGATGACAATCTTAAATCTATGATTTTGATTCATGGACTTTATATCATTCTCTAAAAATTTTGGTAGGGAATAAAATATTTTTTAAATAATTCTTTCCTTAGTATGGCAAATTTCATCTCATTGTATGGCATATAGAATTCTATTGCTGAAGTCTCTAGTGTGGGTGCTATTAATTGATTATAATAAGAAATGCATGTCAATAGTTGTACTCATTTATGTTTACAAGAATGCATAGTCTTTGGGAAATCACAAAGCATTCTATGGCTATTTTGAATAAAAAAAACTATTTTAACATTTCTACAATCTAAAAATAAAATATAAAATATAGTAGAAACCTTAAAAATAGAAAATCCATCTAATATATAAATATGTCCATTTGTTAATTAATTATATAAACATATGCTCTTATATAACTTGAATAACACAGTGTAGAAAAATATGTATTGTTTATTTTGTTGTTGTTTTTTAAGTATCACAGGAAATGTTTTAGTGTGTAAATATGCACTCAGCAATCCTCCACAAAGTCCATAGTTTTGGCAGTAAAGTGTTTGTTATTACAATATGTTATTTGCCTGGTGGGTTGAGATGATTGGACCACAGGCCAGAGCTGATGTAGATTATGGTATCAACTTCTAGGTAAGCCAGTTAGCTTTGCTGTTTCACCAACACACAAGGGGTCTAAATGACTTAGAAAGAAAATGTGAATGTATTACTGTGAGTTTACTCTCTACCAGTAAAAAGAAAACCCAAACAAATAAAACAACAACAACAGAAGCCCAAGACCTACATTTATACCAATCCCGGACATTAGTGTCAGGATAACAAGAAACAGAAAGCAATCCGGCCCTCTACATCCAAAGCCAGGGTGCTATGGAGTTGTCCCCTTCATAGTGCTGTGTGATGACCTGCCTTTTCTTTTTATAGTCACAATCGAGGGGCTCCAGCTGACAACCTGCCTGAAATTATCGCAGGCCTGGTGAGAAGCACCTGAGGAGAACAGGAATGTTTTCACTTCACGTGGAACCCATTAGCAAATCACTGCTGTTCTGTAAATTACCATGCTGCTTAATTCTCAGCCTGAGAACCTACTTACCCTCCTCATAAAAACTGCCAATGGGAGGGCTCTCACAGTAAAGAGCCTGTATTTTAAACAAAGCATTTCCTAGAACTCAGAGACTGTGAGACGGCATTTCTCAGGTGGGAACAAGACAAATACTCTCTCACTGCGAAAACAGTGTATATATTCTGGGAAAGTTAGATTTTCATTGACTGCTTGGAGACCATTTGTGGTGAGTGTGTAGAGAATTCTGGGGTTGAAGAAAAGAAGCTAAGTGTTAGTTGTTTGAAAGAAAAAAGGAGACAATATTGGAAATCAGAGGCACCTGAGACTGAGTTTTCTATCTTCAAAATTGCTTCACAAATTCTCCTCAACCTGAACAGGACACAAGGCTAGGGACAAATGAGCCTGAGGATTCCAAGTTTTGCTTAGAATGCCATTCTGATCAGAAGTAGCTCAGGCTTTTCTTCTTAGGTTGAGGTAAGAGGCACACACTAAAGAGAAAAGGTGGCCTTTTGTTCACCAGAGTGACTAACGGGATCATACTCACATCACTGAAAACGTGGCAGTGTGTACTCAAGAACTAGTGTGGCTTGCTTTCTCCAAAAGTGCCAGGATAATGGGACTGAGCGGGTTCCTTTCTTTTTGATAGCAACAAGAGAAAAAGGCCAAGGCAATGCCTTAGAAAATGATGCCTGAACGCAGCTGTCCGTAAAAGGAGAGCTTGGAAACACAAGTGACAGGTCTTCATCAAGCCCTCTCACTAAGTAAATCACGTACACCTTATGGGGCTTTTATGATCAAACTATTAACACCCCCCCCCCGGATTCAAAGGCCAGAGAGCAGAACACTTAAAAGTTATAGCAAATATTTATCAGGAGAATATTACTATTATATCATATTATGTTAATATTATACATCAGGAATTATTTATTCAGGAGAATGGGGAAGATGTGGCATTGATCTTCCAGGAAAGGGTTAAAGGACATCATCTGTTCCATTTTGAAGATGAGTAGACTAGGAAGTGGTTTTTAACATTTTTTTTTCAGCCTTTCTGAACAACTAATCTTGTAACTACAGAATCAGAAAATACGTTAAGCATTTTCTGTTTATCTAATTGTAATGCATAACTACTAGCATCCTGATACGAGAAAGATGAGTTGTTTACTACACACAGGCATCCTGAAATCACTAGGGCTTGGTTCTCGTGTCTATCAAAAGTTACTGAGGACTTACTGCCTAGATGGCAGCCATAAACAATATTGATAAGAAGGAACCTAGACAATGCTCTCGAAACACAGACGATGACTTGGGAGGTGAAGCCAGATTCATAAAGATAACCTACTTAGCATTATGTGAGTCAACTGAAAACATTTTCGGATTTTGAAGCTCTGCTATATTTTCATTTAATATGGAATTGGATAAGTGCGGGGCAATGTGATTAAGAATGTGAGGCACAATTCTAGCCTCAACTGTAAATCTACAGGCTTGGTGATCCCAGAGTGAGAGCAGTGAAGAGTCAAGTAAGGGCCCCTGCTGTTGGGTGAAAACCAAGGGTGCACTGATGTTGTAATACAGCTAAGAGATGACAGCTAGAGATTCATTTTCTGTCTGAAGAACTTGGCTTACGATGCAGAGAAATACTTAGCTCTGGTCTCAAAAGAGGACAAAGGACCTTCACATTGCCAAAGAGAAGCCTGATGAGAAAGGATCCCTGAAAGGAGTCACAGGATACAAGGTTGCTTAGCGTCTTTAGAGACACCTTTTGTTCGAGTTCTGATAGTCTTCATTTTAAAAGATAATACCGTTTTGTATATAAAACTGCTTTAGTAAAGAAACCTTGAAACATACCACTGTTATTCAGAACTAAAATGGTGCATAAGACAAATTAAATTTCACGAAGCAGTTCTGGGAAACTTGGAATTTTATACTCAAAAAGTTACCTACTTTTCTTATGTCTGTTTCTGTGGTGAATGCAGATGTAGGAAAATTTTGCATATTTCAAATAATGCTAGCTAATTTCCAAGCATTTGAAGACTTGCTGCACATTTTCCATCTTTTACTTACATATCCACATATTCATAATTATAGAACTCTTGTTCATCAAGATCACTGGGATTATACTTCAAACTACATGTGACTTTTCTAATGATCTTTTAAGGAATATTTGGACCAGGCATTTGTCATACTGTGGATACAATCTGTGTTCTTTGGCAACTTATTATTAATGTAAAAATGAGATTCCATATTGGTCTTTACACATGTAAGTCATTCACAGGAATAACATGAAACTAAAAGTGACCAGTGATGAGCAATTGCTAATTTCCAAGAGTCTGAATATGGGAATGTGCATACTTTTTTTAAAAAACAAATAAATCTGCATTTTATTCACATGAGTTTCCTTTGAAATAAAGACTGGAATAGTTAAAATCGGATAATGTTTGCAACTGACAATCATATAAAACTTGTCTTGGCTCTTCCTAACCACCACGCTTTTTCCATTTTCAGCCACTGAAGAGCAAGAAAATGAATCTGTGCCTCTGTCCTTAAGACCAGACATCTTAAGTAAGTCACAGTTAGATGACTGCCCAAGGGACTCAGGCTGTTATATCTCATCAGAAAACTCAGACAATGGCAAAGAGGACCTGGAGTCAGAAAATCTGCCTGACATGGTACAGAAGATTGCCATCACAGAGCCCAGTAACTAAACACACATTCACATCTCTACATCTACAGCAGAATTCCATTCGAACTCTTCATCTGCTAGAAGATCAAACAGAAGTGTTCCAAATGCATCCCAAAGTACAAAGAAAGTGTTTTAATATGAATGATTGCAGATACAAATTTATTTCTCTAAATTCCCAATGAGTGTTCATAAAATATATATTTGTTAAATACTATATGTTAAAATTCATCTGTCAAAAAAAGAGTCCCTCTGTCTATACTAAAAAAAAAAAAAAAAAAAAAAAAAAAAAAAAAAAAAAGATACAATGCAACATACCTTGCCTGTGCAAGGGAATGGGGTACTTACATTTTTTTAAGTGTAAAAATATAGTCAGGAAAACTGTGTATTTATATACATATTTATAAAAAACACTCATTTTTTAATTGCTTGAAATTGTAGGCTGAGATCAGATACTTTGTTCTGTTCAAAGGTGGAGTTTTAGTAACAATTTTCTTCACTCTGTTACTTGGTAAGCAGTTAGTTAAATATATACTTCATGTTTTGACTTAGTAAAAATAATTATAGAGATGTTTTATTTTAAATGTAAATATTTTTTAAACTTTTCTCAGCCCTAATAATAATAAAATAAACCGTGTATATACTGTATCTGCTGGACTAAAGTTATTAAAGGTATTTAAATATTTATTATACAGAAAGTTTCTATTAGACCATGTTTTCGGTTAAGAAAGTATACTGATTCCCAAATTATCTCCTAAACCCAGATCCACGTTACTGAACTCCTGGGTGCTCCCTATTTCTGTTTGACATACTCAAACACTTCATTGTTACTAAAAAGTTGTTCCTCCTATTTTCTTTATACCTCACCATTTTTTTTAAACCAATAACTAGTCACTGAAAAGGAAAGGTATTTCCTTCTTTGGTTTGCCTTTATCTTCCTCAGCCAAATTCACAAATGTGGATACTACCTCTCAAAAGTCTTCTAACATCCCATCCATTGCCAGAGTTTTCTGCTATCACATTTCAGACTCGTGTGGAATGTTGTAATGTCTTTCCAATAGATAACCCATCTTCAAATCCCTACATGGTCTCTAAAAAAAAAAAAAAAAAATCTTCACGACTCAAATAAAATCATCCTCCTTGCTTGCAACATCTGATGGCCTCTCATTAGCTCTAGCATAACATGTAAATATATGTAAGTCCCTTACCAGTGACTTTGAACCTACCTTGTGAGTCTTCTCTCTGAACTCACCTTTCAGTGTATAATCTACTCCCAGACTTCCAGATCCACTATTCCCTCCATGACTCTCCATGCGTGAGGTCTATTTTCAATGCCTAGCCTGACAACTGTTTGTATCACAGATAATATAAAACCAGAGACAGATATTGGGGTTCAAGCTTCAAGCTGGGAGATCAGAAAAGTAAAGCAGCCAAGCCACTAGCTCTTACCAAAGCTGAAATGGCCATCCTGCCTCCATGAATTCTCAGACGGCAACGCAGACTGCACTGCTCTCCAGTAAGTCTCAGACTGCAATCCGTTAGTTTCTGTCTCCTCCTGCCTTGCATCCCAGTCACATCACTGCTGCCTCCACCTCCCGAGTCCTGGGATTAAAGGTGTGTACCACACTGCCTGGCCTCTATGGCTAGCTAGAATGGCTGCTGGGATTAAAGGTGTGTACCACCACACTGCCTGGCCTCTATGGCTGAGGTCACCTTTGCATTTTGATCTCCAATGGCTTTATTAAACCATATATAATACGTCTCCACATTTTTCATCCCTTTTTTATGTCATCAAACTACCAAAAAAAAAAAAAAAAAAAAAAAAGGAAGAAAACTATGCCAAAGTTTTATAAAGTGTTGTGCTTTCTTTGTGTTTTCACCCTTGTACATAGTTGGTTACAAAAATCCTCTGTTTATTAACATGATAGCTGCCTTTATACAAGGATGTGATCTCCTTATGACAGAATTTATTTGCTTAGGCTTTTAACAGGAAAGTCTGCCCAGGAGGAACACTTAGAAAATATTTCCTAGAGGTTATTTATTTATTTATTTATTTTTTATTTTTGGAGCATGGTGATTATTTCTGATGTGTAACTGTTACATCATTCTTACCGACCTACAGGTGAACACCTCCAAATTATCTAAAACCTTTGTTGTTGATGTTTTTGTTTTTCGAGACAGTGCTTCTCTGTAGCTTTGGATCCTGTCCTAGAATTCTCTCTGTAGACCAGATTGGCCTTGAACTCACAGAAATCTGCCTGCCTCTGCTCCCTGAGTGCTGGCATTAAAGGCCTGTACCATCACAGCCCAGTGTAGCTAAAAGTTTTAAAGAAAATGTGGAGTTGGAAAGATGGCTCAGTGTTTAAGAGCACTTGCTCCTCAATCATGAGATATGGAGATTGGATCCCAGAAACCAAGTAGGTGGCTCACAAACATTTGTAACTCCAGCTCCAAGTGACCAGAGAGAGACCCTCTTCTGCCACCATGAAACTCTCACACACATGTGTTCATAAAGTTCACACACACACACACACACACACACACAAACACACACACACACACACACACACACACACACACACACACACACACACAAAAGCTGAAATAAGAGGCCTGGACAGATGGCTTGGGTCTTTAGAGCACAGACTGCTGTTTCAGAGAACCTGAGTTCAATTCCCAGCACCAGTCAGTACACAGCTACCTGAGACTCAAGACCCAGGGGGCTTCATCTCCTCTAGCCTCTGCCTGTAACTTCAGCTCTAAGAACATTTCCCAATCCAGACATGTATAAACACATAATTAAAATAATAAAAAATAAGCCTTAAAAAAGAAATAAAGAAAATACAGGCAAGATAAAATATTACTGTGAATGCTGAGCAAAACACAGTAGTTTCAGTCTCTTTAAAAGATCTAATCTCACCAGCACTGACAAGGCAGGTATGACGCACACGGTTACCTTGACATCCTCCTCAGCAAAGTATGCTTTTTCCTGACTATGGTTACCACTCTTAGTAGATTAGTCTAGAAACTGGTTGTGCCCACAGCACAGATACTGGCCTCAGCATTTCTTTTAAACTGTGTAACCCTACTCTCAGTTTGTTTAAGAGAGTGTCACATTTTTATGGCAATGCAAGGAAATTCTAGGTTGGGAAGTAACTGCGGAATCAACTAATAATAAAACAATGCAAATCTCCTCCTGAGTTAAACTCTTTCACAATTTCTCTCCCTTGAAAACTTTCACACCAGTTGAGGATTTGGAACATCCTTTTGAAAGAAAGCTTTAAGGAGACAATAGCAAAGAAAGTCTGCACTCTTCCAGAAGGGAGGAGAGAGAGAAGTAGAGAAAGAAGGTGCTTACCTGGCCAGCAGAAAGGGGATGACCACCCTGATATGGACATGTCTACAGAAATATGCCTCTATCCAAGATGCTGCTGCATTCCTTTACTTCCTAAATCCCTGAACTTAGAGTATCAGTCTGCTCAATGCAAAAGAGGTCAGTCAAATCAACAAAGGGCAGGCAGATTCTCACCCATTGATCTACATAGATCACGGAATGGAAAGCAGGAAAGTAAGAACATTACCAAAAGCCAGTGAGCTAAGGGAATTGTACCTTCTGCCGTTTTCTTCTAGAAGGGAGCTTGAGTCTGAGTCCTTTAAAAGCAGATGATGAGATAGTTACACAATTGTAAGGTGTACTGTTGTTCCACCCGCCGCCTGGTATTGTCCTGCTGCCGCGCCAACCCCAAATAACACACAGAGACTCTGTATTTGATATTATACTGTTGGCCCTGTTACTTGTTTTTTATCGGCTAGCTCTGCCTTAATTATTAACCCATTTCTGCTGATCTATGTATTTTCACATGGCCTTCTCTTACCGGGGAGGCAGCTGGCGTTCAGCTCTCTCCAGATTCTCCATCTTGACTCCTCCTTACTACTTCCTATTTCCTCCTTGTCTCCTAGTCCCTCCTATCTTCCTTTCCTATTGGCCAACAGTGCTTTATTATTAACCAGTATGAGAAACATATACAGAATGACATCTCCCATCACACAATCATGAAGCTAATATTTATAGGATAGTCTCACTGACTCTGTAGGTTGAAACATGGCAAGATGCCCAATCACATATATTATTTAGATTTGGTCAATAAAGGTCTTTTGAACCAAAAATTGTGCACTGGGAAGACAGCGGAATCTACCTGTTGGAGCTAGTTGTTTACAGGTAGTTTAACATAGCTGTAAAACCGTCCTAGCATGCAGAGATTGCCTCATCACAGAGGGTTCCTATATTTGCAAACCTAGCTATGACAGTCCATAAGATAAATTTTAGCTCGACCAAATTTTCTAATATTAAAACAATATTCAATATATGAGATTGAATCCCGTGCCATGTACATGTAGGGCAAGAACTGAACACCCACATTTATCCTTTATTATTTATTTATTTATGAGATAAGGTACACTATTATCATCCAGGGTGGCTTTAATCTTTTAACCTTCTTGCCCCAGCCTGCGAAGTAGCTAGGATTACAGTTACCCATCAAATCCAGTTCAGTTTTTTGTCTTTCTTTCCTTCTTTTCTCTCTTTCTTCCTTTGCTAAATACAAAATTCAGAACATTTCAGTTCTGGTTTTCCATTTATTATTTATAACTATGAATATTATCTTCTATTGCAAATATGCTACTAGTAGCTTTTTTTGTGTTTTAATCATATTGACAAAGGGGATGTATTTAACAAATTAAAGAGAATGATCAGTAGCTGATTACTAGGTTTCAGACAAGTTCCATTTCACCAAGGTTATAACCACGTGTCTTGCAACTTCCTGAGTGAGGCAAAATTTAACGTTGAGAAATTTCCGCTGTAAGTCTCAGTTCTGAGAAGTTAGGATGAAATTTTTAGGTACTCCCTCATCTTACACAGAAGTACTATTCCACACCGCCACCAAAAGACTGCATAAATAATTAGCGTTCAGGGTTCAGGGTTCAAACACTCTTGATAAAGTGAGAAACCCTGCTAAATGTATGGGAAGGTTCAGAGATAAGGGGATAGAATTTAAAAAGGGGTTAAAGAATACTAGCAGTGTCTAACTTTGATAAGCGGGGGGAATAAGACAGACGCCAGCCTGATTTTGTTCTACCTTCATCTAACAACTGTGTCCTCTGAGATCTCTGTGGATGTAGACCTGCACACTAATGGTTATGGAGCTAAAGCATCTGCTTTTGAGAACTGTTCCCTCAGGAATGTCTCCTCAAAAGTGATTTTTTTTAAATCTAAAATTGCTATAAATTACATTATATTTATATGAGGCACTCAACACAGTTCATGCAGTGTTTGTATAAAAGCCACCACGTCTCTTACAGCCACAACTTCATTTTTCCCCACCTAGCTCTGGCTATAAGATAGAAGCAGTACTCATTCTATGATCATACAGGCATGGATTAAGAATATTTTGAAAGTCTTCAAACATAAATGGCCTGAAATCTACAGAACAACTGTGCTGGCCAGAAACATTTAGGGAGGGTCACCTGGTTGCAGAGAACACAGATCAATGAGTTTTTACATGGTACATCATTTTTTTTTTTTTTTGGTACCAGATCAGTTCAGAAAGTGACTATGCTGTACTTAGCCTTAGCTGTATACCCTCGACACATGAAATGAGTAATTATTTTAAATAATGAATTATTAAAATATAAATGTTTGTTTACTTTAATGAAATTTGAGATTGTTATTGCCATGGGCCTTAGTTTCTCAGCTGACTGGGCTACAGGCAACAGAGAAGGCCTTAGAAGGCACCCTATATGTAAGCATTTACATACATACAAAGTATATATATATATATATATATATATATATATATATGCACACATTTAATTGGAACATTGTCATGGGAAAGCAAAGCACTAACAGGCTATGAGGAATGTAAATTTGCTTTCCATTACTCCCCTTCTCCATCTCCATCATGAAAACCCCTCACATCTGCATTTCCAACACTTAGTTTTGTTTTGTGTGGTATTTTACAAATTTAAGAGCCATAACAGAAAATGAAAAACATGGTTGTAGTATATTCAGTGATGTCTTTTGATCTTCTGGCATCCCTAGGGAGCCTAAGTGAAGAGCACTGCTTCCCCATAGGGCAGGGGTAGAGTTGTGATGCATAGGCTAAGAGGATCATTTTCTCTTTCAATTCTCAGGCACCAGGCCAATAAGATGGGCAGGAACCCATGCCATTTGCAGAGGAAAATGGGGTGAAAAGCACTTCTGGCATACTTTGTCCATATAAATTATACTTTTGCAATTCATCAACTCCTCTCTTTTCTATCCATATGTAATGTAAATGATCATCTTTCTCTGAAGCTCAATAATGATGCACAACTCAAAATGTGGTAGAATCAGCTAAAAGAAAGCAGATGGAAGGTTTTCCTCCTACATGCATATTCATAAAAACACAGAGAACTCAACAAAAGGAGATACATAAGAGCTCTTGCCCAGAGGCTGCACGGACTTATGTATGGCAGTAACTGGTTTTTCTGCAACTGTTTATTCTTCAAACCTTTACTCATTTCTTCCTGAAACAGTCACTCAAAATGCACTGGGGAAAAAAATATCTGCTTCTCTCTACACAAACAAACATATCTCTCTTTGAATTTTTAATATACCTTAAAATCTAAGATTCAAGAAGTAAGTCACATTTAAGTAATTTACTAGAGGCTACAATTAGAAGACAAACCACATACCAATGTGAGATCTTAAGGGTTGCTTTAGCAATACAAGCTACAAACAATTCCAATCACACTATTATGCCCCACAAAATAACTGATAAAAAATCATAGTGAACTGTCTGGATCATATTTGTCTATGTTTTTAAAACCAAATAGTAGCTGTGAATTTCAGTGCCATGAGGGAGATATCATTCTGTAAATATGTTAATCTTATTGGTTGATGAATATAACACTTTCAAAACAGGTTAGTTAGATTTTCTAGATAGAGATATATTTCAAATGGATAGACATTCTTCAAACCTTTCAAAGACAGCTACTATTTGGTTTCCTTTCAGTCTTTTGTTTAAACCACAGCCTGTATTACCCAGGCTTTTTTTTTTTTTTTTTTTTTTTTTTTTTTTTTTAATCTTAGGCAAGTTTCAGACAGCATTCTGGCTTCCTTCATCTCTAATTAATCATACATATTTGAAAACACAGACAAACATTCATGCCAAGCAGATGCTTCTGTCTACCTCTGTCCACTTCACTTCATCCAGGACTCTGAAACTCAATAAGGATGCCCAGAGAACTTAATGAAATATGTTCTAGCGTACTAAACGTCAGCAGGTTTCCTAACATGAGGAGTCCCGACTGACTGAAGAAGTTCCATTGTCCACTCAGAGCTCATCTTTGTGGTCTTCATCCTGGGCCTGTGCACCTGAGATACCTCTTGGGTTCAGTGAATGCGTAGCTCCATCAGGAAGACTGGTGGGACAGGGGGGAATTTGGAACCCATCATATCTATTCTACCCATAAAATTACCTTCCATTAGCTCTCCTGCCTAATAAAAAGTCCGCCGTTAGTATTTGTCAGGTGACTGTACATGGAATTCTTTTCAATTCCTAATAATATCTCTTTTCCCACACCTCACTCACTTTCTGGAAGACGTTTGGTGTTTTGTTTGTTTTCTCTTTTTTGTTCTTCTTCTCTCGACTCTGCTCAAGCCACTGAAACTAGTTTCCTTATAAATGAGACCCCTTAAATGACCCTGACTTGACTGTGCCATCTGTGGGGAGTTAGGCGGGTACATTCATCCTTTATCCCTCAGGACTGCCAGTTACTTGGGTCACTCGTGAATCCAATAAGCAATGCTCTGTGCCTCTACTCTCTCTCACGGCATTTAAATGGTCTCAGGCCATTGGCTACTACTTACTTCCCAGCCTCCATCCCTATTAACAGGCAAGTAACTCCAGGGACAAAAATGAGAAAGATAGAGCTTTCCCACTCATACCACCAAAGCACGTGTCCCACACATTTTCAATGTAGATAATTCTTTTTGCAAAATGCTGCAAGTTACTGAAACTGGGGCAACTGGAAGGATATCAGATACAATCACAATGCTGTTCAGGCTAATCTACAAGAGACACTTAGTAATAACCACACCCACGGCTCTGTTATATGAAATATGGGGTCATTGCTATTAGGAGACTAGATAACTAGCAACATTAATATTCACCCATAAACTATGCACTGAAACAGAATGATGCAAGTGCACACTTTAGCTGATTACCCCTGAATCAGAAATATCAGACATTCAGAGCATCTTTAGAGTTTGTATAAAATTGATATCAGATGCAAACTACAATTATACTAGTAACTGTTCTTACCTAAAGTTCTTTAATTCAAAGTTTTATTTTTAATGCACTGTCACTCACTAACATGAGTCTCTTGCAAACAAAACCTTATGACTTTAAGTTTTGAAGGAATTCATTTCAAAATATGGATGCCCAGAAAATTTGCATGATTAATGAAAATACGTTTTTGAATATTAAGCATTTAAGATGTTAGTATTTAGTAGGCTTTCTGACAGAAGTTAAAAGACTATTAGAATGACTGATGAAGTGTTACAGTACATTAGCTCTCAGAACATGGAAAGAGCTAGAGGACATTTGTAAGATTTTGAGTATTCTTGTTTTTCCTTCTCCTACCCTCTCCTAACTGATCTGTCCTTTTGGGTGACTTTGGCTGTTTTAAATTGTTATGCAGAGATTTTTGCTATTTTGAGGAACTTAGAAATTTCCTAGAAGATCATGAACGTAAGGGCACAGATGGAAGCCATATTAGACAGGGTGTTGTATACAATATCAGTTACACAATAGGAGATTGATTAAAAGTACACCTAAGGGAACAGCTGTTCTCTTTCATGGTTAGAATAGTCTTACTCAGAAATTAAATATAAAATGCAATAAAACGAAGTTGAAAATACATCCTTGATTATTAGTAAGGTTACTAGCAGGTTAGTTGTTCCCATCTAGGGAAGGGTGAAAACATGTTCTCTCTATTTATTAAGAATTCTGTTTCCTTCTTCAATGTCTTTATATAGACTTCTTTTGGATTCCAGAAAACACTTCCGATCAGCAGAGACATCCAGCCTCAAGAATTGAGCAACTACTAGATTTCTGAACTTTCTATTCATAGCCAGTCACAGTAAGATTAGTTGGGCCATAACCTATAAGTCATTCTAATAAATCTTTCTGAATATAGGGGAAAAATGTGTTTCCAAATGATACTTACTGAAATTATTCTAGAACTTCTTTGTGTTTGATTGCTATAGAGCTTATCATGGACTAGTTGGTCATTTTCCCTTCCTCTTGGTATACTTGGAGATGAAATACACCAAAAGGAATCCACCAGTAGGTGTTTATATCCCATATGAATAACAAGTAAATACAACTACAAAGGTAGGGAGGACCAGTGGACAACCAAAATAGATTCTAAAGAGGGGAAGAATCAACTAAATAATAACATTGCTTTGGGCTAGACAATTAATATTTTGTAGACCATTGTCCTGAAAGACTGATAGCAAAGCCAAATATTTAAGCAGAATTTCTTTCATTGTGTTCCTAAGTGTAAAATTCTCCAGCACAAATCATTCCTGTGTCAATGACCATGAGGGAAAAAATGTATTATTGTATATCATCTAGTATCTCCTGCTTGGTCAATAATGAAGAGTGGATGGAGAAAATGTATTGGGCTGAAGTATTGCTCCAAAGATAATGGACACTCAATCAAAGAATACTGCATATGCTACTTTAATTGAGTAAAGGGTCTCTGTAAATGTAATTAAGGATCTTGAGAAAAGAATATCAAGCTGCAATGTGTGGATCCCTAAACACAATCATAAATTTGAGCATAAGAAGCAAAGGAAGGGTCTTGGAGAGATGAAAGAGAGCCAGCATGAGTTCCTGAATTCAGGCACACATAACCTACATATAAGCCCAGCGTGGCCCACATCTGTGACCCCGTGACCCCCACTAAGAAAAGTCACCAGACATGGACACACACACACACACACACACACACACACACCAGGTACAGACATTGGAAGTAGTTTAAAAGCCTAACATATTACACTGGAAACATTTCTTCCTCCTTACTTTATGTGAAAATAGTTTGGAAACTCACAGAGAGAGAAAGCCTTCTTCAAGGTCATAGTAGGTAATATTGAAAAACTTCCAATTCTGAATAAGAGAAGTAGAGAATTAAAGTATTTTGCTCATAGTTTCAAAAGCAACCACTTGTACAATAAAGGTTGCTTAATTAAAATCTATCCAACTGAAACGCCATTTATCTGAAACAAATGTTTGTGCTACTGATATAAACCAAGTCTACACATGAGTAGCTAACAATAAACAATGGAATGAAGCCCAGTGAAAAGCAATTAAAACAAATTACTCCTAATAAAGTTTGCCCTGAAAATACACATTTCTACATGGGCAAATACATACATACTTGTGAGTACATATGTCCACACACAAAGCTTCTCTACTAAACTAGGAAGACTGGATTCACACACTATGTGTCTTAGTATTTATTCCTCCACTTACTACTAAGACACTAGTATTAGTCACTGATGAAGCATGCAAGTCAGAAAAGAGGGTGTACATAATAGAGATCTTCAGAACGTTTGATTTCTGGCCCTGTGAAAAAGATAATGTGGGGTATTTTGATTCAGAATTGTTGAACATTTTAGAGTAAAAGAGATTTAAGCCAAGTAATAGCTTTGTAAGAATATTTGAGTCAATAAAACATGTTATAAGACCTCAAATACATTGAGTTTTCAAGAATTCCTTAGCAAGAGTACCAATCCCAGTTTTCTCAAGTAACATACTATACATGGGAAAAACAGAAGTAGCATGCCTAAAAGGTTAGGCTCATGTATCCTGTACACAGGCTTGTATTAACTCTAGAGGCATTCTTTGGTTCCCATTAAAATAGTTATGATCAAAGTTTTTCAGGCTTGCTTGATTTTTCTTTTCATGTTCTAGAGAGTCTCGCTCATGTGAGTTATGAGGCAGAGAAAATGATCTGTGATCACCAAAGTGTGTTTATTAGGCTCATGGGCATATCACAGCTCTCTTCCATTCACTGGAGTCTGTGTGATGAGCTCTGGCCAAAGGCCGTGACTGGACCATAAAATCTCTTTTGTGATCTCTCTCCTCAGCTCTTAGTTTTCCTTACTCCTTCATGGACTCCTTTCACCCCTTTAGCTATGGAGCTAGACAAGGACCATGGAGCTTGCTAAGGAAGGAACCTGAAGCCTTGGCTGATTTTCTGAAGACAGCCATTCATGAATGATATAGGTACAGGCCACAGTGTCATCTAAAATTAAACTACTTTCTTCAGCTACTTATGATATACAAAGTCTCCATGTTAGGGATTATGAGAGCATGAAGAAAGATGATACAGCCCCCCGGGAGTATCAAGTTTGTTGAAAAACCCTGACACCGAAAAGTTGGGTTATCTTTCAAGAAAATGTTAAAGTTTCTTTTTAGTGGATGATTAAATAGCCAATAGCCAAGATTTATATTTTCATAATGAAATCTATCACAATCATTTTTTAATGTATACACTTATTTTGGGTGTAATTCTAGAGGATTCTGGAACATTGTGAAAACTTCAAAGTCAGTTATTGAGGTTAAAATGACCAATTGCAGAAATGATACATTGCCAAAGATCTCTTCAAATATTATATATCATCACCTTTCTGTTTTTAAGAGTCACAGACTGCAAAGAATTCAAATTACCATTGTACATATCTGATAAAAAAAGAAACTCTGGGGTCTGGCTGACTCTAAGTATCTGGGGACACTGATCTTAAGAAGCCCAGAGCCTGGTATTATCCAGAGGGACAAGGAGAGATGGCCAGAGTGCACAGGATAATGGCAAGTGTTCTTTTCCCTTTGGCTTCAGAATGTCAGCATTTATGGGAAAAAGTCGATCAAGTACTTACTGGATATGCTTAATCAAGCATAATTGTCACCATGTGACTGGCAGTTATTGGAAGCTCCTATGTGATACAGTGCCAGAGTCAGTATGCAAAGAGCTACCTAAATTATAGACAGCAAAAGTTAAAACAGCTTTCCCTTCGCTTACAAGTCAGCATTACATAAGGAAAGAGCATGGCTGTTAGAATGCCAAAGGTTTGGTGGGAGGCATAATTTTGTCACTTACTTCAAGTCCTTAAGCACCTAAGGGCTACCTTCTTCAGAAGTACACGTCATGTTAATGTCTACGTGATGTTTATATTGATCTTAAACAAAGACACCTAAGAAGATATTTCCTCTGCCAAGTTCATTATTTGCATGGTGTCACTATCACTAATAACAATACCTATAAGAATTAAGAATGAAGACGTTTTCACATTAGGTGATTTCGAATCCTAAGAATACTATTTCACATCTTTCTTCCCTCTCTAAATTTAGAAATTCTCCTGCCCTGACTTTTTCCAAGGTACACTCAGAGTGTCAGGCATCCTCATATTCTAATTCTCTGCAGAGCAGACATATGTGTGTGTGTGTGTGTGTGTTACAATGTTTCAATCACCCACTTCTAAATGGTGGAAAATAACTCATTAAATATTTATGAAAGACTGTACCATCACTTTCACAACAAGGAAGTTTAATGAGAGAAATCACTTCCTTGTTTTGAATATTAACTGTTAATACAGGCAACCAGATTTATGTACATTTCTGGAGTGTGTAGCTTTGGTTTATTTTGTTCAGTAATTAAAAGATCTGGCAAAAGTGTCAATATTTCAATAATCTTATATATTTAAAAGTGAAATAAAGTTTACTAAGCGATTAGCTGTCAAATACTGGGAACTGGGGATGTTTAGAGATTTAGAGTCAGAAAATAACAATTCCAGACCCCACTGTCCAACCTGCTGAGAAGTCAGAATTCAATATACAACACTGTAGCATATAACAGGAATATGTAAACGCTAAGTGAACCTTTAGACACAAGGGTCTGTACAATGGTAACCAAGCCAAAAAGAGCCATTTCCATTTAACCCTGTGAATATAAACATGAGAAAGACAGCATATTTTATCTTTTTACGTGCAATTTGTAAAATTACCATTATTTGTAATAATACTAGAGGTAAAATCCTGGGAGAAGAGAATTTCCTGATATTGACAGCACGTCTTAGATAACTTTCTTATGATATTATATACCGATTGGGATTGGTTAACTCATCAGGAGGAGAGTTGCACCATGTAGGAAGGATACATGTCTCAAACAGAGTGAGTGTAGCCTAGTTGGATGTGACTACATAGGAGAGACTGGAGCCTAGAGGAATGAAGCAATCTGCCTATGATATGAACATGTCTATAATCTGTAATCTGAATATCAGTGATCTTCAGTAACAGAATAAAAATTCAATATCTGCTTGACTTAGAATCATTGAGAGTGCTACCCATCCTAGAACAAGGAAATTTATTATTATAAATCTTTCCACAGCTTTCTAAGAATTGTGGGATTTATGCCAACAAACTTACAGAAAAGCAAAGCTTTCTGTAAGGTATCTTGTAGAATCTCTGTCAGAGCCTTGTGAAACAACATAATCGGAATCAAAATTATTGGCAAAAGGTTATGTTTAATTTTGTTTGCTTGTTTTTTTCAAATCAAAACTAATTAGTTGAAAAGAAACCATCAAGAAGATTTCATTTTATATGGTACATTTTGATTAGAGTTCTGGAGTCTCAAATGTAAGATCCACACATACTACAAAGGTATGGTAATAGAAGGCCTTAAATCAAACCTGCGTGGGGGTTTGATCTGCTATCACTGTAAGAACCATCTCCCTGCAAGCTGGCAGGGAACCATGCGCTTGCCTTTCAGCTGGCAAAGCAGTCTCCTTGGCTGGCAGAGCAACCAGAGCAGCCTTAAATCTTCCTCAGCTATGCCCTGTTAGGGTGATTTGGTTAATTGAAAACGTCTGTCTGTGAAGAACTTTTCCACGGTGTCAGCGCCATTTGCAGGTTGCTAAGGAAGATCTCCAGGGCAGTAGCATTGCCTGGCTGCCTGCAGATCCCCAACTGATCAACAGCAGCAGCCAAACTCACAGTAGACACATAGATGAGGGGCCATCCAATAGCAGGCCAGCTCCCCTCTCTTGCCAAATAGTATACACGAACAAATCAGCATTGGGAGAACGGAGAGTCTTCCATACAGCTGCCAATATAGACAGGTAATTCAAGCATACGTTGAATAGTTCGTTTAAGCAGTAGAGAGAAATTAGAATATTCTAAAAGAAAATCGAATGACACCCACAGCTAAACACTTTGCCCAACTGGAATCCAAATGCAGTAAGGGAGGACAAGACCAGGCTACAGAAACCCATAGAGACAGCTGACCTGAACAAGGAGGAGCTAATTGGCCCCCAGACTGATAGCTGGGAAACCAGCATGGGACTAACTCAGACCCCCTGAACATGGGTCTCATTTAGAAGGCCTGGGAAGTCTAAGGGACATCTGACAGTGGAACCAGGATGTATCCCTGGTGCACAGAAGGACTTGGGGAGCACATTCCCTATGGAGGGATACTCCCTTAGCCTAGAGGCAGAAGGGAGGGCCTAGTCCCTACTCCAAATGACTTGACAGATTTTGTTGACTCCCTTCTGGAAGGCATCACCCTCCCTGTGGAGTGGGAGGGCGATGGGATGGGAGGGCTGAGGGGACATGAGAGGGAGGGAGAGAGGGGAGGAAGGAGTGAGGAAGAGGGAACTGGGATCGATATGTAAAATAAATAAATAAATAAATAAATAAATAAATAAATCCATGTTACATACCACATGATAGGAACATGCCAGAGAAGGAAAGTAAATAATAGATATATTTTTAAAATCAAAATGGGGGTAGCAACTTGGATTTGAGGCCAAAGGTTATGTGGGAACTACACTTTAATAGAAGTACAATGAATGAGAAGCTGTTTCTCGGTTTTATTTCCTAATCATTTAATTTTAAATGACAACAGAAGGCTATGGTGGTACATGCCTGAAATTTCAGCACTAGAGAGACTAAGACAAGTGGACAGTGAGGCTAAGTTTGGTACTGGCTTCATATAAGAGCATACCTCAAATAAATTGTTAAATGAAGCATTTTAAAGTAAAATTGAATTAGAGATACTGATCCATTTGTGTGATGTAAATATTGAGAGGCCGAGACAGGAGGATTGCATGTTTGAAGTCAACTCACTACACCATGGATTCAAGGGTAATTGTGGCTATATACCAAGACACACACTCAAATAACTTCAATACCAAATCTGTTCTATGTTTCCTGAACACTGAAAACACTACCCCATGTGTGGAAGATGATAAAGTGATTGTAATTCCTGTATGAAATGAGGTGCAAGGGGTTAAATCACATAATGTCTACTCTGCCAAAACATGTCAGTGAACTAAAAAACAAACAAGCAAACAAATAAGGCAAAACAACCAAAATTAGTGTGCTACCCTTGTGGGAAAAAGAAGTCCAGCTCTGGGAAGGTGAATGCTCTCTGTCCTGTTCCTCCTGTCTGGGCCAAGTCAGAGATCATCACCTCAGCTGCTCTTTCTTACTTTTCTGGTCCAGTAGTTGATCATCTAATCCTGGTCCCTTATACTCTGTTCTCCTCCCACCTGTATCCTATGCAATTCTGCTTGACTAGGAGTCCTTTGAGCATGCTAGGGATTCGGGATTAGCTTTCTTCCTTTGGTACTTACTATCCCATTCTTTCCATCATCCCTACACGAGCGGTTATAAACATTCCCGGAGAGATGAAGGACAACAATCAGCTCAGGAGTTTGGAAGACACAGTTCCATTCTTTAGCATCTGACACTATGCCAGATGTCCGTTTCAAAATGATTTAATCTTTATGAGTATTCTCTCACATGTCATGGAAATAAGCCCATGTACTTGAAAGGCCTCTCCAGTTACGTAGAGATGTGCTCTGAAGTGTACTCTTGTGTGGATTCCTTGAGATTTTAAATTCCTTTTCTTATCAAAAGTAACATATACAGAGTGGCTTAACACAAGCAATTTCTAAATACACCTCAGCCCACAATGGATATGAAAAGTAGTGTTGAATTCAAAATATCAGAGGCCCATTAGTTAGAAGTGGAAGAAAATGGAGTGATTGCACACTTTTCAAAATTATATATGAGAAAATAGACGTGGATAAGCTAACTTCCATTTTCAAATAACATTCAAGAAGCAGAATGAGGAGTTTTCACTGCAAAATCTATACAGCAATTCAAGTCGCCTTCCTGATAAGCTTGAATTACAAGTGCTACCCACTAGAGAAGTGTTCCTGCTCACGTAAGTTGGACAAAGCCATGTAGCTAGCACCTGTGGGGAGATAGTGCTGAATTCCCATAGTCTATTCTCCTTACTTTATTTCTTAAAATACTGTTTCTCTAGTGAAGGAAGAAGGCAAAACTGGGGTTCCAGGCAGCCAACCTCACTTTAAACGCATTCATTTTCTCAAGAAGCAGTCTTCTGTAAAAGAACAGCATCATTTCTTTCTTAGTGTGCTGTCCCATCACACCACCGCCTGCCACAAAGCCTGACCACCTAAAAGTTTTTCCGTATCAACACTGTCTCACTGAGGACCAAGTTTCCATCACTTAAACTTTTGGAGGACACAGTCAAACCAGCAGATAGAGAAAGGAAATAATGCACTCCAACGGCAGCAAGTCTCAGACTAGGGCAGAAATTCAGCATTACCGAGTGGTACATTGACCAAAATTAACTGTAATGAATTGTATATTTCAAAATGACTAAAAGACTGGATTCTAACATTCTAAGAAAAAGACGTTGATGAACTGATGACTATTGATGACTATGTTGACTAGTCTGCAGTAAATACATAGATCACAGCATATTCTATATTATATTCTATAAATATAGAAAACTACTTTTCAATTACAAAATTATACAGTAAGACAGTTTGATAAAATGATACTTATAAAGCATTGTGGATGGATTTTTGAAAAATAAAATGCAACAGCACGATAATAATATTAGAAAGGTAAAAAGGGAAAGATATTCAGGCTATAGAAGCAAAAATATAATGCATATTACTTAAATTAATTTGCTAATATGAACAATATTTTTTCAATTAGGATGTTAATTACAATTCTCAAAGCAGCTATTAAAAAGAGCTATAAAAACAAACTAAAAAATAAAAATAAAAAGCCTCAAAGGAATGTTATATAACTTTTCCTGAAGAGACATGAATAAACTTTTATTTTACTGGATAACAAACCAATGATGGGCCAAAGTAATAATTCCACCAAAGTCCAATTTGGAGAACCAACAAATTTCAATGGGATTTCTTACAGGAGTATAGGTAATGTCCTGGTTAGTTTTATGCCAACTTGACATAAGCTAAAATCATCAGAGAGGAGGGAGACTCAGTTGAGAAACTCTGTCTCTAAGAGGTCCCTGGGGCCCCTTGTCTTTGTTTCTTGGTAACTCAAGCAGATGTGGGTATGGATTTTTCTCATGGAGTGGGCCTTAAGTCAAATCAGTTATTGGTTGGTTACTCCCATAAGCTTTGTATTATTATTGCCTTAGCATATCTTCCAGGCAAGACAGCACAGTAGATCACAGGGGTTGTGGCTGTCTTGGTGTTTATGTTTCTCTTTTGGTAGCTTGCAGAACACCTTCCTGTATCTACCACAGACCCTAGAGCATAGGGATGGAGGCTCTAGATATGCAAGAGCTTAGCTTCTCCATATTCAATGAGCTGTGTAGGTGTTTCCTTGTGCAATGGGGCCTTAGTATCAGTTTGTGGAAAACAATCTACTCTGTTGGCAACAGCCTGAGTTGTTTGGGGATTCCCATGGGACCCCTTGGGCCAACTACTCAATTAGATGTAACCCAATCCTTGTACAGGAAGCTTAATTTGGAGACAAGAACTGTCCAGTTTGATCTGTTTCACAACTGAACACAATGGATTTTTAAATGTGGTTCAACCACATGCTGTCTGCTTGTAACAACCTTAGAATTCATAGACACAGACAGGTTGAGTACACATATGGGGAAGGATATGAAAAACTGTCCACCCTAAGTAGAAACAGATTATTTCAATACTAGATCAATTAGTCATAACAAAATTTGTATAGGAAAGGAAAATAAATAAAAGCAGACCTAACAGACACCAACAAAACACTCCTCAACAACAGAAAAGTATGCATTATTAAAATCAAGGGGGAATAAACCCTCAATTAAAAGTGAACTAAGTTTTGAACAGGCATCTCTTCCAAAAAGATATATAAATCGCCCCAGAGTACACTGAGTAACACCAGACATTAGGGAGCTATAAATCAAAACAGCATAAAATGTTACTCCCAACCAAATGGGACAGCTAACATTAGAAGGAAAGCCACTGAGCAGGGGCGAAACCTGAAACCTGTATGCACTGTGGTAGGAATGCAAACTGTTGTGTATGTTTAAAAAAAGTTCATTAGTTCCTCCATGAAAGCTCCTGTAGAGTTAAAGGCAAACTGACAAAATGAGTCAGCAATTCCAATACTTGGTATTAACCAAAAAAAAAAAAAAAAAAAAAACTGAAAAAGAACTTTCATGAAAAAGTATAGACACAAAGGTTCTTAGTAACATTATTCACCACTGTCAAAATGAAGAAGTCACCCAAATCTCCAACCACTGATGAATGGGCAAAAATCTTGCAATAGAAAATTATTTAGTTTGGGAAGGAGTCTACTACTGACACCACAAACAGATGAACTTTAGAAACACTGTTCTAAGAGAAAGAAGCCAAGTATGTGGTATGGTAATTTCATATACTGAAATTTTCACTTTTAAAATGAGGAATCAGGACTGGAAATATTGTTCAGTGGTTAAGAGCATATACTACTCATGGTGAGGACACAAGATCATTTCCCAGCACCTATGTTTGGTGACTCACAGGAACTGACATCATTTTCTGATCTCCATATATACCTATCACCACACAACCACATAAACAATCAAAAAAAAAAAAAAAAAAAAGATCTTAACATGTTAAGCCTCTTAGTGTGCTGATTATGTCTCAATAGACCCGATGCAAAATATTCCACATACTTCAATTTAATTCATACAGAATGTGTTCTAGGGCCTTCGGAATTTCAAAAGCACTTCAAATTATTTCATCACACACACAAAAGGTTAAAATAAACATATATATCTGTGCCACCAGATTGTGATTTCAGTCTTATGGGTTCATCAAAACCATGCATGAAATTTTAAAATCTGTTTAAGTTGATCTAGAGTACAGTCTTGGCAGTAGAATTTTTAAAATCTTGGTTTTTGTACATGTAGAAAAGTTGAGAATATATGGCTCTTACTCATGTTCAGTCTAAATTTTTAGCCAAGCATTAGAACTCAGCGACTTATTTTAATATGTCACATAAATGTCAAATCTAGCCTGTTCAAAAAGAAACTTATCTTTTTTCTAAAACCATATGCTATACCATCATCCAACCTGAGTCAACTTTCTTCTCCCTCATAATTCATATGCAGCCAGTCATTCAATTAAATCAATTATTAGCAATAAAACATTTAATACATGTATTCTCTTCCATTCACCCTCTCTAATATATATATATATATGTATATATATATATAATCAATAACAATAGTATCATAAATAATCTTTATCATTTCATACTTTTCTCTTCTAGTCTATTCCTAAGACTAATTGGTAGAAACTCTACAATCTCAATGTGATGATAAAACAACCCAGTTTAAAAATCCTTCTTTGCCTCCTATGTATTTTTGGGAAGAAATCCAAGCACGTATTTGGACTGATTTAAATGGTCCATTTCTACCTAATTCTCTAGACCATGAAGTTACCACCTCTGCCTCCTTACCTTATCCTCTACTGTGGGCAGATGGCTTTCTCTTTTTTCCATGTGATCTAGCTACATGATATTTGAACTGATCAACAACTAGTTTGTCATCTCTAGGACACTCGCCAATCTTTGCTGAAGCTGTTAGTTAGCCTTTGAGGCTTATCCCAGTTGTTAATCTTTCCTGAAAAGACACCCATGGATACCCTCAATGCAGATTAATTTCCTGCCACGTTTTCTCAGGTCACCCCAAGAATTCTCTCACTTGCAAAAACTGTGTGTTTACTCTTATGAAACTGATGGATCTCTAGGGTAGAAATTACAACCTCTGTACCAAGTAAGGAGCCAGAATTTAGTAAAAGTAATTAAAAACCTAAAATGTCTAATCAAGAAATGGTTAGCTTCACTGATTTTTTTCAGATTATATCAAATAGCATTGGAATATGATTACTGTATATAATTATACTTTCTATTTTAGAATAATATACAGTTATATGAATGAATACATTCATGGATTTGAGCTTATTTTATGTGTAAGTATATAAATAAATATAGTCAACTGTATATACCTGTGTACATGATCACTTATTGTTGATGGTTCTACCTAACATTCTTTCAACTATACAATTATATAAAGGTGATATTTATTGAAAAGAAACCTTATTTGAAGTTTTGAGTGCTGATCTTTCCCTTTATCTTGGCAGTATTCAGCTAGCAATAAGAAAGTATATCTTCTGACCCTGACCTGGGAAAACTGAATATAACTTCTATCCAGTCATGTGATGGAATCAACACTCTCCATTATACTGTGCTGCTAGGTTATGTTTGATCGATTACATTCACTGTGATTAACTATGTTTTGATCATAGATTTGACATGGGCTACTCCTTAACATGGTGAAGCTGGATATATATGAGCAGGTACTGGGGACAACTTGAACAGAAACACGGAGTGTAAATAATGGCTCTCTACAGCATGACTGTGGGGACATTTCTAATTCTTGTGATTTATAGTTTGCATTGTGAACATTACCATTTACAGTGAAAAAAAATTAAGATATACATTGATCTAATTTTGTTCAGCTGATTCTACTGTCAGATTCTCTCCCCTGTAAACCTGACAGCCATTTCTGTTCTTCTGTCTCTCCATTCCATTGCTGAATTAGGCTCAAAACTCTACAGGGTGGAAACTGCTCAGAAAGTTGGAAGTCTGGGGCTTCTGTCACTGGCAGAGATTTTGGAAGTAGGCACAGCTTGGAGGGATTCGTTTTTCCACCTCCTCTGCATCATAGCCTGTAAGGATGCTGCTGGTATTAAAGTATAACTAATTTGTAGTGGCCTAGAAAGTGAGTTGACTATTCTGAACTTCTCATGATTCCAGCCATTAGCTTCACCATTTATAAATCATAATCAACTACCTACAGGTCATTTCATATGGAAGAAGATGCTAAAGAAGAGGAAGAAGAAAATGTTAAGAAGTACTTCTTAATCCCGTGCTAAGTCAGAGGATTTCCATTTAAATGAAGTGAAAAGACTATATTAAATTTCAAATACATATTCAAGAATAAATATTGTGCTTTGTTTAAACATTTACTTAAAATTATAATTATATTTTCAGTGTAGCAATGGTTCATTGAGAAAAAAGTCCTAATGAAATTAAAATGGTGCAAAGGATCACAAAAGATTCTGGTACCATTTCAGAGTAAGGCACATTATTTTTTGGATTAAAGTATTAATGTGAATGAAGCCCATGAGCATGAAGTCTGAATGTCAAAACTGAACTATATTTCCATTGAGACATGTTTCAAATTTATAAAACTTTTAAAACATTATAAAATGTTACTTGATATTTTTATTCATGTTTTAACTCACAAATGAAACAATATAAGACAGAAAATGTTAGAGAGAAACTAGAAACATAGACTGACTTGTAAATGATTTAGAGGGTCTGAGAAGATAACCCCTATTTATTTATTCACTTGGGACAAAGCCTCATTATCCAGAATAGACTGGCACCCTACTCACTAAGTAGCTCAATGAGGCCTTGAACCCTCAGCAATTCTGTCTCAACCAATCATATGCAGGGGGCAGAGCAGTGTGTCATCATTCCTGGCTTGGTCTATTTGCTACCCAGACAATTCTCTTGTCCTCAGCTCGCATCTAGTGAATAAATAAATAAATATATTTCTTTGTCATACTACTCAGCAAATCTGTATAATTAATCACAGATCTAACTAGAGTGTAAGATATAAAAGGTGTCAATGCCATGTCACTGACTTAGATACTCCAAACAAAATCACAGTAACTACAAAGATCTCTATACATTTACAATGAAATTCATATTAGTCCTCTCAGTTAGTCAGTTAGCATTAATGAGGTTGTAGCCAAACTCAAATCATCCAGAATTTCTAAAGGACTTGAATTACAATCCTAAGTGGGAAAGGATGGGAAAGACAATTTGTCTTTCTTTAGTTTCCACAACTAAAATAGTATTACTTGTGGCTATGGAAGTGACTCAGTGGTTAAAAGGCAACATTATTCTCCTATAGGACCAGAGTTTCTTTCCCAGCACCCACATCAGTTGGCATGTGACCATCAGGAACTTCAGCTCCAAAGGTTCTGATTCCAGGCCTCCTCAGCCACCCATACACATACAAAGCACACACACAATACACACATGCACACACACACAGGCAAACATGCACACACACAAATGAAAATAAAGATAAAATTTTAAGAAAAGAAGATAGCTATTATATGAACTTCAGGACATTTAAAAAATAAGATAATTAAAAACTAATGCATGTTATCACCTATACAGCAAATATCACTACCATCCTATTTTTATTTCTACTTGACAGTTACTTAGCCCATTCTTACAACATATGAAGATAATGTAACAAATGAGAGGGAACGGAATAATAAATAATCACCTCTAATATGATATAATAAATAGCTCCTGGATTTTCACCTTCATTTCCCCTATCTCCTTTGTGTTTGGGAGTAAGCAGTGTGCTGGGACAGCCATGTATTGGAACAATCAGGACTGTTAAGACTATGCATGAGTGTACAGTCACGCCTAAATGAGGAAAAAAGTTAGCATGAGCCAAACCCATCATCGTTCTGGTATTGTGTACACAGAGCAGCCTATTTTGGCTAATGAACAGTTGTATGTAAGCAAAACCAACATATTTCCAACATAAGCATTAGCTGGAATTTTATCCAAAATCATAAATGATTTAGGCATAGGAAATGTGCTGTATAAGAAGGGACCATATGTTGAATGGTACAGTGACCAGCAGTGGGTATCTCTATGGTAATGATGTTCAATGGCACAAGGAATAAGATTCTTCTCTTCTACAGGAAAAAGTCAACAAAGTATAACTGAAATTCAAGGAAATGATAATAGGACCATGCTTTGAGTTTTCCTTCTAATGTTTACACAAAGGACCACCACCACCCCCAACCTGACAAGCACATAAATCGATCAATTGGGCACATGTATTTGGTTTTACTTTCAGATTTACACCATAAAAATCCAGGACATTGGTCATAGATTTGCTAGGTATGTATACTTGTTACTGATTGGTTGGCAAAGACCTAGTAGTAGGATATTCCAGTCCACAGAGATTCCTTTCGGGACAGACACATGGGGAGGGGGTTAAAACTGGAGGTACTCAGACTCCTTCCTTCCTAGTCCTGGAAATTTCTATTTCCATACATAAACTAAATTCCTCCAGCTATTGGGTTCTCACTGATAAAAGGACACTTGTCGAATGTAACAAACACACACACAAAAAAAATGTACATCACTTCTGTCATTGTCCCCTAATAGTTTTTTACATATATAGGTAGTTAGAGGAGAAGACCTCAACCAGAGTCTTTCCTTCACATAACACTGGAAGATCTCCAGCTAAGCCATAGGTCTTAGAACAGAACAGGCCTCTGTCCTTCCTTGAAAGACAAAAAATAAGTATATGCTGGGACAACTGTGGGAACTACCACAATGATTAGAATGAAATGGGGTGGTATCAGGAGTGTCTTTTGCCTGGGTCGTGTACATATAGCATATGGCTGAAGAGGGCATGAAGGAAAAAAATCACCTTCTAACATTTATTTTTTAGTAGAAGAAATTATCTCTGGAATCCTTTTGCTGACAGTGTCGAGTTTATAGCATCACACTCTCCAGAGCCAGAAGGAAAGTCAAACACATTAAACTACCAAGAAGACATTAGCTAATAAAGAAAAATGATTAATCGATATCTGTGAGCAGCACACAGGAGCAAATAGAGAAAGCCTGCATTAGCTCCACAGTGGAAACCACTTTGTAGAGAGAGCACTTCTAAATCCACTCTGTCATTCTTTATTTAGCAAATGTGAGCTTTTCTTCTTTCTCAGCTAACAGCCAAAAATAATTAACACAGAGTTTACATGTACTAGCAAAGTGCTGTGTTGAGAAAAAGCAGAAATTGTACAGACCCTGTGGCCAAGCAGTTTGCTGCCATAAATAGAACTGTGAACATCATTGGAAATGCTGCTGTGTGGGTTAAAGGTGGCTGGGACTAGGAAACCAGCTCAACGTTTTCCATATTCACACCCCATGAAAGTTCTCAGAGTGTGTCATCAAGACAGCTGAACACCAAGGAATGCATTCAAGGTAAAGGGACCTGAAGCTTTTCTCTTAAAGCTGCCCTTCCTAAATTTATATCGAAGAGCAGCATTTTAAGGTTGCTGTAGCTTTCTTTGCCTGTCTGAATTGAAAAGGAGGAATGGAACCATGTATTTCTACACCCTTGCTTTACATGGCAGATAAAAAGAGCCCCAGAAAGGTTAAGTGATTAGTCCTATGTCAGCCACCATAGAGGAGCATCAGAAAGTGTCAGAGCCAGGCCTCCTGGCTCCTAATTAATGGTACTTTCACAAATGTGGCTTCAGAGGGTCTGTGAGAGTCACAGTATGATGCAGGAAAGATATCACACATGAGAAGGCAGGCGGTCTCCCGGAAACATCAACTTCTCATTTTGAAGAAGGCAATTTTTCTTCTCCAAAGAAAGATATCCAATACATACAAATCTGTAAACTTCCAACAAGTGCTTTACCTAAGCAGCCAAAAGCACTGTCAAAAGTAAAATCTGGTGCTTTTAAGTTCACATTTTCACCATCCCCCATCCTCAATACCTCGACCACTCTCAGCAGATGTTGCACATCTGAGTTGCAGCTCTTTTACTGAGTCAACACTCCCACTAGCAAATTCATCTTTCTGTACTGGCCTTGCTAAACACAGGAAAGCAGGTTTGGGATGAGGGAGTAGTAACCCTGGGAAGCTTGGGAAAATGTGACCTCACCACAGGATTCCCTCAACTGATAAATAAGTAGCTTGCTGGGTGGGTGGGTGAGTGTGGTGAAAGGGTGGGATTGTTTCCATAATAATGCTTTTGGCTTTTGTTTTTACATAATAAACAAGCATTTTAGCTCCACACAGGGATAAAATGCATCATGTCCCTCCAAATAAATACACCTACACTTCCATGGCCACTACTTGACCACTTGCAGTTGTCCCTTGTCTCAAAACACAATCTGGCATATCAGTTTGCTTCGCCTTAGGTACACATCAGGGGAACAGATCCAGAGAGCTAGACAACCGGTCACAGTCACGAAGAGGGCTTGCTTTTGCTGGGACTCATCTTTAAATGCTCTTGACTTTCAGAAGCCAAAACCAGATTTGTGTGCCTCTGGGACAGTACAAAATATCACAGAACTAAATAAACAAGAATACGTAGACTTGTCCAAAGACAATAAGTACTCACTTAGACAGCCCAACCAACAGATCAAAAATACAGCCAAACCAGTAGAGTAAAAACACAGACAAACCAATAGTTTGAAAATACAGCCAAACCAGCAGGTAAGCATGGGACCCCATTAAGCTGCTTACTTCTTTGGGTACTAAGTGATTACAGGAAATGTCTTCTTAGATTAATATCACACCAATATTGGTCTTTTACAACACATTTTAAAATGTGAACTTGCACGATACTTTATGTGGCTTTGCCCTGCTCTTTTAATTTAGAATTTTGCTACTATTGAAGAGAAAAAGAAGCAACAAATTTCTCTTCTGTTAGGAAATAAATGATTCAGGGAGAATGTCTTCTTTACCTTGAATTGTAATGTGCTGACATGAGACCATTTTTGTCTGTCCTCATTCTCAAGGGAAGAAGGTCACAGCATTGTGAGGTAGTATTAATGAGGTTATGAACTACAAGTGAAGAAACTGAAACCGAGTTTTGTGGCATAAATAAAAACTCGTTGCTATCAAAGGATGGAAATTTACATAACATCTAACGGCTTTAGAACTGTGTGCATATCTTTAAATCTTACCTGACCCCTATTGATGAGAGCTCTTTAAAAGGCTGGGTAAAGGGGTTGGAGAAATCTCTCAGGTATTGAGAGTGCTTTCTGTGGCTTTTGCAGAAGACACGGGTTCAGTTCCTAGTATCCATGTTTGGTGTCGCACAACCACCCCTAACTCCACCACCAGGCAATATGACCCCCTTTTCTGGCCTCTGTGGTTAATTGCAGCTGCACATACCCCATCCCACATTGTAAAGTTAGATAAAAGAAAGACAAAAGTAAGGTTTAGCTTTACAAAATAAAATGAACCCAATCTGTAATGAGATTTTTAAGGGTGAAATAAAGATATAATAATTATGAATTAGACACCTCTAGTCATCTTTAGATATCGTGGAAGATGTGTCAGATTGAAGATGAATATAAATTCTCTGCTATTCATGCATGCAAAGGAAGAGCCTGTTGCTCCTTCCTGAAACAGGGTGGGTCCTGACTGCCTGGACTGACCAAATATAGCTCAAGTTTAGGGGTTAATTTCTGGATGGAGCCCCCAAGAAGCAATTAACATCTGCTTTTGTTTCTTAGAATACTCTTTTGGAGCCTGGAGATTGTCTCCACCTGCTTGGTGAATAGGTCTTGTAGAGGCTATGGTCTGCCTCTCTAGACATCCAGTCATACCACCAAGACCACATGGATGAGCACAGCCATGGGGCCATAACTCAACTAGCTCATCTTCCAACTAATTACCACACTGTCAAAGCTGAAGAATGAAGCCAGGACTGGCCCCTTGAGATGTCCTATAGTTCTGATGCAGATAATTGTGCATTTTCATAAAAACAGGTTTTAATGCTATGCATTAAAGACGGACATCAAAAGTGTATTTTACAAGGTCCTCACATGACTAATCTATTTAATTCTCACAGTATCCCAATCATGTAGGTGATTTTGCTATTTTACTCAGTTTGGACATGAAGGTGGAGAAACCGAATATCAACATAATCAAGCATCTTGCCTACACTCCCAGTGCTAGTGAAGGACAGAGAAAAGATTTTAAGTGTAGGCACTCTGATGCCAGTACCTTGTGACTTAGCCATGATTGTTGGAAATTTTAAATAAAATTACAATTCAATAACTAGTCATGAAGTGCTTACAATACTGTAAAACATAGGTTTAATGGAGTAGAGGATGCATGACCACAGATATTAGTATAACAATTCATGGAATAAAGCAGAAGCTTGCCCTCACACCGAAACAAAATCAATGGCCATAATTAAAATATCCAACTTCCATTTTAGTGTGTACTTCTACACTCCAATATTTTATTTTTAGTGACAGGAATTCTACTGACAATTGTTATATCATTCACTTGTATGTAGTCTTGCTGTCTTTTTGAAAGTAAATCATACAGAGTTACTATGCTATGGTATGAACAGCCTTGTATGCTTGTCTATTTTAATGTTAAAATATTTTTACCCCAATGAGGTTGACTTTTCTTCTCTTCCTTTGTTGTTTCATTGCTAGAAAATGCTAAAGACATTGCAGTTAATATCTTTAAACCCTGGCAAAAGAGCTTAGGGAGGGAAATTATGCTATTTTACCTAGACCAAATGTCTTAATGTGAGCTTCATGGATGATAGTCATATGTGGTCCACGCCTTTGAAAATTTTAGCCAAAACTTATGTCGGGAATTTTCTACTTTTACCTTGAGGATATGTGACTTGTGTCACATTATCAAGAGAATCATCACTTGAGTAAAACAGTATAGATTTTCCATTCTTTTGACAACACTAGGGATGGAATCCAGGGCCTTGAACATGCTAGTCTAGTGTTCTTTCATTGAACTATATTCCACTCCCCATAGTCAATGCTACAAAAAGAGTTTCTTTTAGAAAATTATCTGTGTGCAGTTCTTCTTTTAAACAATCTTATTTTATTCATCCTACCCCATTCTCCCACCTCCCCCTCCTCCTCCCCCTTAACTTTTTAAACTGCCACACAACAAAGATGTCTTTTTATCTAGATTTACTGTGTAAGCTCCCAAAAATTAAGAAAAAAGAGTTTCAGGGATTATTTCTTGTCATTTCACCCAGTGTACTCTAAGGTTATCTTGTATTTTACTTTATATTTGAAATATTTGGTCCACAGAATTTACTTCACACTACCCTTTAAAAAAAAAAAAAAAGGCATTAATACAGTCACAACTAAGAATCATTTTCTTCAATTTTGTATACGACATTAGAGACTACTGAGAGGAGACAGTGTAAAATCTAAGTGCATAAGCAGACAAATATAACAGGGTGGGTGTTGTCTTGAGAATGGTCCAGTAACCCTGTGTAACAGCTTATTACCAAGCACATCTAAGTCTCACTTGCAGAAAAGGAAATGTGACACCAGGTAGGACTCCATGAGTAGGAATATGCACATCTGTCTGTGTGCCCTGGGGCTTCAGTGGGAAGGGAATGAAGCCGGTAAGGACTACCCTTGTTTGATCTTTTATAAAGGAGTTCTTTGAGAGCATATCCTGTGGTGCATCTACATGCTACCTACAGAACTGCACGCAGCATCCTGCAGGTTCACTGAATGAAGAGAGAGCTAAGGCAAGCAAAGATCACTGCACTCCGAATCAAAAGAAGCAGCGGCTTGCAGTCCTAGTGCCACCACTTGAGGAAGTCCTACAAACTCTCTGAGCTTCAACCCCTTATCTTAAAAATGATTTTAAAAAAAAAAGAAGAAAGCGTAAATCCTGTCTACTTAAATGGTTAGAGAGAAGAAGAAATAATGCAACGGTTAGATGGACTTGGCCATTTTGTTGTCTTAAGCTAGAGCTCATTAGTTGAGAATTTCAAATTCAAACAAGCTATATTCATTTAATAAATCACTTTTCAGACTGAGTACACAACCATTATAATTCTCACTCCAGGAATTTCACTTGCAGACTACCATTTCTTTTTCTTATAGTCATCCACTCTGTCTACTCAAGAGACAAAGGGCTTTTTAATTCCTTCAAATCTTCCCAACTACCAGCAGCACCTTGGGATGGTAGCAAATGAAATCGCTTAATGAGGTGGAATGAAAGCAGCGAAGAAAAGAATTAATGGAACAGGAAACTGTGATGTGGGGGATATCTGGGCTTTGGAAGCTAAGCAGCCACCGTTTAAACACCAGAAACTCCATTTATAAGATGCCTTATCAGCTGAATAGTTTTCCCCACAGTCATGTGTTGAATTCTTCAACTCCAAGACCCCAGAATGTAACTTTCTTTAGAATTAGGGTCTGTAATAGATAACTAAAAGAAGTCCATTGGTGGGTCCTAATCCAGCCTGCTGGGGTTAAAGGCTCCTCATGAGAAAAAGAAATTGAGCACATATAAGGTGGGAAGATCTCAGGATGATCAGAAAAAGCATCCATCTATAAACTCCACTATAATCCCTTAGCCTACAGGACTGTAAGAGTACATTTCTCTTACTTGAGGTACTTAGTCTGTTACCTTATTATAATAGCCTGGGAAAATTATATGTTTTCCTGGTAATTATACAACCTCAATGATGTTATCTAAATTAACATGATGAGATGTACCTTTAAACTACTATAGACATTTTTCATTTATTTTCTCAAGGCTGAAGACACAGGCAGGTCGACAAAATAGTTACATATCTGTAGACATATGGGCTAAAGAAAATGAAGCATTTCTGTAGCTGAGCTAAGATCTTTACATTGCCAAACTTGCTTGGAAATCTGTCCATTTTCTGTGTTTGGTAAGTATATGCTTTTAAATGAACAAGATTCTTGTGGTTGCAAAATAACTGTAAAAGTGAATTATAGCAATTTCATAAATGTTCATGTAGTCACATAATGGGAAGAAGAACCCTGTCATAGACAGTAGCCTAGGAATACATAAAAAGTCTGGCACTAAACAAAATCTCCCTGTAATCTTTGGGCATTACTTGAAACAATGACAATTCTCCCTATCCAGTGAAAGACAAATGAGATTCTATGTTCCATAAAAAAATGAACCTCCAATTTCTTGTTACATAGTAAACATATGAGTGAATATAATGAAATGCACACCTTCACATACAATCATTAAAATAACAGCTAAGGATTTTATGTAGAGGTCTTCTAAAAAACCGGCCTTGATATGTTTCTTATGTTCCAAATGATCACATGTTAAAATTTAAGCTATGAATAAACATCAAAGTGAAGGAAAAGTACATCTTCTAATCATATTACTTTGGTCTACCAATGAATTTGGGAGTCATCTGAAGTACACTGATACGGGATTGGCTCAACATTGATAATTTGAGAAAGAGGCAATTTTCAAAAAGCAACTTCCCTTTCCTTGTGTGTGAATGCCTGGTTCATTCAGAAATCCCAGAGATTGCCCTGGGGCAGAATATTTTTTCCCAGTGACTATGCCAGACCGCTGCCACATGTTATCCTTTCTATGTATCTCCTACAAATATCCTTTTGATGCCTAGCTGCAGATGAACCCCTGAGGCCATGTGACCCTCTCTCTAAAACAGTGTACTCACAGCCTTCAGGCCATACCATTATATCTTCTCTTGCTATGACTGGAAATTTTTATTCAACTCCTTGAATTGTATTGGATATTCCTTTGTCTTATAATAACATGCTTTTTTGTTTTTGGTTTTGTTTTCCACCCTGTAGATTTAGGTAATGTGATAAGCAGAGGCAGACAGTGGGATAAGAAATGATGAGTAGTTCTCTTCCTAGAAAAGCATATCCACAAGTTCATAATAGCCTCTCTTATGCTCAACTTTTAGGTATGAGTGTTCTTTAAGGGTTGCCACCAATATAAAATATCCACAAAATATACTTGTATATTTCTTACAAAAATTACCTATAATTAAGGCTTTATGATAACTGTACCATATTCTAAAATAATTAAAGCAGACATGGCTTTTGCAGAATTATTTTTAAAAACTATGATCTTTTAAATCAGATATACAGCTTTCTTGGAGAGGATAGTTTCCTAGTTGTAACTATAGCTCCAGGGGATATGATGTCAACATCTGATTTCCAAGGGCTCCTGCATACAGGCGGTGCATACAAAGCACTCACACAAATATACACATGAAACAAAGTTATTACAAAAAGGAAAGAGACATGGAACTGAACAGAAAGTTCTCAAAAAAGAAATACAAATGACCAAACAATATTTTTCAAAGTATACAACATCCTTCACCATCATGGTAATTGAAATTACATTGAGACTTCATCCTATCTCAGTCAGACTGGCTAAGGTCTGGTTTTGTATTGGTTAGCCAATACAAAATGGTCAGTTATGAAAATATAAACATACAACTAACATTATTTGTACCAGCCATGGTGTGTTTCTATATTTGCGAACATATATCATTAGGACTATCTGTATATTATGTGTGTGTAATAACAAAGAAAAAGAGACCATGAATTTAAAGAGAGAAGGGAGGTATATGGGAGAATATGGAGGGAGGGACAGGAAAGAAAAAAAATATGTAATTTCATTATCTAAATTTGAAAGAAAGATATTTAAAATAAAGAAAACAAATGGCAACACGTGCTGGTGAGGACGTTGGGGAAGGCAAACACTTATCCTCTACTGAGAGTGAATAGCCATATAGTCGTGTAGAACTCAGTATGGATCAGTAGGGAGACCCCTCAGAAAGCAGAACTATCATACATCTCAGCTATACCACTCTGCAGCATACACACAAAGGACTGAATACCCTACTCCAGAGGGACTGCTGTATTTACAATAGCTAGGAAACTGAAACAACCTTGGTACCAGTCAACTGGTGAACAAAGAATCAAATTGTGGTACATACATAAACACAATGGAATTTTATACATCTGTATGGAAAAGGGAAATTTGTCAATAAAGGGGTAAAACTGTAAAAATCGTACCGAGAGAGGTAGCCCAGAATCAGACAGACAACCATCACATGGTTTCTCTCATATGTGGACCCTAAGTTTGATGCTTCAGAATTTGTCTGTTTAATTTGAAGAACCTGTAGAAGCCAGAAAAGTACAAAGTGGCCAATGAGGAGGGAGTTAAGGGAGGGGAAACAGAACACAGTGGGTAGAAACTGGGGAAAGGGGGTAATGTGAAGGGACGTTTTAAGTGGGGGAAGAGAGGAGAAAACAAAGGGGGATTATGGGAGCGATAACTAAAACCAAGGATGTGTGAAAAGTAATATAAAAACTTGCTATTTTATAAACTAAGTAAAAACATACACATATCATATATACAATCAAAATAAAAAGAGTCTGAAGGGTGGTACTGTACACAGGGGAGATTGCTCCTCTGAGAAACCACAAAGTACTAAAGAAAACTCAACAGTTATACCCAGTTATGAAGCCTCTGGGCTATAATAATAATTGTGTGACATGACAAGCCTACTGGTTCAATGATAGCATGAATGTTATTGAGCATGAATATTATTGAAGTAACAACCCATTACTTTCTGTGCCACTGGACGGAACTCATGCTTCTTACTGCACACCTGGCCAAGAAGCCATGGCTAGGAAAGTCATAGGCCCAAGGGAAGAATCAACTGCTTTGTTTTGTTAAATGTCCATAGTACCAAACTCCCTTCTAACTACTTATCTTTACGCCCATCCATTAGTGCCGCTCTCAAGCTTCATCAGAGAAGGTTATTTTGCAGTGGATGTAGCCGATACAGATCCCCACAACTTGACAAAGTGCTGAGGATAAATGTCTGCAGTGCATGACTCTCAGTGGAACATCTCTGTCATTACCACACACCCCAAAGCTCTAGCAACATCACAGAAAGGGCGACAGAAAGAATGAGAGAGACAGAGACTGAGGAGGCCTGCTCCAAAGCAGGGTCACCGAACAGGAGCCTGCCAATGCACTTACGAACTCAGTGCATCTGTCATTACCTGAACAAGACTGGGCAAGTCAGCATGTCATCATGAAGTAGAAGGGGTCATGAGGTTGGACCCCTACCTATGGGACTGCTGATAGTTAGTCATAGCTGAGGTAAATGGTGTCATTTTCTATAATCGTTGCAGCCCCTGCAGAGCTGCTGATGCTCTAGTCAATAACCTCACATGCATGCTCATTCGGGAAACCTCACTGAACTCAGTAGGTCACACATATAGCATGAGAATAGGAGGGGATGCGAGGAAGTGGGGTTAGGCAGGGCAGGATGGGATGAGAGGGACTAAAATTCACTGTAGAAATGCATGTAATTGTCAAATACTTAGAATAGATAAAAAGATGTTTTTAAAGAAGTGGGTTAGTGGAAATGAATAGAGCTTAGAAGTATTACCCTTAGAAGGAACCAATGCTCGTTTCAGAGAGAGAGAGAGAGAGAGAGAGAGAGAGAGAGAGAGAGAGAGAGAGAGAGAGAAGAAAGAAAAGTTAGTTCTGCTAAAAGTCAATGGTTATAAAGTAAGGTCTACCATACAATGTGTTTAGCCATCTACAGAGTGGCCAGCCCTCTCCATTTCTGTGTCCAGGGGACCCGCCCTAGAATACCTAGACTATTTTGCTGGTAACTCCCTCTCCATAATAGCAACATAATTCTTTTCTTCATAAAGTATCCCAGCCACAGATATTTTGTTATAGCAAACATTAAATGGACCAAAAGAGCAAATACCCATACATTGTTCTCTAAATGAATAGAGAGAAAGCTAATTTGGGGGGGATATACCTAATTCTGAACACTTAAAATTTTGCTTAGGTTTACATATGTTCTTGAAGTTGCTATAATTTTCCTTTTTTTTTTTTTTTTTAAGGAATGCTATGTCATATCCTATACAAATCTTCAAAATTGAGAGACCTATGAATGCCCACTGGAGGTCCAAAAAGATGATAGAGTAAACAAACCCGAAAACATTCAATAACATGTCACATCCAGGAAACCAATTCAAAGTGTCCCCACAGTGGACCTCATGATTCCCACAAACTGGACGTGGAGAGTGGGTAACCTAACTGCTTACATTATAGTTTGAAATAATTCTCAGAAAAAGCAATGGAGTTTATTACATGGCAAATATCTGACCTGTTGAGAAGATGCCATTTTCTCAACATGACTGCAGGAATGACAAGCGCAACAGAAGGTCAGCCGAGCCAAAGAGTGCTATTTGCATCTTGTAAAAATGAAGGCAGATTGCAGGAGTGCTGAGCAGGAAGCTAACGTTCAGATCCTTCGGTGGACAACAGATCTTTACCTCCTCACTGGGGGCTTTTGATTGTTTCCTCAAGCAAAAGGAACACTGAAGGAGGAGTCATTCACCTCCTGTCAACCTGGTGACACAGTCACCTCCTGTCAACCTGGTGCCACAGGCTTTGTTTGTGCTCAAAGGAAGCAAGGCACGTCTGCTGCGTCCTGATAGGACAGGACAGGATGGCCGGATTTTTCATGGCCTCGATCCAGTAAACACAGCATTACCCCTGATGACAGAGGACCGAGACGCTGTTAATAAGCATGGAACAGACTCATGGAATCACTCATCATATGCCTGGTACTCACTGATGTATTCTTAAAGTTTCTGCAACACTAATTGCTTACTATTTGCAGACAATCCTTGGTGTAGTTCAATAGTACAGTGTCAACACCATCTCTGCCTGCTCTGAAAAATATATCTATGAGCACTTTTAAACATTTTACTCTTATTTATTCTTTGAAAAGTTTGTACATGTCTACAGTGTATCTTGTCCATATCCACTCCTCAATTCCAACCTCCAATTTCCTTGCAAACCTCTAGATAATATGTCCAAGCTCCTTGCCCTCCTTCGTTAGTGTATATTCATTCACAAATCTAATTAGCGCTGCCCAGATGCATATAGTGGGTTTATTCACTGGGGTATGGGAAATATACGTCCTACCTTTGGCCACACTACTAATGAAATGACTCTCCTTTCTCCAGCAGCCATCAATCAACTGCCCATAGTTCTTCAGGCAGGAGGGAAACCTCAGGACCTCCTCCCCAATCATGTCTGAATTTTGATTAGCTTTATTGCAACTGTACCTTGGGAAGGTAACCACAGCTCCTGTGAGTTTATGTGTACCAGGGCCAGGTCAAAGAGAAACATTCGCCACACTCCTCCCCATCCTCTGCCTCTTAAACTCTTTGCATCCCTTCTTGACCATGTTCCCTGAGACTTTGAGGAGAGAGAAGATTTTGATGTCTTATCTGCTACTGAGCACTCACAGTCACTTAATTCCATCAGGCTGAACAGCAATGCATTTCTGGGTTGGCCTTTTCCCACCGCAATAAAAACCTTAACTGACCAAGGCTGGGATCAACACAAATGTATGGGTTCAAACAGGAACATTTAGAAAACAGTCTGACAACATAACCAGTTAGAAAAACATTGATATGATCATCGCTAGGACCTATGATTTCTCAAATCATGGTTTCTGACCAAGTTTACAGTACTACGCATGGATTCCCTCCCATGCAGTAGGCCACAAATCCAATCAAGAGAGTGGTTGGTTAACCTTATAAACAGTCTTGCGACTATAGCACTAATAGGTCAGTAGGACATTGTGCGGCATCCAGGACATGGTAAAACCACTGATGTCCTCCCACCCCCCCCTGCAAAACCTACGTAACACCTTCCAGTACTATGAAAGCCAGCAAGCAAGATTTTCCTGGTTAGCTCAAGACTGATTTCACTGTGCCCTAAAACAAGAGTGTGGTGTGTTCTGTAACGGAGTCTTAGGATTGAGTTATGGTGGGCAACCAAGGACAACAGGAATAGCCTGTATTGTTTTGAGTGTCACAGGGGCAGCTCCGATCGAAAATTTGTAGGGACATAATCAGTGCTTAGCACTGAGACGTTTATTTAATAACTTATATTATCTTAAAACAGAATTGTTCACTAAAATTGGACATTTCTGTTCAAATTCCTTTGAAACACTTTATTTTTAGTTAGTTGAAAAACTCCTGGGGTTTCAGACCTCTTCATACATCCTTAGTTTTGATCAACCGACACTTTGGCCTTCGTTTCTCCTATTGGGCCCCCTCTTTCTGCTTGAGCCTCTTTCTCTCAGTATTCTCCCATTGCTCTTTCTTATCGCCTATCTTCCACTAACCCCTCTTACAGTTTTATTTAGATTGAAAACAAACAGCCATTTCCCAAGTAGCTTCTTCTTGTTCACTCATTGACCCTTCACCTCCTCATTTCCCTCTCACCGCTCCCCACTCAAAACCTCCTGTGTCCAGTTTCTCTGCTCTCTACTTCTATTTCAGCCCACTGTACTACCTCCCTCATAAATACAAACCCTCAACAGTGGCCTGATTTTAATCCCCGAGATTCCATATATATTCCAAAACAAAAATTTGTAGCTAGGATCCTCACAAGAGCCAACAAGCAATATAGTGACCTCACTCAATGTAATTGTTCCCAGTTCCATCCACTTACCTGCACATTTCATGGTTCCAATTTTCTTTACATCAGTGTACTATTCCTTTGTGTATATGCACTGTATGTGTGTCGTTCATTCATCAGTTAGTGAACATGTAGGCTGATCCATTTCTTAGACATTTGTAAATAGGGCGGGAATGAACGTGACTATGCGAGTAGCTCTGCAGTAAGACACAAAGCCTTCTGGGTACATGTCAAGTAGTTGTGTCATATGTAAATATATTTGTCATATGAAATCTATGAATACATTTCCAAAGTGGCTGCAGTACTTGATGCACCCATCATACAGACTGAGTAAGGACTTACCTCCCCTGAACTTGTGACAGCATTTGTTGTCATTTGTGTCCATGACGATGTCATTCTGACTGGGAAGAGACAGATTTTCAACATAGTTTAATCTGCACTTCCATGGTGTCTAGGGATGCTGAACACTTCCTTAAGAGCTTACTAGTCACTTGTGTTTCTTCACATAGAACTTTGCTTTCAGTTCCACGATTCATTTTTAATTGGGCTGTTTTCTTGGCATTTAGTCTGTGAGTTCTTTATATCACAGCCTTTAATCCAAGCATGCTTTGTTAATTAAAAAAAAATAAGATGATTTGTGCTGGTACATTTTTCCTACTGACTAGTAAAATAGTGACTTCCCACCCACAGTAGAAGACGGTTAAAGCTGAGATACCTACTTAGCTGTCAACCATCCCAAGAATGTAAGAGTGTTAGGCACATCCACATTACCTGCAGGTACTGCCAAGACTCCCAGTGGGGGACCAAGAGCACCAGAGCCCTCATGCCACCTCCAAAACTGAGAAAAGACTAAGCATTCAAGTGGAGATGCAGAGGCAGCCTTCCCTTTGGGGTGATGCCAGCCTCCTCAGAAGAATACTTACTAGTAAGTAAAACCCAAAGTTCCTCCATCACAATATATCGGGAGTATGTGGCCCTGCTGAAACAAACAATTGTTCGTTTCCAGACGCTTTGTGCCAGACCTAGAGAGTGCTTGCAGATATATGTGTGGAAATTGAACTCCATCCATTTAAAGAAGGACTGCTATGCTCATTTGGCTCTCGCCTTTCATCAATTCAATAAAACATCTGCGAGCATGCTTGTGATTTTTCAGGTCCAATGGCAGGCATGTTGAGAAGTGATAGCATCTTCTCCCTCCTTCCCAAGGCTTTGGGTCCTGGCCATGGAAGACAGTGGCAATAAGCCAGAAGTGGAAGCCAGAACATCACAGGGAAGAGAAGTCCCTGCATTATACTAATGACTAACTAGTATAAATATAACCCACTCAAAGTTAGACACCACTACTAAAGTCAGAGATTAGTCATACTTCAATTCTAGAACATTCTTACAGGATCATCACAAACTAAAACACACCACAGCAAAAAGTTGAAGCATACCTCCAGGAAATACCTGCATTTCAGTTCTTTGATTCAATTCTAACAGCCACATTTAAAAGTAAGAGTTATACCTGATGTGAATCAAGTGTTTCTTTTTTCATTTAAAGTTTGTAACGCTTACACTGACAAAAGTAACTGGAAGCAGCATAGAGTGGCCTAACATGCAGCAACGATGTTACAAGGCGAGCGCTCTCTATGAAGGCAAGTGACCATGTCATTCCCAGGTCTGAAACAAATACAGTACTATCAGAGTGAGTGGAAGAGTCCCTTGTGTGCCTTCCAAAGAAGCACGTCTATAGCGCTGGTTTCTGACATCTGTGTTTAAAAACACACATTTATTTAAAATTTTTATATATGTGTATGTGTGTGTGCATAAGTTGTGTTGTATATACCAGGATACCATGTGCCTGCATATCTCCTCAGATGTCAGAGGACATCTTACACCTTGAAGTGGAGTAGTTCAATGTTGCATGAGGACACTAGGAACCAAACCCAGGTCCTGTGCAAGAACAGTAAGTTCTCGTAATCCTGAGCCATGTCTTCAGGCTCAAGATGAAGGTTATGCTATAGCAGTGGCCAGTCTTATTGCAGACACAAATCACACACACACACACACACACACACACACACACACACACACACACACACAGAGTTGATATTAGCTACAGAAACAAAAGGCACCCACATATGCCCCACTTTCATCCTGTCCTTGAGAAATGCTAATGTCCTTCACAGAACTGGTTATTAAAATAGCACTGGCCACTTGTGACAATGGCATCTATGATGCTCACAGCCACTTGCATCACATTCTGTTTATTCAGCTTCCTCTCTTTCCTGTCCTTGTCCCTTCCCTTTTCAGGTTTGTAGCTCATACTTGGTCCATATATTATAGAACACTGCCACTGACTTAGGCTGCAGTCAAAAAGTTCAAAAATGAAACAAATGCATGCAGTAATAACTAAACCTTTCTTTCCCCATTTTTTACTTTAAAAAACAATAGACTAGGGACCAAGAGACATATGTACCATCTGAGACCCTGGTTGTCAACCCTCTAGCCTACTTCCAAAATCATTTGATCATCCATGATTCACTGTAAAATGAATCGACAAACATAGGGCTGTAAAGTCAAATGAGATTATATGTATAAAATAGTTTTACAAAATGTAAAGTGATGCAAAATCCTGAATTCATACTATACTCAGGTGTGTACCTCTTACCTAGAAGAAGAGTGAAATGACAGAATGAGGTGATTAGTTTGAAGTGTAAAGATAAAAGCTATAAAATTGTTTGTAGGAACTAAATCAAAATTATGATAACATCAGCAATAAGAATGCTTAATGTGATCCTATTTACCTTGCTGCTGAAGTAGGAGACTGCCTGGGTGGCATTTGAATTTTGAGCCACTGTCAATATACTGTTGATTTAATACCTAAAGTTTGTTTGCCTAACAAATATCGCAGATGCTAAGCTAATTTTGAGAAACCATAATACCACCTTCTTGTGACCCCCAATCTCTTCTCTCTGCTTTTAAATTTCATTTTCTATTCACTGTGTATTACCTTCAAGGTTACAAGGAAGGGAATAGAAAGGATGAGTCAATAATGAATATTCCTGCCAGAAAAACAAATACTGAATTGGATGATTGTTCATAAGTGGCACACGTAAAAACAAGTGAGGTAATTTTTCTTCCCTACTTGGTATTTTAAAAGCCTTCAGCATTCTTTGGATTTTCTTTGTTAAAGTACACCAAGAAGCTGGAAGAGAATAGCAGCCAAATTAAAAAGTTAAGTAAATAAAGAAGGGTTGTGAGAATGGGGGACTCTTACTTACATGAAAAACAAAATAACTAGCATGGCAAAAGGTCAAGGGAATACAGTAGATTTGGAATCAGCTTATATCTCCAGCAAAGGACAAAGAATCACACATTAATGATCTTACTAATAGGATTTATTGTTGTCAAAGAAAATGCACCAGGGCATGTCAATTATCCAATTTTATTTGAATGTGAAAAGGTCCCATCTTAAAGAACAAACTTGAAAATCATGCCTATGTCATCTTGCTTGATATGTATGCCCAAGTCACTTCTATTCTGTGTACCCCACCCCTACCATAAATGACAGAAATAGACACAAATACATTGGATGACATCCCTCAACATTCACAAAATGCTAAAGGGTAAATGAACTGCGTAAAATAAAGTTAGACTTCACAAAATAAACAAGTTTTGTTTAATTGCTAATCATTCCAAACCTCATAGAAATATGAACCTGATGGTATTATAAACAGTAACACCCATAAGCATGGCTGCCAGGAGACTGCTTAATGATATTTCATCAAGAATATCATGACTTCCATGTTTCAACACAGTGGGTAATTTATTTTCATTTTGGACACCATGCAGGATGTGTTTATTCCTGCCAAAGAAGATGTAAAGTTCCCCTTCCCACCCCAGTGCAGATGAGGCCGCTGCTTCCACAGAGAAGAATTGCCAAGTAGAGCACAGATCCAGATGGGAGATTGGAACATGAGACAAGTATCACAGCATCACATGGCCACACAAAGCATTTGGTGAAATCTTGAAGAAAATCAAGTGTTGTAAAGGAGATCATCTGAGGAAGTTTCAGTACCTGAAACACTCTGATTAAAGATGTAAGCATAAAGTGAGAAGTAACAACAAAATAATAGTAAGTGGTATATATCATACTGAGGACCACTTGGGAAAACTGAATTCCATATCACCTAGCAAAAGATTTAGTCCAAGTGCGCTTTCTCAACAGATGTGAGATCATTTCTAGTTCTGCAGAGAAATACGGCAGACATTTCTAAATGATTTTAACACAGGAATAAAGAGAGTACTAATAAACACTAGAAGAAAATAGGAATTATCCAAGTGTCCCCAGTAGTTTAGAGAGTTTAGTTTATGTTATAATTATGGGAAAGACTTCACTAAGTGATTGAACTTCAGAAAAGAAGAAACAAGGTACTATCGTTCTCAGATCATGTAATTTTTGTGGGCTCGTGACAAAATAAAATTATTTTCAATCAATAAATAAGTTATTTAAACTGGTTCTCTGTGATACAATAGAAGTTCAAACATAAAGCACACAAGGCCACACCAAATGTTCATCAACTCTTTGACAGGAACCACTGGCACTACATTCATCAAAAGCACAAGAGTGTTTGAAAAGATTCACTTTACATGAGCAAAATAAAAGAAACTAGCAAGAAAACAATCAGATCTCTTAAGAATGCTCTATACAGCATTACAAATGGAAAAGAGCAATTTTCCCAAGTGAGAAGCTCCATTTATATAAAAATCCCTTCTCAATTTTAAATAAACCCAATGGTACTCCAAACAGAAGCTTGACATGTTTTTGTTTTCTGAGATAGACAGGAGGCACAAAAGCTATGAAAATATTAAAAACGAATAACAAGAAGCTATGTGGTCTGTCAAATATTTAAATGCATTTCCTTGTTATGAAAATAAAGTCTGGAATAAATGCAAAAAGAGACAACTAATTCACCAGATCATCATAAAGTTCAAAAATAATACACGTATATATTGGAACCAATAAGTGGTAAATCTGACATTTCCAGTCACTGGGAAATGGTATTTTAGTCAATGAATACAATTAAGAAAAATAGTCATCATAGGAAAGAATAGTTTGAATTTGTATTAATCTATATATTAATGAATGATAGAATACAATAGAAGTTTAATAATACTGGAAAGAAAATTAAGAGAAAAGAATTGAAATAGAAGCAATACAGATCAGAAGAGTCACACAAAACAATTCAGGTACAGCTTGCAAATTGATGAATATTCTCACTTTCTCCTATATTTTTGGTGGAGGCACAAAATAATTTTAAATAGGCACACATCATAATCCAGTAATTTTATTTCTAAGATTCTATTTTATAAATATTTAGTAAAAATGTGATTCAAATTATAACCCTAGAAACAAAAATCTGTAAGGAGTAACTAAATCATAATACAGTTACAGAATGGAACTCTGCAGCCATCAAAAAAATCAGTTAATTAATTCCCAATATGTCCTCCATACACTGCAAAAAAAAAAAAGCTGTAAGGGCTGGAGAGATGATCCATCAGTTAACAGCATTGGATGCTCTTCTACAGGACTAGGGTTCAATTCCCAGACACCCATGGCATCACAAAATCATCTGTAAGTCCAGTCACATAGCACACAGACATGCAAGTAAACAAGCATATGTATAAACAAAAATCTAAGAAAAATGTTCTCACTATTATGTAGGCTGCTACAATAAGTAATATTGGTTGGTTACTACAGGGAGAGCAACAAGATTAACTGATGCTGCCCTTGCCAACCACCAATGTTCTTATAGTTATTGTTTGTCTCCAGAAATGAACACCATTTAGGACAGAGAAGCCTGGTTGTAATTTAGATGGATGATGGCTACGGAAGCGAGGCAGATTTTAGAACCAAAACCCAGCATTGAGATATTAAATGTTTCCCTTTACTAACTGAAAACAAAGTGCCTTCTACACACTTGACAAGTTCTACCCTTCCTCCCAAGGCTGACATCTGGCAGTTTAGCAAGAATTCTTAAATCCATACATAAATTTCAATGAAAAACTAGACTGGAGAATATAAAAACACAAGGACTAAAAGAAACAGCTTACACAATAAGAAATGATGATTCAGGTAGCTATTTCAACTAAGAAATATGGGCAGATTATAGAAAATGCATTGCCAGTTTTATGAAACTAAATAAAATAAATGCAAAGCTTGATTGGGTAAAATTATCAAAGAATTAACAAATATAGTATTTAAAACAGAACCAACAAGAACAAAACACCTTAGCACATTATTTCAATAATCAGAGATAAAGGGAAGATAAACACCATAAATACACAGATTAAAAATAGGCATCAGAGGCATGCAGATCTCTGTGAGTTCAAGACCAGCCTGGTCTATAAGAACTAGTTCCAGGAATCCTCCAAAGCCACAAAAAAAATCCCGTCTTAAAAAACAAAACACACACACACACACACACACACACACACACACACACTAGGAAAAAAAGCAGAGAGAAAAAAATGTGTGCAAAGGCCTAGACCCATGTAGTACTATCCACAGATGATAGGGGCACAAAGAACAAAATGTCTCTGAAAAAAAGGGCAGAAAACGTTTATAATTACAGATAATTCTCCACAGATTACAATGAAGAAGAGTTGAAAGGAAACAGTAGGTAAAGAATTTTAGTGACAAAATGTTTGTATTATAAGTGCTTCATACCGAACAGGGTATGAAAGAAAAGTTCAATGCCATGGTCTTTAAGCCAGAGTGAAAAACAAGTCCAACAATATTTAGCTGTATATGAAGTCTTCACATGGATTAGATCAGTTAGTAAAATAAGACAGTTTTTTAATTGTCACAATAAGCAATAATACAAAGATTTGCAAACAAGATAAAAACAAAATGGAAACTCAGTAGAGGAAAACATACTCACCATCTAGCAAGCACCCTCAGGGGCAGGTGAACCCCACAACACCCTGGAATAACCATCACTAAGAATAATGTATGGTAGAATTGTGTCTACGCATCAACGTGGCACAGCTGCCTGAATTCCTATTGTTGAGATTGTTCCTGGTTGAGGAGAGTACAAAAACAATTTAGAAAATCATACACTGGGGATGATGAGTGATAAGGGGAGGTCAGCCTGTAATTGGTCCAGTACCGAAAATAAACACGAAAACTTGGTGATGGGGAGCACTCGAGACATTATCTACAGCCTTTCTTGCCTCATCTCCAGTCCAAGGAAAGGCAGCTTAGAGTTAGAAGAGAAAGGGTCCTAAAAAGCCTTCCTAGGCTTAAATGAAGACAGTTTTATTTTCCTGTTGTAGATTATTTTATCTAAGCAAATATGTTATATTTGTTTATGCTAAGAATATCACTTTAATTGCGTAAAGCTTTGTTACTGTCGTTTATGTTGCATTTGTTTAATTATGAAAAGCTGTTTCACCTTGCCTGCCTAAGGCACTGATTGGGCTAATAAAAGAGCTGAATATCCAATAGCTAGGGATAAGTGACACTGGCAGACTGACAGAACAAGTAAGATGAGAAATCTAGGCTAGAGAAGGAGGGAAGAAAGAGGGAGATACCTAGGACACGAAACTAGGCAGAAGACAGACAGTACAGTGAAAGTTAGAGACACTAAGGAAAGGTAATAAGACTTGAGGCAAAAGGTAGATACAGAGAAACAGGTTAGTTTAAAAAGACAGACAGAAATGAGTCTAAGCCAGGCAGATCATTCTAAACTAGCAAGCCTCTGTGTCATAATTTGGGAGCTGATTGTTGGCCTAAAAGGAAAAGCCTAGTGCATTCCCCCCCTTTAATAAACAAGTAGAATATTCATAGATCTGGCTACAGCAGGTAACAGTAAGAAATACAGGGTGCTATTTGGATTATTTCCCCGAATCAATGTATTGTTAGATAAGGTCTTTATTCCATAAAAGAAAACTGAGTTCAGATTCTCATTTTGATAACTTAAAAATATAATGTAAGTTCTTTGAACATTCCTCCCATTACAAAGGAGGAGTCCAAGTTCCTCCACCTTGAGTACATAACAATTCTTTCAATGAACAGGAACAACCATGATGCTGTATGGATTTTCAGTCTATGTCAAGTAAACGAGCAAAGAAAACATGCACAGCTCTCTCTATCTTGGGACACATTTGGCCTGGAACTCTGACTACCCCTAAGGTCACTAGTGTTCTTTGCTCTCTGAATCTTCCCAGCTCAGTAGCAATGAATGAACAAGGATGACATCAAATGACTCAAAAGTCACCATGTGACCACAGTATGTGTGAAGCCCTCTCAGCTGAACAGAGGGCCAGGATACTGTTTAGAGATAGAGTGTTAGGTGTTAATAAATTATTAGAATACTTATATATTAGTTACCATCATGATTGCAACCTCAAAATATCTGAGAAAAGAAGTTTAAGGGAGAAGAAGTTCATGTTGGGCCACAGTTTGAAGATGCTATTGTCAGTGGAACCTGTGCTGGCAAGGGCAGAATTAGATGTGGCAGAAAGTGCTAGAGAGACAGCATGTTGGTCCCATCCTGTGCATAATCAGGAGAGAATGATGCATGCTAGGGTCCCTTTCAGTCAGTCCTGGATTCCATCCACAACATTCAGGGTCTTTTTTGTTTGTTTGTTTTGTTTTGTTTTTTCATATTTTTTTTTAAGTTTGAAACAAGCTTGTTTTACATGCCAATCCCAGGTCCTGCACCCTCCCATTCTCCCCTGTTCCCCCCACCAATCCCCATCCCATCCCCTTTTTTCTCCCCAGGGAGGGTGAGGCCTGCCACTCAGAGTCTTCAAAGTCTGTCATAACATTTGGAGCAGGCCCAGGTCCTCCTCTGTGTGTCTAGGCTGAGAAAGTATCCCACTATAGGGGATGGCTCCCAAAGTCCATTCATATACTAGGAATAAATACTGATCCACTACTAGAGGCCCCATAGACTGCCCAGTCCTCCTAACTAACACCACATTCAGGGGGACTGGGTCAGTCCTATGCTGGTTTCCTGGCTATGCATGAGGTTCCCCCTTGTTCAGGTCAGCAGTTTCTGTGGGTTTCTCCAGCCTGGTCTGGACCCCTTTGCTCATCACTCCTCCCTCTCCACAATTGGATTCCAGTAGTTTGGCTCAGTGTTTAGCTGTGGGTGTTTGCTTCTGCTTCCATCACCTACTGGATGAAAGCTTTAGGATGGCAAATAAGGTAGTCACCCATGTCATTATCAGGGAAGGGCATTTAAGGTAGCCTCTCCACTATTGCTTAGATCAGATCGTTAGTTGGGGTCATCCTTGTAGATCTCTGGACATTTCCCTAATGCTAGATTTCTCTTAAAGCCTGTAATGGCTCCCTTATTGTGGTATCTCTTTTCTTCTCTCCTCTATTCTTTCCCTGATTCAATCTTCCTACTCCCTCATGCCCACCTCTCCTCTTCTCTTCCTCATAACTCCCCACCCCATGCTTGAAATTTGCTTGGGAATTCTTGACCCTTTCCCTTTCTTCAGGGGACCATGTATGTCTCTCTTAGGGTCCTCCTTGTTTCCTAGCTTTTCTGGTGCTGTGGATTGTAGGCTGGTAATCCTTTGCTCTACATAAATTAGTAGGGCATTCCATTTTTCTATTACTTTTGCATAAAATCAGACCTGAGCGCTATGTCTAAAAACCAGATATGAGTGAGTACCTACCATGTTTGTCGTTTTGCAACTGGGTTACCTCACTCAGGATGGTTTCTTCTAGTTCAATCCATTTGCCTGTGACTTTCAAGATTCCATTGTCCTCCACCCCCACCCCCATCCCCATTGTGGAGTACTCCATTGTGTAAATGGGCTCAGGTCTGATTTTATGCCATTAGCTTTGTGGCACTGAGCATGTCACTGGACTCTGCTAGTTCTGTCACCTGCAAGGTGAGAATAGTAACCAAATTGCCTCCCTAATGGCAAATCTCAAAGAACAAAAGTAATAGAAAACTGGAATGCCCTACTATGTTACATTTCTCATAAACTTACCATGTTAGAGAAAAAACTTTATAATATGCAGGGTATCAGAGTAAGCTTCATCATAGGCTTAAAAAACTTAAGCCAAAGATTAAGTTAATTTTGTTTTGTAAGGAAAATTAAAATTCATTAGTATGTGTACATATTACCTCTCCCAGTTTAGAAATATTTTAAACTTTCCCTCACATTAATAGATGCTCAAAATGTTAGAATCTGATTTGTGATTTCAGGTTCTTAAAAATGGACTTTATTTTTAAACAGGTTTAGATTTAGAGAAAAACATATGATAGCATAAGATATTGGATGTGTCCCATGCGTAGGGGTCCAATTTTTATTATCACATGTTACATACAGTCAATGAACCAACATAGATACATTGCTAATGACTAAGGTCCTTCATATGCACCCATTTCCTGTTTTGTTTTTCCATAACATGATTTTATATTTCCTTCTAGGTTTTTTCCATAATGCCATATGACATCTGGTTTTGGTATCTGTCACATTTCACTCATGTCCCTTGTGACAGGCTCTTGAACCTCCCTTTCATTTGATGACTTAGATAGCTTTTAAGCGAGTCGACCAGGTATTTTATGAGCTGTTTCTATAATGAAAATCATTATGTGTTTTCTTCCTGGATGTCCTAGACTTGCTGGGTTTGTGAGTAGAGATATCACAGAATACTGCTCTTATCACAGTAGGTCAAGGTGTATGCGAACAATATGTTCTATGACTGTCGATGAGATCTGGATAACTGTACTAAAGTAACTGTCACAAAGTAAGCTCACTGAGAAGTCATTATGAGAAGCTTACTTCAGTGAGGGTTTATGCATTTGCTCCTTTAAGGAAGGATTATCTACATAAGCTATTCAGAATTCTATATGGAAGAAATATCTATTCTAATTGATTGACTGATTGACTTAATAATTTATCATGTCAATGTTACTATGTCAGTGTTGTCTAATACTATGTTATATTATTTCTTGAATGAATCCAGCTATTCCACTTGGTTCCTGTGTGTTTCCATCCATACACATCACTATGCATATGACATTACAATATCCCTTAGATTCATCTTCTATATTCCCTGCCAATTTCTAGAGTTAATCATTTCACTAATGAGTTCTAATTATCATGAAGTTGTGTTTTCATGAAAACATGTAATATATTTACACATCGTGGCTGTGCAACCTAACATAGAATAAAACAAATATTTTGATCTTACAAAATTACATAAGCAGAAGAAAGACTGATAAGGATCTGGTACTAATACACTGGAAATCTTCATAAATTGACATCATGGAAATTAATAATGATTCATAAAGTGTTTCTTACAAAGGCTTTATTGGTAACAGTTGTTATGGCTTAAATTTATGTCCTTAACTGGCTCATGCTTTGAAAGTTTATCACATCACTGGTCTTACTCCTTTAGGAGTCTGTAGATCCTATAGAAGTTGAGAACTAGCTGATTGAAGGAGGTGTGTATTAGGGCAGACCTTTGAAAGTTACTCACCACACTGTGGTTCTACCTTTCCTCTCTTCTTTCTAGTTAACTATGACGTGAATATCTTTGGTCACACTCCCCAACACTATGATCTGAACCCCTGCACCATGGCTTCCCAGCCATGATGGACTTAAATCACCGGAAATTATGAGAGAAAATAGACCTTTCCTTCTTCAATTTGTTTGTCAGGTATCTTAGTCAAAGAGACACAAACTGGTACCACATTGGATCACTATTGTAAAAAAAAAAAACTTGTCCAAGTGGTTCTTGGGTGCTGGAGACTGGTTTTGAGGAGAAATATACTTGAGTATAGTAACGAAGGAGGTCAAACTATTCCAGCATGCAACCCCCTTGCTGTTTGGTGTCCATGGACCACTGACTTCATAGGCATGCACAACTATAGGCTATGGGAGCTTCTGTGGTTTTTGAGAAAAGCCAGAAAAGTCAGGCAATTTGTAATGGAGATGGATTCCCTGTGAGGGGTCCCTGACAGGAAGATAGGTGAAGTTCTATGGATGCAGACTAAGGTGTGTTGAAGACCCCAAGATTTTGATGACACCAGGAACATGGAAAGTCTGAAAAAGAAAGTGAAGGTCCCAAGTGCAATTATCAGCAACTGAGGCTACACACGTGGCAGACGACAATAGTGGAAGGGTGGAGTATCCTAAGCCACTAGAGCCTACAGGACACCAAGTGTTGTGGGCCTTGACCATGGAGATTCAGAATTTAATGTTGCCCTGCTGGGTCTGGGAACTGTTTTGGTCAAACCCTTCTTAGCTGTCCTTCTGTTCTTCCATTGGGGGACGGAAATATTTATCCTGGGCTAGTTTATAATAAAAGCAAATAAAGGGCTTATAGGTAAGAGTCTGTCTTGTTCTCAGAAGAGACTATGCTGGAATTCTCAACTGTACTGGGAATGTTAAGACTTTGGGGACTCAATGTTGAATAAAATACATTTGTATTACAAGGCAGTCATGCATGTTGAGAAATTCTAGTTTGGATCTGAAACATCCCACGAAGTCTTATGTTTTGAATTCTTAGTCCCAGAGACTGGCCAATTTGGAGAGCTAAAGGAGCTTCAGGAGAGTCTTGCTACAGTTTGAATGTGAACTATCTCAGCACAGGCGCAGTTATTTAAACATCTGTTTGGCAGCTGCTGGTGCTGGAAAGGTTTTATTCAGCATAGACTTGCACATCATTGTCTATCATAGCAGGAAATCAGGACAGGAAATCAAACAGGAAGGGAACCTGAATGCAGGATCCACAGAGGGCTGCTGCTTACTTCATGGTGTGCTGAGCCTTCTTTCTTATAGAATCCAGGACCACCAGCCCAGGGATGCCACCACCTACAACAGGGTGGACTCTTCCCTATCAATCACCAATTAAGAAAATGCCTTGTAGCCAGATCTTATGGAGGCATTTTCTCAATTGAGGTTCCCTCCTTACATATAACTCTAGTTAGTGTTAAGTAAACATAAAACTATCAGGAGAGTCACGCTAGTACAATTGGATCAACAGGGCAGGCCCAAAAGGGAGCTATATATTCCTGGCCTGAACAACTGCTTCTCAATCTGCCAAGGTGTTAAGGAACTGATGTCTTACAACCCTACTGCCATGAGCTCCTCATTCATTCTTCACATTAGGACCTGAAACTAGAGCCAGGCTTCATTTTCTTTCCATAGATTGCATCTGTCAGGAATGTGACACAGATCCAAAATAAAAGTAATATCACTTTAGCTGAATGCAACAGGTCACCAGTGTGAGCCTTTGACTCCAAATCATCTTCAGAATTCTAAAACATCAAATACAAAGTCGCTAATGGAAAAAAAAAAAAAAAAAAAAAAAAAAAGGCCTGGTTACTGATCCTAATCCTAGCCCTGCTCTCTGCTTCCTTGGCAGCCATGATGTGAAGAGCCTCCACCACACACTTCATCTGCCATGAACACATGAACAGAGATACTCTACCATGCCACACTGAAACCCTAGGGTACTGTGAACCAAATCGAGTCATGACTTTCATAAATGCTTTTTGTGGTGTACTATGATCAAAATGACACAAAACCAATTAATAAACTAGTAATCATTACAGCAGAGGTAAAGAAAAAGTCCTCTACATGTGTGTGCCCCCGTTGATCCAAATTTTCTCTTATGGTACATACATTAGTCAGCTTGGATGCAAGACTTAGTGTTCATGCAACCAGCCTCACTTTTAGTTTATCTCTTCTTGGAAAGAGCTTTCCCAAATACACTGCTGAATAATTTGAAAAAGTTATAGATTAGAAATATAGCTTTGATATTTTAACTTAAAAGGAACACAATTAAATTCATAGTGCAGTCCAAACTCATCATTTTACAAAAGAGAGAGAATCCAGACCTTTCTGGATGAAAACATATTCATCAAGGGTTATAAAAACAAGATTATAAGCCAACTACTTCACCAAGACTACGGTTCCTTGACTATCATACTGGCTCAAGAAGAAACAATTATATTATTAGGATACATGAAGGTGGTTATAGACAAGGGCATGAAAATTTCCTTATAGCGATGTTAATATTTTGTCATCTTTTACTAAAAATAAAATGCTAAAACTGACAGATTTGCCAAGTTTGCAAAAAATTCAAGGAATTATCTCTTTTTAGTAATTAAAAATTTGTGGCAGAGATATAGAGGTTTTCTTTTTATTGCTGTGATAAAACACCATGACCAAAAGCAGTTTGGGGAAGGAAGTATTTGGTATATCCTTTCCAATCAAGGTTCGTCACTGAGGAAATTCAGGGAAGGAATTCCAGGCAAGAACTGATGCAGAAACTGTAGGTTAATACTGGCCATGTCTTGCTCCTCATGGCTTGCTTAGTATGCTTCCATATATAACCTAGTACCACCATGGTGTGCAGGGCACTCCCACAAAAATCATCAGTCAAAAGTGCCCCACAGATTGTCCTTATGGCAATCTGACAGAGGATTATTCTCAACTGGGGGTAATTCCCCAAGATTACCTTAGCTGTGTCAAGTTGAGACAAACACAATACTAACAGCATAGATGACTCTGTAATTAAGAATGCTTACTACTCTTGCATAACACCTAGGATCAGTGTCACAGGTCACAACCATCTGTAACTCTAGTTCTAGGGCATCGAACACCTTCTTCTGACCTCTGCTTTCACACAGTACACGCATACACATGCAGGCTAAGAAATAAAGCATAAAAAAGCTTTAAGCCCAGGCAGTGGTGGCCCATACCTTTATCCCAGCAGCTGGGAGGCAGAGGGAGACAGATCACTGATCTACAGAGGGAGGTCCAGGACAGCTAAGACTATACATAGAAATCCATAGAAAAAAGAAAATATTAATTTTACTTTATATTAAAAACTATACTTTCAAAATTCCAATGTCTTTTATTTAAGACTTACTATCATGAATGCATGTGTATTATTCTGACATTTTTAGTAAATAAGCATGTTGCATGACTATTTGTGTGTATTTTATTTATATAAGTGATATCATGCTCTACTTTACCTGTCTTCTAAACACTTTGATATACATATATGCTGATTGGGGTTGACATTCACTTATTTTAATTGGATAGTTGTATTATACTTTATCAAGATAAAAAAGTTTATTTCCATGGGTACCAATTTTTCCACCTTTATATTATAGCTTATATATTTTCTTGAGAATATTTTAGAAAATATTTCTGTATCATAAATATGGAAATAAAATTATTCTTTGAAGGCTATGTGTATCTTACATTTTCCTGGACTGTCAAATTACTATCTCAAGTATATCAGTGTATCTACCCACCGGCAATATTTCTGAGTTTCTAAAAAATTATATCTTGCCAAGACTTGTATTACCTGACTATTTTTGTCCAGCTGATGTGTGTGAAATGATATTTCACTTTGGTTTAATTTGCACTTCCTAATTAGTGGTTAGCTTGAATAGCTAGCTTTTCAGTCTACTGGGCATTAAGCTCTTGTCTGATAAGTTCTCACCAGAGTCCTTTGCCTATTTTGTTCTTGCACAGTTTGTGGGATCATTTTCTTGTATTAAATTGTTATTCTTTATAAATTATCATCTTTTGTTGATTATAAAGGTACATATTTCAAATGGTTACTGTATTTATTTAAGGTATGCCACATAACTTATATATATGAAAAATAGGTATTATAGTCAAACAGACATACCCATTATCTGCCATCTAAAATATTACTCTCACTAAATTTCAAATATATAACAAAATATCTTTAATCATAGCATAATTCTCAAAAAATAGACATGACTTACTCATTCTATAGGCTTATTCATGTTATATTAACTATAACATTATACCTTATACCTTTTGGCTTCACCTTTTGCCTCTTTTCTCCCCTCCCTTATCCCTGGAGATTAAAATACTTTGAATATCTATGTGTTTCACATTTTAGATTCCATAAAACAAGATCCACCACTTAAATCCGTACTGTCTCAGGTGGCAGGATCACCTTCTTTATAACAATGAATATTCCATAACATACACCATATCTTATGAGTATGTCTTTTTATTCACACTTGTGCTTGTTTACATCATTTTCTATGGTGAACACCAAGGCAGTAAATATGGGAGTAAGAATATCTCTGTGTTGATTTAGTTTGGATAAGCCTAGGAAGACAATTATATGGTTATAACACAGTTCTGTCTTTAAGGTTGTGTTGCGAATCCCACACAGACTTTGTGATGACTCAAATAACAATTTATAAGAATTCACAGTCTCACCAGCACCTATTGTTTCCTACTTTTCTACTAAAAGCTATTATAATAGGCATGAAGTGAAACATCATCATGTTTTATTTGCATTTCCTTAAGAATTAGGTATGTTGAATAACTTAGCACATAGCTGGTGGTGATTTTAATTGATTTTTGTAAATACATTTTAAGTAAAATATAATTACTCCATCTCTTTCTTACCTCCAACCCACCATGTCCCCTACTCTCAAATACAGCCTCATACTTAGGAAAACACATCAGAAAATAGACTGACTTCTCAATAGAAATGTTAAAAGACTAAAGACTTTGAAGCAATGCATTCCAAATCCTAATACCATAACAGTCAACCTAGACTAATGTAGCTAGCAAAACTAACAGCCATAGTTGGAGAAAGAAAAACTGTCCATGACATAAACAACCTATCTAAATATAAAGAAAATGCAGGAAGGATTTTTGGACCTGACAATCAGAATGAGCAAAACCAAGAGACTATAGAATGAAAACATATGAAGATATAATTACTGAAAAACGAAATACTACTGAGAACAAAACTACCAACACCAAAACTCAACAGCACAATGACTACAATCAACACACACCTTTCAATAATAGCTTTAAATGTTAATGGCCTAAATTTCTAATTAAAAGGGGAGTCATGAATGCCAGATTTACTGTTCTAAGCTTCAATATGACTGACTACACAGACTCTCAACAAAATGATGTCAGTAAGCATTCATATACCTCTGTTGTCATGTTTTAATTGACTGGATGGACTATGCAGTGACTTGAATAATCAACATCTCACATAAGCATATGTTTTTGTTTTTGTTTTTTTTTTAACGCTGAGTCTCCCATTGGTAGCACTGTTTGGGAAGTTAGGGAACTTTTAGGAGGTATAGCCTTGTTGAAGGGAATTCATCACTTTCAGTGAAGCTTGATCATTAATAGCCCCACCCAGCGTCCAGCAAATCCTCTGCTTCCTGCATTGGATGCAGATGTGAGCTCTCAATTTTATACCCTGGCCATCCCCTGTCATGCCTCCATCATCATTGTGAAATCTCCCTCTCGAATGATTTGTCCTGAAAAACTGTGAAGCTGAATTTTAAAAGTAAGTGACTCATTTTCTGGCAGAGGAAATTTCAATCTAGCATAGTATTCAGGTCCTGATTACTACTCATTGCTCTTCTCTGGGTAAGAATGAAGGGAGGACCAATGGAGAAGACAGATGTGAAACATGTGAAATAATACTGTGGACAAGAAATAAGGGCAATTAAGGTGAGACCTTGATGGGAGATGTCATTCTGCAAATATATTTCTCTTATTGGTTAATGAATAAAGCACTATTGGCCAATAGGAAAGCAAGATTGGTGGGACTAGGAGACTAGGAGGAGAGAGAAAGTAGTAGGGAGGATACTCAAGATGGAGAACCTACGTTAGGTTCTCTGGTAAGATAAGACCACGTGGAAACTTAGATTAATAGAAATGGGTTAATATTTATGATAGAGCTAGTCAATAAGAAATGCTAGTAACAGGCTAACAGCATTTATAACAAGTGGAGTGTCTCTATGTGTTATCTGGGGCTGGTGCAGCGATGGGACCTGACTGGTGAGGGGAAAAACAACTCATAACAAGACCTTATGCTTTACACTGGGAAAATAGGAAAGAATTTATGAGAGTAAAATTCCACTCATTGAAGGCCCCAGCTTGTACAAATGCATTTGGAAGTAGAGATAATGGAATAAATATATCACTGAAGGGCTTCCATGGTTAATTCAGAGAACTGTATTCTTATGATTTCCAATTGAAATACATAGGCCAATTCAGCTTGTTTTTCAGAGAGAGAGAGACATACTAAATGTTGAACTAGCAAAAATAACTTTTCAGGATCATCAGGAGTGTGCTGAGTTTGCTGGCATGCTGGTGCATAAAAGAAAGAGGACGATGGAAACTTGCATCACAAAAACAAGTTCCAGAATGCCAGTGAGGCTATGCATATGGGATCATATTTCTTCCAAGGCTGTGCAAGGACCTTCCATTAACCTATTATAGATAGGCTAAGTTGTGATGGAGGTCCCAGAATGTTGGAAATATAAGCAATATGGGATAAAAGTTGCAGGCATGCAGTTGATCTGGCCCAAGAATGAGATCTCGTGTACCACATCCAGCAGAGCTGCAGAGAAAGGGTTACCCAAGTACTTTGGAGCCAAGTTTATGCCACCAAGAACCTTAGATCTGGACATGAAGCTGCAGGGTGTAATGCTATCTCTTCTGGATTTCAGTCTGTTTTCATCTAGTCCTTCCTTTCTGTACATTCATTCCTCACTTCTGGAAAAGGAATGTTTGTCTACGCTATTGGACACTGGAAGTATGTCACTTGTGCTTCTGTTCTTACTAGATCACATTTAACATGCAGTTTGAAGCCTCACAAGAGACCGTACACTTCCAGCTTCTGAGCAATGTTCAGTTTGTTAAGACTTGTAGGGCTTTTGGAGATGACATGAAAACATTTTGTATCACCAGCCTTTTGAGGTACTATGGTGTGTGTTGCACTGAAAGGGGCTAATGGCTAACCGTCATTGTCAATTTGATTGAATTTAGAATCACCTAAGTGCTACAACTCTGGTCATGTCCATGGGTATTTGCAGAAGGGTTTACTTATGAAGGAATAAATACTATTTTTTTCTGACACTGACCCTATTTCTTCCTCCAATTTTCCTTTAATTGTTTTTGTCATTGAATCAGGTGTAAAGTTGTTTGTATTTCTCAGCTTCTTTAAACACAGGTATTTATCACTATCAATTCTCCTCTTGAGAGTTTTTGTTGCATCAACCTACATTTTAATATGTTGTATTTATACCTTTGTATCAATGCTTTTAAACTTTAGCTTTGAATTTATTCTACGAATCATTTTTCTCCAAGAACATGTTATTGAGTAAACTTTACAAATTTCTGAATTTTCTAAGTTTCCTCATATAATCTATTTCCAATTTCCAAACATTGTGGTTGGAGAATATGCTTAATATAATTTTATCTTCTTAAGGGTATTGACTTATTTTATGACCTAATCTATCATTTCTCTCAGAGATGTTGCTGTGTGCTTGAGAAGATCATCCATTCTGCTGATTGTGTGCCTATATTTTATTTCTGCTTCTTCTAAACTACTCTGAAAGTCCAAAGTTTCCTTATTGACTTTCTGTCTGAAGTATCCATTCACTGTCAAAATATTAAAGTCCACTATACTAGTGTAGGGCAAAATTTTCCTTATATTTGTTTTGAATATTTTAAAAAATCTGAAGATAGAGCATATATCATTTCAATTATAATATTTTTATGATAAATCATTTTATTTATGTTTACGGGGGGAGTAGTTAGAGGACATCTTGCAGGTAAATGTTAAGACAACACAGCTAGGAAGTGGTCCATTGGAAGCTGTATCACATAGGCTTTGAGTCCAAATGCATTGGCCTTTTTGTCTGCCAGATATGCCCATTTTTCAGTTTGTTTCACCAGTGATTTATAGAGTTATAAAGCTTGGGAGTCTTGTGTGCACCTATGTTCTGCTTCTGTAATCCTGTTAGCAATGCCCCCAGCAGAGGTGAATGTTCTTAACCCTTACCTGGCCTGGTTCTCAGGAGCCACCATCTCCCGTCCCCCATTCACATCACTTTACCCTTAATGTAAAATGTGATTAGCTGGTAGTTTTAAAGATGGAAAACTAAACATGGGACAAAAGAAAAAGGAAAGATAAAAAAGGAATTAAGAATTAAATTTGTTGATAACTTAGGACTCCAGTTCACATTACAGAGTCTCTAGCCCTCACTCTAAGAAGCCAGAGTCAGTAGTTCTTGGGATCAAAATAAAGCACAATGTCTATGTCTGGAGTTTGTCTTGGCTCCCACCTGAGACAGGGGAAGGTGGCATTTGGGACTGTATGCAAATGTGAGCTGTCTTAGCCTCATGGTGGCCCTTTTTCAAATGAAGCTTATAGCTCACAGCATATTCTCATGTTCCCTTGATTACACCTTAGGTAGAATTATAATATTTAACTAAATCATCACCAGAAACATTTGCCTCATCAGAATTTTGTCTTAAATTTATTTTGTCTGATAAGTATAACCCTCTCTTTTCAATTGTTATAATTTTTATTAAGTATCTTTTTATACTATTCACTTTTAAGCTGTGTATTTTTAAATTAGTGTGATTCTCTTATAGGCTGCATACAATAGAATATTTTTAATTTCCTTTAAGTGAAGAACTTAAGCCATCTGTAATAAAGGTAACTACTAGGACTTTTGTTGGTAATACATTCATACCACATCAGTCCAATAGTAAATGTCATATAAAAGTAACCAATTGTTCACTTATGTATCTGATTTCTTTTGTTCCATGTAAGATGCATCCATACGCTTAGAAGTAGAGGTGTTCATTCTTTGTATAGATAATTTCCTTTCAGTTTGGTGTTCATTTGTTTGTTTGTTTGTTTTTGATATACAGTATTACTAGGTAGCCCAAGCTGGCCTCAAATTTATGATTCTCCAGCGTATGTCTTTAACTGAGCACTAGGATTATAGGCATATACTACCACACCTGGGGTAGTTGGCTTAGAATGACAGAAATATCATAATTTAATATATTTACTGCTATTCGTAGTACCGAATGTATGAATCTTCTTGGCTATAACATAGGTATAAATTTAGAATAGATATTGCTACTATGTTTGCAAAGTATCACAAATTACATTCCCAACAGCACAGAGGTAATATTGAAATCCAACATCCAAATTTGACAGGTCTTTTAAATTTTAGTCAGTATTCAAAAATTACCAGCATCTCATTGTTCTATGCAGCATCAATATCCCCTAATTATCTTGACATTTACAACTTTTTACCTCTGACATGAAATTTCTGTGTGCCCTGATTATAAAGTTGTTTCCTACAACACTAATCTAAGCATAATTTTTCTAAAATGGTTATTTTTTTCACATTTAGCTTTTTTAACTATGAAAGTATTTTTGTAAATAGTGAGATATACATACCTAGACTTATACATTTCATAGATACTTTTAAATTTCTGAGACCACTTACTGAATAATCCTTTCACATTGTATCGATATGAGGATAGGGGATATGCTGTTTTAATGACAACAGACTTTACTAGCAATCTCTTAAAATTAAGACCTCAGAAAACATTAGAGAAGGGAAAAGCAAACCTACATACTCAGAGTAGAGTAGTGTGCTCATATGGTAATCCATTTGATTATGTTTTCTTTTTTAAGGTTTCATTTCATGAACTTTCTGAATGTTATTACACCATTCTCTTTGATTTATATTTCTATTATGCTTCTGCTATTTCTTTACACTCCTGTCTGTTAGGGTGAATTTGTTAGGCTTATGAAAGGGTAGGAAGAGAAAGTAGAGAGGAGAATACCAAAATTCTGATGTTATCTGGGTATGTCACTCTGGTGAATATCTTCTATCTTTTCTGTCAATCTTAGAAACAGAAGAAACAATCATTTTCCTGTAAGTTTCATTTGGCTGTTTTCAAAAACAGTATTACCTTCTTGTGGTTTTAACACATTCTTTTATGTTACAAAAGGAAACACAGTTCTCTCAAGTTTGTGTATTTTCTGCAAGTTCTCTGTTTCCTCTTATAGTCTGCAATTGCAGGGGCAGATTTCCATGGAACCACAGATTAGGTATTATACTTTAATGTTTTTGCAAAGAATTCTGCTATAGAATCATAGGTATTCCCATCCCATGACTAACATTTGCAGTTTGGCTGCCATTTCAGATTTAACAATAAATAATAAAATGGAGCTGTGGCTCTGTAACTTGTTAAATATAAAGACAAGGATTTTAGTTTTGTACTAAAGACTATTTATTATTATTATTATTATTATTATTCACTCAAGTTCCAGGAAGAGTAAACTCCGTTATTACTAAATCCTGGAAATGGGTTTTCTCCCTTGTGAATACTTCTCTCCTCCTAGAATTTCAAGGGCTTTAGCTTTTGTATTATTACTCCAAGGTCATTCAGATCCCAGGTTTTCCACCCAGTTCCCAGATGAGTTTTAAGTACAGTCTTCATTGCAAAAATGAGAGTTCTGAAACTTACATGGCAAATGGCTGCACCTTACACTCTGGGGAATCGGCTGGTCCTTTTTTTTTTTTTTTTTTTTTTTTTTTTCTTTTGATAGTATGGCAAATCTCTTCCTTAATACTTCCTTAAATATTCCTTTGGAGTATTTAAAAGTATTGTATTTTTTGTTTATGGCAGCAAAATAATCACTGGAGCTGGTTTGTTTCTTCTTTATAATGGAAACTTCTTATTGGACTAATTGGCTCTCCACATGGAATGCACACTCTAACAGCTTGGAGGGACTCCATACAACAGCAGAACCCAACAACTTCAAGAAATGATTCATGAGATACTTTCAAATTATATGAAATTGAAAGTGTTTAGAATGTTTTCTGTCACAATCGTATTCATGTAGTTAGAGTGATGGAAGATCAGATTGCTTTCATTCATTTAATGTCCATTAATGTATGTGTATGAGACAAAGAACATATCACATATTATTTCAATGTCTGATGTTCTATGTTTTCAAGTACATAACAAAATATGCATTTTATGATTTACTAGAACCTGCCATCTTTAAAAGTATTTTTAAATGTTTTTATTACTTTTGAGAATTTCATACATGAATATAATGTATTCTCATCCCATCATCCACACTTTTCATTCCAAATCCTTCTATATCTTCCCCTTTACTCTCCCTAATCCATCTTTTTCTTCTATGACTATTATTTTTCATATGCACATATGCATGCACACACTGAGAGACAGAGAGAGAGAGAGAGAGAATAGAGACAGAGAGGTCTTATTGAATCTAGGTAGTGTTGCCCACATGGCATATAGGACTGAGGTGCTTGGGTATGACCTGAAGAAAATTCCTTCTCTCTTTGCAAGAAGCTATTGACAGCTTCTGGCTCTTCAACTGCGAGTGGGGCTTTGTGAGCTTTTCCTTAGCCATGCTAGATATCAATTGGTATGGCCTTCTGCCAGCAATCACACTGCTCAAAAGTCATGGGCACAACCTGCCCATCATGCCCAGAAGACAATATTTATAGTGGCTCTCACAGTCCTGTCTCTCAATCTTTTGCCCCCTCTTCGGTGACTTTCCCTGGAGAGTAAGAGTTTGTGTTGTAGATGTCCCATTTAGGAATGGGCACTCCACGTGGATTTAAGGTTGGCACTTTGACCATCTCTCTGTAATGGTCTCTGTCTGCTGAAAAAAGAAGCCCTTTGATGAGGAGTAAGAGCTATACTTACCTCCAAGTATGAGGATAACTATTTAGACTGCAGTTGGATACTAAACCACTTTAGGAGAATGGTAGTAGTCCTTTCTCTTCTAAGGTCCATGACCTCTCCAGCCACAAGGTCCTTGGTTAGTTTTATGGCACAGGCATGTATTTCCTAGTGTTGAGCAGGCCTTAGGCCCAATCAGACACATGTTTTTATTTTTTGTTTGATATTTGCTTTGTTTTGTTTTTCAAGACCAAGTTTCTCTGTGTAGCTTTGGAGCCTGTCCTGGAATTTGCTTTGTACACCAGGCTAGCCTCGAACTCACAGAGATCCATCTGCCCCTGTCTCCCAAGTGCCAGGATTAAAGGTGTGTGCCACCACCAGCTGGCCAGACACCTGTTTATTACTGACCCTCCTCCCCAGACAATATTACTGCTTCCATTGGATCACTGGGTCAATAGTGACCTTTCCAAGTAAGCTATTAATGCAATCTGCAGGATTTACTGCTGGAAAGGACTGTTAATAAATTTATTCCTCCAGCATCTTACATCTTCTGACACTGAAGGGAGTAGTGTCTTCAGCAATCAGGTTTTACCTTCAAGCTTTGAAAAACAACTGAGGGCCATGACAATAGCCTGTATTATTTGGGGAGGGGGCCATATCTTATCTTGAACTTCCCTAACCAACAACTTGAAGAGAGTATCCATCACCACCTAGTACTGGGCATTTTGTTTGCTAGTTTATAGCTTCTGGGGAGAGAATTATCCCCTATGATGGGGTAGCTCTAATTAAAGAAAGCTTATAAAGTAGTGTTTCCCTATGACTTCTTCAAACATCCCAAGTACTATTAACACCCCCCCCAACACACACAGTCCGACATTATCCTCCCAAGCTTCCCTTAATCCACCTTTCCTTAACACGAGACAGTGATGGGAAACAAGAAATGTAAGCAGACAGAAATAAAAAAAATGTTTTCTTTTAGCAATCTGAAATGCTGCAATATTTAAAGTTAGTCACATGAGTTTATTCTTTCATATATGAGGAGGGCATAAAATGTTTGTGGAATAGTAAGTTTTTGTTTTGTCTTAACACAAAGAAAAAGACATAGTCTCCAAGAGATTTAAGAGTTACTCCTACATCTGTTTTTAAATATTTTAAGACACGGTGACTGTGCAGTGACTCCTAAATGTGTTGTCTAAAGTCACTCTCACCGCCTACTACATTCCTTAAACTGCCTTAGTCCATACTGCATTTTATAAGAAAGGAATGTGTTTGTTTCAAAATTAGAGTGTATGTTGCGTATAAAACTCTAGCTGTCTCATGAAATGATGTGAATATGTACATGTATAGGTCAAAGATTTCACTGATTTGTAGGCAAATTTCAACCTAGTTATCTTGCAGTATTTGTCTGACAAATGATGGAATGAAGTAAATTGTATGGAGCAGGCATAGGCACAGGGAAAGAACAAAGCTAACTGCTCTACAAACCCCACCCCACCCCCGACCTCATTAACATTGTATTCAATCTCCAACGATGCTTAAGTGTGACCCTCAAGTGTGCTTCCTGTAAATGTTCTGGTGGACTAAGGAACTTTATGTGCAATGGATCAGTCCTAGCTACCTGGAGGAGCAAGAAAGCTAAAAATCTGCATTTATTCCCCACAAATAACTCATCCTATTAATAAGACACCTGGATAACTACAGGTCATATATCAGCACCGTCAGCTAACCTTCAGATGCTAAGGTACTGCTGTGGTTAATTTGGACTGCTTTATCTTGACCCCATATATATATTATGATACCAAGCTCTTTTATGATATGTTTTAAAGATAGTATTTCCAAAACATTGACTACATATTAGATGCAGGAAAATCGGTGATTTTATTTATAGATATCCATCATTGCTATCAAACACTGGTAATGGAGATTGAAAAAGGCAACATGTTCTTATTATTTTCATATGTCCTTGGAAATTCAGTAAGCAATGGGTTTGCTCCTCCCACAGAAAAAATAATTTAAATTCATGAGGTCAGCAGGGACTTGAACCATCCAAAGTTTTCAATGACTTCAATCCTGATGGTGATGGTGATTCTGATCCATTAATTCTCAGACGATTTCATGGCATAATTCACATACCTTAAGTCAGCCTGAATATCCATTCATACAAGCAGGAATATATACAAACAAAACAAGTGGTGAAAGTAAACAGAATTAGAGGCATGTATGCCTAACATATATGCATGAAGAGCATTCTACTCTCCTCCAAAGAATGTACAGAAGTGATTCTCTTAGGAAACATTAGATAATGATGACAGAGAGGGAGAACACCACTAAAATGGAAAACTGGGCCAATTGCTGGCATGTATTTAATGCTACTAAGAACTAGCGTGTGGCCCTCTCCTTTACATGGCATGCAAAATGAAGAGGAAATTTCAAAACGTTTGAATATAGTATTACTAAACATATATATATATATATATATATATATATACACACCCACACCCACACACACATATATATATATATATATGTAATATTTGATATATTACCAAAATATCATTGCCAAGCATGGTGGCACAAGCCTGTGATATTAGAATATGGGAGGCTGAAGCAGAAAGATGAGTTCATGGACAGCCTGGGCTATATAGTGAGATGCTGTCAAAACAACAGAAAGTGAGGCAGAGGGAGAGAGCGTAGACTGTAGTTACTTAGCTCTTACTTAAAGCTTTGTTATTTAGATGTTTAAGTTTAACGGGATAAAACAACTTCCAAGCTTCCTTACTGTTTCTGCACTACCATTTGTGCTTAATTGCACACGTGTGATCTTGCAATCCTTTCAGTGCTTAGGGCTTTAAATAAAGATCCTGATCGAGCTTCCATCCTAAAAGTTGATACAAAGACGTTAGATATTAAGAAATAATTTTTGATGAAGCATTTAAAAGAGACAGAGTTTCAATATAAAGGACTTAAAAGGGATGAGGATTCTTCATAAAAGACAAAACAAATAGCTGAAAATTGAAAATGGATCTTAGATGTGAAACAGGGTCAAGTTGGAAAGCAATCTTTGCTGTGTCACAGAGACACCTGCTGGTCACTAAACTGTTCGAGGCTCAAAACCCCACATACATTTGATCCTTTGCTCTTACTACCACACAGGCTTTAGTCTCCCAGAAACTCAAGGCATAATAAGAATGAGGAGCAAACCACATAAAAGGATAATAATTAAATGAATCTCAAGGATTTTTATATTGCAGCTTGAACAAGACATAACTGCCAGCTAAGTAACTATGCTAATTCCATTTTACTGAAGCTGTTTTATACAATACAACTCTAGAAGACACATGCAAGTATAGCACACTTCAGTCCGTCACAGAGGAAGATGGTGTTTTTACTTCTGAGGGTACATTGTAACACTATGGTCCACAAAAAAAATTCAAAATTATACAACAAACATATCTAAGTTACTTGTTTAGGACCTTTTATGTTTGAAAGTAATGTAAACTATGACTTTTGAAGTATTGAAAGTTTATCGTATACTATTTTAAAGGAATTAAACTAACTAACTTGTATACCTAAGTAGATTCATAGTGTGGACATATTTTAATCAACTAACTCATCTAATAGAAAGTATTCATCCACTGTGTTCAGTACTGCATTTTGACACAGACACAGAACTATGAGAAAGTCTCTTTTCAAAGAGCCCAGGTTTTAATTGAATATGTCACTTATTTCACATTAATAATAGTGTGCAATAAATGTCAGTATTTAATTATCGACTAAATTAAGTGATGATTAACCAAAGCCATGTAATGGCTCCTCCATGAGAGCTGTGCTACTCGGGGCAATGGTCCCAGTGGAAATGAGCTCTGAAGGGGCATGAACATACCAAGCTAGATTTGTGTAGAAGAACATCTAGGGAACTTTATTTCATGTGGTTTCCAGAATCTCCTCTTCCCTGGGGAACTGAAGAAGAGTTATAGAAAAACACCAGGAGTTACAAAAAGGAGGTGGCTGATAAAACAAAAGTCATGGACAAGGGGTACATATCTTTAAACACAGTGGTTTAAGGGTCAAGCAAGAAATGTTTGGCTTGAAAGAGTGGGCCAATCAAAAGAATTCTTGAAAGCCTGACAGGGAAATTTGGATTTGATGCCTTAAAGTATAAGATAAGTTTTGATAAATCCAATGAGAGAAATTTAATAAATTCAGTCCTTAAGGAAGATTAGTTTGGCAGCAACATTCACCATAAGTGGTCTAATATGGATTGGTTCCTCTTGAGTTACTTTGCTAACAATATTTGGATTCAAAATTCATCTACAAAGAAAGCATTTCATATATCAATATATATTTTACAGGATGGTTAAATTATTCATTTGGTATCTCTACTAATAATAAATGAGAAAGACACCGAAACCAGAAGTTTAACCAAAGTTTAAAAAATAAAAAATAAAAACTCTTCTAGCCTACTTTTTCACCCTATCATAAAAAAAGAAAACAGAATAATTGCCACTCTGCTTTTATTCATCTATACACCTAGGAAGTATAGGGATATTGTTATTAACTATATGTTTCTGTTATATTTCTCAATTATAATATATATATATATATATATATATATATACCATTTCACTTCATTCTTACAATACCCTTGACACAGAGGCATTATGATCTTCAGTTCAGTAGCTAAGTTCTCTGAGGCTCACAAGAAGTGAAAAACCCCCTCATATTAGATACTGGGATGTGCAGGCAGGTCTTTCTGGTCCCAAAGGTTACGGTCTCCTGCATGATACTACCCAGACAATGATTCTTATTCCTGCCAGTTATCATTATGTCACGCAACAAATTCAAAACTTATTTTGAGCTACAATGATAATATGCCAAACTGGGTGAATTTCTCCAGCACTGATCATGGAAAGCATGAGTACCAATAGCCAAGTCTTGCTAAGGAGTCAAGTGGCAGAATTCCAACTCACAATTACAAAATTCATTCTATGCATTCTAGAGACACAATGGAGCCTGACATTGAATACAAGATAAGAACATCAATACCATCTGATGCATTTCTATGTTTACTTCAGTTACTTCCCCATTGTAGCGGTATCACTCACAAAACTCTATACTCTGCCTTAGATTTACAGTTCTTCATATAAACCACTGACGAATTTTTCAAGGCTGCCTTTCATTTTGCATGATTTTCACTATTACTGATGAGGATATTCCTTCTTGAATATCATATAATCTCTGACATATACTTCTAAATAAGTGAGAAAAAGTATGAGCTGCTCGCTATCCATATGCACAACCCTTTATGATGTCTACAATAAAAAGCAATACAGAGAAGACAGTCATCTGACTTTAACAGCAGAACATGAAATCTCTCACACCCCTTCAGACCCTAACCCATAAATAAGAATTGACATCTCATACATCATCAATTAGTCCAAATTACTGCACACCTGACTGAGTTTTAAAGTTGTGACATAAGACATCTGGAGAATTTAATACTTCCAGAAAAGCATGTCTTAGATAAAATAAAAAGACTCTTATTGAGAAAATAATCTTAGGCATTGAATTCTAAATTCCTAAGAAGTTGAAGAAAATCTCCAAGGAACTAAAGAAATGGATATGATGGGAGATGTCATTCTGTAAATATGTTTCTCGTATTGGTTAATGAATAAATCACTGTTGGCCAATAGGAAAGCAAGATAGGCACGACTAGGAGACAAGAAGGATTTGGGAGGAAAAAATAGGGAGGAGTTTCAAGATGTAGGACCAACAGGGTAGAACTCCAGGCCCTCTCCCCATACAATAAGACCACGTGGAAATACTTAGAGTAATAGAAATGGGTTAATATTTAAGACAGAGCTAGCTGATAAGAAACTAGTAAGTGGCCAACAGCTTTATATCAAATACAGCGTCTCTGCGTGTTATTTGGGGCTAGCAGGCTGGCAGGAAAACATACTGGTAACATGGATATTCTAAAACTCAAGAGGTAAGCCAAAAAGAAGTCACAAAAGCAGAGATGCCCCGGAGGCCAATGTCAAGTTCAACACATCAGATTGTGGTTCGGGGGACAAAGAAGATGATGGTGACACTCACAGATCAGGTGAGACCTTGGGACCTTGGGAAGAACCGTGTGGTCCCAAGTTTGTTACCCTGATCAAGTTGGGTCACCTCACACATTCTTTTTGGATTAACACAAAGAAGAATAAATCTAGACAACACACTTCTTGGGAAGAATAAAGTAAATATATTTGCCCAGAGAAACAACACAATTTAGTACATAGCTGAAATAAAAATATTAGATCATTTGGGAAAACTAAAACTAGAAACAGATCTATGCAGCCTGCAATTAAGTAGATGATAAAGGCCATTGAAAACACTATAGGAATTATGTTCAGTAAACAGTCCTAGACTAGTATATGTACAGAAAAAAAAAAAAGAGTAGCATCCTAACACACTATTTGTCCAAGGATGATTAAAGACCCAATATGAAAGTTGAAAAAAAGATAACATGGAAGAATATTCTAGTAACTTTGGTATAGTTTAGTAGTTAATAACAAAAAAAAAGGGCAAAAATCAACTACATGGCATAATTAATAACTTAGATAATGTTAAAAGACATGCAAATACTTGAGATGTTTATAACACATATGGTCTGTTAAATCCTGATACTTAAGTTACAAAGAACCACTACACTTTGGAAAGGAAAATGATTAGAAAAATGTGCAAATGCATATAAGCAGACAAGAGAAGAGGAAAATAACAAAAACCACTCATTTTTTTCCCCTAAAAGTCAGGAAGATTCAAATACTTATCACTGAGACACATCATTTTCCATTCATCCGACAAGATGATCCAGGCAAGCACGCTGATGTTGTGCTGAGCCTTTTCCTCTCAGGTGACTCTAGACTGTGTCAAGTTGACAGTTAAAGCTGCCGATGTCAACTTGACACAAAAACATATCACTTTAAACTGTACACTTTCATTCCTTGTCCTCTAGTCTCATGTTAATATAATAGTGTGAAATAGTATGACTTTAAAAGGTCTGCAGTCTTTAAAAGTTCCAATGATTAAAAAGTCCAGTGTCTTTTTAAAGGTCCGAAGTCTTTTCACCTTGTACCACTATAAAATAAAGAAAATAAATTAAATACTTTTTATTCTACAAAAAAAACAAGACATAGAAAAAAAAATGAAATCAATATAAACCCAAAACTCTTGTACTCATTCACTGGGCACTCTTCTGGACATCCACTACAAACACAACTTGTCTTATAGGCGAAGGCCTGTTTTTTTTCTATACACCTAGAAATATCCCACATTCATGGCATCTCCAGTATCATGTAGTCTCCACAGCAACTGTGATGGCATCATCACCACTGACCTCTCCACAGGGATTCTGACTCTATCACATGGTGGTAGGTCTCAAGACTCTATCACATGGTGGTAGGTCTCAACTCTTCTCAATGACCCCTTCATATTTTCAAAACCAGCACCATGTATGCGATCTCATGTGTTATTTACCAAGTTCTGCTGTAAGCCTGAAATGCAGACAGACTAGCAAGTCCCCCACTCCCACTCCAACACACACACACACACACACACACACACATTCACACTCAAAACATGCAAAAAAAAAAAAAACCATAAAACCCACCAGATATATACTATGACTCTGAGAAAACACTTCACTATTTTCCCAATGATACACAAAAAGTTTCATATCAATAGTGCTAATCTCTTAGTAATCATAGCCCATTCTTTAGTCCCAGCTGATCAGGACACTCAGATTCTTAGCCAAAATACCACACAAAGGAACCCAAACCCCATTCTGAAACAGTCATTCTTTCTTTGAAGCCTTACAAATCAAGCTTCAATGGGCCACATTTCTCTCAGCATCCTTATCTTCCAAGTTCCTACACAATGCCTATTAGCTTTGAGCACTCGATGGCTTTTCCATCTCAGAGTTCCAAGATCCTCATCATCTTCCAAGAAAATAGTTCAAATGTCCTGTGGCATTTTGAAGTGGAAATGACACCACCACCCCAGGCTCATGAATTTGAAAACATGATCACTGCTTTGAGGCACTATTTAGAGGGCATAAGGAGGTGTAGCACTGATGAAGTACATTAACTGGAATAGTTTCGAGAACTTCCATATCTTAACCTCATATCAATTTGCTCTCTCTGCATATTTGCAAATGAAGATGTGTTGTCTCGGTTTCCTAGTCTATAAATTTTCCTGTTGCTCTGCCTCCCAATGACGCACTCTCTGTGAAACAATAGGCCCAAATAAACTTTTCCATCTCTAAGCTGCCTTTGTCATGGTGTTTTCTTACAGTAATAGAAAGTAAGTATGAAAAGATATCCAGTCAGGTCCACCATGACAATACCCCATTCTTGATACCAATTTCGGTTCCAGCTGAATGCAGTGAGAAAATTTACCATGTGATAAATAACCACGACTAAAAGCAATTTAGAGAGGAACAGGGTTTATCAGCTTTATGCTTCAAAGTCATAAACATGAGGGTACGAAGCCCATTCCTGAGGGCAGGAACTTGGGCATGAACTTAGAAGCAGGAACCATGGAGGAACCCTTTTTGCTGTCTCCCTCACAGGTTCATGCTTAGCTAGTTTTCTTACACAGCTCAGTACCACTTGTCCATGGAATGCTGCCAACATGGCTAGGTTCCAGAATGGGCTAGGACCTCCTGAATTAATTAAAATCAAGATACTCCCCATGAACCTGCTCAAGGCTACTATTAGATAGGCAATTCCACAATGGAGGCTTATTCTTTTAAATGACTCTATGTTATGTCATGGTGGCAGTTAAAGCTATTAGGACAGACCATATATATATATATATATATATATATATATATATATATAATCTTGTATGTATAAAATATTATGTAGGATTAACATTAAACAAAATGCTAATTGGAGTGGTGGCTCACACCTGTAATCCCAGCCTTGGACACAGAGCCAGGAAGTTCACATCGAGTTTTCAGCCATTCTGATAGTAAATACAATGTTTTTTGTTTTGTTTTTGTTTTGTTTTTTTGTTTTTTGTTTTTTGTTTTTTTTTTCAGGGCAGCTTAGACTATGGAGTCAAGACACTGTCTCAAAAAAAAAAAAAAACTGATGGAATATGTCATTCTGTAAATATGTTTCTCTTATTGGTTAATGAATAAAGCAAAGCACTGTTGGCCAATAGGAAAGCAAGAGAGGCGGGACTAAAAGACAAGGAGCAAGGAGGAGAGAGAAAGAAGTAGGGGGGAGATTCAAGATGGAGGACAGAGAGAGAAGAATGCTGAATGCCGGGGCCTCTCTCCGGTAAAATGAGACCATGTGGAAATACCTAAATAGAAATGGGTTAATATTTAAGACAGAGCCAGCCAATAAGAAACTAGTAACCGGCCAACAGAATTATATATAATACAGAGTCTCTCTGTGTTATCTGGGGCTGGCGCAAAAGTAAGACCACACCGGCAGAGTAAAACATGCTCAAAACATAAAACACATAGCAAAACAAATATAAGCATTGAGCGAAAGGTAAACAAAACTGAGTCTAAAAAAAAAAAAAAAATCAGTACTTCCAGTGAGCAGAGCAGAAGGCATAGCCATCTTCTGAAGCATCTCTAAGGAAAATCATCATCTGAAACTGCAAAGGACAGTAACATGAGCAGATGCAGACAGCAGCCACAGAGTGATCAGCCTGATTTAGGAGTGGAACATGCCCTTACACTCTTGAGTTTATAATGCAACAGCTTGTCCATCATATGTTCTGAAGCTACAACTATGGTGGTGACAGTGGCCCTCACAGCCAGCAATGCACCTTACTCCCTTCTATCACAGTCCACAGAAAAGGAAAAAAATGTATGGAAGCATTCACAGCTACTACCTGTCATTATTTTCTCAAGCCAGAGCAGAAACAGTTCTTAGCATTTAGGGGTAATAGCTATTTTGATCAAATTACGCAAAGTAAACATATATATCAGAATTTAAAGTTTAGGTATTTTGATCGGTAAAGTACTTAGAACAAACACTATATCACAACATCCCAAATGTTAGAGTGCCTTGAATCAAAGTAACAAAACTTTTAAAGGGATTATAACAATTTTTGAAAGGAAAGAAACTAAGTGATTTGTAAGTTACGCAGAAAAATAAATTGATGAAAACAGGGAAATGTTAAAAGAAAAGCTAAGTATATTTTTGTCCATCCAGATATAAGTACTTATGATAAAGTTACACTGAAGAAAACAGTATGTTATTGACCTACAGTAATTAAATGAAACAAGTATCATGGAAGAAAAACCTAAGTATATAGGTTTTTGCATGTTACGTTGGTTTCTACATTAAGGACAGAACTTAGAGGATCCTACATGTGAGGCAGGCAGCTTACCACTGTGCTACACCATTCTACCATTTTTATTTTGAGGCAGAATCCTACTAAGTTATGTAGGATGGCTTTGAACTCACTCTGTATAGCTCAAATTGATGTCAAATTCTTACTCTTACCCTGAGGACCTATAAGATAGGTCTAATCCTCTAGGCAGGATTACAGGCCTGTACCACCAGGGGGATATTGTATATATGGCATATTTAGCATTAAAACATATAACAAGTTAACATTATATAGACTGAATATATTGTTGTTTATATATTTAGGAACACACACGTATACATGTATATATGTAACAACAATTAATATTAAAGGTCATAAATTTGAAAAAAGGACAAGAAGGGCTTTGTAGGGGAGGAAAAGGAAAAGGGAAATGATGTAATTATAATTTCAAAAATAATTTAAAAGTAATCAGTGAAGAGTTGGTTGTGGTTATTCATACCTATAGTAGTTGCTATGGTAGAAGGATCAATTGAGTGACTGGGTGGGAAATACTGCTTCAAAACCAAGACCAAGAAAACAAACAAAGCAAAAGGAAAACAAACAAAAAGTATTACAGGAAACAAAACTAAATAAGCTACTAAACTAATACAAAAGAAAGACTAATCAATAAACAATAACTAATTAAATATTGAAGAAGAAAATATAAAATTTAAAAGTAAATCTCACAATGTAATATTCTTCTGCTAAGTCTTTAATCTGGACATGACACATAAGGTAATATACAAAAAAGTATGACAAGCTATAGGAAAATATGCATCATATATAATATAAGCACATCTCTTGAAGAAAACTATATAGGTATTATTATGGAATGATCTTTTTGTACACTGTGAACATGGGTTGTTCTCATTGGTTTAATAAAGAGTTCAGTGGTCAATGGCTACACAGAAAGAGGTTAGGTGGGACTCACAGAAAGGAACAGAGCACTGTGATGAGTAAGCACCGAGGCAGGGGAGAAGTCAGGCAGAAAGTAGAACACATAAAATGGGATAAAGGTAATAAAACCAGGAGGCAGAAAGTAAATTAATAGGAACTGACTAAGTTATAGGAGCCAGTTAGAAACAAGCCTAAGCTATTGTCGAGGTTTAATAATGAATAAGAAGTCTCTGTGTGGTGATTTGGGAGCTGGCTGGTGGGAAGAAAAGTCCACCTGAAAGGTATGTTACATCTGTGCCAGAGACAAATCAAGAAAATATAAGAATCAGGGAAGCTGGTTAGTTTCAGTTTTCTTTATTGTGGTGTCTAAACTTCCTACAATAGGATATAGAAATAAATGTTTTCAGTGGTCCTAAAATTTAGAAGAAGAATCCACATTAATAAAAGAATAAATCTAAGTTATAAGTCTAGTTTCCTAGATCCTCTGAATTCATCATCTTCATGAATAAAACAACTCATTGCTAATACTTGAAGTTCTTCAAGTAGAGAGCACTGAAATAATTTTATAATCTCTGGAATAATCTGAGGGTAAATTCTAGGAGAAGGACAATTTTATTAATGTTCTATTTAATATAGCATGTTACATATTTTAACATAAACATTAAATTTATGTTATTTGAAATCATTCCACTAACAATGACATTTCTCTTTTCTGTTAGAGTAAAAATAAGTAAGAAAGAATGAAGTACTCTCTTTAACAAATGTAGTAGGGCTGGGTAGCTCAGTGCTAGAATATTCATCTCAGCACGAATGAGGTCTTGGGTTCAACCTCCAGTACAATACCACATCTCACAAGAATTGTATGTAAATCATAATCTAATATCACCTCAAAAAGTCTCTTTTTACAAAGTGTTTCTTTGAAGCAGGTGTCATACATTAAATGTAAAAACAATTTAGCTATCTTTATATTATGATCATATTGTCTGCATAAACTTATATAGTTTGATATTGAAGTAAAAAAATGCTTTCAGTATGGTGTCTGAAAACACAGGCAATTAGAAAAAGCTCATAGAATAGATATAAGAATTTGATTTAGAAACATTTATGATGGCCTCCACCAACACAGATCAATCACTCTTTTGAAAGCATCTAATCTTCAGGTGGAAATACTCCAATGTGCTAGACCCTGTTGTAATCAGCCATCACTCAAACACTTAAAAATCTCACTTAACATGCTTTTATATGTAAAGCCTTTTATTTGTGTTTACTATTTCTATTCATTCCTTTTGTGAATCTATTAAACATTCACAATGCAGTTAGCAGTATTCTCGAAAATCAACACACAACAGAACACAAGACAACTGTATTTATGTTAACTTGGGCATACTCCATAACTAGCAAACACTGCAGCATGTAAGAAATAGTTCAGTTAAACATAAAAATAGAAGGTGTGGCATATTTCATCTCCAATCCCATGCCAGGCACTATTAATTCATTATGGGAGTTACCCTACTCTTGTTGTATTCTAGAAAGTTTTTTACACTACAGCAGTCAATTGCAATAAAAAAAGAAAGAGATAAAGTAAACATTTTAATCTCTGAGTAGAATACAGAATGGAGAGAGCAAACTGTAACTCTTACTTCAACAAACGGGAAATGAACAAATCCACTAGTCAGGTTTGTGTAGACATCAGTATCATTTTTTACCTATTTACCAAGGTCAGAAACTTGTCCTGTGTATTTTCTTCATCCCTGAGTGAAGAACAGTATCATTGATTCTCATTGTGGCAATAACTGGAAGCCTATGTCTTCATCTATGAGTCAATATCAGCACTTTCCTACATGCACTCCCCAGAGACTTTAAGTGAACAACTACAGACTCTACTCACCAGGACAAGTTATTGTAATTAAAATATTTTCCTTTTATATCATGCGATATTTCTAGGCTTACTACAATAAAGTACCCAAAAATACGTGATTTAAATAAGAGGAACTTACTATTGCAGAACAATGAAGATAGATGTACAAAGTCAATGCCACCAGCACCCACCGTGGGTCCTTCTGAAGACTGTAGAGCTATTCTTTCATCTTTGTACTGTTATGTTGGCAAGCATGAGCCATTGATTGCTTAATACCATTTGTTATCGTATGAACTCTTGTGTCTGTATCTTTTGCCATTTTCTTTTAAAGAGTACAGTAATACTAGACTAAGAGACCACTATATTTGAAGGTAACATCATAGCATCTAATTATTTGTGCCACAACCCCAATTGCAAATAAATTCACATTCTGGGGTGCTTAGAATTAGAAATTCAACTCATTTTATCCTTATTAATATAAAATAACATAATCAAGGAAAAACCTAATTAGAAAAGCCATCCATGTGCAACTATCAATGTGCAATATACAACAGAGACAAATCTGTTAAGTTAATAAAAAATATAAAAGGAAAGCCCTAACAAGGAAACTTATTTGTAAACGAAGAATAGGATTGTAATTCAGGATACACCTAAATGGATTAACAACTTTATCTTCATCCATCAAAACATATGCCAAATTTCTAGTCTATAGAATTACGTAGTAATAGGCTTCTATCACTATAGTAATAGTAACAAACAATGAAAATAACCTGTGTATAGCATGCTACATCCCTTTTGAGGATAAGTGTTTTCTACTCTGAGATAATGTACTCTATTGATGCATAGTAAGCAAAAGAAAACTGCAGGAGGAAAGGTATATACTGGCTACATCGACCGAAAGGGATCATATTGGTTACTTTTCTATTGTTGTGATAACACTACAACCAATGCAGTTTATAAAAGTGTTTATGTTAGCTTACTGATTCACGGAATAGAATCCAAGACTGCTCAGTGAGGTATAGTGGCAGGAAGTACTGAGTGAGAGCTTACATCTTTTTACCACAGCAACTTAAGAGAAGGGAAAATTCCAGAAGGCTAGATATTCATGTTGGTAGGGGAGACACGGTAGCAGGTCACCAGTGCAGTAGGCTAAAGCACCATATCTCAGCTGTAACCAGAAGTACTGCAAGTGTGGTGAAGTCACAAACTTTGGAAGCCTGCTCCTCAGTGATGGACTGAAACTTCCCTAACTTCCCCCAATAACCCACCAACCAGGTACCAAATGTCTAAATATATGAGCCCATTGGAGACATTTCTCTTGCAAATGACAACAGCGTAGTGGGCAGCAGGAATTGCAATCACCAGGCCTGGGCAGTCTAGGGGACCCCGGGTAATGTCCCAGCATTTGTACCTAGTATATGAATGAACATTGGGAGCCCGTTTCCCATAGAGGGATGCTCTCTCAGCCTATACACACAGGGGAGGGCCTAGCCCCTGCCCCAAATGATGTGACAGACTTTGATAATCCCCCATAGAAGGCCTCACCCTTTCTATGGAGCAGAAGAGGGATGGGATATGGGGGGGGGGTCAGTGGGGGGCATGAGAGAATGGGAAGGAGAGTGAACTGGGTTTGACATATAAAATAAGATTGTTTCTAATTTAAAGTTTAAAAAGGGAAAGCAAAATGTGTCCTCGCAGTCTCGGGTAAACCTCATTTCTGAATTAATGTACTGCCAACAACAGTAAATGCTTTTAAGAGTTGCAAGGCTGTGCAAAAAGCAGATGCACCCAACAGGTCTCCTCTGCACCCCCGCACAGCCCCTTCTAGGAATGCCAAGGGGGCTTTGGAGGGCTTGCGAGAACTCTATCTGGAATCTTGACTTCGAGCAAAGGAATAAACCGCAAACGGAGGCGGAACGAGAAAACAGACGTTTGAATCCCGCGCCAGGCTGGCAACGCAACCCACCTCAGATTCCTGACGCTTCTCCTCCTCTCCACGCCTTCCGAGCTCTGGCCAAGCCCAGAACTGCAACTCCCACGACGCAACGCGGCGAGGCGGGGCGGGGCTACCGGGACTGCTTTGAGGTTTCATGAATTGCACAAACTCCGACCTTTCCGGGAGGCTGCTCCCTCGGCGAAGCCTGGTTGCTGGGCCTTCGTGAGTCGGGAGACAGACCATTTCCTCACTGGCGTGCGAGGACTCCCACCCCGCGGCCTCATGGTAAATGGAGTCCCTGATGGGGGGAGAGACGTAGTCACATCCGAATACCTCGGAACTCAGGACTACATTTCCCAGGAGGCCGCGGGACGTCCGACGGCTAGGGGGCGGTGCCTCCCGTCGGTACAGTCATCTTTCGGCTTGTTCGGCGGGACTGATGGCTGGAGAGATGACGATATTAGGTCAGTATCCCAGGGTCCCTGCTGCTGTGGCAGTCGACGGGTTGGTTAGAGGAGGCCTGAGTGGGCAGGGGTTGGTTGTCTCCCTGCTGAGCCCAGGTCACGCAGCCGCAGGGAACCTGCAGGGGTGGCTGAGGCTGTTTGGAGCAGGTGGGGGCGGGGCGCCTGGGCCCGGGGTCCGGCTGGTGGTGGGGGAGGAGGCCTCCTGGGGGTCCATCCCGCAGCCACACGCCCCGGGGCTCGCGGGGCTGCAAATGCCCCCCTTGCCAAAGACCTGGGTCTTGAGTTAGCAGCTGCATTCGGACAGAAAGAGAGGTGGGCATCTCGAGATGCAGGCTCCTGGGCTGCACTCGGGATGCCGAATTGGCAGGGGATTCTGCTCCTTGTTCTGTGTTAGCTGGATTCTCAGCGTTTGGGAATTACATCCCTTGCAGTTGACGAAATGCGTCTAGGGTTCGTCTGTCAGTCGGAAGAGACAAGTGGGTAGGCTGATCTACTGTGAGCCAGGCGTTGATTTGAAAGAGCAGTTGCCCACAGCACTACGGACTGACATTCTGGTTTCTTAGCATGAGACTGAGTGGGAACAGGTGTATAATACCGACATTAATTCTAAATTCAGAGCGATGTCTGAATTATTCGCTTTGTGGGTACAATATGCGTGACTTTTGCATTTGATCTTTTTTCTTTAATTGATATTTAATTGAGCCTTCTTGCTGTGGAATACAGTGGTGGACAAACTTGTCTTCAGGAAACCAACATGTTGTTGCCTTCAGGGTTAGCGCTTATATACTTCTGTAAATGCTATCTCTTTGAGAAGTATGACCTTAATTCATACTCAAATATGCGAAAGCACTCATTGGGCTCTGTTATGAGGTAACAGTAGGAGCAATTTAAAATTTTTTAAGAATCAGTGCATCCAACTTACTTATTTCATTCTTTTGAATGGGTAGGGATGATGTAAATGTAAACAAAGATGTTAATCTTACAATACCAAAGCTTTTGCTGTGAGAACTTCATAAGGAAATTCATTTTAGTAATGTACATAAAACTTTATGAAGCTATCAATCTAAATATCAATAGGTCAAGAAAAGTGGATTCTAGCCAGCTTTTGCTTTACATGTGTGATGTTTCCATTTGGCAGCAGCATAATTGTTACTGAAATATCCTTATATTTTATTCCTTTATTTTACTATAACATTACACAAAAATACAATTGTGAGGGCATTTGACTGATTTTCTTTTTAATTGTTGCCCATTAGAATATGAAAGACTCAAAGAATTAGCTATTAATCCTGTAAAGTAAAATGTTGGTTTCAAGAGTGTATTAAACACCTGTTGCTGTAGGAAGAGTGTATAGTAGTAGCTTGATAACTTTATGTCTTTTACTTAATCTGTTTTCAGGTTCAGCTGTTTTGACTCTCCTGCTGGCTGGCTACTTGGCACAACAGTATTTACCATTGCCTACTCCAAAAGTGATTGGCATTGACCTGGGTACCACCTATTGCTCCGTTGGTGTGTTTTTTCCTGGAACAGGAAAAGTAAAGGTGATTCCAGATGAAAATGGGCATGTCAGCATCCCCAGCATGGTGTCCTTTGCTGATGGCGATGTATATGTGGGATACGAAAGCCAAGAGATGGCAGATTCAAATCCTCAAAACACAATATATGACGCTAAAAGGTTCATAGGGAAGATTTTCACCCCGGAAGAGTTGGAGGCTGAAATTGGCAGATATCCATTCAAGGTAGGAGATGAATTTAAAGTGTATGTTAGTTTATTATACTATTTCAATTAATGCTTTGTCTCCGCATGTACATCATTGTATCTCAGCTGGATTTACCTATAAGGAAGTTATAGTCTCCCACCAAGAAATTCTCGGAAGCTGCAGGGTGAATCAATTCAGTGATTTCCTGGTCAATGAACTGGGCCTTGCTGTGTAGCTATTCCGCCATCTCACAATATCTGATTAGTTCTTTCAAGATATTTTAGGAAGGACAATGAAACTTTATATGCTATGAGTAAATGTTTTCTATGATTGTATATATTTGTTTTATGTAACATTTGTGCACTAGGTTTTTGTGTTTTCTGATGTATTTATAATGCAACAGTATGTCACAGACATTAGATAGTGCACCTCTCTTTAATGACTGGGGAGCTATTTTCTTATGAAATTGATCTATCTCATCAGATCTCTTGTATTATCTTACTTTTCTGGTATGACACTAATATCTGAAGTTATTTAAATATTCAAGTATTCATAAAGATTATATATGGATATATACATACATACATATCTTTGTGTATATTGTGATAAAATTGATGAGTTGACTCTGTGTTTTTGTGTGTGTGTGTTTAAGGAATTTTATTCATGTTCTATCATTGTACACCAGAAGGGTTACATGCTCTTAACCATTATTTTTTATTGAGTGTCTGTATCTTCAATAGGTGGTGTGATTCTATTTACTGATTGAGGTAGGTCTTGCTACAGAGCCCCAGGCTGTTGCTGAATCTGCCAGCCTCAGCTTCTTGCGATCGATCACAGGCCTGTGCCACTATGCCAGTTTATTTTGTTTGCCGATGCACAAATGAAAAAAAAAAATTGCATTTTGTGTTAAATGTCATTCCTTTGCTTTCCAGCAACATTATATTTACTGGTGTTTTGTTTGTTTGTTTGTTGTGTGTTGTTGGGTTTTGTTTTTGAAGCAGGATCTCGAATTTGTACACTTGTCTGGCCTAAAACTCACAGAGATCTGCCTGCCTCTGCCTCCTGTGTTTTTATTTTACTTAATGATGCATTGCATCTTTTTTGTCCTATTTTGACATGTTTCACTTTTCCTTACTGACAATAAAATACCGTCTTAGTGTGCTTTTGTTGTTGTTTTCGCTTTATCATCTTTACGATGTGTAATTTCTTGTTGTCAAAGTGTTAGGCGTTCATGAAATGTCAGTCTCGGAGGAGTGGCTTTGAGTTACAGTAACAGTGGGAACCGTCATCTTTGCCATTGGTTCACTAGCTTGATCTTTCGAGTTCTGCTTTTTATTTTGGTTTGCTTTGGTTTTCCATCTTAATGCTTTTATGTATTTATTTTTCAGTGGTTTCTCTTACAACATTTAATTTTGGTTTTGTTGATCCCGTGTGGGACTTTTGCCCAAGTTATGAAGTGGTATTCTAAAGAATTAGACCCCCTAGACAGTTGTTATCATCACAGCTTACTGAATAAGTTCTTGTCTCCTTTGTGATTTCCTATAGTTTTCTTTCCTGTGGTTTTTATTCTCTGACTAGCTAAGAATATGAAGTGCAATATCCCAGAAATAAGCAATCTGTAAATGTTTGAGAGGAGCATGATGTAATCTTTCTCCACCCTTCTCATTCTTACCCAGGTTGAGTGTCATTAGCCGTTCACTGCATATTTGTCTGGCTTTATTCACTGGTGGCCATCCTGGTTATTTGGGATTGCAGGCATTGCAATGCTAAGTAATGGGCCCAAAGTATAATATTAGTGATAACGGCTGTTTGAATATGTTGACAACAGAGAGGCTCTTAAGTGCTTTGTGTAAGTGAAAAGGTATCCACTGAGGGTCTTGAGACATACAGCTCCCAATAAAGGGACTCATGTCCTCATTCATCCTTCCAATAAATATGTAGTGAGAGTATCCTACGGTTCCTATTAAACTCTGACTTACATTTTGTTATTACTGAAACCCATAACAGGGATTAATTTTATAAATTTTAAAGTATCACATTCAGTAAACTCTAATCTGGAAAAGCATACTGGATGGATTAGAGTGGATTGTATTACTTTATAGAAGTTTTTGTTGAATAAATCCAGCATGTACATATGAAAGCAAATGCATGTATGTATATGCATGCATGTCATTACAATGTTGTTTTTCAAATCTCATTCACAGGTTTTACACAAAAACGGAATGGCTGAGTTTTCTGTAACAAGTAATGAAACCATCATCATTTCTCCGGAATATGTTGGCTCTCGATTATTGCTCAAACTGAAGGAAATGGCAGAGGAATACCTCGGAATGCCAGTTGCCAATGCTGTCATTTCTGTACCGGCAGAGTTTGACCTAAAACAGAGAAATTCAACAATTCAAGCTGCCCACCTTGCCGGTAATAACACCCATGACTGTGCATTTTTCTCAGGATTTTGTTAGGACAAAACCTCTGCAGCAACAATTGCCATTTTGTAAATCAACTGTAGGCACATATACTGTGACAGATGGACTAGCTGTTTATTTAAATTTACAAATAATCATGAACTCTTTAGTATAATAGTGTGTATTGGAGGGGAAAGCAGTCTAGGGATGGGGATGTAGCTTTCTGGTAGATTACTTCTCTACAGCAGATAAGACAGGGCCTGAGTTCAGTCCTCAAAAATGTAAAAAAGGAAAAAAGAAATTAAGCTAATAGGCATATGAAAAAGACTGAAAGAGAACATGAATACTTGTGTACTTCTGGTGACAGATACAAGGTGAATGTGTTTCCAGACTTTCCAGAATGAAAAGAATGTAACACTGTCCTTTAGGTCCTGTATTGTGGTGCTTGTTTTCAGCTACGTAGAAGCATAGATAGGCATGAAATGTAACATTTTACTATGAGAACTTATCCTTACCTGCTCACGAATGGTCACTGTATCTGGTGACCCCTCTGTAGGCAATCAGCAGTGTCCTTGTTCATTCCATTCACTTCATGGGGATAAATCCCACTTGTTCAGAGCTACTGATGTAAACTTTAATAGCAACTAACATGAATGGAAGAATAAAGGGCCAGAGGGTGGTCAGAGCATAGGCATGCCGTGTGAATGATCAGGTATGCCTCAAGGGACGAGTGATACTTGAATCTCTGACTATAGGGTCCTGTACATGACCAGAGCAGAATGATCTATAACTAAAGGGAAGGGCAATCTGACCTTTGGTGGAAGTCTTCAGAGTTGCAAGAGTCGATGTGGCTCCTGAAGTGTAATGCCATATTTTACAGAGACCACGTTATGTGTGGAGTTAGGTCAAAGCAGAAATCTTAATCAAGGGAATGTGCTCTTTGTCACAAGATCAGCTTATCACACTTGCACAACTCTATAGTTCCAGGTACACCATCAATATTAGAAAAGTCTGGAAGAGATTTTTCTCAATTGTTAATAAAGTGTCAAGTTACTAAGCTTAAGCCTTTTCCTTTCTTTCTTCTTCTTTTTTTTTTTTTAATGTTGTACTGTTTCAGAATAATTTTAATTACTCCGCTGAGATCTCCTGTTCTCATACCACTGTATTTTTCCTACGGCTTTTATCACTGTGTGGTGAAGCTCATGTTAAAGAAAAAACAAACATATTGGTGTCATAAGTTGAGTAGAAAGGTTTCCTCTGCTGGGTCTTTCAGGATTGAAGATCTTGAGAGTGATAAACGAACCAACAGCAGCAGCTATGGCCTATGGTCTTCACAAGGTTGACGTCTTCTATGTGCTGGTCATAGACTTGGGTGGAGGAACTCTTGATGTATCATTACTGAATAAACAAGGAGGAATGTTCCTAACACGAGCAATGTCTGGTAAGAAAGACACAGAATTACAGAGGTTCAAGCATGTTTCCCTTAAGGTGTCTAGCATGTAGCATGTTGTTTTGGTTTTCAGAATATTTTGTCATTTTCTGTATAGTATTGCTCCTGTCAGTCTGTGTATAGATCACAGTTAACTGTCCAATAAAATGGCTAGACTTCCAATAAGTCAGACAAGGAAGTTCCTTCGGGGCTTTCTTGTGATGGTGAAAGGAACATAAGGAAGAAGACTTTAAGAGTTTCAGATGATTTTATGTTTCATAAAGTAAATGTCTTAACAAATGCAATTTTAATGTCACTGAAGAATAAGATCTTTCACTTTAAATGTCTTTTCAGGATTTTTGCTTTGTGCTTTTTAGGTTAAGAATTATAAGGGTGTTTAGATTGAATTGTATAATTGTTCTGACATACATGTTTTTCACTCTTTTAACCAGATTCATTAGAGCCAAGGTACATACTTTGAGTTTATATTACATTTTTTCTTAATATTTCTATTATAATCGTTAACAGTTAGATCAAATGTATGTTTATTGGTACCTGTTAATCACAAAATTCATTTTCTTCTGTTGAGAATAATGACAGTTGGTGTTTCAAATAGCTGCATAACAAAGCAGTCGATGACATTATTCTCCTGTGTGGTCAAAAATTATTTGATGTCATTTGCAATACTTCCTTTTACATCGTTTAGAATTTCTAACCTTTGCTGGCACTGTTTATCAATCGTACATGATGAAACAGATACGGTAAGAGTTGAGATAAAACTGTTTCTAGAATAAGTCGAAGTAGATAACCATTTCCCCTTGCCATTTAGTTGATACTTATCTTAATAAAATTTTAATGCATTTACAAGATTTGTTATTCTTAAAATATGTTAACATTCATAACATATATATATATGCATATATGTATAACAAAGTTTTTAATTGTTGTTTTAGGAAACAACAAACTTGGAGGACAAGATTTCAATCAGAGACTGCTTCAGTATTTATATAAACAGATCTATCAAACCTATGGCTTTCTCCCTTCCAGGAAAGAGGAAATCCATAGATTAAGACAAGCTGTGGAAATGGTCAAATTAAATTTGACGCTTCATCAGTCTGCCCAGGTGTCAGTTTTACTCACTGTTGAGGAAAAGGACAGCCAGACACCTCAGAAAGATGACTCTAACCTGCCAAAAGACCAGCTCAGCCCAGGGGATGGTCACCATGTGAACAGGGTGTTTAGACCTGGCCCTTCTGACAGCAAGAGTGGGGAACGGCAGGTATTGTTTGAGACAGAAGTATCACGCAAGCTCTTTGATTCCCTCAATGAAGATCTCTTTCAGAAAATACTCGTGCCCATCCAGCAAGTATTAAAAGAAGGCCACCTAGACAAGACAGAAATTGATGAGGTGGTTCTAGTTGGGGGCTCTACTCGGATTCCTCGGATACGCCAGGTCATCCAAGAGTTCTTCGGAAAGGATCCCAACACGTCTGTAGACCCTGACCTGGCAGTGGTGACAGGAGTGGCCATCCAAGCAGGGATTGATGGAGGCTCCTGGCCTCTCCAAGTCAGTGCTTTAGAAATTCCCAATAAGCATTTACAGAAAACCAATTTCAACTGACCTCTGATGAGTACTCTAACTGACCTTGTCTAGTGATTTTGATGCTCTCCATTGTGAAGCCTCCTTCAGAAAAGAAGTACATGAAATAGCTCGCTGATGAGCCTGAGGACATTTGGACAGGAAACTTTTACGTAATGTTTCATTTTAGAATTGAATGAATTGAATAGAACAGGACCAGATGGGTCCTGTTTGTGTTTGGAGAACTCTCATCGTTTGACTGAAGTCATGGAGTTGAGGTTCGACGCTTCTCGTGATTCTGGAAAGTAGGTTACCATTCGCACTTACTATTCTGGAAACAGTAAATAGTGCCAACAGTAAGCGCCCCTCCCCCCACTTTTTACTGCATTTTATTAGTAGAGTCCGATAATTCTTTACTTGGTTATCACATGTAACTCTTAATTTGGTCTATACTTGAAGGGCTGTTGATGTCAGGTATTTACATTGGCGGGGAGATAGCAGTATTACTAAACTGCATAGATAGTATTCATCAACTGCCATATAAATTGTACCTTCAAAAAAAATTCACTTTTTATGTGCTATATTCTTCTAATCTACAGACATTAATTCGTTTAATAGACCAATTTTTCATCCTAGAATAGCTACAGATGTATTCAGATTTTTCCTGCTAGATAGTAGAAATTTCCAGTTCATATTTTAGTTCTTTGTCTTCAGTGTCATTCTCAGCTTGTATTTTCCCGATTCTGCTTGGTAAGAAAACAGTTGGCAGTTGCCTTTTCAAAACGGTATTGTCACAGTAAAGCTACATTTCTTGCTCAATTTTTGCTATCCAGGACCTTTGCACAGATCAAACATTGTAGCATTTATTTGTATTTTGTTATGTTTTTTTCCTTTCGTTCCCCAGCGACAAACCTAGAAGTGCAAGAATATAATACAGATACTCTGGAAACTGAGGCAGTGTGCTCACACCAAGTTCAAGGCCTGGCTACCCAGGAAGTTCTAAGCCAGTCTTGGCAACTGACTGAAACCCTGTCCCTGTCTCAAATAAAAAGTAAAAGAGGGAGAGAAGAAAGGTAGGGAGTGAGGGGAGGAGAGGAAACGGAAACAAGGCAGATGGCCAAGGGGACCGGTGAAGAATATACTGTAATTTGACTTTACATTGGCCATGTTATTGAAAGATACATATCAATACATAAGAATTATATCTTGACTATCTTATTATTGTAAAGTGCATCCTATTTGTCAGTGTGTAATAACTAAAGAAGAGAACTAAGAAAATTTCAACAAGACCAAGCTGTAATGCTGAAAGGTGTTTTTGTTTTGTTTGTTTGTTTGTTTGGTTGGTTGGTTGGCTTTTGCAGCTTTATAAAGAGAAATGTTGTTCAGGAGTGAAGTTGCTGTTAAATATCATTTTTTTTTGGCATCAAAAGTGTGTATTAGCATCAAAAGTGGGTAAAACATAAAATGCTGTGCTTTTTTTTTTTTTTTTTTTTTTTTTTTTTAAGAATAGAGAAAATGCCAAAGACAAGCCCTTAACAGCATTCTGAAAATATTCAAGGCTATGAGTCTTGATTTTAGATTGAAAGTATCTATGAACATGTTTGAAACTCGAGTGTTGAAGTTAGCCTACAGGCTCCACATGCTCTTCCACTTTTTACATAAGGCAGTTAGGGGGTGATAAATAGCAAACTTGAATATCTCAGATACTGATGGCACTCAAGACATGAGCAGGAACAATTTCTAGAACGGAGCAAATAAATAATGCTAAAATGGGAAGGTAAACAATTTTTGTGAAAAAATAGAATAGTCGTGGTGGAGTTGGGATAAGTAGTTAACATTCTCTAGTTACAGAAATGAAGGGAATTCGCTTCAATCATATGTTATAGAGTTATGTATACCTAATTTTGACATTGGTTTAGTTTATTTAAAAGGTATAGATGCATCCTGACTGGGGCCATTTGTTGAAATCTGTGATCTTTTATTATAAAATGAGCCTTTTAATTGTACAGTTGGCTACTGGTTTATTTTATTTTATTTTGAAGTATGTGACTTTAAAAATACTAAGTAATAAGTAATTTATTTTGTTTCCATGTTTGGTACTGTGTTTTCACTCAAACCACTAAAAACAGATACCACTGTGTATAATATGAACTCAGTATGACAGTTACTGTATAGAACAGATTGTGCCTCTTAAATATGTGTGTACAGGTAATTCACATTTTGCTGTAAGCACATACCATTTTTTGCAGATTTGTTTTTAAATTGTTTATTTTCCACGCACATCTGGGGTGGAGTATATTTTTGATGTATATAAATACAGTAAACGCTGATGCAATGTGTACAGACTTTGTTGCAAGTGGTCTAATTCCACAAGTGTCACATCTTCCTGCATCCTACACATCTCCTGGGATTTCTCCAGTATTTTCCACATATTTCTATTTGAGAAGAGCTAGTTCTCCTATGAACTATTTCTTTAGAACTCTGATTAACAAGCCTTTGCTTCTAACTACTGGAATTAAATGCTGACTTGATGCACACAATTAATAAATCTGCATACTACCCGACTGTAATCTTTCAGTTAACAGTTAATACTTCATAATTTTCTAATAAAGTTTGTGTCAATCTTTTAGACAACAATGTGTTTCTTGTCTTAAGAAATTCACTTCATTGTGTCTTAAAACTGAGCCCCTGGGGCCTAAATGTATAGCTCGATGATTTAAAACCCTTATTTTTGTGGACGATCCTGTTTCAATTCCCAGCACTACATAGTGGCTCACAACCTTATATAACTTTTGTTTCAGAAAAACAGACACCCTTTTCTGACTTCCAGCCGTCTGTAAGGGAGGCAAGATACTAGGAAGAAAGCATAGTTTACTGCTTGCTTGGGCTGAAACCTGGCCCTTTCCTTGACTTGTTTATATAAGCTTTGGCTTTTGGATGGTTTCCTTTGTTGAATAAGCTTTGTTTTTCAAAACTTTGGAAGCTCAGCCTCTGTAAATAAGGTTGCCACAGCCTTTATTCCATTTAGCATCAAGCCTTTCTTCTAACTTCTGGTCTTGAGCACAGGACTTGGCTACACCATTGCATTCTCGGATGATCTTTGTCTCCTCAAACTACATTTTGTTTTTCTCTTTGTCTAGCTTCCTTTTCTCATTGTAGATCTGCAGAAGAGTGATCTCTAATGATCAAGTGGCACAGTCAGTACCAGGCTGTATTGAAATCTCTGCCAATGACTTTAATTCCGAACTCTTCAATGTAGCCCCTGGCAGAAAGCAGCCACATTCACAATCACTAATACTATTACCCTCTAGGACCACTTGAACTTATTCTCTATAGTCTACATTGTTCTTGGCACTACTGTCTTCCAAGTCCATACTACTGTGGCCCACTTAAGCTCCACTGTGGCATTCAATCACTTCCCTAGTCAAAAGCTCCAAAGTCTACATTTTGCCATCAAGTAGTTTGGACAGGCCTTTCACAGCAATATGCCATGCCCTGGTACCTATTTCTGTCTCCTTTACTGTTCTGTTGCTGTGAAAAGACCATGCCCAAGTCAGCATACCTAACCAAAAAAAAAAAAAAATCATTAATTAGGACTTGCTTACAGTTTCACAGTTTCAAAGCATGTGTCTATGGTCATTTTGGTGAGGAGCATGGTACTGAGAGCTTATATCTGATCCACAAGATGGAGGCAGAGAAAAAAGAAACCGGGCCTGGCCTGTGTCATGAAACCACAAAGCCTGCTCCCAGTGACACACCTCCAGCAAGGTCACACCTCCTAATCCTAGACAGTTCCACCAACTTGGAAACAAGCATTCAAATACAGAAGCCTATGGGGACCATTATTATTCAAACCACTGCACTGGGAAATGTTTTTAACGTTCATAGTTTTTTTTTTTTTTTTTTTTTTTTTTTTGTATGTATGTATTAGAGGCCATGGGTGACAAAAACATTGCAAAACCTTCCCCTTGTATAGCTTGCATGCTAATGGGGCAGGGGAGGGAGAGGGAGAGAATGAATCAGGAGCCATACAAATAAATATGACTGTTAACAATGGTAAAATTTGGAAGACCAGAAACAGGAAGATGTAGTGAAAGGAGACTATGCAGTAGTTTAGGTAAAAAAGGCTTCTTGGGGTAGAGGAATTTTCACTGGCTTTTAGTAGGTAAGCACTCTGTGAAAAGGGATCTAACTACCTGTGCCAGTAATTCAAGGCAGGAGCCTTCCTGGCAGGACAGCAGAGTACCAGTGAGATGCCTGAGCAATATGTAAAGCATTTCGTGGAAGAGAGAGATTGCCAGTGTCAAAGGACAAGTCAGGTAAAGTGGAGGCTGAGTGTGGACCATTTGCAAACTCCAGAAATTGTGAGCAATAGAGTGGCAACATCAGCCCAGTTAGAACTGAGTCCAACAATGACCGAAGGAAAAAAAACTACAGAGAAGTTTGCCAACTTTCCTTCAGAATCTCCTATATAGAAGTCAACAAGAAAATGAGGTTTTAAGGTTTCTGAATAAATTTCCTCTTTCACATCAATAGCTTCGGCATAGTATATATTCCTTACTATTAAAAACAGATAAATGCAAGCGTACACACATAAACACAAACCTCTCTGTATGTAATCTGATGAGTATTGAAAAGTACTACTGCCAAAGATTATACAACCAATAGACTGATCGCTCTGCATACTGGATACTGGAGAATATAAAGATAATCGGATTGTCATGAAATCTGTATCCATAGGAAAGGCAAGATCAGAGAGAATCTGCACGGAAATGCAAAATTAGGTGAAAGTGGGGCTTTATAGAGGATATTTTAGCATCTCAGCAGGCTGGGAAGAGCAAAGGGTAGGGATGCTTCAGAGTAAGAAAGGAAACAGGTGCTTAACAGAGTAAGGCTGAGAGCAGGCAGAAAGAAAGAAAACTGGGAGACTGAGGAGGTTGTAAGGGGATAGGCAGGCAGCAAAGATAACAGTCGGACAGGAAAGAGAAAACACTCCCAACTGCGAAGAAAATAACTTTCCCACACAACACCTGGAACCGGCTTAGAAAACAAGGTCATCCATCCATCAGACAGGTCCATCTATCAAAATCAAGGCCCTTCTTTGGACAATAACTTGTGGTTTTCTGAGTATTTTGTTTGAACAATCCCATCTGTCTGGAGTACTTTCAGTCCAGGTAGGGGAAAAGAAACACGGGAAAGATCAGAAGAAAAATGCTCCGAGTCCTATGAAAAGGCCAGCTCAAAGACCACGTAGCGGTCCACACACTCTAGAGAAGCCACGCCTCCTGACTGTGATCTTTCTGCCTTGATAAACACCCATTTTCACCTTTTCTGTGTCGTTACTAGTTTTGTCCCTGGGTGTTCAATTTTCAATTTTACTGAAAAGAACCAGACACCTGGGACTCTGGCCCACGTGGCACCGGCAATCCCATTACAGAAGCATTAGGTGGTTTACTTGGCAGTAGCTATCTCTTGGTCAGACTAATGTGCAAAAGAGAAGATTAACGCCTTAAGTGGTTCCGGTAGTTACCACACTCTAACTCGTTAATTTTCATCTGCCTGCAGTTATTGGAACTTGGAGACAGAATTGGCCTATGAGCAAAAGATAGAGTTAAATGAAATTTTCTGTCAATAGTCTCTTGGTCTTCCCTATTTGTGGTTAATTAAAACAATCAAAACATGCTCATTTATATGTTGATGAATATATAAGTAGACTATATGAGCAATGTGTGTAGTTAAAATTGTACTGATTCTAATAATTATTAGATGACTGTATCAGTTTTTCTCAACGTAAAGGGAGCAGATATTTGGGGGTAACTCTGGACCAGGAAGGTTCTGGTCCTTTAGGGTTGGTGGTGGGTGGGCATTAGCATACTCTTTCTGTGAGCTAACTTTAAAGAGATGAGCCAGAAGAAAAAGAAACAAGCCTCTAGGATGATACAGCTTTGTCTCTCGTTATTTAGTTAAGGCAATCTATATTCCAGACAAGAAATGGAGAATGGTTTTTAATTAATTGGGTTATACACATACCATGTACCACAAAATCATTATTACTTAAATTTGGGATATAGGACTAGACAAAGCAACTATGGCTGAATCTATGGAATTGCAAGCCAGCACAGTGAACCGTGCAGCAAAAAGGACCAGTAGGTTGCCAAGAAATTCAAGTCCAAAAGATAGCCACCTGCAGTAAATGGAATGTGTTCCTGAGTCACAGAGATGCATAACTTTAGGTGCACTTAGTTGAAACTTTTCTCTGAGAAATTGAAAAATAAACACCAAGAGCTGCTTTCTGCTCCTTCCAAAGTTATTTAGAACTCAATCAGATATAGAATTGTCACAATGATGACAGCTTAAAGAATTCTTTTGCATAAAATAAAGCATTTTACTTTGCAGAATTTGGCTTTAAAAGGCAATCAGAATTAAAAACTAAAAGAAAAGAACACTTGCTAAAATGATAGATGACACTAAAAAGAAAAAAAAAAAAACTACTGGAAAGAAAATCAATCACTGTTCCAATTATACTTACTATAAAATTAGATGCATTACATATTCATAATAAAATTATTCTCTGTATACTAAAATGTGCCCAGCTACTGTATGTAATATTTCACACATTCCTTTTATGTAAGATTATAATTTAAAGTGAAAAATGTGATAGTGTATCCAAACAAAAGGATCCCACAAATACAAACTTTAGAGTTATGGCACTCCTAACAATGGCCTATTTATTTGTTCTTTCAAAATTTGTTTCCATATAAAACACTGTGCAGTTTCACATGAATTTATATATATATATATATATATATATATATATATATATATATATATATATAAAACAAAAAACCCAAAAATCTGGATCAGCCTTGTGTAGTTAGTTAAAGAGTAAAACCCTTAAAGTCCAGCGTGTTTTATTGTTTTGTATAATGAATGTGACCTTGTTTGGAAATAATAAGATTTTATAGACATAAGAAAGGTTCTCTGAATGAGTTCATTATGGATCTAGGTTGATCCCTAACACTAAATATCTAATGAGAAGCACAAAAAAGACTAAAACACAGGGAGAAGGACCTGCGAATACACTGATAGAGATTAAAGAGATGTGTCTCCATGTCAAGAAGATCCAGAGATTGACAACAGCCCCAACAAAAGGTGAAAGAATACACAAAGCAGACTCTCCCTCAGTGCCTCCAGAGCCTGCTTACCTCTAGATTTTAGAGGTCTGTTCTCTAGGATTGTAAGAGTATGATTTCTGTGGTACTTCGTTATGAGACTTGGTAAACAAATACTCCATGATATCCACAGGAAGTCTAAACTCCAGAAAGAACAGCTAGAACATAATATAATTTCACATTCATGGTTCTCTCAAGAGAATGAAATTATCGAGTACCTCCTATGGAAATTATTCTGTAGTACATGTTGGAAACGTGATCGGGAAGTCTACACATCAAATGAAGGATGCTACCAGGAGTACATACAATATTTTCACTTATATATAATTATATATAGAAATATTAATTATATGAAAAGATGTGGATTCCTTCCAGACTAATGTGGTTTGATCACACCAGACCGCCTGAAACAGAGTACAAGCTGATCCTACATTCCAAACAGCTGGACAAAACAGCCCTACAGACTACAGCTAGGATATCTGAATCTTCTTCGAATCCCCCAAGACAGCGCCCCTTACCAGCAGGAAGTAGTTTGGAAAGAACGACGCCCAAATTCCCAAATATTGTGTATAAATGTTTGTTTTCATTTAATTGGACTTTGTTATATAAAATTAAATAAAAAATACTCTATATGCAAAAAAAAAAAAAAAAAAAAGTAATGAAAAGTTTTGAGAAAAAGGAGCATTTCTAATAAAGAATTTTAATGACATGGGAAAAAAAAAAAAAAAAAAAAAAAAAAAAAAAAAAAAAAAGAAATATTAATTATATAATTAAATGTAGAAATACCCATTTTCCTTCATTGAAATACACATGTCCAGCTTGGATTACACTCAGGCTACTCTCCATTTATTTTTTCTCAGGTAGGACTGTTCAGGACTGTGCAAAGCCAAAAAAGTACCCTTAAATAATGGAGCCATTATTCATTAACTCCAGACAACGGAGACCATGTAGAATTGAAAAGCAGGTGCTATCAATTTTTGGTAATTTAAAATAAAATATGTAAAGTTTAAAAATATCTTTGGTAAGATAAGCTTACTGAATAATTAATATGAGCTGCATATAGACTGCTAGTTTGTAGTGTACAAGTTCTCAGTGCTAACTGCCCTGGAGAATATAACGGGCTTTCAAAATGTGTAATCAGGAAATGATGATTTGCAGGATACATATCCTTATGGTAGTTAATTCAGGGGAAGACAGTTTTCCGAAGATGAATAGTATACATTTGTATAGGTTTCACAAATTTTAAAGGAACTGTGGACACCATGGGGTACTTCCACAAATGTTCGAGGGAATCTAGTTCAAGCATCTTTAGTATAGATCAACATTTCTTACTTTCAGATATATCACATGGAAGCATTATTAAAATGCAAACTCTCAGATGATCCAACACTGACACTTTGATTCAGTAGACCAGGGGATGGCTGAAAACACGTGTGTGTGTGTGTGTGTGTGTGTGTGTGTGTGTGTGTGTGTGTGTGTGTTTCTATGCATATGTGTATATATATACACATACATACATACATACATACATATATATTAAAATTTTGCTTCACTGAGGAGAGAGATGAAACCCAGAAAAGAACATGAAATGGCCAACACAGGGGATCAGGAAGGTGACTAGAGAACTCAGAGAACTCCTGAATAGATATTCAGCACTCATTTGGCTCACTGCTGCCAACTGGATTGTATCTTTAAACTCTTTTCAACTCCTGGTGGAAAATGTCTCCATGACATTACCAAAGAAAATTTTACTTGCAACATACTTTAAATCATAAAATATTATCATTTAATATAATTCTCTTACACCTAAGTATGTATTAAAAATATAAATCATGATATCTATATTAATAAAATACACAGATTCTGATGCTATGGTTTGTGGTCTTGTAAAATATTGTTTTCTAGCAATGCAATGTATCCATAGTAGATCAAGTAAGGAGTTAGATCTTTTTAGCATTATTTTGATAAGGAATGAATCACATGCAAATGGAATACAGTCTAGTGTGTGAAGTGTTAAGTAGACTTAGAGAGAAAATACATAATGTTGGAGGAATAATAATAGCATTGTCACAGTAAGGAGATGATTGCCATTCGGTCTTGAGCAGACTAAATTGCAATATAAATTTAAAGACAAGATTTTTGAAAGCATTTATTTCCAAAAACTGCAACCTTTTGAGAAGTGAGCCTCCGAATACTTTTGTATTTAATTCAAAATTCACACCAAGGAATCTTGTTTTCTATTGTAGTTTTGCTATGGCATAATTAGGGAAATGGACTGGTAACATTTTAATATGGAGATAGAACATTAAGTATCATGAAAGACATACTTAGCACTTTTCAGCAAATCTGTCGTGATGACTGGGGTATAATAGTGGAAATTTTGTCCCTGATTTGTGTTGGACAACAGGCAAATGAAGCTTCTGCTAACATACACACCACATACACATTTGTAGTACAGGAAACATATGTGATTGACAGTGCCAGGGGCTGACCCTCTAGACCTACTGAAGAATGGGCATGGAGACCTCCTTTTCGGCAAGCTTGTTTAAAGACAATGAGCAAGCAATCAGACCATTTCTAGGGGAAAATGAGACTTTCCAATCGATGACTTTGGTTTGCTTTGACTGTTTTCCTTTGGTTTTTACCATCTTTATGGTAGCAAGGCACATAGACTGAAGAAGAAAACACAAGACCTGCATTGGTCTACAGTATACAGCATATATTATAATATTAGCTTGTTGTACTTGCAGGACTCCTGAGTGTGCAAGTGAGTGGATCTCTGTCTCTTTTGTCTCCTCTTGGGACTCTTTTCCTCCTGTTGGGTTGCTGTGCCCAACTTCAATATGGAACTTTTTACTCCAACTTTTTATATTTCATTTTGTCATGTTTTGTACTTATCTCTTAGAAGGCTGTTCTTTTTTAATGAGACAGAAAGGGGATAGAAAGATCCAGATGGAGGGGAAGTAGGAACTGGATGGAATAGAGGGAGGGAAAACTTTAATAAGAATATATTGTATGAGAAAATAATCTATTTTTCAATAATAAAAAAGATATGCCTTGTTCTTAGTCAGAATTTATTTCAGCACAATATTCATTTATTTTATGGATACAATATTATGTGTCTTTGAAGATAATTATTAGAACAGTTAAATTTCCCTTCAAATTCCAGATATTATTGTTTTACTTCTAGGCTCACACATCTTAAACATATGAGGGGAAGCACAATTAATTAATGTTGGCATTTCATGTAACTTTCTTGTATTATTACACACATTAATTCTCCTAATGTTTCTCTTTCTTTAATGGAAGATCTTGCATCAAGCTCCATTTAACTTAGAGAATAGGACATTGGGAGTCTGCTTGAACCATAGATTTAGATAGTCACTTTTTAGAATGTCTTTTACATTTGTCAGCTATTTTAGAAATCCAGATTTATTTTTTTAAACACCTTTATTTTAGTTTTCAGTGGGCAGCTACTATAACAATGATACACTGGTGGTGGCAGACACTGTGGGAAAGGATGAAGGTCTCACAGAATATTACAATGCTCTAGCAAGTTCCTTTGATAACTTCCATGTACTTCATTTCTGCTCTCTGCTACCGAGACCATGAGCTTCACAGTTTTCCATTGCTTGACTAAGCATCTCCTTCTTCTGCAACAGCTTCTCCAGTATTTATTCCTGGGTACAGATTCTTCTAACCTTGATTCTCTAGCCATATAATCGCTTACGTAGACATTTATCACCCTGAAATGCCCTGAAGCATTCCCTTTTATATTTATTCACTGTCATCACACTAGACTTTTGTGTGGTAAGTAAAGTAAATGATCCACTCAGTCATTTTAAACTGGAAGCAAAGCACACTCCTTAAACACTGAGCTTGGAAAATGCAGTATCAATATTTTACAAGCTGTCCTAGAAAAGGAAAGCTCCTAATGGTAAGGCATAAAGCTCAATAGATTAGGATGTGTAGATTGTCCTCAAGAATCAAAAGCAAATAGGTGAGACCCAGTGGAAAAATGTTCAGGGCCATTTCTTTTTCAAAAAATGAGGTGAGATCTTTATTGTTGTTATAAAATATAAATGTAACGTTTTCTGCTTCGGTAGTCCAATTTTGTTGAAAGTTGGGCTGCTGTGATATTCATGGCAAACCACTACTATTAATACCTGGAAGGGGCACTTGCGTTTTAAAGATTTAGTGTGTGTGTGTGTGTGTGTGTGTGTGTGTGTGTGTGTGTGTGTGTGCGCGCGCGCGTGCGCGCACGCGCATGCGTACATGCCCCTCTTCGAGTTTATCTGCATCTCATGGATGCAGCAGACACATAAAGAGACCAGAAGAAAGAATGGGACCCTGGAACTAGAATTACAGGCATCTGTGAGCCTCTTGATGTGGTTCCTGTAAACGGAGCTGGGTCCTTTGCAAGTAGAACAAGATCTTAAGTCCTGAGCTACCTCTCCAGCAGTTTGTATGCTTAACATTGTTTTTAACTGAGCTAAGACGACACCAATGTGCCTTTCATTGGATTAAGTTCCATAAGATCAAGCTGTGCTTCCTTGAAAAAAAAAAGTCAGAAATCCAATGTTTTCATTTAAGGAACACTGTCCTTTGACAGAAATGAAATTTTCAGATGGCTTTAGTAAAACACTCTTTAGAAAATGTAAAAGATTTCAAATACAAAAGTCAGAAATGAACAAATAGAAAATGTATATTTTCTAAGGACTGTAAAGCACATTAAACAGAAAGGCAGCCAATTGAGACAAATCTTTACATTCCATTGTGTAAGACCATAATCTACTGCCTTGGTCACAAATGTTTCCTATACTTAGTACTGTTTCATTGAAAGTAAGAGTTTATGTTTTGACAGTAATGTTTTGAGCACCGAGGTTTCATGTCTTCTGTCCAGGAAGAACATAAAGAGTGTGCCCAAAATGTTCTATAAAGGAGAGTGAATTTATCATGGCGTTCTAAAGCGATTCATTGGATTCATGCAGATGTAGGAGACAGACACAGGCAGACAGATTTAAACACACACAGAGCATTCCAGTGCCTATAAACATTGTACACTTTTGTCTCTTTTTCCACATGAGCTAAAAACCTTATAGTCAATAAATTTGACTCACTGGTTTAAAAATCAAACACATAAGAAAATGGGGACAAGATCAGACTACAGAAACCCACAGAGACAGCTGACCTGAACAAGCGGGAGCTAAGGGAACCCCCCCTCCCAGACTGATAGCTGGAAAACCAGCATTGGAACGACTCTGACCCCCTGAACATGGGTCTCAGCTAGAAGCCCTGAGCAGTCCATGGGACCTCTGACAATGGAACCAGGATGTATCCCTGGTGCATGAAAGGACTTTGGGAGCACATTCCTCATGGAGGGACACTCCCTTAACCTAGAGGCAGGAGGGAGGGCCTAGTCTACCCCAAATGACTTGACAGATTTTTGTTAATCCCTCCTGGAAGGCATCACCATCCCTGTGGAGTGGGGGTGGGTGGGATGGGAGGGTGGTTGGGGGACATTGGAGGGAAGGAAGGAGAGAGGGAGGAAGGGAAGGAGGGAGGGAGGGAAGGAGGGAGAAAAGGAGAAAGGGAGAGAGAACTGGGATCGATATGTAAAATAAAAACAAATATATATATGTATATATATAATATATATATATATATATATATATATATATATCCACAATCATATTTTTACTAAAAAAATCAAACACATTCTTGACCACATCTTTGCCATTACAGGTAATCCTCATATTACATGCTAATCACCAACAATGAATAGCAACAAAATGACACACCTGTCCCACAGTGTGTATTTATCTTCCTATTAAATCACTTATCAGTGGTTTTCCAAGTCACACATTAAAAAAAAAATAAGCACAATGAAGCAAGACTCCTAAGGAGTATTGTGTTCTTTGGTTTTAATTTTCAGTCATTAAATGTAGGTGGAGTGAAAAAAAATCCACTTTGCCATACTATTTCAAGCTAAAGTCACTTGGAAACAGAAGGTAGAATGATATTCGTCTAGTCCTGTGTCTTCACAGCCACCCATGCATTCCCATACGATGGGTGCTCTTCCCCTGATGGAAGAACAGTTTGATTCTGATGCTCAGTGTCAGGCAGTCAAGTCCAGTAAAATTCGATGCAGATCTCTCACAACTCTGATCCTTAAGGCAAATGCCATCATTTCCTCAGTTTGTCACAACTCACTATCCATTATCCATTACTATATAAACAACTTACGAAATCATCTCTTGAAATCTTCATAACTGTATGCAGGCTCCTATTCCACTATATCTTATACTCAATAAAATGGATGTGTGTGTGTGTGTGTGTGTGTGTGTGTGTGTGTGTGTGTGTGTATGTGTGTGCTAATCTGTCTTATAGCACCTTAACACTCAGGACTAGCTGAAAAGAAACTATAACAGGTTGCTCTGGAGAGGTGTTTCACGGTTAAGAACATTGGATACTTTTGTAGAGCTTGTAGAGGGTTGGTTCCCAGAACACACATGGCAGCTGAAACTTCAGTTCTAGGGCAACGGATGCTCTCCTTTGGCCTCTGTTGTCTCTAGGCACACATATGCACTACACAGTGATACACTAAGCCAAAACACTCTTACACATAAAATAAGTAGAGATGAAACATTAACAAATGCCAAGCGCTGTCGCCTCGCCTGCAAGAACGACGCTCAACAAGAGGATTCTTCTGTAGCATAGCTTTATTGTGCAGCTCTTACCTCGAGATGAGGAAGGACACCAGGAGGAAAAAAGGCTCTGCTTATATATGTCAGAGGAGTCGTGTCCGTTACTGATTGGTGCAGCCCACGATACTCATGACAAACACCCCATGACCTGTGTTACGCATGCGCATTGCTATCCTTCGGGTGGAAAATAACCTTGCCTTGCTGGCTCATGGACAGGAAACCGGTGCCATCTTCGGGAGTGGCACCGGTGGCTCTCTACAAACAAACCAAAGAGAAACTCTATTAATGAAGAGGAAAATTTCTGCTTTACTCTGCTACATGGTGATCTGTTTTCCCTGACCATTTTTAGATATTGCAACATATAGAGATGACTTATTTTACTGGTTTTCTGTAATTTTACCTTCTTACATTCTTCTCACAGAAGTGCAGCGATTGTATCTATGTTTTTCTTTAATAGTACTATACTTTTGAGGGTCATTTTTGAAGGGTTCTCCACAGCCACACAAGCACATCCTGCATACTTATTCTCTAATCTTTCATTCCCAAACATGTGCATAATTTCCCACGCTTGTTTTCTTTCCTCATCCTCCCTTGATTATGTTTCACTGCCTATAGTTGTGGGTCATCCCTCAATTTTCTATGTCCTTCACATATTGCCACCATTTCAGAATGGTATTCAACATCGAGAACATTTTAAGCCCTAAATTTTCATTTTTAATTTTCATTTGTGTTTTCTTCTACAGAATAATTTTGTCTTATTTTGATGACAGTGTGTCATGGCATTGAGCTTCCCAAAGTATATTTCGTGGATCAAATTCTTGATGTATTTATGGGAGACACTCACACACACACACACACACACACACACACACACACACACGTGTGTGTGTGTCTATATCTCCATGAACAAATGGGTTTGAAAATCATTTTGCTAAGCAGAATTAAACAGCTTTGTTTATGTAAAATACCTAAAGCCTTTAACTAAAAAAAATACAAAATTCAGACTCATAGAAAAACTCATGTTCCCTAAACCTGTTAAACCACAGAACCCAATGTTTATGGAAAGACACATTGTTTTTCCTTTATAAACCCTTTTGTAAATTTTACCTAGCAATTAAGGGCATAGCTTGGAATTCAAGCAAACAGAATGTCAAACCCTAACTTCCAAATGTCTTTTGTCATTTTATTTGCTTTATCATTGCTGATAGATAATAACTACATTCAATACACTCCCAGTTTCTACTCAGAACTTTTCTACATATCCTGGAACACTGTTAGTGTTGGCAATACCTACATTCTATAAGTGATGACACTTTACGTTTAAGTATGATGCCAAAGCTTATGGAGCTTCTAGTCAGGATGTAGGTCTAGAGAACCACTTTGTTAGTTTGAGTCACATGAAAGTGACATGTTTTCTTAATTCAGGTGTGTGTATATGCCTGTGTGTCCATGTGTGTGAGCAGGTGTGTGTGCCTATAATCATGTGAGTGAAGGCTACAGGAAGATTCTGATAGTATCTTCAATCATTTTCCATCATATTCCTTTCTGATAGGATTAAAGTTGGAAAGCCCTACTTTTCAGGTAGGTGGTTTGTCCTGCAAGCCCCCCAAATCATCCTGTTTCTGCCACCCTCTCAGCACTGCTACTGTAAGCATAAATGAGCATTCTGAGCTTCTTATGGGGGTGGTGGCAATGCAAACTCAGGTCTCCACGCTTAGAGAGCAAACACTTTCCAGAAGGAGCCATTTCTCGGGTCCCCAAACTCCCACTTTGCTGAGCCAGAGAAGGTCATACACAGGAAATTTACCCTGGCTCTGCCTCTATAGTTGGAATCCTTTGCTTTTCTAGGACAGAGCAAGCATTCCACTGTTATGACTGCTTAGTATCAGTCTATCCCCTTGACCAGGAAGCTCTGTCTGCCTAGTTTTTGTAAAGACAATCCACTGGATTCTATGAATAAGTATGGGATTACCTGTCATTCATACTCATGATCCTAGACTAGACTGAAGGAAAACCAAAGCCATCAGGGATGATTCCAAATATGTAGCTTCATGGCAAAGGGTTTTAGATGGCTCTATACCTCCGGCATTGCTGCCTATAGCATACATCTCTCTTGTAGGCTGGCTCTGCCCCCTGTCCACTGATTTCCTTGGCTACTGTCTCACAGTTCCAGGACAGCCCAGGCTAGCTTCGCACAGTGGTTCCCATGGCATTCTTGGCTCCAGCTGTAGTACATAGAGTCTGCCCTTAGCTGCTTTCTGAGTACAAGGAATCCACTATCTCCTCACTCAAATCTTCTCTCTTCTCCCAAGTTTTCTATGGCTTTACAAAGAGTTGCAGGACACCCCATGATTCATTTGTAACCTATTTGAAGACAATCTACAAGACCTTGTCAATGGCATGACCTAATCACTCAGAACTACAGTATTGGACACATACCTGGAGAGAACCACAGGGCATAAAAAAGAATATGGAGAGAAGAGAATAAAATAGACAAAGGCAGAATGGGGTGAGGGAAAAGACATGGGAGGAAAAAGAAATGAAAGGGAACACAGATTCACAATCAACATTTCAGAGACCATGTGTTGTAACATGTTTATAAATATTGTCTTCTTTTCTAGATATGCATGTGCTAAATACAAACATTGTTCTACAACTTGTATTTAATTCAATTTCTGATATTTTAAACTGTTTTCAATTTAATTTGTAAAGAACATTGATATAGTTTCTTAATACATAAAATTAAATTTTTATAATATAACATAATATTTTATAACAAATATTTTGTTATTTTACTAAAAAATTTTTAACCAAGTCTTTACACCAGTTATAGTTTTGTTTTTCTTTTCTGCTTCAATATGACTACTTACTAGGACAAGTTTGAAAAGGCATCTAATGCTTACTCTCTATAAAACTTAAATTATGAAGCTAACTAAGGAAGGAACTGGGTCCCTTTTTGTAGACAGCTCTCTATAGCTGCATGACCAGGATACATTCTAAGTGATTTATTAACTATACTATCATGTTTAGAAAACTAATTGTAGTATACATGTCTCAGCAAATCACAGGATGCTCTCATTTCTTTACTTTCTTTACTTACTGTAATAAGATATCCTTTGTTTCCTCTCTTCCCTATGGCACCAACACCACGAATCAACGTGTGGAAAGCTGTGGTACACACAGTGTGCAGGTCAACTTCAGCATCAGAGAAGAGATACTGTTTTATAGGCACTTTTTGTTTTTGGAATAGCTCCTGGTGTATGATTTGGGTTAATTACTGTCATCATCCTTCAAACCCTTGGCATGGCTTCTGTTTGGATAAGCAAATTTAGCATTGGTGTCAAGCCAAAAAATTAATTCTTAATGTAGCTGGACATAAAATGCTATGGAATCCAACTGTTAAATGGGAATTAAGTCTTCCTAATTAGATTTAGCTAACAAAACCCAATAATTTATTGGACACTAGACAGAAAACTATCACTTTTCAAAAACAAATGCTTTTTTCCCATAAAAATATTTTGCTTGACTCTGAAAAAATTGCTGTATATGGCAGGTTTTAGCCAAGGCTTAAAAAAAGCAAACTATTTTATTTTGGTAAAACATTTTAAAAATGAATCTTGTTTTATTTATCTGAAAACATCAGGAAAGGTTGCATAAGACACATCTATGTATTTTTGTACATAGGGAGTCAGGTTCTTAAATCACTATCACTGCAATAGTCTTGTATTGCAAAGGACAAACTCTGATGGATTCATGATGAGAAAAGCCTGGAGGGAAGCTAGAAGGGGCAGTCTAGAGGCTAAGGTAGTATTCCACTTTGTTTCAATCAAAGACATTATGATAGATTTAAGAAAATATGCAATGCATACCTCGTACATGCAAAACAATGCAAACAAAAGTTAGCACATTTTAGCTTTTATTAGGAAACAACCCAGCATCACCCCATGAAATCAACAGTTCTTCTTTGGGCATGTAACTTATTGGTATTTTTCAGACATTCAAAGAAGGGACTAGGAATGCCAGTGTCATCTGACCCCAGAGATCAGAGGAAAGAGCAATACTGGGGACATATATTTGGACTAATTACATGTAGAGGATGTATGAAAGACTTAGGACTGGATGACAAGACTTAGGCATGAGGACAGATACAGCCCATAACAGAGAGCAATCCCAGGTCCTCATGACCAACAAGAAATGACCCAGTACTTTATTGAGTCAGAGACATTTATCATAAACATAGAGTTCCACCCATCCATCATAAGACCCACACACCCTTGGCACATCTGATCCTTTCAAAAGGTAGTGAGTTGGATGGCTATTACTACATGAAATTTAACCTTATACAATTTTGTGCTACTGGATACTGAAGTACTTGCTTCCCTGTAATCTTTATCAACTTCTCATTTTTGTGAGTTATTACTAATTACTATACCCTGTGCTTCTAACCATTTACTTTTAGATCCCCTTTTTCTAGAATTTCCTTTTGTCATTCAGTTTTTTGTTTGAGAACCTGCAGAGAGAAAATTGAAGGAAATAACTTAATAATTAGCATGGGCTGTTCTCATTTTAGCTATTATGTATATAAAATCCAATTATATATACATATAATATGTATATGAGCCAATTTTGTACTATTTGCCCTACCTACCCAATATGCTTTGTTGTCTTTCTCTCTCCCTGAACCCTTTCATCTGAAGCAGAACAAATCAGGAGCAAGAACAAATCCATATTTATATTTCTATGTCACTTACCCTGACCATTGAGGAAATCATAGGTCCCAAGCTTATTTTTAAATTCATATCTGCATAGCAAATAGATTCTAGGAAAAGGGAATATTTTGCATAAATCCAATCATATTAACTTTATGCTATTGGCATTGGCTAAAGGGAACTGACAATCTAATGAAGATATCTTTTCCAAACTAAGTCATATCCATCTTACTTAAAAAAAATTAAATATTTTCATTTAACTTACAGTTTAGAGTTAGGAACCAGGAAGCATATTTTTATGTCCTGTTTAATTTTTGTTTCCCTTTTATGAGATGGATTTTAAAAGCTAAAACAAAATAAATGGAATAGCATTCCTGCAAGCCTGGTATTATTGTAATACTCACCTACCATTTTATCTCAAGATTTGGTCTTTCTGTGCAGTTCTAGAGTTGACTAACTTGATTTATTTTTATACATGAGCTGGAGAGGAAGATGGTGAGTGATTTTATGTCTGTATGAGTAAGTGGATCACAAAATACAGCTCTGATGATATAGTATTTGAGTTGGATCCCAGGATATGCTGGGTTAATTTGTTTTCCTCATTTCCAATTCACCAAAAAAGTAATGTACTAATAAAATAGAGATCTAATAATGAAAACCTTCACAGAAATTCTTATTGGGACATTAGAATGATGTTCGTTCCTAGAAGTGCCACACACTGGTTAATAAAAAACAATACATCCTTAAAAAGAGCAACATTAGGCCAGCAAGATGACTCAGTGGGGAAACCAGCTTTCTGAAGAAGCCTAATGACCTAAATTTGACTCTGTGAAATATGATGGAAAAAGAGAACCAGTTTCCTATGGCTGTTCCCTCTCTGCTATATGTATGCCTTGGGACATGCATCCCCTATTTCATGCACACACCAAAATCATAATTTTACCATGTTTCATATATGTGTGTTTGTGTGTGTGTGTGTGTGTGTGTGTGTGTGTGTGTGTGTGTTTGTAGTGACATAGTCCTTCTGTGGCACTGACACGCCCATTGGGGGGTGGAGCCATGGGCGGAAGTGACCTGTGGAAGGAGGTCGGAGAGAGAGCCAGGAAAAGCTCTCTTGCTGGCGTGACTCGGACAGGAGAGCATCGGGTGGAATTTCCTGGTGTTCATCTGTCTAGGTTGTAAGTTATTTCTCCCTGAATAAACATCTATTTGGCCTATTTGTTTATCCTGATCCTTGTTTAACCGCAATATATATGTGTGTGTGTGTGTGTGATATATATATATATATATATATATATTGCAATATATATATATATATATTGCAATTATTATGAATATCAAAAATGTAGAATTGCAAGTTCTCCAAACCTGTTTTGCATCATATAATTTATGTATATGCATAAATTAACTCCCAGTTTTCAAAACAAGCCTATTAGGAAGTTTCTAATTTCCATTACTCTACAGCTAAAAGACAGATATTGAGTGCTTAAGGTTACACCAACCAAGGTTATGCACCTAGAAGTAGCTGGGATAGAAATTCAATTATTTGTTAGTATATTTCCTGGTTACGTAAGTAGCCCATATCTACGTAGATTCTCCACCCCCATATTATAATAATCAAATTACTAAACTTTCAAAATTTCTTTCATATGAAAAAGAACTTAGGTTTGGAGATATTCTATGATCAGCTATGAATTCTAGGCAAGTCTATTTTAACTTCTAGGAACAACAATCTAGCCCACCCTCTCCAGGGAAGAATCTGATAGAACTCCACTAATTTAGTAAAACATGATTGGGAGAATGGTTTAGAAAAATGACATTTCAATTTGGAGATATTTCAGGCTTTCTGCCCAAGACTCTAATAATATTTAAATTTAAATATTTGTGATGTACGGTGTACTTTCACATTCATTGTACAAATAGTAGAGCAAAATGAGCTCAGAAGGTAAAGAGAATAGACAAACATACTCATAGTTTGCAGAAGGGAAATTACCACCCAAACAGGATAAATGACTTGCCCGAAATCCAGAGTTGTCAAGGAGAAAGATGGAATGTAGGTAGGTGAAGGGATTCTTAGATTATTTAGGAAAAGAACACTTGGACCTCCATATTTGATCACAAAATGCTAGATGCAGAGGACAGTACTGCTGGCACAATCTCTTGGTCATGTGACTAGAAAGAAGGCTAGAGAAAGCCAAAGAGGTTTTTTGTTTTGTTTTTTTTCCCCTTTGACCTGGAATATGAAACATGGTCAGGTTAGATCACATGTCAAGTCATACTGCAAGGACATCACATTTAATGTTAAGTGGGATTTTAGCTATTATTTATGGAGTGCTTTAGATAATTGACATTTATGTTTGTCTTATATTCTAAGGCCGCTAAAGGACTCCTCTATGCAAATATCCATTGTAAGTATCTATTTATCTAATAACTATCTATCTTCTACCTTTTCCTGTGAGAAAATGTTTTAGGGTTGATATTTATAATCCTTTAAGTTCTATCTATCAGTCCCAAACTCAAAGTCTCAGAAACTTTTGCTTCAAAAAGATATATTCTATTTCTAGAACAAAAATGTATTTCCTTTTTCCACCTTCCAGATTGGTAATTTGACCACAGTTAAATTGCATTCTTACAGCTCTACCATATTTCTTGTGGTGGAGTGACAGCCTACATCCATCAGACCTTCAAGAATAATGTCTGATATTTAGTCTGTTACAATGGAGTACTTCTAGTTAGAAGAAAAATCTCCAAATGCAGGGAAAGTATTTGTTTGGTGCTTGTTTGGGAAAGGTGGATTTAAACAGTAGTGAATCTAACAACTTCAATATGGTATCTTGTTCATATTTCACTGTAAATTAAATATGAAACCAAAAATTTACATTCTCTGTGCTTCTACATCTGTCTTTCCAATGCCATGCAACCTATAATTTTTGTAGCCTCTAAAACAAATGGTGAAATAATACACCTACTCATAATATTTCCAATTCATGTCACCCTGCTGTCTCCCAGGAGAACTGCTTCCGCTGCAGCTGTGAACAAATGTTTGCAGAAAGCTTGGTGTGTTCAGCAAGTGCTAGTAAAGGAGCAAAGATGAAGAAAATGGACTCCTTCATTCCAATGATGCATCAAATATTATAATATATCCACAACTGGAATATTTGTAATATGCAAAGGAGTAAAATGGTAGTAAAAATAATAGACAATTAGTGTCCACTAGATTATATCTGAAAGAAAGATGTAACAGCTAATGACTGGGGTCAGAAATAAAATAAAATATTCTTGTTATAAGCCAGTTTCATATTCTATGACCCTTGTATCCAGGAAAGCTATAAAGAGAGTTAATAAATACAACTTCATGTAGAAAATGCTGAGACATAGTGTTACATGCCATGAATCTTGAAATAGTTACTTAGTTTTACATTTTATGATATTAGGAAGTTATAGGAACCTGATTACATTAGTATGATGGGCTAGTATAGAATAGTCTGTTTTCCCTTTTTAATTTTTCTCTCTCCTCCAACATGCAGTATTATATTGCAGATGCTTAACATATTTATCACTTTGTCCATGTTGGCTTATACTTTTATGTTATTAATAAAAATGTAGATATGATGGTTGTTAGACTTATTACATTCAAGGCCTGAAGGGAATCTATACATCATCTAATTAATAAAAATGTAGATAATAGTCCTTGTTAGACTCAATTGTCTTCTAGACCTGAAGAGAATCTATAAATCATCTAAACTTCCATTTTGTACACAAAGAAACAGGCAGTGAAACATTACATCTGCTTTATAAAAGCCATGAGCTTGGTTTATACCCATTGCATAACACTTGTTTCTTTAGACAGAAACTCAGTGCCCACCTTAAGCAGAATGAAGAAGAAAAAGATGTATAGCAGGAGCTATGATGATTTGTGGGTTTTGAAGACAGGCAAGCAGATTATAGCTTAGGTTTACTTTCAATTTGTCCCCTTATCTTTTTCTTGTTTGCTGAAGACCTGAAGCAAATTAAAGAGGATTTGGTTTTATGCTTGAATTTCTGGCAAGTTCCCAAGTGGACCATGCTGCCATCTTACATAACAACAGTGAGACCGATCCGTGGCAGAAGGGAGTCCCTGTCTTTTGAGTAGGAAAAGCAAGTGTCCCATTCCATAGGTTACAAAAACTGGGTAGTTTCTCTCAGCGTCTATAGATTTCTCAATGAAAGCGAACCTACTGCAAGTCTAGACAGTAGAGAGAAAATCCATCAGTTCAGGTGCTTTTCACTCATTCAAAATGAATCCGTTTCAAAAGAAAATCAAAACCTTTTCAGGTCTACATTCTCCGAGGCTTACTATAAGATTTAAAGAAATATAAGAAAGATTACAACACGTAAGCACAGACAATTTAATCCTGGTTTTTGGTCCCTTTATAAAATAATTGCATCATTATCATTTTAATATTAAATTTTAAATTGGAAATAAGGTATAAGGAGCTTTTGGTTTTGATAAGTAGAATGTGGCAATATACCACTTTTCAAAACAGAATTCAACCCCATTATAAACCATTCACTGTAGCACATACATTCACTTAGAATGTATGATGAAGTAGCATTCACAAATGCTTGTTTGATACGAGAGTAAACTGGAAAGAAAAGCTGTTTGTCTATAAACATTCACCGAAGTTTACCTGAGAGAGGGATGCAAGCATCCAGTCTTTGCCCAGGTGAAATTTGATTAATCGGATTAAAAAGAGAAATAAGAGAACAGGAAGTTTTGGGTCAGTGCTAAGTGGATGCCCCACTCCTGCTGAAAGCCCCCTTCTCTCCACCCTCTTAAAAAGCTGCAAGTGACACTGTAGGCATCTTATTTTCCAAGAGGCATGGGGACCCTATCAGTTTTTCCAAACTCTACTTTCTCACATGAACATCCACAGCAGACAGGAGAGGGGTCATGAGGAGTTGGATACCAGCCCCAAGTACATAGCCCTGACCATACACATATGTGATGCCTCTGGCCCAAAGTTATATCCACACCCTTTAAAAGGAGCAGAAAACCCCAGAGGAAGAGTGCTTATGTGAAGGCAAATGGAATCCTGTCTAAATGCTGCTTGAAAGCATGGCCAGATAATAACCTAAAATGAACACTCAAATTGTTCTAGAGATTTCTTAGACCTAATCCCACCTGATTTCCTAGGTTTGGTAACGTGTTCAAACTAACCTGTGTGCTTACTTTCCTTTAAATAGTTACTTTAAAAAGGAATTTGCTAACAAACCAGACAAGGATTTCCAAAGGTCTTTCTTTGACACTTGTGCCTGAATAATACTAAACAAGAACCTTAGCTGCCATCTGTACACAGGCACACACCAGTGATTATTTTTAAATTGACACTCTGGAAATTGAGAATAATAGCTGAATTACCAAGGCAGTAATCAGCGTGTCCTATTTTCTCATGTAGAATGATTAGGACAAGTCTTCTTGGCAAAAGTACAACTCCAAGAGGCTATATTAATGAATATATACCACCAGGTGAGACTTAAATTTGGTGTGTATAGCTGGATACGGGGAGTTGTGGGGTGATACGCAATACAGCTGATTCAGTTACAGGCCTTGCTTTGAATTCAGTGCATCAAAGGGCTTAGTCAATCAGCCATACAAACAATGTGGTGCCCACCCTTTGCATTTTGCATCCTCCTTCGCAAGTATATCAAGATGACTACATTTTGGTTGATAATGTTGCTGGCCCCTGAGATTCAAATACAAATGAAATAGCGTCTCTACCATGTAGAGGTTTTAATTTAGCAATGGAGAAATGTGTGAAAATTTGTAGAAATCAATGTGTCATATGTGTGTGATTTGCATTTCTATTTTGTTTCTATGTTGTGATACTCTCAACCTTTAAGCATTTAATTGAGGGGGCTGGCTTACAGTTTCAGAGGTTCAGTCCAGTACCATCATTATCAGCATGGCTGCATGCAGGCAGGCATGGTACTTGAGAAATAGCTGAGAGTCCTACATCTTGCAGGTAACAGGAAGTTGACTGAAAGTCACACTGAAGAAAGCTGGAGCAAAAGAGACCTTAAAACCCACCCCAACGGTGACACACACACTTCCCCCAAGAAGGCCACACCTCCTAATAATACAGCTCCCTTTGGGGGCCATTTTTGTCAAACCATCACCCACTCTCTTCCTTCCTGCCTTGCTTATCTATACTCATTGGGCTGGGAGCTCCCACTCAATTGGTCCTACTTCCTCTACATTTAGTGTGCAACCTTAAATAATTAATACAGATAGCTGACTAAAATTGTTGGCAATGATCCAGTAAACAGAAACTCTTTCTATGGCCGCTGACAGTTCTCCTACCATTATGTACTCACAGAGCAGAACAATGACATAGAATTGGTTAATTAATACATGTTTGCAGTTAATTAAAGAATATCAAAGAAAAGATCGATAAAAGCAAGGAAAATCTCTTCATTCAGTGTCTGATTATGTCCTTGTGCTGGCTAATCTTGGTTGTCAATTTAATTGTATCTAGTTTCAACTAAGAAACAAGCCTCTGTCAGGTATTTCTTGAAAGGACTAACTGAGGATGTGAAGATGCTTGCCTAGATGGGCAGCAATCTGTCCTGGCCCAGGTACAAAGTGACTGAAGGAAATGTTGTTGCTGTCCATGTTTCTTCTTTGGTAGCCTGAAGAGAACCTTCTTGAACCAAAGACACTAGGATGTAGGAGTGAAGGTTCCATGTAGTCACAAGCTTAACTTCTCCGTGTTCAATGAGTTGTGTGGATATTGTCCTTGGCAATGGAGCTCCTTGGTCAGTTTGCAGAGAGCAACCTATTGTCTTAGCATCATGAGTTGCTTGGGTATTTCCATGGGAGCAACCCAGTCCTGCCACTGGAAGCCTATACTGGTGATAAGAGATGGCCGGTTGAGACTCCACATCCCTCATTACTCAGGGTCCTCACTGAGGTCATCTTCGTTGATTCTGGGAAGTTTCTGCTGCAACTGGTTTCCATACCACTCTGCAAATGCCCTTTAATTTTAGCCATCTCTCCTGCACTCTATCCCTCCATCAAATCCTCCTCCACACACACATTCCATCCCTCCTGCTCCTACCTCCACACACACCCATTCCACCTATAAAATCTAGGACTCAGGATTAAGAGGTAGATGGATCTCTGAGTCCAGGGCCACGTAGATATACACAAGATCTATACAAGATTGATCGAGTCTTAAAGAGAAACAGCTCACACAAAAATGATCTCAGCACCTAGGATCACATGCCTTCAATCCTAGTGTTAGGGAGTTATATAAGACAGGAGCAAGGATAGTATCAGACATTCATTCTCCCAGCCGCATTGCAGATTGGAAGACATTTAGCTTCAGGATGCTTCAGCCAAGCTGAGCAGAACTCTGTGCATCAGCCCTTTCAACTAGAGGTAAGAGTTAGTGGCTGGCTACTTTGCTTTTCCAAACTTCAGCTTAAAGCTTGAACCCAAATATCAGTCTCTGGGATTTTTTTAATTTATGGTGCTATAATGTCTACATCTTTGATTCCATTGATCAATATATCTGTCTTTATGCCAATACCTTGCACTTTTTAATATAGCTCTTCAGTACAACTTAAAATCAAGAATGGTGATAACTCCAGCAGATCTTTATTTTTCAGGATTGTTTTAGCTATCGTGAGTTTTTTGTTTTTCCATATGAAGTGGAAAATTGTGCTTTCAAGGTATACTGGCAGGTTTTGTGTGTTGACTTGACACAAGCTGCAATCATTAGAGGAAGTAGCATCAGCTGAGGAAATGCCTCAGTAAGATCCAGCTGTAAGACATTTTCTCATTTAGTGATCAATGGGGGAGGGTCCAGCCAATAGTCCTGGGTTCTATAAGGTGGGCTAAGCAAGCCATGAGAAACAAGCAAGTAAGCATCACCCTTTCATGGTTTCTGCATCAGCTCCTGCCTCCAGGGATTTGAGTTCTTCTCTTTGAATTCCTTCACTGATGAACAGCAATGCTGAAATATAAGACCATTAAAGCCTTTCATTCCCATCTTGATTTTGGTCATGATTTTTTGTTGCAACAACAGAAACCCTAACTAAGATACAAGGTCTATGAAGAACCTTTTTTTTTTTTTTTTGAATTTTGATGGTGATTGTACTGAATCTGTAGATTGCTTTTGATAGGATGGCCATTTTTACTATATTAGTCATACTTATCAATGAGCATGGGCAGTCTTTTCATCTTCTGATATCTTCTTTATTTCTGTCATCAAAAACTTGACATTTTTATCATACAAGTCTTTCACTTGCTTGGTTAGAGTTACCCCAAAATATTGTGTATTAGTTGAGGCTATTGTGAAAGGTGGTATTACCCTGGCTATTACAGATTTTGTTTTTAAGACGGTATGTAGGTATTTAAGTTTGGGATTTCTGGGTTTGTCTTTGTTGGGTGAATGTTCCTTGGTTCCTGTTTCCTTTCTGATTTTTTGGAGTGTGATGGCTGTGTGATGGGAGATGTCATTCTGTAAATATGTTTCTCATACTGGTTAATGAATAAAGCACTGTTGGCCAATAGGAAAGCAAGATAGGTGGGACTAGGAGACAAGGGGGAAAGATGAGTTAGAAGGAGTTAGCATGGAGAGACTGGGGAGAACACAGGTCTGGGCCCACTCTGCGGTTAGATGAGACCATGTGGAAATACTTAGATTAATAGAAATGGGTTAATAATTAAGACAGCTAGCCAATAAAAAACAAGTACCTGGCCAACAGCATTATATCAACTACAGAGAGAGTCTTTGTGTGTTATTTGGGGCTGGCGCCATGGTTGGTCCAGCGGCGGGGGACGGGGGGGGGGAGGGGGCGGACACACACCTTAATCTTACTGGCAACAGCTGTGGGTTTTTGGTTGTTTTGTTTTTGTTTGTTTGTTTGACTGGCCTACTCTGCTGTTGTTTTCACAGCCAGTGTTGGAGGGTGGGATGCAGGGATAACTTGGGGGAGGGAGGTTAGGAAAGGATAGTCTGTGGGATTTACAGGGTATGTGGGTAGGGGTAAGGAATGTTGCAGCTGGTAAAGAGAGTGAGGGATTGGGCCTAGGGAAAACACATTAGAGAAGTTCTGTAGGCAGCCTACCTGGTTTTGCTGCAGGAATTATAATGAGTTTTTTTTTTTTTTTTAAGTGTAGTTTTATAATTCTTCAAGACTTCAGTAAAAGAAAGCTATTAACATTGTTTAGCATAGATGAATGTTCTTTCATCCCTAGGCTATGACAAATTATACTTCCCTTATTCTTCCTCTGGTCTTAGCTTGATCCCCATTTGGTAACTATTCCAAATCAGGGGAGGAGGGCACAAGTTTCCAATGCCTGCTCATAAAACAGCTTTTTTTTTTTTTTGTGATGGAGCCAATGAGAATGTTTTCTAGTAAAATGCAATTCTGAATACTGCTCTGCTTGTCTGCTTGGAAACATAATCTACAGGACTCCCCCCCCCCCCAAAAAAAAGCCAAATAAAAGGCTTAATAGGAAAAAGGAGAAGTTCCATGTACTACATTCTATAAATAGATTTCTAAAAATTATTAGCATAATTTTAACATATGTGAACTGTTTATATAGTTAGTATATTGTAGTGGTTTGAGTAAGAATAGTCTATAGTTGGTGGGACTGCTTGGGACAGATTAGGTGATATGACTTTAGAGGAGAAGGTATCTGTCACTGGCAGTGGGTTTGGGGTTTCTAGAGACTGTACCAGGCCTAGTCTCTTTCTCTCTCTACCTTCTGCTGGTGGACCAGACATCAGCTCTTGGTTACTGCTCCAGCCCCATGCCTACCGTTCTGCCATAATGGTCATGGACTCACACTGTGAAACTGTAAGCAAGCTCCAAACAAGTGCTTTCTTTTATAAGTTGCCTTGGTCATGCATCATGCCTCTTCATAGCAATAGAAAAATAACTAGGCCACATATGCATATAAATATGCTAAACAGTACAGTATAGATAATCTAGTAAAAATTGTCTAGTGGATTTCTTAAGTATAATTATAGGGTTATAATTGAATCATTTTTAATACATATTCTTGTTCGTCCTATTTGCTTTCTTTGTAAGGAAATGATGAGTCTATTTCTTAGATACTTAATGGTTTAAGCAAAACAAATTTGTATCTTCACAATTCTGGAGACAAGAATTGTCTGAGGCACACTTCCTTCTGAGGCCTTTCTTCTTGATTTTTAAATGGATGCATTTTTCTTGTGTTTTCCTGTGTGCTCCCTTTGTGCATCAGTCTGGTTTCCTATTTGACAAGATTCCCAGTGATGTTCAGGTAGGGGCTACTTAATCAACTTTTCAAAACTATCTCTATATACAGTCACATTTTGAGGTACTGGAGGTTAAAATGTCAATATATGAATTTTAGAAAAACAAACACCATATTATACTAAGACAGTTTGAAGTACATATTTTTATGTTGGGGGAATCAATCCCAACGGAAGGAAAAGAATTAAAAATAAACTAAGAGAAAGTTGTATTGCGTAGCATGCCTGACAAAGCCTTGTTCAACACCCAATAGCTGTTCACCAGTTTTCCCTATCATTAGGATGAACATGGGTGGGGTCACAGGAAAGGAAACTGTGATAGTCACACCCAACTTTCATTGGATTTACTTGATAAGAGTAGTGTTTCTGGGAAATTCTTTCTCAAGGGAAACCTGAGTAGTATAAGTCTATAGTGTATCCATCACTATTCCTATGTGTTCTTTTATGAAATATATTGTATTTTTGATTAGTATGTGATAGCCTTTTGTGTAAAGTATCATAAATGTGGCATTTTTTCCTAAAAATGAAGACAAGCTACTTGAATTGAGACTCAGTTTGCACTGTGTATCCTATCTAAATAGGATTGTTTGCCTATTTTGAGGATTACACATTCCATATAACAATAACAGTCACTGAGCCCAACATTGGTGGCACACACCTTTAGTCCCATCACTTGGGAGGCAGAGACAGTCAGAACTCTGTGAGTTTGAGGCCAGCCTGGTCTACAGAGTGAGTGCCAGGACAGGCTCCAAAGCAATACAGAGAAACCCTGCCTCGGAAAAAAAAAAAAAAAAAACATAAAACAAAAACCAGTAACAGGCACTGAAAGTAGTTTCAGAGGCATATCTTTATGCAACCATTAGCCTTTTGATTTGCAGAAAATAATTTTCAGAGTAAAAATTAACTTTTAATATTTCTTTGTTGAGTAAGAAAAATACCAAAAGGTCTTTGATTAAGAAACAAAACAAAACAAGAAAAAAAAGCAAAACAAAAAACAAAACAAAACAACAACAACAAAACAATCCAACTCAGACCTGATTTGATTTCAAACTCAAGAGTAACTGCTCCTGTTTTAGATGGAAAGGTAAAAATTTAACCATTGATTAGGAGAGCATCTTAGAACACTTTAGAGATGAAAAATATTTTGAGTGCTTGTGACGTATCAAGCAAGTTAAGCAAAAAAATTAAGTGAAAAGACAAAAAGGGGATTGATGGCAGTGGGAAAATTATAAAAATATTACTATTTTAAGTAGCATGGTCTTTTATTGAAACTACAAGAGTGAAGAAACAACAATGAGCTTTCAAAGATATGGCAGGTTTTTCTGTTTGTTTTATTTTCACATGTAAAGCAGAATTCCTTTTTGGTCTTATTCATAATGAAATAAACCAAAATTGAATTCTTTAAAGTACAAAAATGGCCCCCAAATCACTGATTCATCCAAGAACACTGAGTTCTGCCTGATTAATATGCTCCAGCCATGCCTGGTATGAGCTTGCAAAACAGTTGTCTTAGTGGCCACATATTCTGAACACTGTACTATAATAGATGCCTCAACAGAATGTGAAACACTAAAATGCAGAAAGTTGTGTGCAAACACAATGGATGATATAGGACTCATTCCATTATAATAGTCATTTTATTTAACTAGATATTATCAAGACAAAAAAACCTAATAAAGTTATATTTTAAAAATGAAAGAAATATGGAACACACTCTAAATTTTGCCACTGATTAATATCAAATGCTTTCTAAAGGCCAACAAATATAAGCACAAAACACATGGCTGTTATGAGCAGCTTTTCCCGCCGTCCTGGTCCCACAGCCATGCCAGCCCCAAATAACACATAGAGATTCTGTATTATATATAAAGCTATTGGCCTCTTGCTAGTGTTTCTTATTGGCTAGCTCTGTCTTAAATAGTAACCTATTTCTATCAATCTAAGTATTTCCATGTGGTTTTAGCTTACCAAAGAGAGAGCCGGGATTAATGCTCTTTCAGTCCTACATGTTGAATCTCTTCCTACCTCTCCCTGAATCCTCCTTCTCTCCTAGTCCCGCCTATCTTGCTTTCCTACTGGCCAACAGCGATTTATTCATTAACCATTCATTAATAACTGTAAGAAAAACAAAAATCATAAAACTCATGGTCAAAAAATAGTACCTATACAATATGTAAATAAATGTACACTTATTTGATAACTGTTTTGTTATATATTTTACTATGTTAAGGTTAAAACCCTTCTTTTTATTTTAGACAGAAAAGAGATGATGGGAGATGTCATTCTGTAAATATGTTTCTCTTATTGATTATTTTTCTGATATTTTTTTGTTTTGATCAAAGATCCTTTTCATAAGAAGCTCAAAACCTTTTAAAGAATAAGAATTAGAAAGCTAATTAAGTTTGTCTTACTTATTTGTTGATAATTGATTAAAATTCAATTAAAATCATCAAGCAAATATGAGTATCCATGAATGATTCACTGAAGGATTTGGAGGATGGATTGTACTAATCCATCCATATATAATCAATTTATAGTTATCAAAAGTTGTTTTTTTTATAAACTAGGGAGGCCCATTAAATACTTGGATCTTTAATCAACTTGATAACTTTGTTCTGACACTGACACCAGTAGATTATTTCCATTTCAGCTAGGAAACAGTAAAAATTTTGTAGTCAGTGTTATTTTTATTTGAACAAATTTTGTAAGTTTTTTCATTTGCCCAAGAAGGGCAGGAATTACAGTTGATTTTCTAGTACCAACCAGCCCTGTGACAGACACCAAAGCTCTTTCTGGATTCTTTATGTTCAAACTGCATGGCAAAAGGAGGAGAAAAATGACAAAGGACTTCTTGTTTGGTTATGATCACATTTAATGGACAGTCCAAGGCAAAGTCATTGTAGAAAACACAGAAAATATATCTCATATTTTTCAATATACATCCAGACTTTGAAATATGCAAATGAATAAATAAAAGTTACTTCAAGTGTAGCAAATATGTAACAAATATATCAATAAAATACCATAAAAATGAAAAGTGAGGACAGTGTAAAGAATGTTAGTTTTAGTATATTAATCTTATCACTTTCCAAACTTTGCTAAAGAATTCCACACAAAAATCCTTTCTAAAATCTCCTCAGATTAAGAATTACTCTTTGTAGTATAGAAAACCCTGTTTTATCCCAGGAGGGAGAAGCATTAGTAGACCGACTGTCATGATCTAGAAGAGAGACAAATTCACTGATGCATTTTATATTAGAACCAATTACCTTATACCCAGAAGTCCAATAAATATTGAATGCAGTGAGTAAGTGCTGACCTCCTGTGTAGTTTGTTTCAATATTTTGAGGAAAAAGCTCCTTGGAGTTCAGAAAGTCTTACAAATGGCTCAATGATCGTCTCATCTATCACACTGAATAGAGAGGATGTATTTAGGTTTCATTTAAAATGTAAATTACAAAGAATTTATTATGGTTCATCATGTGGTAAACTAGAAAAAAAAAATATATATCATATAGTTTGAGTTCTTTTAAAGTGACAAGTTCATCAACTAGATATATCAGAAAAAATGTAATTTCAAGGTCCAAGGATCAAAACAAATATCCATGCAGAAAAACATGAGAAGAAGCAGGAAATACTCCTCATTAGTCTTGAAAAATTATAACTGGTTAATCAGTAATTGTAGGAATATTGGTACATTCCAGATTTGTTGATATGTAGCTGAGAAAGTTACAGATATTTATGATACACATCATGATGCTATAGTATAGATATACATTTATATATGTTTACATTTTAAAGCAATCACAGCTATTAAGATAATTACCATAACCATCAATTTACAGTTTTTTCCTGTGTGGTGTGACTATTTAATACCTGCTCTGTAGGCAAATTTCACATGCACACTCCATTGCCATCGACTACATTCTCTTTGCAGAACATTGGCCTTACAAAACACATTCATTTTATCACCATTTCTCCATTCCCTCCTTCTTATCCCTGGGCCCCTTCAACCACCATCTAGTCTCTGATTCTATAGTTATTCTGCATGGCACTTATTAGGTAGAGTATGCAGTGTTTGTCTTTCTGAGCCCTATCTCTTGGTGGAATGTAATACCCTGCTGTAGATGCAGAGCATCCTTATGTTCAGGACCAGTTAATATTCCAAGGTCTCTGTGTGTCTCAGGCCTTCTTCTCTGTTCCCTGACTGTTGGATACCTAGGTTGGTTTCTCTACCTTGGCTATGTATGAATGAGATGACTGCATCACACGCCAGCCATCATTTGGATTTCTGGGGGAAATCCACATAGTTTTAGATAATGTCTGTACTAGTTTACATTCCTATTATTAGGGTGCAAGGGTTCCCCTTCTTCCACAGTCTCTCTGACACTTGTAATGCTTTGTTCTTTTGAAGATAGACATACTACTGATAAGAGATGTTTTTGTGATCTAGAAATTTTAAGTTTTAAAAAGGAAACCAATGAAAACCAGAACAATAGTTTGGGTAATAATACAAAAATTATTCTAAAGCACATATGAAAACTTAAGCTACAATAAAAAATAAAGTAAAACAGTTTTTTAGGAAAATGACAATGCATGAAATTTGTAGTTCATTTTTATTTTGTGCTGTGATTAACAGACAAGGTATGATGGGCTGTGCATTTCTTTAACAAAGGTATCATGTCAGTATGTAGCTTTTATTTATCTTCATACACTTGCAAATGGATTATATAGCTATATCATCTATATCTATCCATACATCTACCTATGTATATATCTATATTTATTTATATCTATTTACACATATACTTATACATGTCATTTATGTTATCTATGTCTGTATCATATATACCTATATCATCTATATCTATACCTATATTTATATCTATTTATATCTACCTACATCTATAACTATGTCTATGTCATCTATATCATCTATGTCTATCACTTTCTATGTCCCTCATAGCACCCTTTTTATGCTCAATCACTAATTGCATGAAAGTGTGGCAATTATTTATTGAGACCAAAGGTAAATCACCAAGTGATGGAGAACACTGTGAGATGTCAACTCGTTAACTAGATGATGATCTAAAAAGCAAAAGTGTCACTCTAAGAAGTGACATTTTCATTATGGCAATGGCGTGTGCAAACAAGACCCACAAGCATCACGTTGGCAGTACTTTCCTGCCCTCTGCTGGTTGCTACAAGTAAAGAACATGAAAAATAGGATTCAACAAAGATGTCTTAACTGATGCCACTATTTACTGCAGTAAAATAATAATGAAATAAAATAGAATGAAGATAGCATTCTTACAAGAAAGGTCTTGTTCCAGTCAGAAAAGGTGCCCTTTGTTAGGAACTAGACTTGAGGGAAAGTCTTCAATGGAAGATGTACTAGGGAATTCAAACAGCATCTCCAAATTTAACTGAGATCGTATTTCAGAGTGAACAATGAAGACATTGATTGAGAACCACTGTATCTAAATACTTCCAAAAGACTAGAAATTACAACTAAAAGCAGGTAGATTTGGCAATCTTGCAAATAATGTGCTTACAAACAATAGCCCAACACTCCCAATTTCTATTAACTCATTCGGCACTGCGGAATTGTGGCTGGGATCCAGCACACAGCACCGAATTATCCATGTCCTGTTGATTACAGAATGAGAGACTTTTGAGAGTGCAATGACCAACTCCAGATTCCAAAAAGTCAAGAAAAGCAACCAAAACTTAACAATGAAAATAATGTGTCGTATTGAAATAGTTCTCCCCATTGATAAGACCACATATAAGTAACAAATACATGACCCCTTCAAATCTGCAATGTTCTATACTGCTCGCTTACTTGGAAAACAGTCTTTTTAAATTTTAAATGCAGTCTTAACTGGACACGAAAAATAAAAACCAACATAAGTAAATAAACAAATTAATAATTCAATGTTACCAATGCACAGATTTCATGAGAGAAAGGACCCTTTGTTTAACTGTTCTCTGGATGTACCCTGGAACACTGCTGAGATCCTGGCTGGTGACAAACAGGAATTATGAGAATATTAAACAAAGACATAGAGGGGAACACTTGGAAGGCTGTTAAAATTGTCTTCTTCCTCCAGTAGAATATAGACACTGAAGATTGCCATAGGCACCCCAAAATAAAGGAATATCCTCTTAAAAATATTCATTGCTAACCACACTATGTTTCAAACTTGAACATTAGAGAAAAAAGCACCAGTAGATTTTCTTTCCTGAAATTCAGTAGTGCTGCTGAAGGAGAGAAAATGAATGTGTAGTACACATCATGCAACCACACATCTTAGACAAGCACACGCTCAATATTATGTAGTCATATTTTTTTGAGGCATGCCAGAATTTCACTGGGCTTATATTCAAGTTTAAAATGTGTGTTAGACAGGGAAGTTGGTGCTGGAGAGATGGCCCAGCATTTGAGAGCACTTGGTGCCTCTGCACAGAACCCAAGTTCAGTTCTCAGCACACACAGTGAATGGCTCACAGCTGATTGCGACCCTGGTTCAAGGGGATCTGATACTGTCTTCTAGCCTCAGTAGGCACCAAAAATGCATGTGTTGTCCATACATACTTGCAGGCACCAGACATGCCTGTGGTGTACATATATGCATGCAGGCAGACATGCCTGTGATGTACATACACACATGCAGGCATATATGTATCCACATGTACATATGTACATAAACTAGAAATTTAAAAATATTTCAAAATAAAGAATAGTATAGTGGTAAGTGTACTATACAGTGTGTGTGTGTGTGTATTTGTGATTTGTGTCCTTTGATGCTCTTTGTTCTTAACCTCCAAGGAATCTTAAAGTTTCATTTCTACAGCCTCTGTCACTAGGGAGTATGTGACCTGGCAATGGAGTCATCCAAGACACTTAATCCCATGCCTACTGATTTCAGAATATTAGATCACTTACATTAATTTTTATTACAATCCACTCTTTTTAAATTAGACAATTTTCATCAGATCTAAGTTCTCAGCAAAACTGGAAAGAAGACAGTTTGCTTAGATATGGCCCCCACACATACATGACCAAGGCAGAATCTCAAGGAAGGAACCTGGAGGCAGGTATGGAAGCAGGGGGCATTGAATAATGCTGTGTACTAGCTTGCTTCTTGTGGTTTGATCAGATATCTTTCTTAGATAGATAGCTTATCTGCCTAGGTGTGGCATTGCCCAGAGAACATCAATTTCCAAGCAACAAACAAACAAACAAACAACAACAACAACAACAACAACAACAAACAAATTCCCTCATAGACATGCCCACAGGACAATCTGATGGATGTAATGGAGCCAATTCCTCAGTTCAGTTGTCCTCTTCCCAGGTTTATTGCCAACACATGTGGCTTACACACCATGACCTTCACTTTTTTACTTGAGCAGGACATAATTTACCACACCATTTCATTCACAAAAAGAAAAGCCTTTACCATAAGGCAATCAAGTAAAGCAAGTCATATTTCCCAACCTAATATTTAAACTCTGCTTAACTTTTCATTTTGGTTGCACTTTTTGAAGAATATTCTTTGAAATATTCTCTATGGACATGTGTATACACACACACACTCACAGACATACACACATACTCTAAATGTTAAAACAATAAAGCCTTACTCCCTCCTGAGATGCTCATACCCAACAACCTGGGTATGCACCATCCATTTTTTAAATAAATTCCATTTTTCATCCTCATAAAATTATTTTCTGTGACAAAAGTCCAGACCCCAAGCATATGTGAGTAGAGGCCCCTAAGAAAAATCCCTGGGTCTGTAGAAAAACACAATGCATCTGCTTCTCACTACTTCTGAAGAATTATAATGATTCTTCATGCTAGATAATTTTAATAGATTTCTCAGAGGTTCTCAGGAGACCTTAGGTGTAAACCCCTTTAACTAAGTATGCCACTTGTGTATTTTCTGAGCATCTGACCAATAGAAGTTTCACGTAGCTTTACACATTTATTATATTTGCTAACACACCCCTCCAATTTCTTGAAGGTGGTGCCTCATTCATTCATTTACTTACTGAGTCATTTACCATCTACAGATAAAAATCACTGGTGTAAATGATAGTGATAGAAAAGACAAACAAATTTCTGTTCCAGTTCTCAAAGGTTTCACAGTTTAACAGGAGCAAAAAGTAAAGAGCAAAGAACACTTGTTGCTGAGCAACCGGTGGGTAAAGGGAGTTGAAAGGAAACCAACTGTTCATAAACGTGATGCAAATAAAGACACTCTATGGTAAAGAAGCAACATAAATTTTGCTTTTCAAAATGAGCAAACTTTAGGCTTATAGGAGAGCCAAGCTTAGTGTGAAAGATGCAGACAGTAATATTGTATAGAGAAGAGCAGTTTGCTGCATGAAAGGAAGGTGAACAGGGGAACAAGACAAAGAGAGCTGAAAAGTGAAATGAGAGTGAAGAGTATTGTACTGAATATATAAATTTGGATAATCCGAAAACCATCACCTTCTCAGAGCAGTTAAGTGATGTGACAGTGGACAAATGGCATCACTTAATTTCCTTTACTGGGGTTTATTGGAAGTTGTAGTGACTATAGGAGTGGGGAGATGATGTAACCAATATTACCTCAACAGTGAAACAGGAGTAAGTACAAATTACACCTTAATAATGTTTTTTTTTTTAACATACTACACTATTTTTCTAATTTCCATATTTAAATCATGTAAGAGGGAATTCTGTTTGGTAACTGGACAGTCCTTGAATGCCTTTTTACACTATAGTAAATTAGTCTATTTCCAGATGTTTTAATTTTTTGCAGAGGTGAACAAAGATGTTGCTGAAGGTTTGGAGTTTGTGGAGAGACTACAACAAAAAGTGTAATCATATAACTATAGACACTGCATCCAACATCTAAGCTATAGTATTCACAGAGCATGGTTATTTGATAGAATATCAGAAAAAAAGAGAGAGCTAAGAAATGTTACACATCTAAGTCATTAAATGTGAGTGAGAGTTAGGAATTATTAAAGTACCCCACACATATATGCACATGTATGGTACGTGGGCACACACACACACACACACACACACACACACACACACACACAATGTACTCCTCTCTTTTATATGCTCCTTTTGATTTTGTAATTCTAACATTAAGTGATTAAGTAAATACATTTAACCATTGCTTTCCAGCTCTCATCAAATCATTAGTTCTCTGGTCTGACTTAATCAGAACATTTGAGAAGGTGATACTTTTCAATCCTCTTCTAAATAATGGTTGTTTTCTTAAACGCAAGACAACATGGTAATGATGATTTAAGTGAAAGATTTCTTACCATGAAACACACACACCTTTTTAAAGGCCTTATTTACACTTCACCTTTACATTTGGGTTTAAAAATACCTCCCAAAAAGACAGATTGGGAAGTAATGGATTTCTTACTTAAAATGCTTTATCAACCACGTACTTCCACAGATCAACTTCATTAAGACCATACTTTATAGTAAAATCCTTCAGCGGCTAATCCTCATGTCTCTAAAATGATTAGTGAGACTTCTTTTTAAGAATTATTTAAAAAAACAATACTTTGCCAATGACACCCTTAAATTTTACCAGGATTTCTAGATAAAATCTGAAATTTGGGTACCATTTTCTTGAATGTGGAGATACCCATCATTGGACTTTAGACTTTTGAAAAATGTCATAGAATTAGATGCTTATCACTAATGATCATGGTGGCCCCACAGACATTAACCAGAAAATATTGAATAAGTTAGGCTATGATAAAAGATAAAATTATACTAGTCAGATATGAGTATTAATTACACTGATTTCAAATAAGGTTCATAAAGAAAAGAAAAGAGCAATACAAAAATCAACAAAAATTATATTTCTTCTGGTAAGTTAATAGAAGCATTATTTTAGATTGTTGATTATAATATGCCAGGACCTCAACCTTTGAGAAAGCCCTCTCCAGTCACTTTTCCTTATGAAAAGAAAAACTGTGTTTTAAAACTAGCTTATGAATTTACTTCTTTCAAGCTGTTGACATTATCACGCAAACACAAAATACTCTTTTTTGATCAGTCAGTTGTCCCTAGTATAGATAATTCTGGTTATTAAAGAATTCAAAAGAAAAGCATACCATCAAGTAAGGCCATTTGTGCAGCATTCTGAGTTATTTGGGAAATGTGTGTGAATTTCACATTCCAGGTTTGTGGCAGGAACTAAGGGTTGGGCATCACAAAATCCTTGACATGGAGGAACGAACCTATTGTCAGGAAGACCAACTAATTTCAATGCAATAATGAAATCTCATTTTCCAAGTATGGTCTAATGTGTGTTGCAAGAACATGTTGCCCAGTCGAGTCAGGGAGAGCATCCTCTATCTAGGAGGCATTTGTGTCATCAGTGATTATCTAATGACTTGAGCAAATATAAAACTGTTTCACAAGTAAAAAGGATCATGACTGTGTCCCTCCCACAGAGAAGGTAAAACTGAGACCCCTAGTTTCCTTCCTCTTTGTTCTTGCTGACTTCAAGGACTCGCTGAAACAAAATGATGTGGCAAAGCTGTAACAGAGTGGGCTTTCAGAGCTTATGTCTCACAAAGACTTGTTTGAGTCTCTTGGAATGTTCACTCCGGGGAAACAGATGCACTAAGAATTTGGGTGCACTTAGACCTATATGGCCATTCAGAGTGGCTGTAGAGAAAAGAAGGGAGATAGAAATAGAGATACACTGAGAGATTTACACATATACACTAGTAGAGGGGGGAGTAGTAGGGAGAGTTGAAAGAAGAGAATGGAAAAGAGAGGAGGAGGAAGAAGTAGGAGTTAGAGTGGAACGAAGGGAAGAGATGAGCAGAGAATAGGGTAGAGAGAAATGCACACAGGCACTAGGTACCATTCATCTTCATAGCATCCCCATGGACACCAACTCCACATTTTGGAAAGTTCATTCTTTGTCTGTGGATATCTTACTTCTCTTCATTTACGCTAAAGCAGCTCCATCCAGGAAACAATTTGACATACTCAGTCTATTTCATAACAATTTCAATTTGTCACCCCTTATGTCTTTCCTAACTCTAGTCTATAATACATAGACACTTGCCTATTCAAACCTTTAATCTAAATTGCTGTGTCACTAATGCCCAGGACCACTCAATGATTCATTAGGAGAATGACCAGGACTTGGCACATGGTCATACTTATGGCTATGATTTATTACAGTGCAAAGACACAGAGCAAAATTAACAAAGAGAAAATGTGCATGGGGCATATTCTTGGGAAAATAGATACCTGATCCCAAATTTTTTGTCCTCTCCCAAAGAAGTCCAAAAATAAATAAATAAAAATAAATAAATAAATAAATTCTACTATCATATAGCCATGGCAAGGTGTTAAAGGTTAACAATCAGCCTTATTTGAGTCTGTATCCAGTTTTTGAGCAGTGGTTGGGCACCTCACTTATGTTCCCCCTTTAGAAGAAAGGTAGGTGTTGAACATGCCATGTTGGTTATGTAACTATTTTGGATTTATGGATCCTTTCCTATCAGTCATAGGAATAAGAATTCTTTTAAAACCTATGCTTATATGTCAGCATCGGACCATAGTGTCGTCTTCTAAATTCCATCCTCAGGTCTGTTACTTGAAGTCCCTGCACAATAGGCAATAGATAGTTCACAATTAGAAAATGCAAGTGCAAATTCCATTTTATAGTCCAGCAGCCACTGAAATTTCCAATTACTCTTTACAGTTATTCTATTACTTTGACGTAAGCAAAATAACCCTTGAGAGCATTGTTGACTCCTGTTGATTACCCTCTAACAGCATTCAATGTATCAGGCTAGTCTACTGTCACTACCATTAAACCAGAGCCGGAATCTAGTCACCTTTTATTACCACTACCACACCACCACCACCACCATGTGTTTGAAGCTACCATTGCCTTTTGTCTTGATTTCCCCCAATAGAGGTCTCATTTGGGTATGTTTCTTACACTTTTGGTCTTTTTGACTTTCCAACCACAGCCCTCTAAACTTTAGGACTACTTATGTCATTTTTCCCTCCAAATCTTTCACTTGTTTTCCCTTTATGTTGTAATCACAATCCCGTCATACGCAAATATGCCTGTCAGGATGGCTTTCTTTCCTGGACTCATCTGACCACGATCTAAATTCTCAGCATTTCTGCTCCAATGTCACTTGTCCTCTTCTTGTCCCTAGAAGACACCAAGAACACTCTCGGCTCATGGCTTTGACTTTTCCCACTCCTAGAAATTATAATAACTATAATTTTTAAATCCTCTTAGCAACGTTTTGCTTTGTGCTTACCTTACATGAGGCAGTAATTTCTGATCTTGACCTTATGTGCTTTTCCTCAAAGTGTGTTTATATTTATTATGTGATTTTACTTTATGTGTGTCAGAGAAGAGGCTTGGCTTTGAAATTTTCTCTGTCCTCACAGCCACTAACAGTGTTTGCATGCAGTAGGTGCTCAATGAATATTGGCTGAATGTATTTCTAGATGTTATCTCAGGTTTAAGTAAATCATGGCTGATTATGGTCCTGAATTTAATGACTAAATGCTTCATAAAAAGATAACAGCTTGAAAACATTTTTTAAGATAAAAATATTATAAGGTAAGTAAAACATATTTTTCATTACAGTTGTGAGTTAGTGATTCCTTAGAAATATGGCACACTTTGGGAAGGGCTCTCTTTGACTGATTTTTAATCCTTATGGAAAGATATTTTAGAAATGCCTCATGCCATATAAATAATTAATTCTATTAATGTACATAGACATATGCGTAGGCATTTAAGAGTAATTTGTAGTAGTATGTTATTATATACCCTTATATTCACCAATACATGTATATACACAAGCATAATTATTACCTACAAGTTCAGTTCTCAAAATCATGAAATATAGTGAGAATATTTATCATTTCGTTTTGTAAATATGCCCTTGGATCAACTAGGCTTTCAGTATTCTGGTACTTTTTATGTATACAGATTAAAGAAACTGGTTAGAACTAGCTCTGTGCCTCTATTATAATTATAGCTAAAACAATACATACACAGCATTGCTGTTAAGGGTAATTAAGGGTAAATATTGTAATTAATGCACTGCTCATGTTACATTTCAACTTGACTGGGTGAAGAGATGTCCAGATAGATGATACAATGATGAGCATTTTTTAACCAGGAGACTAAAGAAAGATCCTGGTGTGTCATCCAGCCAGTTGAGGGCCTGGCTACCAACAAAGGCTGAAGAAAGGGCAATTGTGCTTTCTTGTCAGAAGCTGGAACAGTTATTTCCTGCCCTCAGCTCCAGGTTCTCAGGCCTTCAGTGACTGATTGCCAAATCCAATTCCTGGCTGGCCTGGGTCGCCAAGTGCACAGAGGTCAGACTTTGTCTTAATCTTAATTTCATAAGCCAATTCCTGTAATAAATTCTCTTATGAATATATGTATATGTAAATCAAGATGTATGCTATGTGCTGGACGTTGGTGGCGCACTCTTTTAGTCCCAGCACTCAGGAGGCAGAAGCAGGCTGAACTCTGTGTGTTTGAGGCCAGCCTGGTCTATGAAGCTAGTTCCAGGATAGGCTCCAAAGCAATACAGAGAAACCCTGTCAAAAAACCAAAACCAGGAAAAAAATGTCTGGTGTGCTTTAGACATTATTATGAGAACCAAGAGCTTGTACCTACCCACAGTTACCCTTCAGCCCTACTGTCTTACTTCTAACAGTCATTTGGTGCTAATATTGATATCTATCTATCTATCTATCTATCTATCTATCTATCTACATATTTATAAGATAATATATATGTACATATATATTTAAACAATATGTATAAAGAGTATGGTTTTTTCCTCCCACAGCCACCAGTCTTGTCCCGCCACCGCGCCAGCCCCAATTAATGCACAGAGACTCTGTATTTGGTATAATTTTGTTGGCCAGGTACTAGTATCTTATTGGCTAGCTCTGTCTTAAGTATTAACCCATTTCTGCTGATCTATGTATTTCTCTTACCAGGGATCCGGCAGGCATTCTGCTTTCTCCAGACTCTCCCTCTTGGCTCCTCCTTCCTCCTTCCTATTTCCTCCTTGTCTCCAAGTCCCACCTATCTTGCTTTCCTATTGGCCAGCAGTGCTTTATTCATTAACCAGTATGAGAAACAAATATACATAATGGCATCTCCCATCAAACATGTACATGAATATGTATATTCACAAGAGGATTTTTATATATTGTATGGTATTTAACAGAGTGGAGATGGATTATTCATATATACTTCTCTTTGTAACTTATTGAGTATGAGACACTGTATTATGACAGTAGGTAGATAGTCACTGTATTTGCTACAATCTGTGAAGAGCCAAATAAAGAAAAGTGGGAAGACAGAAAAAAACCTTTGGGCCTTTATAGCATTTCTAAGGTGGCTTACCAGTATAGTTTAAGTTAACAGAATAGAGAAAGAGATAGGCTTAGCCACAGGTTTACATTCTGAGAAACTGTACAAAGACCGTAGACTGTAATTACAGAAACCTAGATAACATGGGGCAGTCACCTGACATGGCCTCTTGATTCATAACACAGTATCCATGAAGTCTTGGAGAACAATGTGGGGGTTTCAAAGACTATTTTACTTTTGTTTTTTTTAATGAACAAAATCAATACATTATAAAATAATAATTAAAGTATCATACAGTCAGTACATCTATTTATGATAATTAACAATTATTATGATGTCATATTTTATATGACTGGTTGCTTAGTATTGTTATTTACAGTAGCACCATTGTAAACATAAGATAAAACACTGTGCTAAGGTATAGTGGCCAAATGTCATTATGTCAAAATTAAGCATGACCATCCTCATTTGTTTAAGCTATTACCATTTCGTTGCTCTATTACTTGAACCTGAACCCCACTTTTACTTGATTTTAGATGTACTTCTTGAGCATGCTGACAATACTGTTTGATTAAAAAATTAAACTGATATTTAAGCCCAAGTCTTCTGGCCCTCTAGCTCTCTAGCTAATGCATGTTAAAATGTGTTAGCCCAAGAGACCTTAAAAAATATTGTACTACCCTAAACTGGGACTGTTTCATTGTCATTGTTCCAGAACTGATTATCCCTGGGCTGAGAATAAATCACGTGGTTACCAGAGTATCTTCTGGATTCATTTATACTTCTCCTTTGCAAAACCATATCACAATTCATATTTAACAAAAGGCTTAAATGTAATGAGAAAGGACTTTCAATAATCACGTTTCTGTTGGCTCCAGTATGTTGGGCACTCCTCTGCAGTTCACTTTCATAAGTATATTAAGCAATGGACTCTTTTCATGTCATATTAAATCCTTCTATCCCATTCCAGAAAATAAATATTCATTTGCCAAATAAGATTGCATTGATTTTCCACAAAACCATTTTTTAATAACATTCACTGTCTCAGCATTTTGAGTTAGAACTATGCAAAACTCAGCGGTTTTGGTTCAGGGATAAGTGACCCCTGGCTTTCACACTGACTTTCCCAATAATGCAACATCTTGAGCTGGCCCTTCCACTCAGGATGTGCTTCTCACAGTTTATTACCTGGGATTTGTGTTCCTCATATATGTATCACCTCTCCAAATTATGCTGTCGGTGGCAAACTTAAGTTCTCTGGTCCTGTGGGCCTTCTTCTTCTAAAAAAAGGAGTTCATGCAAACAGGCAACAATAAAGTAGCGTTCCTTTATATTGAGGGATGAGCTCTCTCTCTCTCTCTCTCTCTCTCTCTCTCTCCCTCCCTCCCTTCCTCCCTCCCTCCCTCCCTCCCATTTCTAGTTTCTGAGCTTCCTGCCCCAGGTCCCTGTTTTCATGCTGTCCCTGACATTACATATTTGAATTCTCTGAAACTATAAGCCAATATAAATCATTTCTTTCATAAGTCACTTTTGGTCATAGTGTTTCATGGTAACAACAAAAAAGTAATTAATAATCACAGTGCCCCAAATCAAACACCTAATGAATTGCAGATCCTCCTGGAAACACTCAACACTGTTGTGTGTCATGCCTTTACCATAGCCTTGTTTCTGAACATACATGTGCACTATGCATGATACATGCCATGAAGCTAAGCAGTACCAACAACTCAGTCTGAAATACTTTGGGTGAGATTTAATGCTTTGATATGCTATTTTCCCCTATACATCCAGGCTTTCTGTTATTGAAGAAATGTAATGGCTTAACAATGCAGAACAGAGACTTTTAATAGTTTTCTTGTTATTATTCATTAAGGTAAGAGTAGCAACTTAGTTTATCATTTGATTGGATTATGTTGGAATATCTAGTTTTATGTACTGCTATTTCCGTTGTGGGCCTAAATTTCATAAAACATTATTGAATTTAACTAGGAATTAAGATAGAACTTCTAACAATTTCTGAGTTGGCCTTCAACAAACTTCTGTCACTTTAAGTGAAGTGTTATTCTCCACACTGATGATTTTAAAGTCAAAATATTAACAAAAACTGTTCAAGATGCTCTATAATCCAGCTATATACAGTATTCAATCAGGATTTAGTTCTATGTGTAAAACAAATAAGCACAACATCTAACTATTATGAAACATTTTAATCTCTAGTAAATAGTAAAATTATACATATATATATGAATAAATTTATTTATGATTTATTATCAGTAAATGGTTGCTTTGTACACCTATACTCTTCAACAGGATCATGAATAGAAACTTTTGAGAATCTGTTTTGTGCCTGGAGACACATGAAGAAATGAAATGCCTGTTCACCTCATGTAAGCTATGGACAACTGATCAAGGAATTGACTCCACCCAGGTTGAGTTCAGTGAACCAGGAAATGATTGGGTTGGCATCTCTAAAGGCCCCCAGCATAATGGATGTGTAGGCAACTTTTCTGGTTTGAAAGTCTGCTGTCTGCAGCAACTGTTGCTGCTTATGGAATGTTGAGCAAGGACCCTGTGAATCTTGCAGCTTTCCAACCACCTGAGGGTTGGGGATGTGCCTGAGCTTCTCTCTCTTCTCTAGCAGGCAAAGTTACCATTCAGAGGAAATGGTTACACAGAAAGCCCTGGCTTGCCTAACCCTTTACAAAGGTGAAGTTGATTGAATTAAACTGTCCTTAAGGAAGACAGGAAGCAGTTCAGGTCTGAGGACCTTTGTCCTACTTCTCCCAAGAGTTTCAGAACCCCACATACCAACATGAGCATCTGACTTAGGGGTCTCTCTCTACATTTTCCAACTGGCCAGGACCTGTATTCAACATGAAAAAGACATGAGGTTGTAGTGGTTGGGGGACCTTTTTCTGTTGTACATTACATAAGAGGAAGAATGTTCTTACCTGTGCTACAGAGAAGAAATCCAGGAAGAGGAGTAAGACTAAAAATAGCCTTGTCTCTTAACACAACATCTGTCTTACTCCTCTGGGAAGCAATCCCCTGGGGAAAGGTTGACTTGGCGTTTGGAAGCAGAGAGTTTTGTTTGGTCCTGCATTCCTGCTGACATGGCCCCACGCAGGTACAAATATCAATGTTAATTAAGCACAAGTGGAGAAAAATGATGAGGGTTTGAGGGCTTTGAATGATGGAGGCCACTAGCCACAGGAGTTAAGAGACAAATCTTTAGGAGTCCCAGAAAATGTAATACAACATACACTGTAGTGTCAAAATGTCTCTGGCATAGGGCTGAATGATGAGACTTCAAAGGAAAGAGGAAGTATAAAGTTTTGTAAGCCAATAAACTTAGTTTTCAACATTTCTTGAGAGAAAACTAGGTGAAATATTCAGATTGTGAAGGGAATTGGAGATATGAGATTAAAAACAAATGACATAAGCAAAACCTTACCTTAAAGTCAGGGTTCTTACTTAGCAGATTCTTATTCTGCTTGGATTATAAAATACATAATCCAATGTTGAGCACAAAGATGAGCATGGAACAGTGAGGTAGAAAGCCATATGGACTTAGGAAAGGGTAGGCAGAGTTTAAGTTGCATTATGTGGTTATTCTGTGTGGTGGGATTTAACACTCTAGGAATTCTGAGATGTTGTCCAAGTACTGCAGGGAAGTCAGCCTATCCTGTCGAGAAGAGGTTCATGGGACAGGTTCAGAATCTCCTAGGGTGGTTAGGAAGGAGTCTGGCTTCCTGGAAAGGGGGAGAATTCTTGTCATTACGGCGATGGTAGGCTTTGCTGTAGTGGAAGGCAGGAAATTGCACAGATGTAATTTTTACTCCTTGTGAGTTTATGGCACCCTATCATCAGTGGAGGCTTTACAATTTCACTTTGTCCTACTTTTAAGCCTCCATCTATTTATTTTCCAATTCATTTTCACCCCACATGGATCATTTCTAATTTAACTTACTTTTTGAGAGACTGGTTCATCACTGAAACAAATCTGGTACTGTTTTATATGTTTCTACAGTTTATACAAAAGATACTTCAATTCTGCATTGTCTTTAGCTTTTAAATGATTCCAAGTGCTTTTGGAGTCTCCTTTATACACATAGGGTGTATGCATTTCTATGCAATACTTTGGTACTTGGTATCACACTATACTAGGTTCCCTGTGTGAGTGAAGGACCCTAACTATTACATGTCAAAGTATCTATGAACTCAACAGTTTGACAGTCACTCAGAGCACAGGCCATGGCAGACTGTATATCCCCACAGCCGTCTTTCTCAGAATGCTGTGACAAGGCTGCACTGTCAGCCATTTCTCTGAAGACTATGACATGGCCAATCCCTGATACCTGGACTGTTGTCATTGGAACTGATTTCCAGAGCCTGAGAACCTCATGAACAATCAAATATCTCTGCTTTGTGAGCCATGCCAACACCCCCTGAGAACAATATCATATAAAACCCACCTTTGAAACCTCCTACCTAAGTTAGGTGCTACTTCCTGCATAAGTCTGGGAGCAACCCAACTAGCAACCGGAGCTAATCATTCAGTATGTGACTAATGTACCTCATCTAGCTAATGGGTTCCTTCTGAAATCTGTTTTTATTGTTCCTCTTATTTAAACAATGAAAACCTAAGCAAGGAGAATTCTCTTTTTGGTAAAAAATATGTGATTCGTGGAATCATGCCTTCTCTCTGTAACTTCACCATGGAAATTGTCCTTCTATGTTGCTATTTCAACTCTCCTTGTAAGCCACTTATCCATGTGAGAATATGAAATGATCACCCTTTTTCTCAGAGTGTTACATGGGACTTTTCCCCAGGAAAATACTTTTTTTCCATGGATATCTAATGCAGAGTAATTAACCATGTACACATGGAGATGGGGATTAATGGCAACTCTGTTCTTCATCAGCATTTAACATTTCAGCTTAAATTCTTATATGCCACAAGCAGAATTAACAGTGATTTCCTCATAGGTTTGCTTAAAAGGTATACTGCTTAGACAGATGAGTGCTGTGTCCCAGCACTCAGTATGATGACTATAGCTGATGGGAGATGTCATTCTGTAAATATGTTTCTCATACTGGTTAATGAATAAAGCACTGTTGGCCTATAGGAAAACAAAAGAGGAGGGACTAGGAGACAAGGAGGAGAGAGGAAGTAGGAAGGAGTAGTAAAGATGGAGAATCTGGAGAGAGCAGGACGCCAGCCCGACTCCCGGTAAGATAAGACCATGTGGAAGTACTTAGATTAAAAGAGATGGGTTAATAATTAAGACAGAGCTAGCCGATAACTAGTACCTGGCCAGTAGCATTATGTCAAATACAGAGTCTCTGTGTGTTAATTGGGGCTGGCATGGCAGCAGGACAAGACCAGCTGCGACGGGCAGAAAAACCTACTCCTTACATATAGCAAGGTCAAATCTAGCCTATGACTTAATTATGTACTAAGCAAAGTACTTAAAACAGCAAAGGCCTATGATAACTACTTCATAAAGGAAACTGCAGCATACAATATTGGTATGATTATAGTGTATCTAGTTGGCTTTGTTTCACTATCTAGCCTAATTTCAAGGTAAATTTTAAGAGCTTGATCATGATGTTATCCTTTTGCGTTAGACTGGGATTCACAAAGTCTTTGTACTCAGGATATTTTTATAGCTTTCAAAAACAAAAAAATGATTATACAAATATAATAACTAAGTCATTCTTTACATTGTTAAATTATTTGACATTTAAGAAAATTGATTTTTGAGAGAGTTGCACATTGAATTCTGAAATTACAGATGATTTTTTCTTTACATTTATGTCTTGGAAAAATTTCTATAGCAAACATATGTATTATGGAAAATGTCAAAGAAATTTGTTAAGTATTATTACTCTGCTATTAGGCTGATGTGGTTAAAAAATGAACCATTAACTTCTCAACCACCTTGGGGGCAGTCTCACGCCCAACCTCTTGCTGGTGGTTTTGTAGAAGTGGGCCTAAGTGAAGCCATGATTGGCGAGTGTGAGACCAGAAGGTGGGAGGAAGCCCCTGTTTTCATGACACCGGGAACATTGCTTAACTCCTAGCTACTTAGCCCCACATTCTTTATCCCCATTTCTACCTCATGTGGCATCAAATATACAACATAAGATGATGAAAATCATATTTCTTCCCTGACCTATTTTGTAAACAAGGACACAAAATAGAAGCAGAAATGACTGGATTTCCTCAACTTATAGATTCTGAAATGAAAAACAGAAGAGTCGAAAGGACTGGCAAGCATGTAACTGAAGGATGTTACTTGGAGTGGAGGAACAGAGAAAGCTGGGAAAGTTGTGGCCAGGGATTCAAAGTTTAAATGTCTCAAGGGAGATAAATCATCTAAAGAATATATTAATAAGCAGTCACTAGAGGGCTTATTGAGGTCACCCTTGGCATGACAGACAAGTGATGCTTTGCTTCTCTGCCAACAGAATGCCCCTGTTAAAAGTGAACTTGGCTTTTTGCTATGATGATAGAATAGGTCTTATGGGAAATCCAAATGCAGGTCTGCAATTTGGGATGGTCAGCTTTATTTTGTATTGAACATGGTTATCAAATTTTTCTCAGTAGGAAGCTTGGTTGAATGTTGTTTGAACTTGGCCACTGAGCAAAGGTAAGCTGCAGATGTCCATAGAGGAAATCAAATGTCTTTAAAGTGAGAACTCTTTGGCTTATTTCTATTGAACAGGCATAGGCTTCTCCTTGTGAAGGTTCAGGCATCTGTGTAAGGCTGTATGGGGGCACTAGCCAGGTCTTTCCTCCTCCTTCCACTCTGTCTATGATGGGAGCTTATAGGGAAATGAAGTTGGAACATCAGCAGATATGTGAGGAGCTGTTCCTATTCATTAGAAGCCAGAAATACACACAACTTTTGGCAGTCCCACAAATGTGAAAGATTAGCCAATAGAACATCTCTAACAAAACAAGAACAGAAAAGACTAAGGGTTCTCAAGGGTGATTCTAAAATTGCCTGGCTATAGAGGAGGGGACTCAGTCAAGAAACACCACTTCATTGCCATTTCTAGTGATGATGATGATGATGATGATGATGATAGGATAAGAGAACATATCCAGTTTCCTTAACTGAGGGTTATTTGTATTTGTTCCTTCAGGGAGCCAATTCCAAACCCTTCTGTTTGTCTCAGATGACTAAACATTTGCAAATAATAAATGAAGGGCAACATGCTTTAAATTGTTTTTGTTGTGACTCAAAGTACCAAACAAATAAATTTCCAAATAGTTTGCCAATAATTTATTCAAGTCTATACTGCAATTTTTCAGGATGAGTTCTCTAATGTATTTAACAACTAATATTTGGCCTTAGGAATGTCTGATCTTCTGGATACCAGAAACACAGCCATTCCTTCTTATCCCTATTAAATTATATACTAGTTGTAGAGACCAAGATGGAAAAGAACATGCAAGAAATAATAAAGTAAGGTAAAGTAAGAATACTGCAAATCTGACACATGGACAAACAAAATTAGAAAACAGTATTAGAAAATAATCTACAAAGAGAGGCACCATTTTCCAGATTCACTGGTGAATAAACCACAGCCAACCATGGTTGGAGTTGTGGTTTTGATATGAAATGTCCCAACAGTTACATGTGAGCTCTGCTCCCTGATTGGCTAATATTCTTGCTCCAAATTACCACCAATCTTTATATATTAAGCAATTGATGGTGGTTATAACACCAGAATTTACTCAATGTCTTGGAGGAACCCACAGAGACAGCTGACCTGAGCTCCTGAGGGCACTCAGACTCTGGACTAATAGGGAGCTGCATGGGACTGACCTAGGACCTCTGCATGTGTGTGACATTGTGTAGCTTTTTCTGTTTTTAAGGCTCCTAACAGTGAGATCAGGACCTGTTCCTGGCCCTTAGCTGGCTTTTGGGAACCTGTTCTCCATGTTGGATTATTTAACCCACCCTTAACGGAGGGGAAATAGCTAGGTCCTACTTCAGCTTGAATTGCCCTGCTTTGTTGACTCCCATGGGAGGCCCACCCCTTTTTGAATGGAGACTGAGGAGGAGTGGATGGGAAGGGAGGTAGAAAAAAATCAGGGCAGGGAACAGGAGAAGAGGAGGGAGGGGAAACTAGTTGGTATGTAATATAAATGAAAAAAATGTTAATTAAATAAAATTAAATTGAAAAAAGACAAACAAAAGAGAAAGAGAAAGAGAGAGAGAGAGAGAGAGAGAGAGAGAGAGAGAGAGAGAGAATTTAGTCATTATCTTCCCTGTTAGAATTAACAGAGATGGATTTGTGAGGAAAGGATGAACAATAGAGGAAAGGGCTTGTTAATTTGGTTTGCAAAATGATTTTTTAATGAACAGAATGGAATCAGATAAGTATTTAGATTCTTCAAAGACTACCAATGAGACTATTTAACTTTAATTGAAATAGATTCCTATTAAAATATAGACTTATTTCTTATTATACTGGTTATGAATTGTAAGTTGATTTAAGAACTATAAAGAAAATATTCTTTATAAGCTTGGACAAAAGGAAAGAATATTTTGAAAACATTATTTGATGCTTTGAAATTCTCTTTCTGAAGTGATAAATTGAAGGTCACATTAATTTGATTTTAAATAATCAAATACACATAATTTTAAATGTGAAGTAATTATAAACATGAAGATTGCGAAAATCACCTGACTGCATTAGGTTCTTGTTTTATTAATTAAACACTTAAAAGTTACTTTTTAAAGAAAAGAAAAAACAATCTCAATTCAATCCATAGCCTTGATCTATGATGAGAATCCTGTGATTTCCAATTTTCTAGGCCTTTCCATGAGCTCTGTTTTTAAGTTTTATTATTTTTCCAGAGTATATTTTGAGCTTTTTAAAATTTCATGTGACTTTTGCTTTTGCTATGTATCTATGCAATTGTCATTTAAAAATAACTATGTAATACTGTATTTCTTTAATGTGGCTTTGCTTAATTAGAGAAGTAACACCGATTCTTCTATACTTTATTATTTGTAAATTTTTTACTTCAGGAATCTACATGGAGAAAATGTTACTCAATGTTTTTATTATGTTGTAATATATCACTAAGACTTACTACTAGTTCAGTCTAACTTTAGCCACGTTATCCAAAAGTATACAAGCTTAAATTGTCCCAGGATGTATTTATTTACTGAGTATTTATTTTACCTATTTCTGTTACTCTCCTTTCTGTCTGGATAACTGTGATTGTGTGATGGCCACATGACTAAGAACGGTAATCATGGAGGAAGTGAAGTTCCAATGTCAAAATGAGAAAAACAAATATTGTATGTTTTCTCTTATATTCATTTGTTAGCTTTAAGGCTTAAATAGTTAAGCTACAATCCATATAACTACAGAGATTAAGTATAGAATAAGATACTAGAGGGAATGGGAGTATCTTCCAAGCAGGGGGAAATAGAGAATGTAGTAATAGCGAGACAAGGAGGAAACTACAGCAGGAAAATTAAGCAGGGATGGGCATAAAAGGGTGAAGCAGGGACTATTAGGAGGGACAACTATCACTAACCCTACTGTAGAAGCTTTTTAATATATATATGAAAGAACTATGAATAGTCACCAAATAACAGGGGGTAGGGATATGCACCAACTAGACATCTTTTTGACATCAAGAGCAAAGTATGAGTTACATACAGATGAGTCATTGGCCAATGCAACTTCTTGGAAACTCCCAAACTCTTGGCTATTGCCAAGGCTACTGCTTGCTTTCCACAAACTGATGATAAGGCCCTATGCTGAAGACAATATTTATGTATTTCATTGAACACAGAGAACTTAAACGGATGTCTAATTAGAGCCTTTACCTCCTACTGACTAGTTTCATGGTACTCTGCTTGCTACCACTGGAAAAAGCTTAACAACAACCCAGCCAAATAAAAAGAAAAATTAAACTAGAATGATGGCCCGCTTTCAAGATATGTTGGTGTAATAGTGGTACAATAGTTGTGGAAGTAACCAACCACTGTCTAATTAGATTTAAGGCCCTCTCCACAAGATGGAACCTGTGCTTTGGTTGCTAAGAACTTCACTAACACAGAACCCCACAGATGCACAATGTACAGAGAGCAAGTGATTTTGGAATATTCAGTCCTATATGGAAAATCTTCATCAAATCCTCCCCGCAGGGTTCAGGCAACTATATGGTCAAAGAGGCAAAAAGACTGCAAGAGCCAAAGGAAATGGATAACACAAGGAAAACAGTGTCTTTTAGATTGGTACACACATGAACTCACAGAGAATGTAGCAGTGTACACAGGGCCTTCACAGGTTCAAGCCAGATGGGGTCTCAGTACTGAGGAATGGAAGTGGACATGATCTCCCATCCCATCTCCAAATGACATCTACTTGTAAACGGAAGCTCAGTTCTCTCCAATAGCGTCTTACCGGGTATTCTAGCCACACTTAATATGTAGGCCCCATGCCCAGGAGTAGGTAACTGTGGAGTTTGAAAGTAAATGACCCCCAAAGGCAGTGGTACTAACAGCAGGGACCCTTTAAAAGAAAAACCCTGCTGGCCCACTTCTGCCCTCTTTGCTGCTGTTCCCCTGGGGCAGATAGGGCTTTTCTTGTCTCCCTCCTCTCTTCTGTCCTCTCTCTTATCTCTGTGTCTCTTTTCCTCTTTTCTCTTTCCTTTCTCTCTCCCTATTAATTCTCACTTAAGTTCTGTCTGCCTGGTATGTTTGTCCCTCACTCCCACGAAATATGCCAACACAGCTTATTCTTAATACTTGCAGATTTATTTGTACCATGTTTTTAATTACTTTGTTGAGTTGGGAGACAAATATACAACATGAGAGTTTTTTTCTGAAAGTCATTATTGATTTTAGAGCAACTGTGACCTTTCCATCGTAATTATAGTCAAATTGCAAACACAAACATGAGCCTCAGCTAGCCCACATGGAGTTTATTGGTGGAGAGGAGAGAAAGGGGAGGTAGCTGGTGGCCAATGAAAAGCAGGAGAGAGAAGAAGAGAGAGAGCAAGAAGGAGAGGAAGAGAGAAAGGAAAAGCAATGGGGGGGGGCGCTTGGCGCATTTGCCTTAAAAGGGAAACTTGCTCATGAGTAATTGAGTACCCTGTGCAATGACATGGCCATGCATGTCCCGCCTGTCATCAGTGGGCGGGGTCAGCAGACTGCTGGTTTCTTACAGTATTCATAGAGGAAAACATGCTGAATGCAGGGAGATGGCTCAGCCAGTAAAAGCACTTGCCATGCAAGCCTGACTGCTGCATGAATCCAATTCTTGGATCCCATGGAAAAGGCCAATGCATGGGGCTGGAGAGATGACACTGGCTGCTCTTCCAGAGGTCTGGGTTTCAATTCCCAGCACCCACATGGTGGTTCACAAATATCTGTAATTTGATCTGGTACCCTCTTCTGCTCTGCAGGTAGAACACTGCATACATAATAATTAAATAAATCTTAAATGGGAGGGAGGGAGAGGGGACTGGGATCAATATGTAAAATAAGAAAAAAATAGTAAACAAACGAACAAATCTTTAAAAAAAATTAAAAAGCCAGTGTAGTATCCATAACTTCTAATCCCTAGTGCTCTTTCTACAGTGAAATGGGAGGCACAGACAGGAAAATCAGCAGGAAGAGCCATCTGGCCTGGGGTTTGCAGAAAGCACAAAATAACCAAGAGAACCTGCCTCCAAATGAGATTGAAAGAGAGAACCTACTCTCAAAGTTGTCCTTTGTTTTCTACATTCACACTGAGGAAAGTCAGAAAACACTGCTGCAGAGCACACAGATCAAGTGTTTGCACAGAGGCCTTTGTGCACAGCGCCATCTATGGTCTCAACTATTGTAAGCAATTTCATGCCTTTAAGTGAACCTCTCATTCATGTTGTTTAGCAAGTATTTTTGATTATCCAAAGGTTTGTACATTTTAACAGAGACTCTTCTCAGCACCAGAGACATACATATCACGAGGGAGAATTCCCAGTAGATCAAACAAGGCCCAGAAAGTACTCTTGTTCAGGGTTAAGCCTAATACTAGGGCTAATGAGTGTGCTTAGCAAAGATTAAAACAGAGCACATGTGAAAATAGGTTTTCGACATTCATTCATCTATAACCCAAATCAGTTAAAGGTCTAAAAAAGCCCAAGGGAGTTAGAACTTAAGTCTTTAAACAACAGAAATAAAACAAGTAATTATTTATAGATTCAGTACACAGGTAGGATCTGTCCAGGTAGTGCTAGCAATAGAAAATTCAGACCTGTAGTTTGTTCTTAGGTCATGGGGACAAACCTCCCTCTTGCTGCAACCTAGCAGTCTATGTAAAGCAGGTATGTTACCTTGGCTCCATCTGCTGGGAACACTGCATAATAGCTAGTCCCCTAGCCTAGGATAGAAGAGACTCTCTGGACCTCTTCCTGCATCCAGACTGCATCTTAGAAGGTAACCTCTTTCATGGTAGTTATCCTTTCCTCCACTGTGGAATGAGCTGTCCAACCAGAACATTTGCATTCTTCTTTACCTGTGGACTCGCTGGCAAGCTCCAAGAGGCCGGTGGGTTTAGAGTTCTGGTTTTAATGGAACTGTGTTGTTGCATTACTAATGAACAAAGTTCTCCTTTTGAACCCGGGACCATGAAATTCTACATTTAGCCTATAAAGCTTCTTACATAACCTCTGACCTCTGTCATTGCAATGCAAAAACAGCCATGGGGATTACAAAGGAAAGGATAGGGCTGTCATTTACAGTATAGAGCAATCCAAAATTTGGTCTGAAGATGCCTGAGTTTGTTGTAATACATATATGAACATTTACAGATATATATACATGTACATATGCACATTTATGAATACATAACAGTTATAATTTTAATGATTTGCTTCACAACCCATTTCAGCTGCATTTGGTAAGTATTGTGTCCTTTTTATCTGCTCCGTGATAGGTGAGTGCATGTAAACACACATAAATAGTAAAAGTGGGTATTTATATAGTTCAGTTCATCAAAACATTAGATTGTTTAACTCCTTATTCCTTTTATTAAATGTAAAGATATATACAGTGTTTGAGTATAATTGTAAATTTGCCTGTTTCTCTTTGTATCTTCAATACGTTTTCTTAAATTAGTGACTTGAATCTTTTATTTTGAAGTTCTCATTCACAAACTAGTGTTTGTAAAATAGTGTTTGCATTAAAGTGTTTATTTCTTGATTCTAAGAAAGTTATGTCCAGGTGTGTGTGTGTGTGTGTGTGTGTGTGTGTGTGTGTGTGTGTGTGCACATGGCTCATGGTTTACAGTTTCAGAATATGAATTTTCCTTTTTTTGCTTGTTTCAGTATTCCATTAATTTTTCAGTTGCTATATTATAATTCGCCAATATATGGGACTTTTAAAAGATCTTTGCCAAAGTTTACCACAGTTTTACATATCTCTTGTGTGATATTTTCCCTCTTTGTTGCCTTTTTTTAGATTGACTTAAGGTCTTCTGGTGTCTAATTCTTCAGATCCCTTTACTTTGTTTGGAGGCTATAAATTATTTTTGCCATCATAGAAATTGCCTTAAAATGACAATGTATACATTTACTCCATCAAAATCCAAAGTTATTGTTCACTTTTACTTTCTTCCTGAACAATGCATGCAAGCATTTGTTAATTTGCACATACAAAATTAGAACATTTTGTCCTTGGCAGGACATATTTATTATTGTTAATATGACCAATACTTGTACAATAACATATTAGCCTCTTCTTTTCTTTTTATTTCTACTTGAATTTGGAAATGTACATCAGTGTCTGCATGCTGAATGAATAAATAGAATAGAACAAACAGGAAGTTAACCTAAAACATGAAAAGATATTTCTGGATTTGGGGAGAAACTTCATGAATTTGAACAAAGTTCTTCCGTGTCATTTGGAAGCTAGTTCATAACCTCACTCCCTATGCCAAGAGATCCCCATCAAAGGTGTTCCTACATAGTTCAGAATTACCAAAGATGGGGTTTCTAATGATTAGTCAAATGTCTTGGACTGCTCTAAAAAACATCTTGGGGTTTTAAATTGGCTTAAGAAGAAGAGATGTATTTCTATTCATGTTCTCTCAGGTATCTTACTGGGAGTAAGTAAAGATCTTACTCCTTTATCCAGGCTTTTCAGGAATCCAATATGTAGCTAGCCTCAAATTCATGGCAATCCTTCTATCCCAGCTTCATGAATTCTAGCATTCTAAGCATGTTGCAAGATACCCATCTCCATATGCCCTTTAAAAAATAACAAGAAGTGAATCATTAGCGCATTTAAAGTGTTTTTTCTCTTTTCTTCCCTATTGTACTATAAGTTATTGATAAGAAAGTAATAATTAACATACCTTAGTTCCAAAATATTTTGTTACATATAGGTTCCAATTACATTATGAGTAATGACTAGGACTAGAAAATTCATTGGGCTAAAAGGATAAGCCTATGAACAAAATCAATAAGGAGGATTAGCAGAAGTGGACTTATAATATTAATTATCAAAATGGTAAAATATGATGACTAAGGTTTATTATACTAATGCAGTGTTGCAGTCAGGGATGATTTTGACTCTTCCCCAAGGGGACACTTGGCAGTATCTGAACACATCTTGTTTACTGTCAGAGTAAGGCAGGAGCTCTTGCTGCTAGCATGCAATGGGAGACTGGAACATTGCTAAATATTCTATATTGCATAGGACAGTCCAACAGTTTTCTGGATCTCAGTGTGGATGGTCCTGAGATTAAAAATCTTTGCACCTCCTTAATAATAGAAAAAGAAATCTATAGTAATGTTCCCAAGAGCTCAGAACTGGCCAATCTATATATTAAAGATATATGCTGATTTAATATACAGTAACATTAATGATTTACATTTAAAAGACAGGAATAGTTACATGATCATAGAATTATTGTTTGACTTTCAATGCAGGAAGTATATGCTTACTTTTCTTAAATGAACATTCATGCATTTACCACTCTTCGGGCTTAAACTAGTATGGAAAGAATTCATGTGTTGCAAGTGAAGACTATTTCAGGGTACCTTGGTGGGTTAACTATGGTCCAGGGAACAGACTTTTCAAGAAGAAACAGCAGAAGACAAACTTCAAGTATCAAAAACTGAAAGTATATTACAAGACTTGATATATCTGATATAAAGAACAAGGAGAGAACAGGTTAGATGACATGCATAGACCTATCTTCTTCCAAGAACCAACTGGGAGGATATCTTCTGTGAGGGTGCTTGCCATTGGGAAGTTCTGTGAGGGGGAAAAAACTCAACAGAGATACAGGTAGGACCATAGACATGCCCTAGAAGGACACAGGACCCAGAAATTCATGTGTAAGTTCTTTTCATAACTCCATATAGGAATTAGCAATGAGTTCTTTACACTGCAGATGATAATAACTGATGAATTTCTCCTTAGAGTTGGAGAGAGAGAGAGAGAGAAAGAGAGAGAGAGAGAGAGAGAGAGAGAGAGAGAGAGAGAGAGAGAGAGAGTCTATGATAAGAGCAATCAGGGCATCATTCTGTTTTATGGTAGATGTAAAGCTGCACCATGCAGACTTTTGAGGGACAACTCATCACCACACTTGGTGGAGTGAGTGGCTGGTGACAGAGAGCCTTTAGTTGCCAAGACCCTCCCCTTATCACTTCCACTTCAGAGAAGGTGCCAGAGGCTTTAGGGGTAGTAGCCTACATTAAGTAACTGGTAAGAAAGTTAAAGTATGAAGATTAGACAACTTCAGTCCAACACAGGAGAAATGACTATGATGAGCAGTAGTCTCTGCCAGATTCAACACCCCTCCCCCCAACCAACTCTATACCAGCACTATTACTGCAGATGCCAACTTTTCATAGATATTGATGCTTAGGACACATTCTAGTTCGTATCATACCCATTAAATTCTATCAGAGTTGGCACTTCACAGAGAAAACAATATATGATATGTCCACTAAAAATGCAATAGTGAACACCTATAGCCTGCATAGTCCTGTAAGGGATCCCACAGATCATGGCAACTGTCCCTGTCATGGATTTTGCTGTCTGCGAACTCTGAGTGCATTACTGCTGACCCCGCGTTGAGGAGCAACATGGTCAGTGTGTGTTTGACTCTATGCTTCTCTGTGTTCTTGGATTCTGTTTGGGTTACTCTTATTTTAGCAGATGGGGTGCCTGTTGACCCGTTTTATTTGTTGTTGTGAACTTGTAATGCCTTAAAAGCCCATTTTAATTGAAGCGTGTGAGTAGTGTGTGTGTGTGTGTGAGAGAGAGAGAGGTGTGTGTGTGTGTGTGTCATGTGTGTGTGTGTGTCTGTGTCATGTGTGTGTGAGAGAGAAAGACAGAAACAGAGAGCCTTTATTGTCTTAGCTGACTTTAGCATTACTAAGGTGATTCAGTGCATTAAATACATTTGAAATCGAGAGTTAGTTACAGCCCTCTACTGCTTTCTGTAAACGAAAGCCCAAGGCTTGAGCCAAGCTAGTCAGCTTTATTCCCTCTTGCTCTTCTTCCTATTCTTTGGCTTTTCTTTGTTCTCTTCCACACTGTCCTAATTCATTTCTATGAAGTTCTGTACTCTTTCCTAGTATTTCTGCTAACCACTGCCCTCTAGTGGCTCTTCAGGAATTTTCCTGCACAGCTTTACCTAGTAAAACTTCAGATGTTAGCTTTCAGTTCTTCCTTTCTCTTCCCCTCTTCACCTCTTCCCTTCCGTTCCCCTCTCTTCTCTTCAATTCCCTTCCCCTTTTCCTTCCTTCCTTCCTTCTCCTTCCTCCTTCCCCCTTTTTTCTGTACCTTTCTCTTATTTTTTCCATTTTCTTTCATTCTGTCTTTGTAGCCTACACACAAACACACACACACACACACACACACACACACACACACACACACAGAAGCCTTTAGGCAACTCTACTTTAACATGCTTAAATCCTCATAGAAAATGTCAAATATTTTTTTCTCACATACTTCACTAAAACATGGCTTTTCTAACATTGAATTATCTGTCAGTAGGAAATCTCAAACAAAGCTATCTTCCAACAGATCGTTTAATGTCACATTTCATAATAGTTGTTCTCCTTAAGACAAGAAATAATTAAAATTAGAAAGTTTAAAAATATCCTGCCTTTTGTTATTTTGTTTGACAGTGTTAACCGGCAAATGATAATTTATAAAATCCTGTACTCCAAAACCATCTGTTTTTACCAATGGTCATATAGTTACCAAATATATATACACACAGGTGTGTTACTCAAACAATTTTCTCATGAAAGCTGTCCAAAGTCATCTTGTGATAGCTCCTAGGATGGTTGCCTGCCTGAGTAAGAAATTAGAAAGTATTCTCTATGCTTTGAAGCTGGGTGTAAATTTCATTTCTTCAGCCCTGTTCTTGAAAACAATCAGTATCAAACATATACAGGAAAAAAAGGCACACTGTAAGGCATGGAGTCATGACAGGTTCGGGCACAGAATAAGACACACAGGCAATGAATGGCTGAGGTGGTTTTGACCAAAAGCATAATGAGAAAGAATAAAGGTTAAAAGAATTATGAATCAATCTTACCACACACACACACATACATACATACATACACACACATACACACACACACACACACCTAGTTTCTTGCCAATAAGGTTTTTACTAGACACCCAAAGTATTGCACATCTAATTAAGATTAGCAGAGTAAAATTTGATTTTGTTAAATACATAGCTAGCTGACTCTCTTCACTAGATGTGACGATTTCAACAGCAAAATAAAACAAAATGAAAACATTGACTAGCCATGTTTTCAAGGGCACTTTTGTCCAAAGTATTGCCGTCTGGGACACAAGATGGGGAGTCCTATTCTCTGAAAGTGCTCAGCTTTGCTCTAGCTCTTCAGACACAGATGGATTCCTTAGGTTTTGATTGGCATCTACTGGGAATTAATGGCTCTGTGTAAGAATTCTGTATGACTAGTATTTGCTTTAACTCTGCAGGGTTACAATGTTGCAATTCTCAGGTGCCTGTAAAGAGATTTTCATGTTCCTTCCTACTGTTAAGACTAAGACATTCAAGACATTTTATGGTAGTCAGGGTAGCAAAAAGGTTGATTAGTCAAAGCATTAACTTTGCCTTTGTAAAGAGAGAACAAAAGGGTAGAAGGAGTGATCTGTTGGATGCTTGGATGTTGCAGTCATGTTCTTCCTCCATCATGTGCTCTAGGATATAAAGATGTTGATCTGGGATTTGCCAAGGTGAGTTTTCAATCACTATCATTACTGTACCACAATGGAGCAACATATCTACCCCAGACTTAGTATACTAGCAAGAGAATAGATGACTGATTCCAGGGAATTACATTTCTTTTCTAATTAACATTTCTAAAGTGTGAAAAACATCAATTCGTCCTTGTCCTAAAATTGGAGTATTTGACTCATTATCTGGTTCAAGAGATAATCAAAGGCAGAGAGTTACTGAAAATTGAGCTTAGCTATAGTGCAGCCATGTGTTAACATTTAATGCTATTAACTGTGTGGGTTTATGCTTTCTCTTTCTCCAGATCTTTGTTTTTAAGTGTTTATATTGAGAGACTATTTCTGTCCACCCTCTTATGATTGCAAACAACACTTGAAACAAATTATTTTATGACCCAGTGGGGAACTCATATGTACCAAGCATTTACAAGGTGTACAGGATAATTTTAATTGTTTTATTATTAAAGGACATCACTTTTTCCACTTTGAATATAAAACAGTTTAAATGTTATTGGTCCATGAAGCTCTACTTCAACTTTATTTAATATGGATTTGATGAGGATTTCAGATATTCTTGAGAAAACATTAAAGGAACTCATTGTAGAATATTTAGAACAATGAATACATGGAAATTTCTACATGCATTCAGAGTAAATATAAGTCAGCCAAATGCATATGATTTCAAAATCAAACAAATCATGTGTGCCTGAAGTATTCAGTATCAATAAACAATATCTTTAGAGGGCTGGTAGAATCAATATGTAATCTACTGATTCAAAGATTCCAGATCTTCCTCTGAATTTTCAGTGACAGGAAGGGTCTATTTTCTTGCAGTGATTGGACTGCCATGAGGGGAAATCATGGCAACTGCTAACTCTTAGGAGATGTTTTTTTCCTTCTGTTTCACTCAGTAATACCTAATGAAATGGATATTTTTTTTTACTAGGGGAAGATCGCAAAGATGGCAAGAAATTTCAGAGGTAGGTAAAGATTTGTTTGTTGGAGGGATTTGAATATAAAGCCAGTCTTTCACATGGTATTTTCTCCTGCCATATCATTTTGATTTTTATTTTAAACATCATTAATGAATTTTGTTTAATGATTTTTTATATTTTAAGAAAATAAGCAATTTACTTTCCTCATCTCTTAAGACAATTGATGGTTGGCTGAATGTAAAAAAATGATCTAGAGATTTCCATAATGAATAAGCAAGCAAACAAACAAACGAGAAGCCATTAGCTCAGATGAGAAAAGACTTAAGCTATTTGCTACTTCTGAATGCTAAAACTGATCTCAAAGGGAAAGCCTGATACACATTCTTTCACTTCTTATATACATGTTTGCCATGCAAATGCCTTCACTTTCCCTCAACTTTCTCTACATATACACTAGTATATTGCTCTTTTGATAATTGTAGTGTGTGCCTGGCATTATTGATTTACGTTGAGAAGATGCTTATTTGGGTTCACATTTTTACAAGTTTACTATATGCTTTTAGGCCTATAAAGAGATATCTCAAGAAATTTTCCTGAGTAGATTGAATGGTTAGTTGTCAGTGTCTGGAAGACAACTCCTCACTTAGTATTTCTCTCAATGTTTCCACTACTCAGTATTCCAAACTGGGGAGCAAGTCTTTAATACGGGGTTTTTGCACAATGAGAGGGTCTAGCATTAAAATTCTCATCATAGAAGTGGGATAATAGCCAGTGGCTGCTGGAAGGAAAACAGTGGTGGTATGAACTGTTTCTGAATGAAAACACCAAACCAGTGCTAGCATCAGGGATGGGATCAGGACAACTCTAATCATGGAGCAGACTTGGGGGTTCTCGAGAGCCATCTGCTTTATCTGGTCTGAATATTAAAAGCCCAGGTGGTAAATTAGAAAGAGTGCATTTTAATTCTGTAGAACCCAAACAGTGGGGAGTTTGTAGATAATGGAGCATGAGAACTCAACAAGAACTTTTAACATTACATTAGATTCATGAAAAGATAGGTGTGCATGGAGTGTATATATTCATATGCCACTTTTCTTCCATGTAATTTTGATACAGGGACATAAATGAGTTCTCTGAGAGATTACTACAATGTCTGATAAAGGAACAGAATCACTGTGGCATTTCAGAGATGTAAAGGTTCTAGAAATCAGTTACGAAATATATGAAAAAGCACATTCGTTATTTTCTTCAGGACACGGATTATTTTTATATGCAGAAGATAGCAGTGAGTCCAAGGTTAGGATCAAATTAATATATAACAAAAGGCAGGTGGACAGATGCAAGAGTGATTTTACAAATTCCATAGACTTAGAAATGGAGCTAAGTAGAAGAAATTCACATCTTCAATATTCTGTAATGCGCAGATTCTGCAATTTACATTCAGATTTAATAAACTAGAATGATCAAAGAAAAACTCTAAAATTATTGGAGTAATTAAATTGTCTGAGAGAATAAAAGAATATTTATACTGGATTCAGAAAATTTCTCTCCACGTATTCACCAGCATTCCCTAAATGACTCAGTGGTAAATGTGATTCACTATGTATTATGCATAGATGATATGAGTTATGTAACTGACTACAAAATGTTGGTTTCTTATTTTAAAATTACTGCAAGACTAAATAATAGTTTTTTACTCACTATGTCTCATCATAACTCCTTTGAGAATGTTAACTTTCAAGTAATTTTCTCAGAATGCTAAAGGAGCTCAACTAACTGGATCCAGTCATTCTTTGAAAAATTTGTTATATAATCCAAACTTGAAGTATTTTTTACAAAATTTCTAAAACATTATCTGCAAATGTAGGAACTGCTTAAATTGTTAACAATAAAATTATGTAGCAATATTATGAAATACATGCTTTATTCTGTATTTTATCAAAGTTTAAAACATGAAAGAAACACAGTAAATGTTGCAAACAGAAGGCATCATCTGTGACATACTAAAATGACAGAAAGAATAAGAAGGATCTAGAAGGACTGATATTGAGCCAAGAGGCAACTACCCTCCATCTGGCTAAGGGGCACAAAGAATATGCAAGACATGATAACCACCACCTAAGTGGGTGGTGAGACAGCCATAGTCCTCTGGAGAGAGAGTAGCTTTAGTTAGCCAGGCGAGGGAAGGAAACTAGCTAAGGATGCAAGAATTCCAAATGGCTATGATTTCTAAAAACAAGTCAAGGAAGTTCAAAGGTTGTGTAAGGATGAAGTATGGTCCTGAGCAGGATCGCTTGCAAACTTCCTGAAGTCTGTAAGATGAGGGATGACGTCAGATACTTTGGACGTAACTCTAGTGCAATAAGACTAATTTCAATAGCCTTAGAGAAACAGTGAGGATGAAGTTTTAGTATGAGGGAAGGGGGTTGAGAAGTGCAATTGGTAATTATCTTTTAGTACAAAGATGTACTGGAAAATATGTGAGGTCAGACGAAGGGCATTTCCTGGTTTCTGGATACCACAGTTTCATGGTGACTCTCTCCATAGTGAAGAATTTCTTTAATGTAGTTGTAGATACTTCAGAACTGTGAGCCATTTAGGTCATTTTAAAGTATCATGCACCAATACAACTGAAATGAGAACAATGACAACTAAAAGGGAAAGGAAGGTATAAAATGGGATCCAAGCATCACATGAAAGATGGGACATTGAAGTCCAGAGTGGGTGATCCAACACATAGCCCAGCAGAGATTCATAGTGAACATCTTTGCCTCTTTGCTGAAGTCTCATCCATTGGATGGTGGTGGGAGGGGAGGGTATCTAAGTGCTCAGTAGTGGGCATTTCTAAGAGTCTCTGTAGACTCAGATGAAAGAACAGAGGAGCAGTGTGTCAGGTTGGTCCTGACTCTGTCTTGAGAATTGGAAAAGGGAATGAAATCAGTTTGCAATGGTAGATTCTTGTCCTTAAGATGCTGCCCCTGGGATTTAGTCAAATGAGTAAAGACAACTGGATTGCAAACAAAAAATAAAGAGCAACATTGCGTGTTCATTGTCCTTTAATAATACATGCAAATGAATTTTTATAAGTATCGACTCTGCTTTATCCTTTTAATCTTTAACATATACTTAAAGCTAACATTATTAGAAAAAGTTTAAATTACATTGTTACATGAAAGCAGCTATAAAGGAAGTTACCTAGCATTCTAGTAGTCTGAAGATATTTTACCTCATGTTTTAAAACTTGGAAAATGAATTAAGAGTAAATTTGACACTTCAAAGTAATTATTTTTGAAGGCTTTTCAAGAAGAATATGAATGATAATTGGTTACTGAATTTAAATACTTCACACGAAAACAACAGAGCAAGCATAAACACACATTTTAATCTTAACAAAATGTGGTTGTTTTGTTTTATGAAATTGCAAAGATGCAATTTTATGAAATTGTCTGTAGTATTATTATAAAGCCAGATGTTCAGTTCGTGAGAATCAGAAACATAGAAAACACAAGAGTTTACTTTGTAGTAGGTAAGTTATTTTAACTAACAACTTGGAGAATAAAACAGGAGAGATTCTTTAACTTGTATCTCATGATAACATTAATTCTAAGTGTTTTGCATAATTATGGTGCGTATGAAGCAAAACACCAGAGGAAAAGGTGAAGAAAGTTACTGACATTAATAATGAAAACACTTCTTCAAATGACTTGACAGATTTACATGACTCCATCTGGATGGCATTGCCCTACATGTGGAATTGGGGTGGGGGGGATGGGAGGGGAGGATGGTCAGGGTGCATGTGAGGGGGCAGAGAGGCTAAGAGAGAGAAGAGGAAGGGAGGGAGGGAGAGGGAACTGGGATCACTGTGTAAAATAAAAAAATAAATAAATTAATTACAAAAAATACTGAAAACACTTACTGTATTGGCAACCACCGATATAGATTGAAATGGTCATGGACACCAATTGTGAAATCTCTGGTCCAAAGAGAAAGACCAGGGCAGGAGAAGTATATCTGCAACAAGTATGAATGCCAGGGGCACTACTTATTCTAAGTGCAAGACTAAAATATTATCTTCAAAGTCAACTGGTGGGTACATAAACACACAAGGGAGACGTTTATAGGTCATTACTTGCATGAAAAATCGTCTCGGATCTATGCTTCTGTTGGCCCGATACCATCTCCAGCTTCTACCCCCCCAGAACAGCCAGCCAGACACAAGCTTCTCCCCCCCCCAACACCACATCAAAAGAGAACTGAGACAATTCCTTTGATCCATTATTCTCCAGAAGTAATTGGGTCGCATATGAATGAATTCATCAGGGAACCACAGTGTACTTTTGTAAGGAACACTGGTAAATTTACTGAACTTTTAAAGGACTGAAAGTGTCTTTTACTGTTGCTTTTTAAAGCTTTGTGTGTGTGTGTGTGTGTGTGTGTGTGTGTGTGTGTGTGTATGAGTGTGTTTGTGTGTGAATGTGTGTGCATGTTTGTGTGTGAGTGTTGTGTGTATATGCGTGAGTGTGTGTGTGTGTGTGTGTGCGTACACAAGTACACATTGAAAAGATGGGATGTCAGGGTTCTGGGTGTCAAACAGTACAATAAACAATGTATTTCTTCTGACTTTAAAACAAGGTCAGAATACAGTTATGACTGTCACCCTAGTATATATTGCTGTGGTAACTATTATTTCTTATTGTATAGAAGTAAAACCCAAAACATTATATCCCTAATAAGTGCATGAGTCTCATCAACATTGTTCAAATAAACAGCATTCTGTTAAGCTTCCTAAGTAAGTGTAGGGGAAGGGAGGGAGAAGACATGATGATAATTAATTGTGTATGTGTGAAATTTTCAAAAAGCAAAGAAAAATACATTAAAAAAGAAAACCAGGTTCTTTGAACTACCTATAGTAAAATACCATTTCTAAAATAGTTTCAATTTGAGGAATCATTTTCACCAGAATAAAGCCCAAGGCTATGAATTGTCTTTTTAAATATGTCATAAGTAAATGAACAAGACACTCATTTCCGATGCTTTACTCACACATATATACTCACACATATAGAAGCAAGGGTAGGCTGTGGACAATGGAAAGGATGGGGGCAGCTGCAATTGAACTGAGAGTTATACTCTGCCAGCTCTTCATCTTGGGACTATAGAGTAGTTCTCAGCTTTTTTATTCCTAGGGACTGGCAGGAACTGCCGGAGTGGCTATTTAAACCACATCTCACTCAACCATGTCCACGATGAGCAGTATGCTTAAACTTAGTATATTTAAATAGACATAAAATTGGACAAATTGTATCCTTTCTACTTTTTCAGTAGAAACTAAGAGCCTATTTTCATTTTGACATGTGTTTGGCATCAAAAATATTTCAGTGAAATGGGCCATGACCAGGAACTGAAGTAAGTCACTGAAGCAAGAACAATATGGAAAAATTTGAAAAGCTGATCAGTTGGAGAACATTAGCCAAAACTGAGCAAAGGAGAAATATTTGGGTGGAATTTAGACTGGAAAAGAAAGTATAAAGTTTGTATTGCTAATGAGATGCCCAAGTGAGTATCTTTAATAGGTAAAGAGGAAATATTGTTGGGATCCTAGGTACAATGTTGGAAATATTGTCAAGAGAGAAATCTTTAACCATGTAGTAAATAAACCGAGGACATATTTGCATATGATATTTTTAACTTGAACAGTGCCTAACAAGGTGTAACAACTTTCGCTAGTTTTAAGTCATAGACAATAACAAAAATCAATTGCAACAGCATTTCATAATGTTACAAATTGTTGCATATAATTACATTTAATGATGATTTTGTAGGTGTCCTTTGTTGAAACAGGTAAGCCATAACACAATGTGTCTTTTCTAGAATTTGAGAGTGTGTTCACCACTAATTTCTAATTATACTTTCCCTTGTCATGCCACTGCCTGATACAGTAAAAACTAACTAAATTACTGAATTGAGAATTTGTAATGTGTCTAGTTTAATTTTTAGGTTATTAATTTCTTCTCCCATTTGAAGTAGATTCTGGGGTTGGAGGATTAAGACTGAAAAAGAAAGCCCCATGAAACTAATTACACTAACAGTTCTTCATCCATGTTCATAGCATTTGGAAAATTGAAAACTTAAAATTTGGGGGGGGGGTTAGCAAATACTAGCACTTTAAGGGAAGTTTTATAATCTTTACCAAAGAAAGACACCATAGAGAAAGCAACTTTGCTAGCAGCTGACTAGCTGAGAATTGACACCGAGTTAATTTTCTGTCTCTGATGGCAGAGTTAAAGGGACATTTCCCAATCAAACTGACTTTCTTACACATGCCAATCTTAGTTGCTAAGAAGCATTCTTATACACAGCTCTGCTATCATGCCAATCACGCTGCCCTAATTTATCTCCATGGTAAATAACATGTCTAGAGAGAAAATTTAAGACAATGTTAATGTGTTTAAAGATGTTACTATCTAATTATGAAGGAATACATTTTATCTTGGCCACGAATTTAAAAGAAAATAAATAATGCTTTCACGTTTATATTTAAGAATGTAAGTACCAGTTAATGTTCCATGTAGCAGAATGTAGGTTTTAATATTGATCAGATGGACATAGACTTTTGTTATAATGGCCACTATCTTGTATACTTAACACCAAGAGTGAAACTCAGTTATTTGTCTGGTTAAACACATATCTTTATTCTTTTAAATAAATAACACTTATGAAAAACGACAAGCAAAAGTAACATCCACGTGTGGTTTTTTTCCCTACTGAACTGAGTAGATAAATCCAAGTGGCTTTGCACGATTCTAACTGTCAGCTTTAAGAAATATAGGGTTTTCATAATTTTGGTTTATGGTGAGCATTCAAATTGACAAAAACCATTCTTTTTACTTGTAGTCCATTTATCTTCTAAAATAAGTAAATTAAAAATGTATACTTGGAAGTAGGCATCAGATATATGACAATACAACATCATTCTATACGCTTGCTCATCATAGCAATCCAGACATTTGCTATATACTTTCCACCCTTGCTGGCAGAAGTAGATGGTGGATGCTAACACCAGCAACTGATTTTTATCATTATAAACAATAAATGAGATGTAAAGAGATAGTTGTGTCAAATAAAATGACAAAGGGGGATAGTCATATGGGGTTTCCTTTAAGCACATGATATCACAGTCATGGTCACATGACATCAACCCTGCTGGTGATGCTCACAGGTACCATGTGTAGACATACAGGAAACGGAAGCCTTCTCTTAATATAGCCGTTAGAATGCTCTGGTTTTAACTATTCCCATCAGTTCTCCCAGCAACCTGACAATGAACTCCTGAGACCAGCCCACTTGTGGTTCAACTTGTGGTTGAAAGCCTCAGGTGAGGCACTTGGGAGAAATGGTGCTGAACCCTCAAGGGTTTAGTGAGTGGCTTTAGAGTATGGTGAACCTTCATTCTCAGGTCTAAAAATACGATGACGTAAAGTGTATTCTCTTGACAACAGGACGAAAATAACCTGGGCAATATAAAAGGAGTACATTATATTACTGTTTAGAGGCTTTTATAATTTAGGGTGCAAACTGAATAGCAACTCACGGAGTCATATTTCATATTTGTTTTAAAAGAGAAGGTGGCCAAGAAATAGGTCATTTGGTACAACAGATTTTTTTTTTTTTTTATACTTCCCTAGAATTTCTTCTTTCTTTTACATTTCTGGCATTTTTGTCTACCTTCATTTCCTCTCTTGTCCTCTGAGCTACTGTCGCTGTCGCTGGGTTGCCTTTGCCTCTTTCTTTTATTTCTGTGATAAAGGTCAGGGTCACTTGGTTGCTGGTGGGTCCATTCATAAGAGCTGGGCCCGGCCTTGAGGTCTGGAGCGTGGTCTAAGGAGCAAGACCCAGACGCACTGTTGGGGAGTGAAGGCGTCACGTCACAGAAAGGAGGCTGAAGCATTGGACTGTGTGTGTGCCAGTGCTGTGGAGAGAAGACACGCATGAACACACACACTCAAAATGCAAAAAAAAAAAAAAAAATGTTAACAATTCACAGGCACTTGCAGGCAGTAATGGGTGAGCCAAGCTGACCTGGGCATACCACAGTGAGCGTGTTGGACAGGGGTTATGGGCAATGTTTCATCTGGGTAACATGAAGCACAAAGATTAACAGTGCCACACAGCTTATTATCATATTGTTTAGCAAAGTCAAGCAGAAAAATTATGCATAGGTAGTCCATAAATATAATATAAAAAGAAAAATAGATAAAATAGTATATTTATTTATCCCAATACAATTCCAGACTATTGTTATTTAACACCCGTTACCAATTAAGGAAATCTTTTATTCAGAGCTGAAATATTGAGCCTAGGTCTTTGTTCTTGGTAGGCAGGCCCTTTACCCCTGAGATACATCCCCCAGGGAGATACTTTGCTTTTATTTTCAGTGGGAATCTTCTCTAGTACTCACAGTTTATCCTAGATGGAAGCTAGGTCATCATTGGAGTTATTTGACTTGATGCAGAGTCATGTAATTTTATAACAGAAAAATTTTTAACTACCAGGTTCCATTTGCTTGAAATATACACAGAAACTTCCCAATATGTGATCCAGGTACTGATTTTAAATTTTAATGAAAATGAAAAGCTTCTCAGAAGCAAATGACGCTGAGAGCTCCCACCTTGTAAAAAGACACAGCTGTCACTTTTCCAGATAGAGAAAAATTTCTTGTGTTTTTTACAAGTTAGCTGTAATTTCTGACCATTTTAATCAGAGGACAGGGGTAGCAGGAAAAAGTCTTCCCCTCAATCCCAGTCAGAAAGAAAAAATACATTTAAAAGACCCTGGAGGACTTTCATGTCAGGGAAGGCTTGTTTATTTATTTATTTTTATTTTATTTATTTATTTATTTATTTTGCAGATACAGATGTAGCTATAACTTAGGACAGTTTTCTCCAGAAGGGAAGGCATTATTTTCCATCTAACCCTTAAATATATGCTAGGTATTCACAACAGTCTCTGGAGGTGGTGGGGGAGCAATGCCTATCGCCAACAAACCTACCGTTTTGGATTTGCTGGGTAATGTCCTGGGACTCCCATTATGTTACTTCAAAAAGAGTTGTGAGGAAAGTGTCCTAAAATTCAGTACCACGATTAAGATTTCTAGGCTACAGCCAAGCTTAACACAGGAGTTCCTTCCATTTAACTGAGAACTTTCAAGTGGTTTTTTAAAAGCAAAAATACTTAAATGTGATTGATGGCCACACATATGAATATGACATATTGAGAGAAAAATCTTCACTCCTAAGAACATCTCTGGCAATGGTCACTTCCTAGGGAATGAGTATTCAATGGTTACTTGGTTTTTCCTGTCACAAGTATTATTTGCCTGTTGCCACTGAGCACAGGGAAGTCACTGAAGTCTTATGCAGAGGATTTCTTAGGACTGTGTATTGATGTCTGGCTCAGATTTCAACACCAAATGTCAAGAAAGGGTGCTTTTGTTCTTATGTTTGTAAATGGTATACTACATCAATTGTATTTCACACTTACTATTTTCTGAAAGAAAAAATATTCTTGAGGCAAAGCAGGGTTCATAACTGGGAAAAACTGCATGGGAAACGAAGATCTGCCCACCATCTCCTCATTCCTTTGCAAAAGAAGAGAAGCAAGGACATCTTAAAATCCCAAGGTACAAATGTCATTTTCTCATGAAGAAACAAACAAACAAAAAAAAAATGACAACCTTATGTAAGTAGAAGAGTTCTCTGGTAGTATCTAAGATTAAATACTTTGAACCCACACAAATAATGTGTCATTTCATTGATGATGTAATGACATGGTATTACATTAATTACTTAGTTATAATATTGAGAATCACAGTTGTCTTTCTAGAAGGAACACCTTAGATCATGCTATATTTTAAAAAAAGAAATATTCAGATATGAACATAACAAGCAAATGCCTTGCAGTCACCAAGAGTATGTCAGGTTTCTATTGATAGAAAAGCAATATGGAATTTTTAGCACTTCACCTTTAAAGACACCTTTACAGCTTAACTAGGATGTTGCATGCGTAGACTGCTGTTTTAATATACTTGTTGATGTCTAACAAGCTAAGATAATAAAGTCCATATTTATATTCAAAAGCATGAGTTTGATTACCTGAAGCTGTGTGAGTTTATCTTAACACAGCTCTCAAAACTGTGGCTAGCTGGTTCATAAGAGCGAGAACTACCTTTAAAGAGAACAAAACAGAAAAGAGACATTATTTTATGACACAATCACTTGGAGTTTGAACATTATAGCATTAAGTGATAAAGTTAACCCAAACCCCAAATCTGGTGGTTCCGGCGTATAATTCATCATTTGAGAGACTGAGACAGGCAGCTCTAGAAGTTCAGGTTAGCTTGGGATGTATATAGTGAGATACTATTAATGAAAACCAAATAAACACAAATATAAAACCTTACCTTTTTAGCACTCAAAATTCTATACTAGTTAATACATATGCACATATAACATATCCATAGTCACATTTACAGATTTTTATATAGCATTATAAATGACCGGATGAAAACTGACCTTTTTACAAAAGCCATGGGCAGATATGAAGATTACACAGGCATGGGACTATGTGAGATATACAATGTTGTTTCACTGCACACTACTGTAAGCTAAAAATGGCACTCTGTCAGTGTCATTTGCTCCCAGTATATAAGATATAATTTCCCTAAACATTATAGTCAAAAGCCAATTGAATGTGCTGACAGAATGTAATACACCCAAGTTTAATCCACTCACTGTCAGGGAGGTCGGGGAGGGGTCAAAAAGAAAGGCAGAGTCAACATTCCTTTTGCAAGAAGACATGATTTTTGTTACTGTTGACCTTAGCAGATCAATAATACTTCAATAACTGAACGCCAACCTGAGGAGGCCTAATGTTACTTAGATGCCTCTTTCTGTCCTTTCCCAGCCTACAAACATTCTCTGTACATCTCCTTTATAGATGACTAGTTCATGGTGTGTGTCACACCTGTCTTGTAAGTTTTAAATTCAGGCCCTAGCAATGTTCATAAAATGGTTTCCCTGGAAAGTCTAATTGGGAAGATGTTTCTTCAAAATAATAGACACCTGAGTAGTGTCAACAAGGTAAAACAGTCTCACTATATAATGTTTAGAGTTATTTGTTTTTTTATACATGTAGATTTTCGAGTTGCCAGCAACCTTTATAGGTACTTTCTGGTTGGTTCTGAAATAGAATTTTAAAGGTTTTAATATAGAACATATAAGTCTGGTTTGGTAATATGGTAAGCAATATCAATTAAATATACATTCAACAGTAGATATACAACTCTCCCCTAAAAAATAACAGTGATGGCAGAGACACTTTTTATTGTCCTGTACTATAAAGAAAACAAAATGTATAAGCCCCTGAGAATAGGACCAACAACAGAGCACACTTAGAAGATTGATGGGTGTCAGAATTTATCTAATAGATATTGCAGAAACTAATAGTGATGACAAAACATTTTTATTGTACTACATCAGTGACTCTCAACCCGTGGGTCAAGACCCCATTGGGAGGTCACATATCAGATATTTCCATTACAATTTATAGCAGTAGCAAAATTACAGTTATGAAGTAGCAATGAAATAATTTTATGCTTGAGGGTCACCACTATCCTATACTATATAGAAAACAAAATGCATAAGCCCTCGAGCATAGTACCAACGAAGAGCACTTTGAAGACTGACTAGGGACAGAACTTACCAAACCTATATTGCACATTAATTGGTCTTCCATACAAACGAATTCCATTCAGCAAAGCAATGGCATAAGACACAGATTCAGGATGCTTGAAGCAGACAAACCCAAAGGACTTCGGCTTTCCATCTCTATCTTTGCAAAGAGTCACTTTTGTTAGTGGTCCGGCCTGTAGGAAACTAAAATTATTTTCTCATAAATCCAAAGATTGTGTTTCTACACTGAGATAAATGAAATAGATTCAAGTTAAATTAAAATAAAGAACAGTCATAAATAGTTCCACAAATAATATATCTTCTCAATAAACAATGCAGCTATTCAACCTTTCTAGCTTATCAAAAAGATTTATGGAAAAGGAACTTATAGATTATAGTTTACATATTACAAGGAAAGAAAGACAGTTTTAGGCTTCACAAATCAACATAGTGAATATTTGAATCTCAGATGAAAAATAGTACTATCTCTCTGTACATGTTAGCAGTATATAACTGAAAAGTAAATTGTAATGAGAAAAATCATGCTGGTTGAGTTGGTTGAGTGTTCCTAAGAGAAACTAAATCTATTATGCAGTTTGACCTCATAACACTGCTTCATAAATATGCCCAAAGTAAATTTATTTTAATATTTTTAAGATCTGGTAGACTAGGTAAACTATCCATAAGAGTAAATAATTTAAAAATAATAACTAGAAATATTATTCCATGGTGAATTATTCAATGAGCATGAAGTACCACAAATTGTAAGTTGCAGAATGTGTGGCTAGAAAAACTTGTAATGGGTAAAACAAAGCAAAGAAACAAAGCTAAATACTAGAAAACATTGTTAATCACACCTGAGGAAAAATCATACCAATTAATTACTTCCATAACTGTGACTAGAGGGTATGTTCACAAAGACAGGAACTAACTTAGAGCTGTATATTTTAATGATTGTTTTTCTCTGCAGAACTTGCTTTTCATTCATAGGAAAGTACTGCCATCTTTACAATGGTGCTACAACTTGGATTTCAGTCTTTCTTCTCTGAATGCTTTGCCCAGGGACTAGCTCATGTTCTCTTTCTTTGAATAGGATGAAGTTAGCAAAAACAAATTTCCCCATTGCTGCCTCTCTGAGAAGACAGCTTCCTGAGATGCTGTGTCATGGAACTTCTCACTCAGTGCATTGGAAACCACAATCACTCTTTATCCTACTCCAAGTCTCTACATTTCTTGGCTAAAAGGACAAAAATATATTTGAATTTAAAAAAGGACATTGAGAAATTTGAAATAGATTATAAAAAATTCATAGAGTAATAAAGGACTTCTTCCGTTTTCTACTTTTTGCTTCCCTCTACTAACATCACAGTACAAAGTAGCAGACAAAGACAAGATTTAGTTATAAACACAAGTGCATACGTCTTATTTCCTAAGTGCTGGGGATTGAGCCTAGGAATTTAGGAAGGCAAGGCAAGTCCTGACCACTGAGCTACACTCCCAGTTCTGCTGTGACATTTTAAAGGTAAAATTCAACAGACTTTTCTGAAATCAACAATTACATAACTTTCTTTTGAAGTCAGAATGAGACCTTATCAGGACACGTGAAATGGAGTTTTGCTCATGTTGCTGATGTAAGTCATTCAAACGATCCTTTTCATTAACAGATTCTCCTTGGGCAAAATGAAAACATCGGCTTACTGCTTGACCCATTCCTTTATCAGGAAAAGGAAATTAGGAGATGCTATATATTGCCTTTTCTATACGACTAAAGCAGACCTATTTCTTACTGTCTACATAGCTCAGGTGTTTGACGATTTGAAATCCCAGAAACCATCACTCCTCACTGTCTCCCTTGGAGGTTCAAGAGGGATACTTTCTGGAGGAGCTAAAATTACTCCTTTTCTGAACAGGGATTTTCAAATCATATTGTGCCATAAAATAGATAATGATATTTTAGAGGGAACATGTTAAAATGGCAACAGATAAACATAAAAGTCTTAATGTATATAATCTTTAAATAATAAAAAAAATTTAATGTTTAGGAGGAGAGCCCTGCTACAAGTAAACAAAGGAATGTCTTACTTAACTTTAGAGACAAAGTGAGTCCTTTACATATTATTTAAAACAAAATAATCCTTCCACTGCTGGTAACCAAACTTTACTCTTGAAACACATCTGTTATTTTGTCTCTGAGAATTTCCCCTTATTTTGACCTTGCAAGTCACTCCTCATTTCTTTTTATTATTCTATTAGTAATAATAAGTATCATTACTAATAACAATTGTCCCATTTGCAGTGGCCAACGGCACTGCCTGTAGCTGTTTTACTGAGCTAAGTGTATTTCTGGCAATCGTATTACATTTCAGACACTATTACTTCCATTTGACATTGTAGGACACTGAGACTCAAATACTGACTGACCCCCCACCCCCACCCCAATCACACTGTAGACCTCAGGGCTCTTACTGTCAACAGTTTTCGCATACTATTTACGTGTCTGTTTTGCAGATGGGAAACAGTTTTGATATTCCCCTCTTTGGAGTCTCTTCTCGGCGGCACTTTCGATTTGCTCCATAATTCTGAGTCATTAACCAACTAGATGAGGGGATGAAGACACCTGTCTCTGGCAAGTTTGTTTACCAGGTCACAGAAAGGTCCGGGAGGCCCTCCGAGTATAAATTAATTACCTTGGCATGGACCAGGGAACCCAATAGTTAGTCATGGTGAATTGACTGCCTAGCATTTCAGCAATCACTTGTATGATTCTAGAACAAACTGCTTTCCCCATCATCAAAAGGCTTGGCGGAAAGGGTACTGGTGAGGGACAGGTCCCATATTCAGGTTGGACACAAGGGTACTTACTATCCCTTGGAGGCAGTGACGGGGTTGGTTTGTGTTCCCGCAGCGCAGCCAGGGCCCGCAGAGGCTCCGGGAGCCCTCACTTCGGGGCTGGCAGGCTGGGGGTTCGGGGTGGGAGGTCGTTGCCCTCCCGGGGCTGCAGAGGAAGGGGCATTCAAGCCCCTCATCCCCGGCCATGCACTTGTGTGTCCAAGTGAAGGAAGGGAGACCCGAGCTCCGCTGGGGCGGGGTCCCGGGGCTCCAGAGCCGCCGCCCCGCCTTCCCCGCGGACGGTACCTGAAGGAACAGCTCGTAAAGAATCTCTTCCCGCACTCGGGCCTCTAAATTGCCCACAAACACGGTCCTGTCAGCCTCCTCCTGAGCCGGGAACATCCCTGCGGTCCGCAGCCCTGGGGATGGAGGAGATGCCGAGGCCCCGCCCACTCGCTCCGCTTTACTGCGCGGCCCCGCCAGGGCAGCGGAGCCTGAGACGGGTGCGCGCTGTGGGCGGGGCAGGACGGGGAAACCACGCCCACAGGCCCCGCGGGAACCGCCCCGCTACCCTGCAGCCCCGCGCCCATCTGGCTGAAGATACTGTAACTGACCCAAGGGCTTGGCCAGCACGCTTGGAATAGTGCCTCTGTCTCTTCTTGAACAAGATTAATTATTGATTTTTAGGTCCTTTCGAACAATATTTGAAATGAAATTACTGGGAAGATGGTTTAAGTTTGACTAACCTCACTGTACATAAGCCAGGGGAATGAGTAAAGTTAATTTGTTCCTGAGGAGTAAATGGGTAGGTAGATCATTAAGACGGTAATGCTGTTATTGTAAAATGTAAAGAAATATCTACATGTATATTGATAGCAGAGAGAACTAAATTTAATATTTATCCATTAAGTGATCCCAAGATAGATCATTGAAAACATTATGTGATCTCTGAAAGGTCACCGAACTCGCGAAAACACTGTATCAATGAATCATTAGAAAATATCTACCAAGGACCGTGAAATCGTCCTGGAAAGATATTCTGTTAGGAGAACACAACTTGGCCTTTAGTTGGAGTGGTGGAAATTCATTTTGAATTCAGGAGACATGCTTCTGCTTGGTTGATTGATCAGATAATTCTTTTCTAAAGAAAAGGAAATGGTTGAGAAACTCTTACAGAAATGTTCAACCTCCTTAGCCATGAGGGAAATGCAAATTAAAACTTTTTGGAGATTTCATCTTACCACAGTTGAAGGGCCAAGATCAATCAGACAAATGACAGGACACATTTATCCATTCTCATGGGAGCCCAAACTGGTTCAGCTACTATGGAAATCCATGTGGCTTTCTCTTGGGAAGATCTGCCTCAAGATCCTCAGAATACGCCCAAAGTACCCTACAACCTGCTATGGAGTCATCCACGTCCATTGCTGCTCTATTCATAATTAGTATTCATATTAGACAAAAATTGGAAACAGTCTAGGTGTCCCTCAACTGATGCATAGATAACAAGAGAATGCAGCCCATTTATAAAATGGACTATTAGTCAGCTGCTAAAATTAAAATTAGGAAATTTCCAGCTAAAATAGATATTAGATGGGACGGAAAGCAATCATCCTGAGTGAGGTCACACACACACACACACACACACACACACACACAAAATAAATAAATAAAAACAACAACAACAACAAAAAACCCCAAAGCAAATGTGTGCCTCCTTTCATTTGTAGATGATAGATTTCAAGCTATCAACATGTATGCTACAATCTGAATATTCACAGAGTCAGATACCTAGTAAGGGGCCAGAGGAAAGGAGAGGGTATTCCAAGGAAAGAGAAATAGAATATGGTGCTACAAGAGATAAAGGTGAACTCAGAATAGGAGCATTAAATGGGGAAGGGCAAAAGAACAGAGGGAAGGAGTGTGGGACCAGCAACTAATGCTGAAGGCCATTAGAAAAACCTGTGGGAACCTACTACTGTAGACCCTTCCCAAATTATATACATATGTGAAAAATTTAAATAAAGACACCAACTAATATGAGAGATAATACTCTAAGTAGACATCTTATGCCACCAAGTAAAACCCCCCAGGTCCGTGGGTTATGGCTTATTTTATCATTGGTCAAAAGGATGTCAACCTATGACCCTAATTCTCAGGCTTTGGCCAAGGCTGTTGATTGCTCTCCATAGCTTGATGGTAAAATCCTATTGCTGACAACAACATTTAGGTCACCAAGCACAGAGAAGTTGAATTGGTGGACTCCCCCCCCCCTGCCCTGAATAGCACTCATGGTGCTGGAATTCACTCTGTGGACTACCATAAGAAAAAGGAAATTATAAATATACCCATTTACAAACCCTGTGACCTATAACAGTGAACTGCCCACAAAATACACTGGTATGATAGTGGCAAAATGTTTTGGGAGTAACCAGCCACTTTTTGATTGGATTTAAGGTCAACCTAATGAACTGGGACTCATGCCTGACACTGCTAAAGCGGCCAAGAATCCATGACTGAATAGCTCATGGACCTAAGGGCAAACATACTACTTTTATTTTGCAACCAAATGATTCTGAATGGCATATTGTTATATGCTACAAGCCAAAAGATCACACTGTGATTATACAGTCATCCTGTCATGAGAAACTCAGAATTAAGCATTCTCCTGATGGGTGAAATCAGTACAAAAGTTGTATTTGGCATTATAGTCTTGTGAGTGAAGTGGCTGTTTCTTGCTGTAGAGTTTTCCTTTCTGCAACAAACTTTGGGTTTACTTCCCACAGTTTAGCACTATCTGATAATTTACAGGGAACAAATTCCCCCATGCATTTGGAGTTTACTGATTACACTCCCTAGCTATGTGTAAAACCTGTTCTCCACTAATAGGTGCTAGTTTACTGATTACGTTCCTTAGCTATGTGTGAGACCTATTTCCCACTATCAGGCCCTTGTTTCCCCTCTCAATTGCAATTGCAGAGATATGCCTTCCTTCTACTGTCCTTATTTACAGGCATTTGATCAGTGTTTAGGGTCCATGGAAATGCATCCCATGTAAGACATTCCCAGATATCCAAGGACATAGAGTTACTACAAGCCCAGTTGTTTATTCATAGCTGCCTAGATGGATAGAAAAAAAATAAGCATGTCTTAGCTTTACCTCCCTGGCAGACAGAGAATCAATTAACCTAAACTAACTCTGCACTAAAAGATTCTCAAACTTCTTGTTTTATTAACTCAAGATTTTAGCTCAGAGATTTACTGCTCCCTCCTGTTTCCCCCAAGAATATAAAGACAAAGGTAATCAATCCATTTGTAAACTTTCCTGAAGGCCTGTGCTGCCACTGAGGCCAGAGCACTGGAACGAGCTATGTTTTGTTTCTCGTACAAATTAAACCTAGACACTCTCTGACTTACAGCTCTAAGGAACTGATGCTAAAAGTTTCTCTTAGCGGTTTTAGTTTATTACTCTGTGTGTAAATCTTATCTGCCTTGCTGACCCTGAGAAACTCAAGCCTCCTCACATTGTATTGTTAAAAGAATTACTGTTGCAAACATGTATACACACACACACACACACACACACACACACACACACACACACACACACACACACACACAGGGACCCCGAAGAACTGGGAAAGAGGTGAGAAGAACAGAGAGGGAGAGAGAGAGAGAAAGAAGAGGGAAGGGAGAGAGAGAGAGAGAGAGAGAGAGAGAGAGAGAGAGAGAGAGAGAGAGAGAGAGAGAGAGAGAGAGAGAAGGAAGGAAAGGAAGAAAGATGCAGAGGAGCAGCTGTGTGTGAGTCATTTCCTTTCCTCCCTCAGATTTTAGTTTTTTCTCTTATTTGTAGTTCCTTTTTTTTTTGAACTGTGAGCAAAAAATTTAAAACAAAAGATTTTGGTAGTTATACCCATAGATCAGTGCCTCACTTAGTCTTCATCAGAGAAACGTTTTTTTTTTTCTTGAATAAGTGGGAATTAACACAGAGACAAGCAACTGAACAATATACAGAGAGTACGTGACTTGATAGAAGTTGGTGCTAAATGAAATGTCTTCAAAAGCCCCACCCACCGAGGCTTGGAGATCTAGGAGGGACAGGAAGAAGAATTGTAAGAACCAAAGATGGTGGATAACTCCAAGCAAATAGCATCAGCTGTATTCCACAGGTCTGGCACACATATGAAATCACTGAGGCTGTAATAACATGCAAAGGGCCCAGCACTGAGAGGGGGAAGTTGACATGGTCCCACACCTAACCAAGAAGCTATTTGTGATTAATACCTGCTATCAGTCCAATTTTACTGTATTATTAAAGCTTTCACTAAACAAGTATTTTCAAAAAACAAATTTTGTTTTGAAGTTGTATTTGCAGAACAGCTATTGCTTATTCTTGCCTTCTCAACATTCTTTCTGGGACAGAAAATAAGAGGAAAACTAAACAAGCATGTGAACAGAAAATCAGTAATGATTTTTACATGTCTGTTTGTCATATTGAAAACAAAAATGTTAGTACTCAGCATCTGTACTGGCCTGTCCTTGGGGTTCTGACAGGATACGCCCTTAGCTGCAGCCACTAAGAGCACAGCCTGGGCACATTTACTACATACTTTTAAAAGGGCCCTGCCCACCTCCTCTCTCTTTTGTCTGTCTGTCTGTCTGTCTGTCTGTCTGTCTGTCTGTCTGTCTGTCTGTCTGTCTGTCTGTCTCTCACTCCCTCTCTTCCCCCATCTGTTCCTTTTCATCTCTTCCTCTCGTTTACCTTCTCCTTCTCTTTCTCTCTCTCTGTGCTTGTCCCCAGAGGCTGGTCTCCCTCCTTCCCTTTCACCTTTTTAAGAGCCTTTTTGAATAATAATAATAATAATAATAATAATAATAATCCCTTCTGCTTGAACTCACCATTGCATGGCGTCTTTTCTTTTGCGCTCTTTTTTTTTAATACAACAAAAAATATTTTTCCTTTTCTAATTTTAGCTCCAAGAGTCAAGCTAGAATCTAACATTTAAAAAATAACCACTATGCTTTAGATGCATAATGACAAAACATAAAAAGCTGGACAGCTTCATGGGTGTGGATTTTGTTATTGATTTTTAGCTCTGTAAAGAACTTAGTTTGTAATCAAAATGATGATAAAACACAACTTTCCCCAACTCTTTCCATTTCTGGCATTTCTAGCAACATATGTTTTTTTTTTTTTTTCTATGCTTTCCAAAAACATATCCTGCCATGCCACTTCTGAAATCCTGAGGTTAAGGAGTAAAGACATCTTTAATTAGGTTTCCCATTCCCTTAAATTTTACTTGTGTAGCTAAACATTTGTGAGCTATTACAGATTCTTTGGCTTAAACATGATCTCCTAACACAAGCCAGCAGGAGACAGCAGACTCCCTCACCTTTTGCAGACGGGGAGGAGCAAGAGTCATTTTTATAGAAAAGCTCGACCGACAGAGACCATCCTATCCAACAAGAACCTTAATGAATTCTAGAATATCTTTTTGGTGAATCCCAGTGTTTCTTTTACAGTTTCTGATTCCAAATGAGAATATACATTTTTCTGTGTGTGATGTGTTGGGTAAGATCAGGTAAGATGTTTATTAATCACTTATTAAATGCTTGTAAAATAATTAATATGGTTTGTATTCTGTTTTGCCTGCCATTATAATGTGAAAAATTGGCTGATTATGGTATTTACACTAAACCAAATTGCAATTAAGAGGGTATGTATGTGCACTTTTATACATGTACATGTGTTTGGTAAACTGAAGCTCTATGTTGTATCGATTTGTTGGAAATTAGAGAACAGCTATTCAACGAGGAAATAAATAGAAACATTCAAGATAAAAAGTGATTAGGCAGTAAGGAATTAGTTCAAGGTTTGAAAATCATGACTTACTATATATATTGCTTTCATTTCATTTCATTTCTTTGAACATCTTATGTTTGAAGAGAATTGTTGAATAGATAATTTATCAGTTGCAAAGCAAAATTATCAATACAGCTGGACTTTTCTTTTCCTTGTTTCACATAATACAAGTCTCAAACTGTCTAATGGTTGTAGTCAAGAACTTTAATTCTTCTGCTGGTTGGTAACTGTGATAAAGTTTGCTAATGTTAGTAATGTGACTTTCTATTTTATAGGTGAACTTCTTGTTCTAGCATGAAGAAGAATGACTTGTTGGTTACGGTTGAACAAGCCATTCTACTTTCTGTAAATAAAAATAGTAGCAAATTCAAAGTTGAGATAAATATTAACCCTCTGGTGGAATTTTGTGAAAGACTATTTTCTTGATGTCTTAAATGTCTTTAATAAATTCATAACTATAACTCTAAAAACCATGCTATATCAAGTAGAAATAAATATTTGCCTTTATTTTTCAGTTGAATATTTGTACTACTTGTACTTAGTTTATATTGTACATCTTATGCAGCGGGGTATTTTTTTAATGACGTGTAAATTATCAGCATCTTGATTTGAAAGCTAGAGAAATTGAACACTATGCCAGCAGACTTAGTTATCCTCTAATATCATAGTGTATAGTTATATTGATATCATTGTTTGTACACTTTAGTGTAGACTTTCAGGGGTTATTTCTTTGACTAGAACTAGCCAGTTTCCTAAGTTTCCAACAGGAAAAATAGAATTATAATTGTTAAATATTTTTTATTTCTGTCAAAAGTTTAGCTCATTTATGCTTATTACTAAAATAGAAAAGCAAGACTTGTAGATACAGCAAACAGGAGATGTAAAAATGGAAGACTTTTATCATTTGAAAGATCTTTTTAACAGATGTAGTCTTAAGTTTCATTCATTAAAAAAAATTGGAATCGATTTTCAATAGCCTATTCCTTTTAATCATCTTCCATCTGCTTGCAGTTTGTCTTTCTTCACTGGAGATTCTGTTCTATGGTGTCCATAGTTGGTCTTTTTTGTCAACACCAAACATTATTGATGAGGTCTGCACTCTACAAAAGTAAAAACATCCCAGAAATTAAAATGAGTACAACATTTAATATGTATTTATAGACTACAGGGCAAGGAGAAAGGGAGATAAACATATCTATCTATCTATCTATCTATCTATCTATCTATCTATCTATATATATATATTCAGATTATATTCACATATATTCTTATTGCAGTTACTACCTGCTGAATTTGCAGTTTTTGTTATTTCTGCTGTTCTTCTAATAAGGCCAGATTTAACTATCATGACATAGCTTGTAATTTCCTATGTTTTAGTCCTGTGGGAAACATATTGAAGACAGGTTTATTCAGCCCTCCTTTTCTATGTCATAGCTGAAAAAATTGACAGAGAGATTTGGAAATATGTTTTTCTAAAATTATAGACCTTGGTCTATGCTTTATAGCTTAAATAGGAATTTGGTTAAAATGCAGATCTTTTTTGTAAATTTAAATTTTTATGGTATTGCATACATAAGTACTATATTTAAATCATTTCTACCACATCTTCTCTCCTTTTATATCCCTCCTTTTATATCTACTATCTCACTCTTCATAATACTAAAGTACCCATATCATTCTTGCACTCCCAAGAAGCAGTGTGTAAATTACAATAAGAATATTATGGCAAAAACCCAGAGGCCGCACTCTTTCCATGAGATAACTGAATGTTAACAGTGATCCAGGGAAACCTTTAGTTCAGTATGTTAGGATGAGCAGAAGTATCTTCAAAGATAACTTGAGAAAGTGTTTCCATTTATAACGTGATGATCAGCTCTTTGTCCAAGTACAGTTCAACTAAGAAGCCTCTCACTAGAAGCATTACAGCTCTACATTCAGTTGTAGTACGTTACTACAATGTGTGACTAACTGCCACACAAACATTATGAAATTGGACAATTATTTAACCATCATCAGTTTGTTTTCATATATACAACATCGATGCATTATCTGCATATGTGTGTACATACATATGCATATGAGTGTGCTTTCTTTCTTTTTTGAGATTTTTATAGATGGGTACTGTAGCTTTGTCATTTCAACCTCTCTCTCTCTGCTCCAATTCCTCCCATATTCCCTTTTGTGTGACCTGTAGACATCTGATCTTGTACAAATTCACTTCCTTCACTCAATGACTGAAGGACCAAATACTAAATATACGTAAGGCAGGGCAGTGATTACTAAGGAACCGTAAGTCATAGTTACCATTGTATTTATGATAAAACTTATTTTAATTTATGAACTGAAAATATGTGTTTTTTTTTTCTAATAGACCTTTTAGAACGGAAGTATTGAGGGAGTGTGGGAAAAAATGCTTGGCTGTTTTATGATGTGTGCATTGTTCAGTGGCTTTGTCCTACACAATTATGGGCCTACTGCATTCTCAGCCTATACAACCCTGAAGGTCACCAGGCAGATGATGTTTTTAGCTGTTGCCAAGTGAGAATGAGTTTGAAGTTAATGACTGTAATACTAGATGAGAGAGCACTGCTGTGGCAAGACAACCACCCAGTTAAGTGAAATAAGCAAGAAAATTTTGTTTCAAAGAGGATGGAAATGGAATGATGGTTACTGGAGGCACTGAGGGATAATGGACGGGGGTGGAGGGGCCCTCCAACAGATACAACAGTACAGCAAGTGTACTGTGCAATGCAAGATAACAAGAGGACCTTGAGTGTAATCACCGTACATAAGTGGCAAACGAGGACACAGATATGAATTCCTCTAATTGGATCTTTACACAATATATATAGCTGTATTGAAACATTATACCCCACTTCTTTCTATTCATCTTATGTGTTCAGTTCCGTGGGTTTGGCGTTGTTATGTGTAGCACAAGAATCATTTTTATCAAGCCTCGTTATCTGCAGTATGGCATTCATTCGTCTTTTGCATAAAATGTTCCCTCCTTATATAGCTCTAAGTCCTTAACTTAGAATTGCACTGCACATGTAAGTTTTAGTAGAATTAACCCTGTATACATTTGGACCGTGGTTTAGCTCCATGTTTAATCAAATCTTCTCCGTTCTTATGTAAGATACTTTTGCCCTTCAGTATTTATTTTATGTGAGTATATATTTCTTTTTCTTATCTTTTCTCCAGTGTTTTGTTCATTTTTCCCCCTGTGGTCTTCTTCTCTTCTTATAATTCTCCCCCTGTACCCTCCTTCTTCTACTCTGCTTTCTTCTATTTTTAGAAGAACCACCAAATGTTCACCACCATCACCCCTTTTCAACTAGTTTAAAATAATGTATGACTTCTCATTACTTTAAAGTTTTGTATCAAATGCCACTGAATCCAAGTATTTTAAAATTTATTACTAGATGCATTCCTTTTCACTTGAGCTCCCAAAGTAGCTGCTTGAGTCACAAGTTCTGCCATGAGACCCAATCCTAGGCCTAGGCTGACTGGGTGTTGAGTTTGTCCTAGAATGGATTTAAAGAACCTTCATAGATAACCAGTCAAAATGAATTAAAAACACCCCAAAGCAACAAACAACAAAACTCCTCCCCCGCAAAATATTCAAAACCATATCAAAAAAAAAGTATTAGGGTAGGAAAAAGCTACCAAAAGAAAATAAAGGAGATTTGGAAAATATAAATGTAATTATAAAAATATTAATTGAAATTTCCATTTGTCTGTATATTTTAAAAACTATAGTTCATAATTTTTAGTACTTATATAATCCTAACCATATATTTCCTATACCAATTATTATAAATATACTTACTTTTTAGTATTTATATCCTTATTTTTAAGTTAGAATGAAATGTGACACAATAAAAAGCAATGACTTGTACTACTAATAATTGTTAAAAATAATTCACACTGTTACAGTAGATCCCCTTGTACTTTCTTACTCTTAATAGGATAATTATCACTAGGATTTTATCATTTTAATAATCCATATTTCTATTTGAAATATGCACATATATTAAGTAATGTGTGAAGTAATATTAATTAAATTTGAAGCAATTCTAATTAAAATTATCTTCTCTTGTTCTTTTTTTATTGTATATGTTTTTTTTTTTGTGTGAGGAGATTATTTAGCAGTTTTGAATTTATGTTGTTGGCCAAGTGTGTAGTTCATGTGTGTGAATGTATGTTTCTGTTTGATATTTGGGATGGCTTGAAGAAATGGTATATACCTGTAATTCCAGAATTTATGGAGTTGAGGTTGGAGGACCACTGAGAATAGGAGTTCAAGACCAGACCATTCTAGGGAAATAACTGAGACTCTGCCTTAAACAAACAAACAAAAGCAAGCTTTACTTTTGTATACTTGGAAAATTCTTAGATCATTACTATTCTGTATCCTTTTAAAATAGACTGTTAGTTACCAAGAATCTCCATTTAAAGTCTCAGGGGCTACACTTCTGTCAATCTGATGAACTGTTTCAAAAGGAAAGATTGTCATCATCACTACTCTGTTTGTAACCTGAATTTTCTGTCTTGGTATTTTTAGGGCACTTACATTTTCCATCGAAAGTCAATAAAAATCTTGGTGAGTTTGACTGAGTGATTTTTTTCCTTATAATTTGGTGAGTTTGCAAACCATGTTGTGCAACTATGTGCTTAGTTAATGAAGCAGGCCTCCTCCTCTCTTCCTCCACCAAGTGACTCTTCTCAAGGAACAGGAACACATTTTTCATTTGCATAATTTCTTTCCACCCTTTATCTTCATCTCTTCATAGTTTTAACACTTCCTTCTTTCATGTGTTCCTGCAGAGGGTGATTTACATGTTTTATTTAATTTTATAATGTGAATATTTACTATTGAATTGCCTTTTTTCTTAATTGGATTTCTAATTGTCCTGTTCTTTTCTTGATCCCCCCTTTTTAATAACTTTTAAAATTTACCTCAATAGCATCTTTCTCTTGCTCTTCAGATGACATTGTTTTGTTCTTTTCTGAATAGGAGTCCTGTAAAAAAAAATAGCAATTAATTCTACACCTGGAAATAGATTCAACATTTTTCTGATGACTATTTAGATGTCTTTATCCTTATTTACATAAAAGGAATTTTACTGCTTAATTACTTATTACTTCTTCTAGGACCAGATAAAGTCTAGCAGGACTTGTAACCAAGCAGCTCTTTGGATTATCTGATTTTATTTCACACTTGTCCAAACTCAGTGATGAATGAGGTTGATGTATATGACTCCTACAATTTGTTCAGCATTGCAAGTTCATATCAATCATGGGTTTACACATTCCTCCTTATATCCTCATTTTACTCTGGTACTTACTATTTATGCAGGATCAAAGCTCTTCCAATTACATATCCATTATCAAACTGGGAATATTATGCAAGTGTTTTAAGTCCTAGATTGACTTCTTTCCTCTGAATTACTGTGGCAATAAAGTGTCTGTACTTTCAAAATTAGAATCATCATAAGTATTCTATCTTATGTGCGATATTAAAATAATGTTTGTTCTCTTTTGTTTTCATATGAACAATTTTTAAATTTTAATTGCTGATTGAAGCTTATTAATGCCTTTAAAGTATTTGACAAGTACTGAAAAATTTATTTACTATATAGAATTACCAAGTTAACATTCTAGAAGTAGTACAAACTTATGCCCTCATAAAACTTTTATACTTATGTTTATTCCATAATTCACAATTCTGCAAATCTATGAAGAGCTAAATATAAAGCAGCCATTATTTCACCATCTTAATATAATTGCTGCTGTTGAGCATTTTTAGTTATTTTACTTTCTGGCCTTCATCCTTCTAGGATGGGAAGATGACTAGATGAATAGGTAGAAAGATGATAGATAGATGACTAGAGAAAGACAGATGATAACAGATAATGGTATTTTATTCTTTGTGCCACTGTACAAAAGTCTGTGATTAATATCTTCAGAATCAATGCAATTGTCTATTTTATTAATTCAATTATTATAAAATAATTTTAATACTTGCATGTGATATATATATATATATATATATATATATATATATATGACACATACACATAAAACTCCAAAACAGCATTTTATTATTGCATTCTTTCAGCATTTATTCATATGTATTTTGTGCATCTACATTCATCAATTTTATTGGAACGATTTCTCTCCTCTTTCTCTGTCCTCCTTTTCTGTGCTCTTTCTCTTTTTCTTCTCATGGTCTTGCTATCTCACCAAGGCTAACCTTAAACTAGTGGAATTTTTCACTACTTTTAAGTTTATAAGCAAAATGGTATAACATTATTTTTACTTGTATTAATATGAGTAATGGTGAATTAATTTTTCAAAGTATGGATATTTCTGTAAATCATTTGTGAAAATTCACGATAAATTTATCTACCTTTACTGCTGACCGTCCCATGTGATTAATAATAGCAATGATTTCAGTCTGACACATCTATTTTATTTTAAAGGAATGTTTGTAATTTTTAAACTATCACAATTGTTCATGTTTGTCATCATTTTTATCACTTATAGTTCAGGAAGTCATTTTGCTTGATCCATGTACGATTTTAGCATTGTAGTTACTCAGTAAATAATGTTAAAGAGGCAATGAAATAGAGTTCTCCTGTTCATTTGTATTGTATCATACCAATAAAACTGCAATCTTATCCTAATGCTCAGATTAACTTTTTTTTTCTTTACAGAGAATAATAAAACATGTCTTGAGTTCTCAAAATTAAATGCAATGAATTCCTTAAAAGATTTGTTTTCCCCCAAACTAAAGGTAATTCTGATGATGTATACAAGGGACAATCTAAACTGTGCAGAACCACTCTTTGAATCTAATAACTCCCTTAATGTACGTTTCAACATATCAAAGAAAACTGTATGGGTTATCCATGGATACAGACCATTGGGCTCCACCCCAACATGGCTTTCTAAGTTTACTAAGGAGTTTTTGAAACAGGAAGATGTGAATCTCATTGTCGTAGACTGGAACCAGGGTGCCACAACTTTCATTTACAGTAGAGCTGTTAAAAACACCAGAATAGTTGCTGAGAGTTTGAGACAATCCATGCAAAATCTTCTGGTAAGTTTGAGAAATTTGAAGTATACATGCTACATAATATATGGTTTGTTGTGACACCATGAAATTAATACTTTTTTCCCAGAAGCATTTGGAAGTTCTGCTTAGACATAGAGATAGTGATTTTTTTTTGCCTTGTTTTGTCTATTCTAAATAATAATTTTAAATGTTTTAAAAATGTGAAAGCTTTTTATTTTAAACTCTTAAAAGTTTAAAGCTCTTTTGAACTCCCAATTTAGGATGAATTAGTGATCTTATGTGGGGAGTAGATATTATTGTAATCTCATTACATTTTTCAGTCATCTTTGCTAAGAGCTAGCTAATGTGTTTGTGGTGAGTCAAATGGCAATTTGTAAATATATAAGGAAAAGGTTTCCTTTGGAAAATAGTCTACTCCCAACTCTGAATGCAGCTCTTGGTTTCGCTCAAGTCTGTCCTGCTTGAGATGGATCAAAATTCAAGGCTGGTTGGAGGTTGTATGTTTTTTGAATAATTTTTGTTTCCTTTGCCAACCTTTATGGTAGTTTGTATCTGACCTGAGAATTGGCAGCTATCGTAAAGTTTTCAAAGAAAGGTAATATTTTATTTCTTTGGGCATTCTTAGTTTTGAAGTCTGAATTTTTGTTGTAGTGAGCTTCCAAACCTATGCTAAGTTGAACTAGTATAATATAAAAGCCTCCATACCCAGAGTTTCTGATTGTAGAGGATCAAGGTTTGAGACTGTCACATTTAGTCTGTGTGAATTTGAGCAGTCATTTTACCTCTCTGCCAAATGTCTTTGTTTATACATTCCAAGTAACAAAATTCAATTGTATGTTACACGAATACTAAGTTAATACATACATACATACATATATATATGTATGTATGTATATATATGTATGTATGTATATATATATATAGGTTTAATCAAGGCATGACATTTACTAAACAGCATGCAAAATCATTTTTCATTATTAGTTTTGAATCTACAATTTAAAAAAATATTATGACCCAAGAGATAAGAGTCAAGTAGAGAGTTTAAGGAAAAATGATAGCATTTTGCTTGCAAAGGATTTATAGGCGCTGGGAGAAAAGCAGTCATAGATTTGTGGTTTGGAGAAATAACTCCTTCAGCTTTGGGGACATTACTTTGAGGAATTTGAAGAACAGGATTGCTCTGTACTGGAAAAAGTTCCTCTCTAGTTCTCTAATAATGGTGAAAGTTGAAAATCATTTTATGAGCCTTTGGACATCACTGTGTAGTCTGGACCATCACCAAGTCTATTAGCTTCATGGGAGTCTGTGGGAAGAAACAAACTCAGTGAGCTCACAAAGCTGACTGCCAGGGCAAACAGATATTCACACATCAATCTAAGATGTCTTAGATTGTTTTTCTGTACTATGTCACCTGTCATCCTGGCACCCACCTAAATCCAACCATGTCATTTTAACATTTCAAAAGAGTGACTTTTATACCTTATTGATTCTGCTAGGAGATGTTGAAACACTCTGACAGGAAGATAGAAGAAGGCTAGCATATATTTTGCAATCAAACTGATTCACACTTTATCTTAGTCCATTTGAGCTATTATAACACTGTAAAAATGGCCCTGTATGCAAAGACATATCTCACAGTTCTGCAGACTAAGAGGCCTAAGAGCAAGGGCCTGGGGATTCTGGGTCTGGCAGATATCATTTCCAGGTTCAGAGTTGGTATCTTTTCACAGTGTTTTTGCATGATGGAAGAGCCAAATAAACTTCTTTAGGTATCCTTTATCAGGACATTAGCCCCATTCTTGAATGCCCCACTCCCTACATCATAACATTGAGGTTTAAAATTTCAGCATATTAATTTTCAGAGGCACAAGCATTCAGACTTTAGTGACTTAAAATGCATTTTTATATGGAGCTTTGTACATGTCTGTAACTTCTGAGGCTGTTTCCTTAATAAGATGAGTATACACTGAATGTTATTTAGTTAGTATTTAACAGGTGCCAGGTGAAGTTTTGAGTAGTAGGATAAATATGAATAACTCAATGTCAATCAGTAATATTAAATATGAAACTTACAAAGCACACTTTGAGGTACTTAGTGCAAAATAAGTATCCAATCATGCCTATTATTACTATTTGGTCATTAAACATTTTGATAATTAAATATTATTTTATATATCTCTATATTATGGATGATTGAAACTTAAATTTGCAGGTTAAGTTAATGGTACTACTGGAAATGAATAAGGAAAAATCAGATATTTCAGGATGCAAGCTGAGAAAGCTAGTGTCTTTTCAAAGTTGCAAGTCCTTTCCTTATATCCCAGAAATATATTATATCAGAATCAATCATGAATTTCAGAATGTCACTATATTATGAATAATTTGTGATTACACAAAATATTATGTTCTATTTTCAATTACAGAAGCATGGAGCATCTCTTGACAATTTTCATCTCATAGGCATGAGCTTAGGAGCTCATATTAGTGGTTTCGTAGGAAAACTACTTCATGGAAAACTTGGAAGAATTACAGGTAAAACTAATATTTTTCCCTTTGAAAGCCTATTATTTTAGCACATTTCCCCACTAGATTTGTTTTATTTAAAACCTGAATGCACTGCTACAAACTATATTCAAATATTACTTTTTACTAGACTTTTTATTCTCCCATAGTGATTATGAAGAACATGAAAATCAAGTATTGAGTTCTGCAGCTTTAAATGTCAAAGACTACATAGGGAAATTTGTATCAGCTAAAAACATTAGCTATATAGTTCATTTTCACAAACACTATTGCCTTTTAATTATTTCAAGCATTCATTGCAATACCAGATAGATTAAAGGTTACTACTATTCAAGTGTGAGGCATGCTCATTCTCATATTCACTCAGATTTACACAGTAAACTTAGCTGTAGTTAGAGGCACCAACCACATGGTGCTACACAGATATCCATTCTTTGTGTGGATCAGGTTGTTAAGAATTTATTCATATCCACATTACTAGGATGCTTGTAATTCCAGCTATTTATAAAGGATAACATTATCTTAATCTTAATTAAATCTCATAAAAGAAAGGAAAGGTGAAGTTAGTCATATTAATACATGTACTTACTTACTAATTATTCTACTGCCACACAACCATAAAAGTCTAAAGACCAAAAATATAGATTTCTTACATTAGAAATATTTGTAGGAAGAGGGTTGCAGGGATCTCTGTCAAGAAAGCTAAAAAAAAAAAAAAAAAAAAAAAAAAAAAAAAAAAATAGGGACAGAAGAAAAGTCTGAAGTGAACAAGAGTTAAAGTAACATTGATTTATATAGGAATGTGGGATAGAAAACAACTGTGAATAACAGTTATTTTTCCCCTTCTGTCATGTGACTCTGGGAAATTGGATGTATCTTCCTCATTGAGCCAAATTTGCTTCCCAACCCTTTGCTATTAGAAAGTCATGATCTTAGAATCTTAGTTTAGAATTCATTCTACATAATATCACATTTTGTGGAATTTATAACATTCTTTCTTAAGGATGTATAGGAAACTCTTGGGAGAGGTGAATGCTAAGAAAATAGTAAATTTGTCTCATTCATTAACCTGAATAGGACTGATATGTAAAAATTATTTTAAGCCTATAGACAGATATAGGATGAGGCTATTAAGGTGAATAATTCAAGAGAGGTTCAGATGGTATTCATTAACTTTTTTCCTTCATCAGAAGGGATCCCAGTTACTATTAAATATAGAGTTTCATAGCTTACTCCATCTGCTCTTTAGATAAAAATGCTAAAATATCATAATATCCTATTGAGATATTTCTCCTGCTTTTGGGCCACCTTTGAAAGTTGCAAATAATATTTAAATAATGAAGATACTTGTCATTTGTCAAATTTAATAACTTTAGATAAGTTTGGACAGCTTTAAACAAAAATTGCAAATACTTATATTTATAATTGACATACTGCAAGTGTAAAATGTAACAAAAATAGTAAAAAAATAATTACATTAATAGTTTCTGTTTTGCATTTCAGGTCTTGATCCTGCTGGACCAAAATTTGCTGGGAAACCATCAAATAGCAGATTAGATTACACTGACGCAAAGTTTGTGGATGTCATCCATACTGATTCTAAAGGTAAAATAATATGTATCTATGAGTTTTGTGTTTAAAAGAAAAATGTGGAATGTAGATTCCAAGGAAGAGGTTGTAAGATATGGGAGAGCTGTGGGTAAAGTGTAAAATATTTGGGGTTCAGTGAGTTTTTTTTTTCTTTTTGCATTGGCTTCTGGCTTCTGGTGTTGTTTGCATTGTGTTTATTTATTTATTTATTTATTAATAGGTTCTGAGAAGTGTCTTATCACTGCAAACATCGAAAATTCATTTTAAAATAATTAACTTCATTTTATACTGGTGGTCATTGAGTTGGCAATATTTCTTGTCATGCTCAGTGCTTCTATTTAGGTTACTATTCATTTTTCTTTTATTGTGTATACCAACTCGAGCTGACACAACACTATAACCACAGATAAGCAGTATTTTTCTATAAGGAGAGGACAATTTGTCTATTGAATTTAATTGTCTTTATAAAGCTCTCTAATGGGATGTTGGTACCATTGGTTAGAAAATGTTGGATACATTCATTTGAAGAATTATTTTTTTCCTTTATTTTTTTATTTAATTTTATATAACAAAGTCCAATTAAATGAAAACAAACATTTATACACAATATTTGGGAATTTAGGCGTCGTTCTTTCCAAACTACTTCCTGCTGGTAAGGGGTGCTGTTTTGGGGGATTCGAAGAAGATTCAGGAGACTGTCCTGAAGTGTCTTTTTTTAATGACTGAATGAGTGAGTTTATTTAGTTGGATGGTGGTTTTGATGCCATTATGGATAAGAACCTGGTGATACTAACATTGGCTAAACTCTTCATACATAGCAGCGAGTCTCCTGATTACTCATCACTTCAATGTTATTTTCTGCCAGCATGTCATATAACCAATTTTATAGTTGCACTACTTACAATAATAAGAAAATAGAAGCAATCTATCCAGGAATGGATAAGCACATTTGGAAATCTATATAGCTATGAAGAAAAATGAAATCATGACAATTGCAGGAAAACAGGTGGAAAGGAAAATCATTATGTTAAGCAAGACAAGCCAATCTTAGACAAATCTCTGTTTTTCTTTTTGTTTTCCCAGTCTAGATTTAAAATAATATATGTGGGGGTTGTAGAGATGGCTCTGTGGTTAAGACCATGCACTGCTCTCGCAGAGAATCAGGATTTTGTTTCCAGTGCTGATATTAGGTTTTCCACAACTTCCCCATAACTCCAGCTCCAGAAGGTATCAAATACTCCTGGCCCCCACAGACACCTGCAGCCATGTGAATATGCCCAACTCAGACATATGAATCATTAAAATAAATCTTTAAAGTTATTTTATATATGTTTTTATATGTGTGTGTACGAGTGTGTAGGTCCTCAAACTACAAAGGGAGTTATAAGAGTGGGTGGAGGGACATTATGATAGAGGTGAAGGGGTAAAAGAGTGATGATTATAAATACCTGTAAAGAAAGGACCAAGGGCAACTATCTAGGGGAACAAAGGGAACTATTGGGAGGGACCAGGTTGTCAGGGAGGTCAGTTTGAGAGGAAAACAATTGAGAACAAATATGAGATACAATGTATGAAAAGCCATGAAACATCATCACTTCGTATCATAACTTATAATCAGAGAAGTTAATTTAAAAATCAAATCTTTAAAAGCTGTGTCTGCTATACACATCTTCCATGAACCAAAGGACTGACTGATCTAAGCTCTTCAAACTGGCTTGTGAGTTCATGATAAATACCTGCTGTTTCCCCCTGATGGCTGCCAGCCTTGTTTCTATCCTATTTCATTGGCACGTGTGTGTTCTGACCCAACAGGTGCATCTTATTTTTTGGCTTTCACGTTGAAATCCCTCCAAATAGCTGACTTTCTTTTAGGGCAGCAGTTCTCAACCTTCCTAAATCTCTGAGCCTTCTGTGGGGATATATTGTTTATGGTCCAATAAAGCTTGCCTGGAGATCAGAATGCAAAGCTATTTGCAGCTAGAGTAACTGGGTAACCCCAGGACTCAGGATAGAGAGAGAGAGACGGAGGGCTCTCTCTGAGTTCAAGGTTATCCTGGGATACATGAGAGTGAATCAGTCTAAAAGAGAAACAGAGCTCCTGCCTTTAATCCCAGTACTATAGAGAATATAAAGAGCTCAGTGTGGTCTCAGGGGGCAGTCTGAGGTTTGATGAGGATCAGTGCAGTCTGGACATGCAATCTCCTTTTTGGTGTAGCACCCCTTAAGTCTGAGCATTGGTAGAGGTGAGAGCTCTCAAGTGGCTGGCCACTTTGTTTTTCTGATCTTCAGCTTTACCTGCAATATCTATCTATGATTTTTCTTTATTCATGTTACACCTTCAATACAGTTCTTCATGTTGTGGTAACCCCCAACAGTAAAATTATTTTTGTAGCTACTTCATGACTATAAATCTGCTACCTTTGTGAATTGTGATGTAAACATTTGACATGCAGGATATCTGATGTGACCCCTGAAGGGATCCATGACCCATAGGTTAAGAACCACTGTTCTAGGGTCATATTTAGAACTCTATCATTCTTTGCTTAAATTCAACAAGTGAGTGAGTAGGTTATAGGGCTGAAAGAGGGGTTCTCCATTGTACAGTGAAGTCACATGGGCTTCTATGGAGTATGAGGGCTTCTAGTAGAATAATTGAAGATGGCCTTTATCTTATATATCCAACACCCTTCCATCTGCTTCTGACCCTACATGACCTGCAGTTTCACACGGGTAATGAGTTCAGAATTTGAACCTTCTCCAGAGCCCTGGAAATTTTTAGAAGATCATAAATCAGAGCCCTACGGCCTCATGCCCCCCTAGCTCAAATTGTCCCTATGAAGTCAACAAGCTTTGTAGGTTTTGCCCCTGAGTAAATCTAACAGCAGCAAACCCAAGGGAGTAAAGAATCACACTGGCCTGAGAGAAGGATGGGGAAGGAGGCAGGAAAGAGACAGAGGCAGCATTTGCTGAAGACACAAGAAACTAACAAAAATAGAACATAGCATTTATCATTGATTCAGTCTTCTGAAGAGCGAATCTATTCGATGTTAGCAGATTTTGTTACATACGGTTGCTCAAATAACGTTATATGCTTTATAATTTTATGGATGCTTTTCCCCCTAGGTTTAGGCATTCTAGAGCCATTGGGACATGTAGATTTTTACCCAAATGGAGGAAAACAACAGCCAGGTTGTCCTACAAACCTTTTTTCAGGTATATTGAAAGTAAATTTATTCTTTTTTCTTTTACTGAAAATAGATTTGTTTTCATACAATATATAATGTATTCTGATTAAAGTTACACATGATACAAAATGATATGTGGAAACAATTTGTCATTTAACTTTCTTAACTTGTGGATAATAATATATATATATATATATATATATATATATATATTGCTAAGGCGTAGTGGAGTTATTGGCAAGAAATAATTTAAATTGATACCATTCAATATGCATAGGTTACTAGCATATAAAACATTTGGTCAACGATGAAATCTTTTTTGTGTGGTTTCAATAATTTATGTTCATCATTTTAAGCACAAAGAGGAGTTTTAAGTCATCTAGGAAAACACATGTAGCTAATGTATCCTATAATTTGAATGTGATCCCACAATTTTGCACTTATAATCAGCATATAACAACCTTGACCACTTGGTTGTCCCATACATGGATTGATTCATGGCCTCTGAGTGTGGAATGGGCCTAACTTCAGCACTGTAGCATTTAGTACATGATCAGATGCTACTATGACTAGAGAAGTTTTTAAAAAATATGGAAAATTAGGAATGGGAAGTGAGGTCAGTGAGCTGTAACACCACTAGCCTCCTGAGACATATTTAACATTGGATCAAAAGTTTAGAGGATAGGATTAGAAAAGAAATACACTATGATAGTAAACATTGTAGCCAAGTGCGTCTGTGTCCTGTTAATTTAAACAGCCCTGGTATGTGGTTCATTACTTTATATAAATGTCTTGTGTATTTCATGAAAACGTTATGTCCAATTTAAGATTTTAGTGAGGCTTTTTAATAGGTTGAGGTGTAACTGTATTGTGGTCAATATTTTGTATATAGAAAGAGCAAAGAATTTACTATAACTTAATGGGTGATATTTCTCTAATTCACTTGAATTGATTCCACATTTTTACAGTTGTTTTGTTTGTTGTTCTCACCCTTAAGGAGTTAATTACATAAAGTGTGACCATCAGAGAGCAGTTCATTTGTTCCTTGGAGCTTTTGAAGCAAAGTGCAATTTTGTTTCATTTCCTTGTCCCTCCTACAAAGATTATCAGAATGGTTTATGCATGGACTGTGGGAAACTTTACAAAGGCTCCTGTCCTAGGCTTGGTAAGGAAACTTGCATTTATTACAGTTCCTCCATAGTATGAGTAATATCATTGCGATAGACTATTAGGCTGGAAGCTAAAATGTGTTTCATAGTAATCTGCTATTATATTATGGTTTGGGGAAAATATCAATGGGGATAATGCTAGACTCAGATTATATATTTCCTACCATTTTTCTAAAGAATTTGCCTACTCCTCTTCCTATACATACAGGCAGAAACTTCTACATTCTACATTCATTACCTTTACTAGGAAATCTTAGGCATCATAGCTAGCTTCACATTTGTTCCCAGCAGGCAGCCAACAATCACATGCGATCTATGCTTTCTAAATCAATACAACTTATCAAGGACAGTTACATTATCAGCTTTTGAAAATGAAAGTCTGCCAATGGAAAACACATAAAAAAATAAAGAATCCACAAGAAGACAGGATTAAATATGCAGAGGTAAAGAGGACATGAAGGGTATAATCAAAGTATATTATGCACATTTATATGTATGTATAATATGTGAATTAATAGATAAGTACATAAAATGTGTTCAAGTAAAAAAGAAAAAAAATAGAATTTAAAAGAATTCCAGGCCATGTTTCAACATGGTATAAACATATCCATATCTGGTTAGTATCTTGCAAGGGTTTTCCAGAAATGTTAGCAAAGTCAAAAGTTTTCTAGGAATGGGAGATGAGTAAGAGAACTTAAATAGGCCCAGTGCAGCAAGATTTTCTCATCCTTACTGTCTACACATGGAGCATCGCTATATAAAGTATCATCCATCCAGGATTTGTCAAATCCATATTTCCATACCTTTCTTTTGTTAACTTATATCTCTAGATGGGATTGTCTTTCTGGTGGCATTGTTTTCCCATCTGTGACTCAAGTTAGCTATATAGATGGCTTAAGAGCATAAGGTTGAGCTAGAGTTAAAAATTCTGAAATTTAAACTAAGTGTTCTGGCTACTACGTTAAAACTCAAAAGATTTGAGGTAGAAATAAAGAGGCATTTGGATATATTTAATATATTAATAAATTGATATTCTGTATTCATATGTAAGAAATATATTCAAGACATATGATTTATATATGTATTTATGGTTATGTGTATTTTTGCATAGTACAATATTGTATATGTAGGAAAACTTTGGAGCTTTATTCACAGAGCTAAACTGCATGTTCAAATTTTATGTAATTCACTTATTCTGGTGAATTTACTAAAAAGTGTTATGCATAAACTTCTGACTATATAATATGGTAGAAAATACTGATACAGGTGGACCTCAGTTGGACCTCAGTCATACAGATTATGTCAACTTCTAATAGGACTTTCAGAGAGTGGAGTGATTTTTTGTGAATCTTGAATATGAGTACTTTGAAAATTAATGTAAAGTATCTTACATGTTTTCGAGGTGCCTTTTAATCTATATTTGACAGTGTACATGGATATTTAAGGACTTTAGTGATTTGAAGAGTTTGTGTGTGTACCACTTAATGGAATTCAGTTCCTGTATCTGGTTCTCTAATCTTAGGTAATCAAGCCAAGCTGTGGAAAGAAGGCTTGAATAAAAGAAAAGAAGGATTGCCCCTCAGGACCATTGCATTTTTGGATACTAGCAAAGTATATCCATATTGTAGTAAGTTGCTAGAATTTAAATAAGTGAAACATTGTTTGCAATCCTGTGTTATTTCAGAATAACTGAAGCCATCGTTATAATTAATTTTTAAGGATGAATTTACCTTTGGTTTCTAAACATGTCAATTGAAGACTCAAGTGACTTGCTCTCAAGTACAACAGTTAGCTAGTAAAAGAAGCCAGGCTATCCCTATCATAGGAGAAAAGAATAGGAAGACAATGGAGTCAACATTTCCAAGCAATTTTAGAACCAACCCAGGCTAGCTCCATTTAATTTCGAGCCTTACTTGGCCATGATTTCTGCACTCATATCTCCATGTTTTTGATGCTCTCTCTTCTCCTCCTCTTCCTACTCCTACAGCTGCTTACTTTACCTTTTCTCCTCCAACCTCTGTTGTATCAAATATTCATTTATATTTCATAATTTTAGCTTTCTATAAATATATCTGAACTTCCACATGTCTCATTTCTTTTCATTATTAATTTATTTATTGCTGAAATAAAGCCTACTGATGACTTTTCAGTAGTCATTTTGGCCAATTGCTTTTAAAGCTTTAATTTTTAAAAGTGTGTGTGTGTGTGTGTGTGTGTGTGTGTGTGTGTGTGCACATGCTTATAAATGATAAATGCAGGTGCTCACAGAGACCAGAGGTATTTTGTGGATGAATGTTTCTGTCCCACTCGGTCCCACAGCCTTTCAGAAACGAATAAACACACAGAGGCTTATATTAATTATAAACTGTTTGGCTGCTGGCTGAGGATTCTTATTGGCTCCTTCTCTCTTAATTATTAGTCCATTTCTATTAATCTGTGTATCTTCATGTGGTCTTATCTCACCAGAGAATCCCTGGACATGCTTTCTTCCTGTTACCTACATGGTGTATTGCTGGTGGCTCACTCTGTGTTCCTCTACCCAGCATCTTCCTAGTATGGTAGCCCTGCCTATACTTCCTGCCTGGGTACATCATGTCTGTCCATTCACTGATACAGCTTTATTCATCAACCAATAAAAGAACCATTCACAGCATACAAAAGGACATCCGCCTTCAGTATTTGATCCCCTGGAGCTAGAATCACAGGCATTGGTCAACTATCTGACATGTCAGCTGGAGTTCAAACTTATATATTCTGCAATAGCAGTATAACTTCTAGTCTACGAGAAAAATTTCTTCAGTTAACTGTGAGCCCTTTTTGTTTTGGATTAACATATCCCTCCCTGCATGTATTTGTTTGAGTCGTAACAGTTCCAATGAACTTACACTGTATACAGTTATTTGACTTCTTTGCTATTCCTCAGTAGGCAATGAAACTGATGATTAAAGTTGGTAAGCACATTTAGCTGTATATATTATTCAGGTGATCAAGAGACTTATAATATTTACATATGTTCCTGACAAAGAAAATGTTGTTTCATATTTTTCTTCCATTGGATTTTTTGTTTTTAGCCAAGTTAGTATGTAGTATCAATTTAATCAAATTATCAGCATACTCAAATTGACGATTGACTGGCAGCTTTTTATTCTTCAAAATCTGACTTTTTTTTGTTTCCTGTAATGGCATGACCTCTAGTATGTTTAGGGAAGATCCCACTCCCAGGAATAGTTGGACAATGTAATATGTACTCATTGGGGAGAAAAAAATTAGAAAATTCACAAAGTTTGGTGTTGGGGAGGTACAGGTAGATGAGGGTGTGGGAAGAGTTGGGGGGGAGGTGAGTATGAACATTGTCAGAATAAAGTCTTTGAAATTCCCAAAGAATTATGAAAAACATTTTGGAAATAACCCAACAAGAAGCAGAATGCACAATCCACTGATAAAATTATTTCATCTGAAATTTTTGTTTGCATATGAAATACGGGACTCTGATACATAGGCCACATATGCTTGTGTGTATTTTTGCATATGTGGCAAAACAAAACAAAGGTTGGAATATAATATGAATGACATTTTGTATTTTTATTTTGTAGCATATTATTTTGATATCACTATAGTTGCTTTGAACAAAACTATGAATGCTGGATCAATTTCATTCAGCTTATTAAACAGTCTTAAGGAACTTGAATTCCCCAAGCTCTATGTGTAAGTACCAGTTATTACTTACTCCTTTGAGAAATTAAATGTTTGCTTATTTGCATATCTACGAATGGTTCAGCAGCTAATTCAGAGTGAATTTTCTAAATGAGTAAGCTCAAATATTAGTGCATTTTACACATCATGTCCTACTCTTTGATTCTACAGGAACATATTGAATATGTAATATGCCATAAATACAGAATGGCCACAAGTGTCAGAGGAATGGTAGACATAATTTTTGTCATGTTTTTGACTCTTAATTCCAGTATTCCTCTTAACCATCCTGCATGCTCACTTTGTCCAGTTTTAATAAATATCATATTCACAGTGTTATAAATAAAAATATAATACTATCAGTTAATGACAGTGACACAAATTTAACATTTAGAGAACTTGAATCACAAAGATCCCAAATGTATGTTGAGGCACCTTTGTCCTCAATTCCAAATGACTTTTTACATGTGTATGATTGGATATGCACATTTCTAAAGTTACCTAATCTTCAAGCCACTTTTCAGCTGGTTTGCTAAACATGTGTTTATCACCTAGATAAATTCTTAAAATATTTTTTTTTTCTCTTCAGGAAAAGAATGATATAAAGTTGCATGCTTTTATTGTAATTACACTTTCCAATGCACTTGTTTAACTATATAGAAAGTGGAATATTTTTATGTCTGGTGATTAAGCCAATAATAAACTTCAACTTTAACCTGTTATTGGTGACTTTTGAGTTGTAGTGGCTACAGGTGTTATCTCCAACATTTACTGTTGCCATAGCTTAAGTAATTATAATACATGAACTGGCCAATAGACTAAATTTAATGTGTGGTGAGTCTTGGACCTAAACATATTCTGACATACAGCTATCAACTATGAAAGATGAAAACCTCCCTGACTAGGAGCAAATTTAGTTGTGAAACAATGACAAAAATATCCTTAATGTTAAAATGCTATCAATGTTTAATTAAAATTCTGCAATGGAATACAAATATAATACATCACCTTGTCACATAGTAAATGATATACATAGCATAGGAAAACTATTTCAAATACATGAAGGAGATCACAAGAAAAAAGTTCATGTTGGCAAAATACTGAAAAATCTTCATAGTGAAGTAAAACTATGAGCTTCCATTCTCAGAAACGAAATATTGGATCAATATCAGGCAACTAAAAATTGAGATACATATCTTAATATTGCATTCTATAGATACAATTTTTAAATTAAGAATCGTTGCAGTTAAATTATTGGTAACATGAAAATGGAAGTGTAAAACTATTTCTTCTTCAATTTTTGCCTCCTTTCAGTCACTCAAAAAAGATACAGAACACAAATTCTTCACTTATGTCAAGTCTTATTTTACTAAGAGTACTTTTCAATTCCTTTTAACCCAAGCTTGGACATGGATTCTATGTTGTATGTTATAATACTAAGTGCTATTCAGTAAACAGTCCATTAATACAGCTCTCTTATATTGTAAAAGGTTTTGTATATATTACACGCACATATATAGTCTATTGTTTATCATTATCAGAAATACACTGTTAGCTTTTAAATAAATTCACTTATTCAGAACATTATTTATAACAAAACATATACAGATGTTTTAAGGATGTCTAGGTACTCAAGCTGAAATAGTGTTATTGTTCAGAAGGAAGTCACAAAACACTGGTGGAGGCTAATGCGTAATTGAATCTGAGTAGTGAGTTTCATGATAGATTACCAGTTAATGTGCTGTCAGAAGGCAGAAAAGGAGTAAACACATTTGAAAGCAATGTAATCCCATAAGCAAACTGGGAGAAGTTGCTTCCAAAGGCCCAGAGAAAGAAAATACTGACTAAACTCATAAATAGCACAGAGACCCAACCTCCTAATGCAGTTGCTTCAATTTTCTTTCCTGTAGGTAAAGAAATTTGTTATGATTTATTTTGAAAACAGTTACACACTGTGAAATAGTGATGGATTTTACTCATAATGGATTCAGTATATAAAGGATGACATCATTATTATATGCATACTTATTACAATATGTTCACCTAAGCTAGGCTATTGTTTTCCATCAGAATTACTTGGCATTGGAACTTTTGTTTGAATGCTAGAAGAATCAAAACATCTTAAAAGACCAAGCATTTCCCTTTGAAGATCTGGAACAGAAATATTTGCTGTTTATACAAAATGCACAATATTATACAAAGAAATGAATGTATGAATTCTGAACTTGACAGTTGCACTACAGACACTCTACTTCACTTCTTCCTCATCCCGATCCTCCTTGTCCCCTTACCCCTCCTTCTCCTTCCCGCCTCACCCTCCCTTCTTCTTACACAGGATCTGTGCATACTGTGTGTTCTTGTTTCATTTTTTAATTAGCAAAATAGGTCTTGTGCTGGATCTTGATTTTCACACGTATTGTTGTGGTGTGGTCATTTTTTTCCAATGCCACTAAGAACACTCAGTTATTAAGTACAGTATGATTTGGAATGTAAGGTTTTATATATTTAGGATTTTATTTATTTATTTATTTATTTATTTATTTATTTTTCTATATTGTGCATATTTGTGTGTATGGTGGAAGGGAGGGTACACATGCTCCAGCATGCATGTGGAGGTCAGAGGACATATTTTGGATATTGAGTCTCTGCTCCCATCATGTGGCTTCCAGGAAAGAACTCAAGACTGTCAGGTTTGGTAGCCTTTATCCACTAAGCTATATCACCTGCCCTCATGGTAGGCTTTTACATACTAAGTATGATGATTACATGTTCAGATTAGAGCAGTCCATCAGATAAATATTAGTGAGATAAAAGGAAATTTTAGACTCTTCATAAATGGTTATTGTTGCATTTGAGCAATGGATGCTGGGAACTAGACAAGTTCATGGAATAAAAACAAAGATCAAGAGAGATTCTAGAGGTTCTAAGGTTTCCAAATCTTATATATGATTTATCTCAAGTGTTAAATTGAGAAAAGTAAACCAGTCTAGAATAACTTCAAAATCTCAACTGTGGACCCTAATAAAATATTTAAAATCTCCCTTTCATAACAAACCATTGTATATGAAGTCGAGGGTTCTATGGCAAGTATCCAGTTTAACCATTCAAGACATGTTTTGAGAGACTGGCAAGGAAGCATGCTAAGCAGTGGACGGGAAAGGAAGGGAAAGCAAGGGAGGGGAAGTGAAGGGGATGGAAGGGAAGGGAGGAGAGGAGAGGGGAGGGGAAGGGAGGGGAAGAGAGGAGAGGAGGAGAACAGAAGAGAGGAGAAGAGAAGAAGAAAGGAGAGCTCTTGATATTGAAGAAATAGAAATTCAGGCAGTTAGAACCCCTTGAGAAGATGTGAATTTGTAGGTAACCTATTCCTATCTGGCCTGTGTTGCAGGAGTTCTGAGAAGTCTGAATATGCTATTTGAAATACAGCAGAGATACATCCAATGAAGTTATATTCTGGGGGAAAGTGGGTAACCCAGCCAGGGTGAGAGCAGAGATGAACTTTGAAGGAATGGTGACATCCTTTGGAGGGCCTAACTTCTGTGGAGAATAACAGGGGCAGTAGAGCAATGAGAAGTCAAGCTCGGAAGGAAAACGTTGGGGCTTCCATGTGCTGCTATGTTGCTTTCTGTTCTAGACAGACCCTTGTCTTTGCTCCAGCACAGTTTGCTGCAAAACCCACTTTTTTAAAACAAGGAATATTTCCACACTATTTCCTTTTTTCCATCCTTGCTTTTCTCTTTCCCATTTCCTTCTTTCTTCTGATCGAAATCTTGTGGGTCCTCTGGTCCAACTTGGAGATGACAATAGAGAGAGCTCTATTTCATTTGGATTTGGACAATACTATAATGATGGTTACTTACTATTTATTTTTCATTTTACATACCAACCTCAGTTCTCCCTTCTCCCTTCTCCCACCCGTCCCCCACCCCACCCCCCATCACGGACTTTGGGAATTATTTTAATAGACTCATATTTCTGGCACAGACATATGTAGAGTTGGAGGAGGAGTAATAGACAGAATTTACAGTTATGGTTTTTACATTAATAGCTGTGTGAATTCTATAAAGCAATTTGTGTGGCTTGAACCTCAGTTTTCTTGCCTTATAATCACCATTCTTATAATATCCTGAACAGCAAGTTGCTGGCTACATACGATCCTCCAAGTCTATGCTGAAAGAACTGTTACTATCTTTGAAATATTGAGAATGTCTGTAAAATTATGCTTTCAAAATATTACTGTTACTTTTCAACTTAAATCTTAGTATCTTATTGATTTTTCTTTAAGGGAAATTTCTGAACTGTGTTGGAGAATAACATTTCTTAATTGAACTCCTAGTGAATTGAAGGAATTGTGATGGGTAAAGAATGGTCTACAAATTCAGGATAAACAGTCTTAGACAAAATATGTCTCCACATGCTGATATGGGAACTCATGTATCCCCACTGTTATTTTAGTCTGTCTTGTCTGACCTCTTCCCTATAAAATTGTCCCCCATGTTTCATTATTATTACACTGATGTTAGAAAAACTATATTTAATTATTTTATATAATTAATTATTTAATATACTGAGAACATCATATTTTTCTGCTTAGGAAAAGCCAACCTTCTGAAAATCTTCAAGAAGTCAAGATTCTTGCTCAGTTCATAAAGGATGTTGAGGACATTAGATGCATTTATATGACATATTTGCAGCCTTCTCATTGTTCCACATCCCCATATATATTTCAGAGTCTCGTATTAAAGTCACTTACATACCCAGAAAGGTAAGAAATCTAAATTTTGATTACACTATTTTGTCTTAATGTTTGAAGTGCTCTTTAAGTTTTGGGTAAGACTTTATGTGTGAAAATATTCATTAATTTTATTATAAAACAATTTCAAAATGTTTTAAAAAAGACATAAAATGTATTTTTTTCTTGTCTTGAGTGATACTTAGTGATGGTTTAAAGTTACATTATTTGAGCAACAGAAAACCATGCATACTAATTTCATAAGGTATTGCTAAGTTGAGAAATTGACACAATATATCCCTTAAAGGTTTATTAATATTTTATGTTTGCTTGTTTTTTAGCTCAAAAAACAGTTTTATTAGAGTTTAAGAGAAAAAGAGCAGGTGAAGTCAGGTGCAAATCTCAGCAGCTGCAGTGAGGATCAAGACAGAAAAGTGGAAAAGGAGAGAAAGAGAAATCATTTTAGGGTAGGCCACAATTCCCAAGTGGGATTCTTAACGCCACTGTAAAAGTTAGGCATTGCCCTATGCAACTGTGACTCCAGTGTTGGATGAATGGACACACGGGAATCATGGAACTTGCTGACCAGCCAGGCTAGTCAACTCAGTGATTGCCAGGTTCTGTAAGATATCATATCTAAAGGAAATAAGGAAATAAGGTAGAAAATAGTAGGGAAATATACCAACATCAACTTCTGTCCTGTGCATGAGTGTGCACAGGTAAACATACCACACATACACACATGTATAGATTATAGGAACATGTTGCACAATACAACATGCATAGATGCACATCCCATGTATAGACAGATACAATATATATTCATATATACATATATGTATGCATATTTAAATATATACATACACATATACATATAACACATATATGTATATGTGTATATATGAGTTCCTAATTTTATCTTTTATAAAAGTGCAGTACAGAAGATACATGTTTACACAAAGGTAAAACAAAAGCACTATGTGAATATGTGTGTGTGTGTGTTTGTGTGTGTACAGGAATATATAATGCCTGTGTATGAATGCATGTGTGTAGAGGCAAGAGGTCAGCCTTAGATATTCTTTAGTGCCAATCACATTTTGTGGAAGATAGGTTCTCTTACTGGCATCACAATAATGATTGCTAGAGATCTGCTTCTCTCCACCTCTCCAATGTTGAAATTATGATAGTGTGATTGTGCTAGCCTTTTTATGTGAGTGCTAGGGATCTAATTCCAGACCCCCATACTTGTGTTACTGACTGACTGAACTGTTTACCAATCTGAACATGCATTTAGATGAGCTCTGTATCCGCAGAGGAGTATTGGGAATTAATTTAAATGCGAATCACCTTACAAATTTCAGTTGATAATATACATACATTCAAAATCAGCATAAAAAACTGACAAAAGGCAGTTTTCATTGTCCCTGTAGTTAAAATATATGCAAAAGAAATGAAAACCAATACAAATCCAAGCAAGAACATTTACTACTATAATTTCTTACAAATGTGTGGTTGGAGCAGAATGTCATATCTTGAAGGACAAAGTTTTAAGTTTTCATCTCTATCTGATTTGGTATTTATTTTATAATAAAAAACAGTTTCCAGTAATGAATACATTTATTCATTGCAGAGCATTTGGAACATTTGTTCCAACATATTAATATTTTCTGCTTTTGCATCACTATCATCTCATTTCATTTTTATGTAGACACCAGCTGCATAAAACTCATTCATAAGTAAGAAATAGGGAAAAGCCATTCCTAGATGCTCCAGTGCATAAAACACAATGGTATGGGATTTTCTTTTCCAAACCCTAACTGTGGATGGATCATGATGATTTACTGGATTTACAAAATTTGTATACAATTCTTTTGACTCAGAAAATGAAAATTTAAAACACTATAAATAAACTACCCAGAGACAGATATTGGCATTCAAGCTTTAAGTTGAAGATCAGAGAAGCAAAACAAACAGGCCAGTAGTTCTTACCTCTACCTAGCTCAAATGACAATGCTGACTCCACCAATGCTCAGAGGCAAAACTCTCAGTTCCTGCCTCCTCCTGCCTTATTTCTTTTCTCTGCCAGCCAAATGGCTCCTGTGTCCACCTCCCTAGTGTAGAGATTATAGGCCTGTGATCACAGGTGCTGAGATCACCTTTGTGTGAGCTGTTTCTTTAGGACTAGATCAACTTGAACTAGTCTACCTTTTAATCCTGAGTCCTAGGATTAAAGGTGTGTGGTACCACAGCCTAGCTCTATAACCAATCAATCAATCAATCAATCAATCAATTAATCACTTTAATCCAAGGTTTGTGTCACCACTGCTTGATTCCTATAGTCTGAGCCTGGCTTTGCTTTCTGAATCCTTGAACAAGCTTTCATAAGTCATAAACAATATATTGCCACAGGTCATCTCATTGAAGTCACCACAATCAGGTGGCTTTTGGTTTCGTAATGTTACTGCTGCTTGATTGATTGTTCTCTTGGTTTTCTAGTTTTCTAACAGGTATGCAAATATAAGTTGTTCCTTTCCATTTCTCAGACAGCAATGATGAGGCCATCTCTGCTCTTTAATCTGGGTATTGACACATTTAACTAATTAAGATTAATGTCAGTGCAGGTTAATTCAAGCTTTGTGTTTTTGTTTTCTATTTGTTCTATTGGTTCCCTGCTCATTTTTTTTTCTGTCATCTTCTGGATAAATTGAGGACTTACGTGATTTCATTGCTTCTTCATGTGGATTTTTGAAAGGTCTCTTTGGAGTTTATATTACTTAGTTTACAGAAATCTACTTTCAAGTGGTTTTTAATATTTCACATAGGAGAACATTGTAGTACTCTGCTTTTATTTTTCAATGATACTTTTTTATGCTGTTGTTGGCAAACCTTTTCCTTTCAAGTGTCCTATTTGAAAGGAAACTCTATTTCTGTTTAAACAGTTATTCTATGAAAGAGATAACATTAGTTAGAGACATGATATGTACGTGTGTGTACATATATCTTCAAGTGTGAATACATATGTTTGTTCATGTACGTGTTCATATGTGTTTGAATGTGTCTTACAAAGGCTAGGGATTAAAAACAGAAATTTTCCTTAGTCACTTGTGATAGATTAATTAACTAATTAATTAATTAATTACACATATCAATCCCAGCTATCAGTCTGGGGGTCCAATAGCTCCTCCTTATTTAGGTCAGCTGTCTCTGTGGGTTTTTGTAGCCTGGTCTTGTCCTCCTTCTCTGCATCTGGATTCCAGTTCAGCTCAGTGTCTAGTTGTGGCTGTCTGCTTCTGTTTCCATCAGCTACTAGAAAAGGGCTAAATATGATGGTGGATAAGTTAGTTCTCAATCTCATGTGATATTTTCGTGACATACTCTTTCATTGGATCTAGAGCTCATGTATATTATACACATCTAACAGCAATGTCCAGGAATTGACCATCTCTCTGTGTACCCCCAGTCCTTGGGTTACAGACGTGTCCTGCAGCATGTGGTGCTTATATTATATCCATGTGGGACTTCAAATCAGGTTCTCATGCTTGCTTGGAAAGAACTTTGCCAAGTGGAACTTCTCCTCAGCTCCCATTGGGATGTTTTGGTTGACAGGGGCATCTCTTCACCCGCATTAACTTACTTTCTAGCATAGTTTTCATAATGAATTTTTTTCTCTACTGTGTCTATATTATTTATGAAAATTCCTTATATGTTCTTCATTTTTAAAGATAATATTTGCAGACATAGAACTCTAGTGTGACAAATTTTACTTTCAGTACTCCCGGTGGTCTTGTCAGTGGAGCAGGAGGTAGCACCTGCACTTCAGGGGTTTCATTCACCAGAAAGCAAAGCACTGATGGCTGAATCTCAGATAGAAAAGGCCCTGAGCGCTTTTCCTCCAGAATGTCTCTTGCTACTGCTGCGTTTTTACATGTTTTCCACTGAAGTTTTCTCTGGTATCTGGCATAGTGTTAATGGGTGTGGGGGAATCCCCACTGCCTTTAATGTAGTGTGATTATCTCATGGAAATATCCAGTTCTACTGGGCATTTTTACCTGTGGATTATTCTAAAGATGATTTCCTTTTAAGCTGCACTGTTTAATTGAAGTAATGGTTATATACAATAATGGTGTTAGTTCAAATAGAATTTTGATGATTAAGGATTTCTAATAACTATAGTAAGAGAACATGATAGTGGTTAGTTTAGTGGGAAAATTAATATAGGTAAAGATAAGCTACAGTGTTGTCCCCATTCCTGATAGAGCAGAGGCTCCAGAGGATAGAAAATAGGAACAACAAAGTGTCACTCAGCTAGGACTTATGAGTCTCTTGAGGAGCCATCTAAATTATAGTTTAGGTTAATGATTAAGGAAAACAATTGATTCTCAGAAGTTAGGCTAGCTCAAGTTCTTTTTGTGTTAATGTTGGAAGCTGTGTTCAGGGGTTTCAGTGTGCATCATAGCTAACACAAATCTTTAAATAATGACTTAAGGTTAGGTTAAGGTGATTTTATTAGTGGCTTTGAGGTAGAAAGTCTTGGGAAACATAGTTTATAGAGACATAGTTTTTATAGTTGAGAGACAGACTACTTGAGGTCAAGGCACAAAAACAATGGCAACCTTGTTATTGTTGGCTGACATACCTTTCTCCCTAGAATGGGTTGGTGATCATAGGTGATGATTAAATCTTTGTACTCATTTCTACCCTCAGTTTCCTGATACCAAAAAAAAAAAAAAAAAAAAAAAAACCAAAAACAACAACAAAAAAACCCCCAAAACTTTTGATGAGTGGGTTTCACCCTGAAGATTTAAAGTAGAACTGTTTTTTTTCATAAACCTAAGTTTAGATTGTGATTCTCTTAAGATATTTTTATAAGATTACTTTTTGAGATAAATGATAAAGTGACTGGTCCTTTCTTTGGAACTGCAAAATGAAGCCTGCCAGTAAAAGCATTGGCTGAGAAAAAAATACATTGTTTGTTTACATTCTAATACATTGCTTGCTTACATTCTGTTAATTTGTAATAAAATGCTTAGACATAAATGTATGTGGGTTCTTGTGGATAATTTGTTTTTCACCTGTAATACGCACAATGTTTAATTATGTGTTATCTTTTTTATTTGTACTCATTGTAATTATTCACTTAAAAATAGAATGTAACCACTTCGTAATTATTATATTTATTGTTCCAAAGATTTTGTTGGGGTAAATGAGCTATAGGAGAAAAAATAAGAAAGTGAGGAAGGCATCAGGAAAGACACACAGAAGGGATAAATCAGGATAGAAGAACAGAGCAACAACAACAAACAGAATAGAGTAGAACAAGCAAAAACAAACAAACAAAACAAAACAAAAAAAAAAACAAAAACAAAAAAGAATAATAAAATGAAGAATTAAGCCTTGGCCCCAAGCAAAGCCCTCATGTGTCTGTCTGTTTTCTGTACAGTAGTTTGACTGCTCTGATCTCTCCTTCAGTTTCTCTGACCTGCCGAAGGCTTGCCATTCATCAGCACACTGCGTGACATCCTGATGTGTGTGTGTTTGTGTGTGTGTGTTCCCTTTTCACTGCCGTAGAGAATTAAGTTTTACTCCCTCAGATATATATATATAAAATCAATTGAGTGATTAGTCCACTGGCTCCATGATTCCCCCTTCAATTCCTATGCTGCTAAAGGCTGGTCCTTCCAGTGACTTAGTACTTCCTATATAGGACGCTACATTGTCTGTTGCTTTGATTATATTAAGAAATCTGTTGTTGTCCTTGTTTCTCTAGAAATGATAACTTATTTTCTTTGGGTAATCAATATTTTTTACTGAGTTGGGACAGTTATATTACAATATGCCTAGTAATTTATTCACATTACTTTTATTAATTATTATTATTATTATTATTATTATTTTGTTTGTTGTTTTGCGAGACAGGGTTTCTCTGTATTGCTTTGAAGCCTGTCCTGGAACTTGCTTTGTAGACCAGGCTGGCCTCGAACTCAAAGAGATCTGACTGCCTTTGCCTCCTGAGTGCTGGGATTAAAGGCATGAGCCACCAATGCCTGGCTATTTCTTATCATGAATGGTTAACAATAACATCGTAGAATAATATCTTTAAATAGGAAATGGTCAAATTTTCTTGTATGAAAGAATTTCATAAATGAGTTCTTGTCTTTGAAGTTCATTGGCCATAAACCTGCAGAGTGATAGTTTGTTCTTTTTAAATAAGATTTCATCAAAAGTTTCACCTAGGCCTTTTATTTATTTTTGCTTCTGTATCACTTTTGTGTCTTCTTTGGGGATCCATATTTCCTATTTCAGTGTTAAACGTTGTCCCAGAACTCACAAATGCTGCCTTAATTTTCCTGATTACACTTTCCACATCTAATTTTGGGGAGTTTGGCTGTTACTGCTCTTTGCTTCTATAACATCAATCTGTTATCATTCCTGTGTAGCAGTGTTTAGTTCATACACTGTGTCCATATATGGAAGTATGATTTGTATTTTTATAATTTATGTCTGTGTTTATCTTTTTGAGCACATGAAATGAATGTATGTTAACTAATAGGCTACATTTGTGTTGGTTACCACATTTGCGCTAATGCTGTGGATTGTTTCAGTAGGATAAATCTCTTCCTCATATGGCTCTAGCTTCTGCTTCTTGCTTGCCAGCAAATTCCTTACAAAGCCAGAATGAGGATAACCAGGGCCACATACACCTTGTTATTTATTTGTTTACTTCCTGCATTTGGTGTTGAACTTTGAACCTTGGGGTTGTTCCTGTTCTCCTAATTCTCTCCCATTGAGTTTTATCCATATCCCTACAGGGTGTTTTTGGATTTAGATGCTAGACATCGTATGTTTTATCGTATTGGATGATCTGCACTCTGTAAATATGTTTTATAAATGTGAAATTCCTGTAAATAGCTTTGAGGCTGGTTTTGAAGAAGCTACTAAATTACGTATGGGCAGATGTTCTTTAGAAGAACGGGTTTCACAGTGTTCTAGGCATACCTGGAGAAATATTAAACTGAGATTTGTTTACTTGCATCTTGTGAGCATAACTTATCTAGCTAGTGACATGTAAGTTGTGAATTTATCCCTGTCCAGCAGTTAGGATAGAATCAGGTATATTTCTGTCTCTGTATTAATGGTTAAAAATAATTCTTTAAGTCACTTTACAAAAGAGCATTAGAAAAGTTGAAGTGACATATCATGCAAAAGTCCCAGAAAGATATTTAAAATAAGCAAAATGTATTTCTTATTTTTTATGCTATATTTGGATTGCAGCTAAAAACTAGATTAGATTTAGCTTTAGATATTAACTTTGAATCACTTCCATTGTTAATAAAGTTTGTTTATTTATCAATTTTCCCTTGTGTTAATCTGTAATAAGAAAAATATTAGAAATGTGATATTTAATGTGCATGCTGGAATTAAAAATATATAAAAACTTTCCTTCTTTGAGATGTTTCAACAAATACACATTTTCTTTGAAATAGCACCATTTTCATAGGAAAGGACTATTAATTATATATAGTAAAAGACTTCAAAATTAGAGTCATGACAATGAAAATAGGTGACTATTAACAATGTAGAGAAAGAAAAGCAAACTTTCTCATATATATTTACAAAGTTGAAGGTTGTCAGGCCTTACACATCTGCTTAAACTGTTCCTATACTGTTGTACAAGCTTTACAAAAAGAAAAAAAATGACAATGTTGCTTTGCTCATATATTTCAGACATGCATTCTGGGAAGGCACTGAGTAGCTGAGGTAACTTTTTCATTTATAGATCTGACACATTTTAAATATAAAAATAGTGTAGAAATGAGGCAGAAGAAATTCAAGAATCTAAGGCATATCCATACATAAAAGGCATACCCATATGTACAGCCAAGCAGAGCAAGATTTCGTGTGTTTGAGGAACTAAATATCTTTCAACTTCTCTCTAGTTCTTAAAAAGTTTTATTTTTTACTTATTTCATGTGTGTGTAAGTTTTGCCTATAAGGGTGTCCCTGAGTTACTTGCATGTAGTACCTGCAGAAGCCAGAAGAGGGCATCTGATGCCCTGGAACTGTCTACAACTCTAAAGTTCTTGTCAGGAATCTACCCTGGGATCCTTTGGGAGAGCAAGTGCCTTTAATGCTGAGCCATTGATGGTCTCTAGAGGCACAGATTATGATCCGCTATAACATAACGAAAGCTTCCTCTGCCAGCATCTTAAAGTTTTTATGGTGTTTGAGTAGTATCAGTTCGCAATTATAGGGCCACAATGTGAAAATGAAAGTTACAAGCAGCCTTTAGTATTTGAAATGAGAAGCACTTATACTCTTCTCGATTCATTTCCGTAACGATCAGTGCTTACATTTTATATGCAAACATAAAATTTATGTCTCATAAAAATTAAGAAATTCAAATGCAATCTGCTGTTAAATATTTTGTAACATTGATAGCTGTAGTGGTTCATGCCTGTGGTCCCTGCATACAGAGGTTTAAAGAAGTTTAAAGTGAATTTAAGGCCAACCTGAGCTATGTAACAAGACCTGGTTAAAACAAACAAACAAACAACCATTATCCAGTAGTATTTCCACCATGCTAGGATGTTGGAACACATGTAACTCTGGAGCCTGTCACATAAAAGTAAGATAATTTTGTGGTTGATTTGATTTCACTTGACTTAGTAACCATGGATGAATAAAAATATATTTTTTCCCATTTACTTTTTTATTTTCAAGTTTTTCCAAACATTAACAGAAAAACAAGCATCAGGACAAGATGCTTAATTAATTGTGGTTTAATCTATTAGCTATCTCAAACACTGTATACATGTCCTCATTAAAATGTACAATATGTTACATGGTATTGTTTCAATTTTAATGAATGGCAAAATAAAGTTAAAGAAAAGAATTTAGATAAAATATGCCTTATCTGTCACTCTCTCTCTTTGGAAGTAGTTGCAATGGAAGAGGTATTATTGATGCCTTAAAATTGAATTCAGGAAGAGACTGATTTCAATAGTCCTGTACCATCTGAATAGCCTATGGTGTAACAGAGACAGAGGTGGAAAGGGATAATTATTTTCTTTCTCATAAGCATTATCTCTATGTCATCCCAACACAGATGAGACAAGTGGATTCAGGTCTAGGGGATTGTTCCAATTTCCTACTTTTAAAAAACTAGCTAGTTATGGATTTAGACTATTCTAATATTTACATGAAAAGGAAATAAAAATTGCCACTTTACTAATATCTGTTTGCCTCTTTTCTTCTCTTTCAAAGACCACCACTGTGCAAGTATAATTTTGTACTTAAGGAAGGAACAATGACAGCACTTCAACTAGATGCCTGTAAGACACAGATGGTGTGAATGCGTTCTTTCATCCAGTATACAACTGTGGACTAAAGAATTTGTCAACTGCAACATTGTAACCAGCCATTGTTCTAGAATGAACTAGTCAATCTGTGATTCAGGTGTATCTATTTTAACACACTGTGGAGAATCCAACATAAGAAAACATAGTATGCCTATGACGAAAAGCACTCTGAATATATTCTAAAGCTGTTTGTTTTTCCTCATCTGCTTCTGATATGCATTTAACATTGAGTGCTTATATCTGCTACTTATCCTAATAAGTGAATGCATTAAAAACATATTTTTAAAAGGGAAATGACAAGTTTAGTGCTTTAGAGTGGAAGAAAATCAATATCATGGTACCTCTCTCTCTACTGTTGTAAAAAATGAAATGACTTCTTTTAATTTGAAATTTTATTATTTAGTGAAATAAGTTGGGTTAATGTGTAACTTGTGAATCTGAATAATTTTTATGTTTTGCAAATAAGAACATTGTGCTGTTGTGCCCAATAAGTTAATAATTTATGGACTCATGATGCTTAAGATGAAACCCTAAATCCATAACTTAAACCACATGACTTTGAGTAGACTGATTTAATTCATTATGTTTCTAAGTTCTCTAAGAAATGTTTGTGAAATTTACCCAGCAAAACTGTGAATAGCGTCTGTTCACCATGATGATAAAAATAAACATGATTATAGCTAACAGTTACATGGATCATTGTGGTGTTGGAACTTATTAACCCATCTAATTTTATAAAACATCATGAAACCTGTCTTATTACATAAATGATGAAGAGACTCCAGCATAAAGAAGCTGCAGGTTCAATGCACACCTCATTCGATTAGAGATGTCTGGATATATGTCAGTTATCTTGTTAATCTCTTTCTTTCATCAGCGTGTGTCAGTAATATGAGGAGTTAGATATATTACCACCGTATTTGGGAAAACAATCTACATTTCCTTGACATTTTTCATCTTATCTGTTTAGTCAAGGTACTTCTCTGTTAGAGCTTGCTTACTTGTGTCTCTGTACCTCTATAGTTTGTAATTTGCTTCTGAAGTAGAACACCAAGTAGAGTCCATACTTATGACTTATGCTCTTTATTGATTTTTTTCTTGTTTGTTTTTGACTTTCTTTCTTCTTTTTTTTAATTAGTGTTTTAGTGCTTGCAAACGCCAGTCTTCTTGTTTTATATTCACAGGGTCTTCTATGTAAGTGAACACCAACTATCCCTTTGTGTTTCAAAATGTCTACTTAGACAGTGTAAGTTCACCAGGCACACTGTAGTGGGACCCACCCAAAGTCTTGTTTTGCAACATAACCACATCTCTGAAGTTGGACATAATTGAATTTGTTTTAAAATTAAACCATTATATGCTTGTGTGCATGTGTGTGTGTGTGTGTGTGTGTGTGTGTGTGTGTGTGTATTCTTGTGTATATTGGGTCATGTGTCCATGCTAGTACACATACAAAAATGTGCTTGTGTATGTGTGTGTTGAAGCTGGAGAATCAACTCAAGTGTTAGTTTCATGAGTGTTGGTTACCTTCTTTGAAATAGGAGTTCTCCTTGCTCCGGATCTTAAGAGTTAGTCTAAACTGGCTGTTCTGATCAGGGACTCTCTGTAATCCTTTCTTTGCCTCCCTGGACTGAGATTATTAGTATGCAACACTCTGTCTGGCACTTTGTTTGAAAGATAATTTATTTAGTAGAGTTATGTGTATGCATTTATATCTGTGTGCAGGTTTGTGCACACGAGTTTAGTTGTCTGCAGGGTCAAGAATAGGGTGTCAGATCAGCAGGACCTGGTGGTTTTGATCTTCCCAAACACTGAGACTGTGACCCAAACTCTGATCCTCTGCAAGATCAATAACTACTATTAATTGCAGAGACATCTTTCATCTCCATTTCTATCATTTTTACACAGGTTTTGGGAACTGGACTCAGTCTTGACTGGGACATTTCCCCAAATTATATATCAGACTAAATGCATTATTATATGTAATATTTACATGATTTTATGAAGATTTTTGCTGATGCATTAAAGCTATCAATAAGAAATTGAGAAAAGGAAGGGACTGGGATTCCAATAGCTTCTTCAACACCTACCCCCTAAGAACCTATGTTTCTTCTATTAAGTCCCACTTCCCCAAGATTCTGCAGCCTCTCAATATCACTATCAGCTGGGACATTCAATATATAATCCTCCATATAGGTGACATTTAAGATGAAATTATTGCTTGATTAAGCTAATCTATGAATTAAAATCTTTACTTGCTATATCTCATGTCCCATTACAAATTCTCTATAAGAATATATCTTCAGCAGCCGGATTAAGAATCAAAGAAACAAAAATTGAATAATGGACCATATTAGAAAGACTTTTTGGTACGATTCAATTGTTGTATAATGAGTAATCAGTGAGCATTATGTAAATCTGTGAATGAGTAGATGGAGGAATGCATGAATGAGAAGTCAAAGCCTCTGCAGAAGCGCAGACAAATAGAGGGAGCTTGGCTCCCTAAAAATGTGATGTGCCTGGTGATTATTGAGCCAAATGACACAGAATTTGATGAATGTGACCATCTTGTCAAACTCACAGAAACACATGCTGTGCCTCTGCGGTGTGCTTTTAGATTTTTTTCTTCAGTATATTACCAAGCATTACTAAATAGCCCCCAAGACAATTAAATACAATTTGTTTCTCAAGTGTCATAAACAACATCAATGGGAAGGATAGTTTTGAGATGGAGTACTTGAAAACATGAAGAGTGTTTTCCTTAACATTCGATTGGCTTATGAACATGGGTTATGTGGAAAAATGAAAGAAAGTCTGAAAGGTGAACAGCTGGTAATGCAGATGGTGTTGACGAATTGAATTTGGATTTCTGTACCATGGCTTGCATTTCTGGAATGCTAGACTCTTGGCTCAGAGTAGAATTTTGTCTCATCGGGACATAGAAGATTGTTTTTTCACGCAGGCTAAAAGTGTCTTAAATGGAACACAAGATTACAGAAAGTGTTGGAAGATTAAATTCAAGGCACCATTCACCCAGATCCATTGCCCTGCATCGCATACACTTTCAGGTTTCCTCCTGATCTTTATCAACAACAATCAGTATTTAGCTCAGATACACCCACAGACCACTTACCCCTTGGGCCTTTGCTTGGCCATTCCTGTGGTTAGTTTATTTGTCCCAAGCACACGCCCACCTTTGCCGTTGTCTCCACTCATAAGCAGAAATGTAGTCCTGTGTCTGTGTGATAGCTTGGCTCTTGAAAATCTCCGCATACTTGTCTTCCATCATGAGAATGGAATGCATATATGTTTATTTCAGGCTCTTGGTGAATATTTGGGTTATTCCAATTGTTCAGCAACCTATGCCAAACTAAATAAATGAAGCAGTAACATTTTCGAGTTTCTATATTTTAGGTGGGGGGAAGAGTGGGCAGCAATCATCATTTAGTCAGTCTGGAACAAAATGTTACAGGTAGTGTCGGCTTGAAGATCAGAGAGTGCTTAGGGATAATTTGAGAGTCTCTGGGCTTTAAATTCTCCTAAATCAAGACTTCAGTTTTACAGAATTTTAGTCAAGACAAATAGAGTATTTAATACATGCAATTAAAAATGAATTTAAAAAAATTTTCCTAACTATAGAAGAATTAAAACATGAACATCTGAGCAGATAAAATAGTGATAATTTTTATGCCTTTCCTTAATAACATTTTAGGAAAATGAAACATTGGCTGGCAAGCTATCAGCATCCCCAGCCATAGAGATTCTAATATCCTTATACTTGTCCAAACAGATATGTCATCAGCTTCAAGAGTGTTTTGTCACAGAGATTTAAAACATGTGTAAATGTCATTGCATTTTAAACTTTATTTCTCAAAACTTTCATCAAAACTAGGCTAGGAGGGAGGAACAGGGAACTGGGACCGATGTGCAGAATGGAAAAAAATATATATGAAAGAACACACACACACACGCACACACACACACACACACACACACACGCACACACGCACACACACGCACACACACACACACACACACACACACACACACATATATATGTTTCATATATGTATGAAAGAATTGGGCTTGAAAAGTGTTAAAAAATTTAAAAAACCAGCACTTGATATTTGTTGATTTAAACATATATTCAGTTTTTACATGAACTAAAGACAAATGATTCGAAAGCTACATCAAGTTTGTGATAGTACAGTGTGTAGGTGCTATATTCGCCTTAACATCCCTTTTCATTGAACAAGTCAAGAATACTCACAGAAGACTGGTTTCAAAGTTATGTTGTAATATAGGAAAAATTAAATCAATATTCTAAGCTCTAAACAGAAGTACTCATTGTCTAAGGCAAATACTTACTTGTATTTCTACATAGTAGTAACTAATTATATGACAGTTGTCAAGTCCTATTTTCTTTTTTCCAAATCTTTAGATAGTTCCTTCACTACAAAGATGGTGCCGATTCCTGTGCAGAAGATTTTCCAATTCATGAGGTCCTATAAGTCAGTGGTTGCTCTCAATGACAGGGCTATTGGGATTCTGTTTAGAAAGTTCTTTCTTGTTCCTATGAATTTAAGTGTATCCATCCCCCAGTTTCTTCTGTAATAGATTCAGGACATGAGATTTTTGTGTTGAATTCCATAATCCAGCTTCAGGGTGAGTTTTGTGCAGTCTGAGAGATATGGATAGTTTATTTCTTCTACATGTAGGTATTCATTTTAACCAACACCATTTGGTTAAGATTCTGTTTTTTTTTTTTCTTCTGGTGTGTTATTTTGGACTCTGCCAGAATTAAGTGGCTGTAGGGGCATAACTATTGTTTGTGTCCTCAATTCTATACTATTGATAACTGCCCATTTTAAATGAGAATATCGTGCTGCTTATTTTTTTTATTTTGCATAGCATTTTAAATTTCAGAGAAGAACTGCATTGGAATAGGGGTTGCATTGAATCTGAAGATTGACTTTGGTGGTGTCTTAGGCAATTTTCAGTCCATTATCATCATGACATGGGGCATGACAATATGTATGTAGACATGATGCTGGCTGTTTTTTGGCTTGAAAGAAAAAGGCTGTCTGTGAATGTCTTTCACCCACTCAGTCCTGATCTCCCCTTCATGCTTTTAGATGACACATAAACTTGTGTCATACATAACACATACATTTTTGCTTTGCTTACATTTGTGATCTCAGCCTTGGACCAAAACTTAGTAAGGCTAGAGGCTGTGCACTGTCTGCTATTTGATGAGCAAGGCTGACTGATTAGCGCTTGCTTTTGTCCTACAGTGACATTACTATCTATAGCCGTGTAAGGCATGGCCTCCTATGAAGTGTGCCATTGGCATTTCAATATGAAGCTTTCTTCAATTTCTCTAAAGATGGAGATGAATTATAGATTCTACAAAATCTAAACATCAAGCTAGCTAATGAGGTTTTAACATTAAGTTCCTCCCCGAGATATCAACAGGAAATGAGCTCCTCATCAAAAAAAGGCATCACAAAAAAGAGAGCAGGCATAAAGCAAAGAAACAAACAAAAACACTATACTATACTAAGGTTTTACTTGGTAAGCTATTTCTAGTTGGATTCTGAAGGGAAAGACAGCTCTTCACTATAACTAAACTACAACACATTGTCACAAGAGGGCAGCCTTTTAACAGAAATTTCTCCACAAGCACAGGGTTTGAACAGGTTCTTGTTGCTGCTGTTTGTTTTGTGTTTGCAACCTAATGTAAAACTAAATACTGATGTGATAAACTGAAGTTGTCGAGTAAGTCCTTTGCTGTCTGCAAGTTGTAGCCTTACATTGTGGATAATAGAAATGATTGATACATAAACTAAACCGCGGACTGAAGCTCTCAATCTGTTTTTTAGGGTGTGTTTTTAAATGGCAAGGGAGAAGTTACACTACACGTGCTCAGGTGAATGTACCCACATTCTGATCTATCTCAGGTTCTAACCAAGCAAAAACTACAGGGCGATGTGTGAATTACAGCCTTTCGGATTTCACAGGACACAGTGACATATTTTTTGGGAGTGAACAGAAACTTGTCCTGGTCTCGATCTCTGAGACTTGCAGGGCACTCTCAGAAGTTTCTGATTGCTTCCTCTCCAGTGATTGTTCTTGGCTTCAAAGACAGCATGGCAGAGGTCAACCTCATGCCCTGGGCAACTGGGACAATAGCTGCCTGGACCTTGCCTTGTCCAGATGTGAATTTTGGTACTTTCTGAAGTGGAAATTGCACAGCTGAACTTGAACAGTCTGAACTTCTGCCATTACAACTGGGCCTGAGATTCATTTTCCTAAAAGGACAATAAGGGAGATCGCAGGTACGCAGAGATGAGGCAGATAGCATGTACCAGGCTTGAGCCTACCATCTCAGTGACCAAAGAGGACAATTCCTTGAATCTCCGTAAAACATACCTTGCTTTGCCCATGTATGCCCCCAAATGGTAGAACTATAACTACAACCAATTAAAGAAATGTATTAATGTAGCTACAGCTTGCTTAACCAGTTGTGTTTGAGATAACCTGTTCCTAGAATTCTCCTAGGTGAGCGTGCTCCATTCGGGGTCACTATTTTGTACAAATGTTAGACTCCCGCCTAATGGAATAAATATTCTTTGCTTTTACATACTATTTGGGTCTGTTTTTTTTTTCCCAGCAATTTTCGGACACTTGCACAGCTAGCATCCAACATTTCACAGCACCAGGGGCCTCCAGGTATTTCTGTTAGCAGTCATTGGCAGAGCTCAAGCAAGGCCCAGGAGCTCCTCATGATTCACAGGTTTGTTACATTGTCTAATTTGGTGGTTGGGTTCACTGGGTAGCTGTCGCTATTCAATTTGTTCTTAACCAGAGGCAGACAAACCAGCAGTTTTTTGTTTTGTTTCGTTTTTCAACAGAATCTCACAATGTGGTGGAGACTAATTTCATGGTATCCGTCTTGCCTTGACTTCTTCTGCTCTGGTTAGAGTTATGAGGTGCCACACAAGGCTAGGCAGAAGCTTTTAAAAGGGACTCCGTTATTGGTTGTTTTTTCGCTCTTTGGCAGGCCTGCCATCTAGCTCCCAGATAAATAACACATGGAGGATTATTACTATTTACAAATGCTCAGCCTTAGCTTGACTTTTTTCTAGACAGCTTACTCTAACTGTATCTCATCTACTTTTTGCCTCTTGGCTTTTTTCTTTTCTTACTTCTGTATGTCTTACTTTCACTCTTACTCCATGGCTGGCTGTGTGACTGAGTGGCTGGCCCCTTAGCATCTCTTTTTCTCTTACTCCCTTTTTCTCTCTTCTTCTTCTGTTTATTCTCTCTGCCTGCCAGCCCTGCCTATCCTTTCTCCTCCCTCGATATTGGCCATGCAGCTCTTTATTAGATCAATCAGGTGTTTTAGACAGGCAAAGTACCACAGCTTCACAGAGTTAAACAAATGCAACGTAAAAGAGTGCAACACATTTTTGCATCATTAAACAAATGTTCTAGAGCAGAACCAAATGTCACACATCTTAAAAATAATATTCCACAACAGGTGTAACCCTGGTGCTAGCCCTCTTGTTTCTAGCCACGTGATCCACCTCTCCACATTGAAATTACTTCAGTCTTCTGGTAAGTAAGCATCTTCCTTGGTTATTTTCAGATTTCTGAGTTGATATTCTGGTAAGTGGCTTAGAATTTCAGCTCTACTCACTGCTCATTGCCTAAGATACATTCTTCTGTTCTGGTTTATCCCAGCTTCAAGTAATAAATCCAATCTTTTCCCATGTATTAGAGGTGTAAAGCTTACATCAAAATTAAGACACTTGAGAAATTTGTGTGAAACTGTCGCTTTCTTTGATTCTCTCAGTTAGGTAGAAGAGAAGGGAAATAAAACCATAGCGTAGGAAAGAAAATATCCTAGAAACGAATGGTAGATGCCTGTCCTTATTTCTCAGTGAGCCCATGGGATGCCGGGCAGTAAATATCTTTCAGCTAATGATTTGAAGAATGTATGTGAAAATCCATACCAGCTTGTGAAGAAGAAATGATTAACAGGTTGTAAGTATTCCATTGAAAAGTACAGTCCTTATTATCCAAGACTGAAAGATGGGTATCATTATAGCCATGTGGAGATGTATATTGTAGATCTGGAATCATTGAAGTAGCCTTCTGATTGTGGGTCCAGGATTGAACTTTGCATTTTCTAATAACCAAAGACAATATAGTACATCTGTGTCTATCTTTGTTGTTAATACTTCTTCTTGTATCCCACTTATTACATGCATCAGTGTTGAACAATGCATCTTTAGCTCCTAGAATTTAGATCAATGATGGACAAAAGGAAATGAATTGATAATTTATTTTTTTGCCACCCAATGGCTGTTGCACATGGCTTGCAAACAATTGGCCACATGCATTTTATTTATTGATTTATTTTCAACTTGACACTAACTTGGGTCATCTTGGAAGAAGAAGCTCGGCTAAGGAAATGCCACCATCAGATTGGCCTGTGGGCAAAATCTGCAGGAGTACTTTCTTCACTGATGATCGATGTGCATGAAACTAGCCTACTGTGGTGGTGGTGGGGTTGGTCTCTGAGCAGGGGTTCCTGCAAGGTGTAAGAAAAGCAGCTGAATATGAGCCTGGAGAGCCAGCCAGTAAGCTGCATTCTTCCATGGCCTGTGTTTCAGTTCCTGCCCTAACTTCCCCTCATGATGGGCCATGAGGTGTATGTTGTAATAAACCCTTTCCTCCAGAAGCTGCTTTGGTTATGGTGCTTATGGCAGCAGTGAAAAGCAAATTGGACATCAATTGCTGGCACCTCAGGACAGTTCTGTCTTGTAACTGGAGAGGAAAGTAAGTCTTGCCTCTGTCAGTTATTTGCTGATGGAAAACCCCAGGGCCACTGACCAAGAAGTAAATATTTAAAGCGTTGTGTTCTTTGCTGCTAAGACTGGTATCACAGACACAGTTCTTTTCCATGTAAGAGAGATTTGAAATTATTAAACTATTGTGAGTGAAAACCCATTTTACCTCCTGATGATAAAAATCACCGTAGTGATCATTTCAATGTTAAAATATAAACATGTATTCTTTGGGCTTCATTAAGTTGATTTTGTGGCAGGGGAGAACCCCATTAAGTTCCTCCTCACTGCAAGATCTGAAAGAAGGTTAAATAAAGCATGAATTATCAATAGATTTGGATAGTATGTCAGCATGATAACATAAAGCGGTCCTGAAAGAAATAATTAAAGACTGGTCACTGTAGGCTATTCTGAATTCTAAGTAGAAAAATGAAATGATTAGAGCTCTAAGGACATAATAGTAGCTGATATATATATATATTATATATATATATATATAATATATATAATATATACACACACAAATGCATATATATGTATATATATATTATATACATATACATATATATATATATATATATATATATATATATATATATATATAAAGCATGTTTCACCAACAACAAATTCAAGATTGAAAACAATTAAATAAAATTTTCAGTTTATGGCTGAAGAATTTTAAAAAAGCAGGCTCTAAAAGAAACATTTCTCAACTGAATAGTTTTGAAAGGAAGTTGGCTCAGAAGTTAAGAGCACTTGTTATTCTTGCAGAGGATTCCGGTTTGATTCTCAGTACTAATGTGGTGGCTCCTGTGTTGGCAGATGCTATGCTGATCCCCATGGCCATCAGCAGGCCTGTGGTATACATGAATACACACAGGCAACTCTAGTTATCATAAAAGACTAAAATACATGGACATAAAAATAAAAAGAACAACAATAAATAGTTAACAAGCGGCATGCCCTGAAACTAAGTTTCCTAAAGCAAAACACATCAAGATAGAGTGAGAAAAATTTTTGCCAAATGTACATTTTATTTCTCTTAAAATTTTTGTATTTGTATACTGGTTTTCCTCCTCACTCTCTTCTTTCCTAGTCCTGCTATGTCCCTGTGTCCCTCCCTCATTCACTCTCAACTTCATGGCCTCCTTTTCTTTTGTTATTACACACACACACACACATACACACACACACACACACACACACACAGAGAGAGAGAGAGAGAGAGAGAGAGAGAGAGAGAGAGAGAGATACATATATAAATGCAACAGGCGAAGTCCAATTTCCCAATGAGTTTTTATGGCTGACCATTTGGTATTGGATAACCAATTAGAGGGATTACCCCTGAGGAAGAGTGGTTTACCCTTTCTCATGAGTCAATCATTGATTGATGTTATTTCTTCATATAGATGTAGGGCTTTGTAAGATTTTTCACCATCTACATTACTGTTGTCATTATTCAAGTCATGTTCAGGCAACGACTGTGGAGATTATATAGTTGTTTAGCTTTCCTGATTTACATACATACATACATACATATATATATATATATATATATATATTCTGCAGTACACACCTAGGTATTCTGGCTTGTACTGTCTTCTGACCCCTCATTTGCAATGTTCCCCCGAGTCTTATGTGTAGGAGTATATTATACATGCATCATTTGGGGCTGAGCATCCTGATTTCAGTTGTCTGTATGGCTTTCTGCAATCTCTATCCGCTACAAAATGAAGTTTCTATGATGAGGAGCAAGGACTACATTTATCTGTGGGTTTAGGGAAAGTTATTAAGAATGCAGTTTGAGAAAATGACAGTGGTGTGTTCTCTATGCTTTGTGGCCTAATATATCATGGGGAGTTGGACATGTTTAGAGTACCAGATGTGAATAAATTACCTCACATTCAGTGGGCCTTAAGTTCAATTATGCAGTTATTGGTTAATGCCAATATGCAATGGCCATTGTTGCATCTTTGAGGACAGCTTGCTGCACTGGTCATTGTTGTGTGGTTTGTAGATATCAAGGCTGGTTAGGATTATTAATTGCTTTTCTCTCTTGGCAACTTGCATAGCAACTTCCAATATTATGAGAGTGAGTTCTCAGGGAGGAGGCTTGCAGGTCATGTCTAAATGGAATCCTTCAAGTCTGAAGTGTATGGGACTTACCTTGAAATTCTGCAAGGGAGCTAAGGTAACACCAAAGCCTATATTGTTTTGAAAGTTATGTGGACTCTCCTGACCATGTTTATTGTTAAATCAGCTAAGCACACACATTCATAGCCTTCTATCATGTCTGTGTTCCATAGACTAATTACATACATATATATGGCTATTTTCACCATCATTTGTATTTAACAGACCTTATCATATCACAGAAGTTATTCCTCATTCATGCCAAGTACAGTGACATGTTCATGAGGACCCCTTCACTCATTGTGTCTTCAGAAACTGGTGACATTTGCTCTGAGGCTCTATGGCAGACATGCTGTCATTACCATTTAGAGATGATATTCCTCTTTCCTCTTTTGTTGAAAGTTGACTCTAGCTTTTGTAGCTGATACAATATAAGCTACAGAACTAAAAGCAACTCCTCAAAGCCTTGGCTATGATTAGGCTTGGTTGCTATTAACCTAATTCATCTGACAGGAATTAGCAGTGGAGTAAGAGGCATGGTTTAGGGGAATGCTGAATGAGAAGGAAATTCCCCATTCAAAATTAGTCCCTGAGAGCTTCTTTGGATTTATTTCAAAAACAAAATTTAAGTAAGAATAAAAACATGAAAGTGTCTTAAACAAGAAAGTAAAAATGATAGTCCTCAAGGGTTAGGAGTTTGGAGACAGTCTATCTTTGGCTTATCAATATTAACACATAGCTTTGATCATAATAATATAAGATTTTTTTATTATTTTATTTTATATAACAAAGTCCAATTAAATGAAAACAAATATTTATACACAATATTTGGGAATTTGGGTGTCGTTCTTTCCAAACTACTTCCTGCTGGTAAGGGGCGCTGTCATGGGGGATTTTAAGAAGATGCAGAAATCCTGGCTGTAGTCTTTAGGGCTGTTTTGTCCAGCTGTTTTGAATGTAGGATCACCTTGTACTTTGTTTCAGGCGGTCTGGCGTGATCAAACCACATTAGTCTGGAAGGAATCTACATCTTTTCATTTTCTGTGGAAACAAAAATAGAAATCCTTTTCCCCAGTAACTTGTCCTTCAACTTAAATTTTGGAGTCAAAGCATTTTTTTTTAATTTAATTTATTATTTTACATGTCGATCCCAGTTCCCTCTCCCTCCCTCCCTCCCTCCATCGATCCCTCCCTCCTTCCCTCCCTTTTACCCTCTCTGCCCTCTCACATGCACTCTAACCACCCTCCCCTCCCATCCCCCCACCCCAATTCCATAAGATTATTTTTAAACATTTTTTGTGAATCTCTTAAAGCAAGCAAGAAAAGCCAAGAGAAACAAAAACAAAAAAACAAACAGACAAACAAAAACAAAACAATCAAACAGATGAAGGAAATGATCCAAACAGTTCAAGAACTAAAAACTGAAATAGGGACAACAAAGAAAACACAAACTGAGGGGATGCTGGAAACAGAAAAGCTGGGTAAACGATCAGCAACTACGGATTCAAGCATAACCAACAGAATACAAGAGACGGAAGAGAGAATCTCAGGCACAAAAAATAAACTAGAAGAAATAAACACATCGACCAAAGACATTCTTAAATCCAACAAATCCTTAACACAAAAGATCCAGGAAATGTGGGACACCGTGAAAAGACCAAACCTAAGAATAATAGGTATAGAAGAAGGCAAAGAAGCCAAGCTTAAAGGTCCAAAAAACATATTCAACAAATTATTGAAGAAAACTTTCCCAACCTGAAGAAGGACATGCCTATAAAAGTACAAGAAGCTTACCAAAAATCAAATAGTCTGAACAAAAGAAAGTTCTCTCACCAGATAATAATCAAAACACCAAACATACAGAATAAAGAAAGAATATTGAGAGCAGCGAAGGAAAATAGTCAAGGAACATATAATGGCAGACCTACCAGAATTACACCTGATGTCTCCATGGAAACTCAGAAAGCCAGAAGGTCCTGGATAGATGTTCTACAAACACTAAGAGACCATGGATACCAGCCCAGACTACTATAACCAGCAAAACTCTCAATCACTATGAATGGAGAATCTAGAATCAAGAAATGCATTTTAATTGTTCTCAGAGCCAAGTATGTATAAGAAACCTAGGCTCAGCTAATCACCTACACATTTGAAACAATGAAAGTGATCATAGGCACACTAGGCAGATACCAATTTAGGTGATGGCAATAGCAGAGATTAGCCAAGTCTTGCTGCTAGTTTCTGTTTTGCGTATTTTTCCCTGAGTAGGCAGGTAGATTCATAGTAGAAATGATTGCTATCCTGGTTTTACCTTTCTTTTAAAAAAATGTGAACTGCAGTCATTCTTTCTTGACTTCTTATCCATACTGTGTGTGTTCTGTCACACATGGTATTGTTACTTTTAAAAATCTACTTTAAATTGTGTTTAAATGATCAAAATTCTCACTTTTCTATGAAAAACATGTTTGGAAACAAAACTGATAACAAAGAGAAAGGCAAGGAAGTATGTCTGTCATCTTATAAACAAGCCATATATTAATATTTTGAAAAATGTAAACATAGCCTTTTCTAAAAGCTCGCCTTCTCTAAGATGATTTCTCAGTGTTATTAGGCCATGGGGCTAGTTGGCTGTTCTGCCTGTAAAGGATTTTCAGAAATGTATACTACTTCATAACATGCAGGCCACTGCTCAGGCAGTGGACAAAAGACTGAATGAGGTAAGTGCTATGTGACAATCTGTATGGGACACAGCATGGAGTCCTGTGTATTTATAAAATAAAGGCTGGAGTCCTGGGAACTGGCTATTTAATATGGCTTTCACTGGCATTTCATTAACCCGAATGGCTCAGGTGTCCTGTAGATAGACTGCGTGTGTTCTCATCTTTAACCTTTCGATAATGTTCCCTAATTGCAGATTTCACTGGTTTTTATCAGTGAAAGAAGAGCAATCGTTTATAAAGTTATCTTCACATTTGTTTTTCACTCACCGCTAAAGTGATTCTGTTTTCTATTTCACCTCTTGAGCTACCTACGTATTCTGAGTTAACAGACATCCCTAATGATGCTGCCATTGACTTAAACTTTAGAGTGACCTTTTAGTTGCCATTTATGATTAGCTGTATCGTGGTGTCACATAGCTAATGGAATCTCTATATATTCCCTGGGAGGTCAGAATCCCTCCAGTAAGCACTAAAACTAATTTGTTTATTTGTTCAGCTTCAGTCAAATGCTTCATTTAACATCAAAGAAGGACCAGTAAAGCTAAGGGGTAAAAATAAATGACCTCAATGGCTAAAGAAATTGCAGTGCTCAAGTGGATGGTTAAAGTTTCCCACCTACACTGTAGCATGGGAGTCTGGCCTGTAACAGTGACAGGTTCAATTCTGCTTGAATCAGAGGACTGTGAGCCTCAGTTTACCTGATGGTCAGCTTTTGGATAGCTTTAGCATAGTCTCTGAACAGTTGAGGTGTTATAATCAAGAATAGAGAATATCTTCTAAACAGCAAGTCGGATGTATATGAAAAGTATGCTTTTAAACAACAGCTTTTAGAATTTTTAGCCTTAGTTTGCTCTCAGAAACATGCTCTCAGAAACAGATTTTCACTATTTTGCCATTGTGCATGCATACACCAGAATCCTCACCCCAAACCCCCTTGGACTAGTGTACTATACAGCCTAGTCCAGCATTGCTCATTTCTTCTACATTAGAAATCTGTGTAGCACCTCTTCTGAAAATTGTAGCTAATGACTTAACAAAGAGTAAGCATATATGTGCCTGGCCATATTCCAACATAGAAATGCTGCAGAAAAAAATCTGTCTGAGGTGGAATGGAATATGTTTGCACACGTTTCATACCAAGAACAGACATGTTGGATGGAAAGTTTCCCTGGTTGAGTCAGATATGGTACAGACTAGGGACATCACTGTCCTTGTATAGACTTTATAACCCTGACTATATACTTCACAAATATTATTTCCTTAGGTCATATTACATTTGTAACTAATGCTTTTCCCCCCAATAAAATATCGACCTTGTATTACTGTATTGTATTTATGTAGTATACTTTAAATAATATGAGTTCTTATTTTAAAATGTGTAAAATGTAATATCAGCAAGCATAAAATAAAACTCCAGCAAAAATCAGTCTTGGCTTTAAACCCAATTAGGTTTAGATTGTTTTTCTGTAGGAACTTAATATTTTGATAATTTAGAAAATATAGACTTGGTAACAACCTGCATTGTAGTTACCAAAGCGTAGCCATGCCACTTAACATGAATAATTAATAGTTTTCCTCATGACTGTTAGAAGTGCTTTTCTCTGGTCCAGTTAATAGAAGAGTGTCAGGATGTCAGGCGGGCAGTTGGTGAAACATGGGAACTCTAACACAGCATGCCCTCAGTACCCACTGTGACTTAATTATGCAAATCTTGTTTTTTCTTTCTCCAATTTCCAAATGGCAACATAGCAAATTTTTATGTAGAGTGTATCTTAAAACTATTCATGCTAAGAATCCAACCATAGCATATAATAATAGACCAACTCTTACAGCTCTTAACTCCTGCAATAACATTTAACCTAAGACACAAAGGCTTTGAAGAATAGTAGAAAAGATTTTCTTAGTGTCTAACTCTATTAGCTTTTTATATTATGTTTCAAAAGATGAAGCCATAACGGTTGTCATCCTAGGCCCACACAGAGTCACAAATAACAATGAGAGCTTCTGCCTTCTGTCTCCACTATTACAACACTAACAGAGACCCCACCCCTTACAGCAGCGACACTGTTGCAGGATGCTTAGAGAGTGGACTGAGGCTGTTTTGCAGGGACCTTAGAACATACATGTAAGTGGAATAAGCTCATGTACAGTGCAAAATTTGCTATACTAGATGCATAAACTAGGAAAATATACTCCTTCATTTGCGTTATCATGTAATTACACTATTCATAATTGTGCACAATGCATCTCATCCAGCGCATCTTGGAACTCTTGTTTGCCAAAAGCCACAATCATGTCACAGCTTTGCTAGAATATTATGATGGATGTGATGTCATTAGGCAAAAAGAAAATTTAGCTCTCTTCTTGTCTCACAGCCCATTATCATGGAGGGTGTCCATTGCTAACTAAAGCAAAGCTGTAGGATGCATGGCATTTTATCAATGCTGTGTGACTGTATTAATGGAAATGTGACATGGCCTAGCACAATTAAGTTTAAAATAGATTTTAAAGAGATGATTTAAATTAGTAACATATAAAGCCAATAAGTATTTTCTAGTAATGGGTTTGCAGAAATATCTGAAGGAAGTGAATCTGGCAGAAACATATTTTTTTTTGTACATGGAATATCTTCATAGTGAAGGATTTTCAGAAATATGTAATGCCACAGGACATGATATATGATACCAAGGCAGGGAATGAGATGGGGACTGAAGATGAAAATAACAAACAGAACCAGGATCTTAAGCAGAAATGCTTTGTCAGAAAATCCTTCAATGCTAATTACAAAAGTACTTTTCTAGGCAGCATCTTCTGCCTAGCCAAAATGAAGAATAAAGATGAAAGATGCGTGCACAGAATAAAAATTACAGAAGAAGCAATGTAAAATATGTTAAAGGACTTCAGTTAGTTGATGCTGGATTAATTATTTGTATTTGTAGTAAAACAATATATTTAATGTCCAAGGACTTCCTAAAAATAACATTAAGATTTTTTTAGGGTGTGAAATTGTTCAAAACCCAGAACCAAACTGATATTTCTTGTTATTGGTGTCTACATGCTTTCATTTTCAGTGTTTTACATTATATTGTTTTTGCAAAATTGTAAAATAAGTATTGTATCAAAAATAAAGGAATAGAATAATTGGATTGCACAAGTGAAAATGTAGGCCAGAATGACTCATCATTATTGATGGATGATTTTTTTTATGTTTATTCATTAATGTTATTCATCATAAAGCAGTATTCTGGGGGTCTTTTTTGAGAACCCCCATCAATGTAATTGTGTCATCTAATTAATTAGCTCCATCACAGGGTAGTTGGTGAAATTAGAATTAACAACTTAGTTGTATGCCCTAGAAAAAAACCAAACTTTTAAATTACAGCATTGTTTTTAAACAAAGAGAGAGTATTATTTAAAATAAAATAACTTTTTCAATTTTATAAAACACAGTTAGCCTCATAATAATTTAAGCTCGTGGTCATGAAATTGTGTTAATTGTGTATGGCACAGTATTGTGTAAAATATACGGCAAGAATGCTAAAACAAATTAGAAGTTTAAAATGTTTTTTCTTAGGTTTTATCAGATTCATTAAATGCATCACTGCTGAGTATTCTCTTGTCTATTGTAGTCTGGAAATTTGTTCGTGGTAAGCTAGAGGACAAATTTCTATTTTTCTGAATATAAATTTGATAGAGGGCCTACTGACATATGCATATTATAGTATTGCAACTCCTAGGGATGCGTAAAGGATTTGAATAAATGAAAATTTGATCAATTGAGGAAAAAGCGGTGTGAGATTTACTTACAGGCCAAAAACAAGGGAAGCGGAGCTGACATGAGATGTGAAATCCTGGGGAATGTCATTGTTGGGTGGGTAACACATGGGTCTTCAACATGCTTAAATATGAAGGAGCTCTAAATGAAATCAAGGTATAACATTGGCAGTATAGTAGTAGGTGACAGGAACGAGTAACCAAGGTCAGTGCTCCCAAGGCAGGTAGGAAACTGTCATGAAGTGATGGTGGTAAAGAGAACATGTGATTAAATGGAAGAATGGGAAGGTAGCTGCTGACCTAAGAAGATAGACTTCAACAGACAAGGAAGAGGTCTCACTCTTCCAAAAAAATAATATTCTTTTGTACTAATAACTGTGGAGTTCTATAAAGTGGAAATAAGCAGTCACATCATAAAGAGGTCTGAGAATTCAAAAAAAAGGCATGTGTATTAATGCTAACAGGCTCACCCTTCTCATGATAATTAAAGAGCTTAATGTCTTCAGCGTTACATTTAACACTGTATAATTCTACTCTAAAAGATGCTTAGTCATGAGAACAGGGGGTATGGAAGAGACAGCCTGAAAGTTATTGTTTAGGGAACAATGGCTGGTTTTTTAAGACAAAAATAACTATGGAGATGAGTGGCTGAGATGGTTCTAAAATATCATGAATATTTAAAAATATTGAATAATATATTTAAATGATTAAGATGGAACATTTTGTGTTTGTTGCTATTTGCTGCAAAAATTAAACAATAATGCCTAAGTAAACAGGCAATATCATCGAAGAACAGCAGATCCCTGCTCAACTGTGGACAGGTATTTCTGATACCTCTGCCCAAAGTTTAATGGTATTCAGTGGCTGGCAAAATTGACCTTAATGGCCAATTCATGTCGATGTACACCAGCCAGGCAATAATTATGCTACAGTCATCATGGTGATTTACATTTTACACACCTTGCATTTATAACCCCCATGGAACTACTTAAAGACATCATTACTTAATACCATATTCCCTTACCACATTTGTCTCCCTTGTCTCTGCTGACTTCGGAAAATGTCTCTCCCCTAACAGTCTTCAATCATCTTCATCCCACTGTCAAAACTTTTCTTAAGTCTCAGAGTCTCCAAGATAATATTCCAGACAAGCCTCATCAGTTTCCAGTCACTGATTCACCATGCCCTTAGAGACTTTCTTTCCCCTTCTCAATTTAACATAGCTTTCAAATACCTTTCCAGTAAAATGAAGCTGTTTATATGGTTTTATATTTCCTCCTGTTGCCTTGTGAGCATTTATCCATATTGACATTGATTTCCATCTGGCCGTGAGCTTGTCAAGATGAAGAAAATGGTACATGATGGGTACTTTTGAGCAAGAGGCGGGTATTTGTTTCCTACAAGTAGAAGCTAGTAGAAGTCTCCCTAATCCAAAAGAAGCAAAACTTGATCAAACTAAGACAGATGGATGCAACTGAACTTTCCTTGAGCTTCCATTCACAGGTGGTGATTATAGGTAGGCTGTTTGAATTTGGCACTTAGAGCTAACTAGGACATAACCCAAGAGACAACCTTTTCAAATAACAGTTTAGTGCTTCTCTAGACCATGATGATGTGGAGGCTAAGATTGCAACATCAAATATCAACTCTACCCCCACTTATCTTGGTAATAGTGTGTCCTACTATGTATATAACTCAGTTTCTTTTCTTCACAATGGTAAAATTCATATATGTTATAAATTTGTTATGATGAGTATGATAAAATAGCTGGTATGAAAGCTTAAAACATGAAATTGTTATTCAAACTATTTATCAAGCTTTTATTAATAGTATTTTTCAGTATTGTATGTGATTTATGTTAAATTAATTTGACTCAAAATTATAATAGAGTATATAATATGTTATTAACATAATGTTAATTAATGTACCATTTAATTATTATCTAATATTCATGTTCTCTTATCTTCTATTTTCTTTTCCTCTTTCTTCACCAAGGACATTTAAGCTTCTTCAGTCACATATGCTTGCTTTCTTAAGGTTTGAAGGAGGGTTCAAACAGACATCTGCATCATCTTCCCTTAGTAAACATTAATTCTGTCAATAAGAGAAGGAAGGCTTTGCTGTTACTGGTGCAGTGATTTAACAATCTCTTTTATTCCCTATGTGGTAATTCGGACTTTATTGGTAAAATCACACTTGCTACCTGTCTCATACTGTAATAATTGGGAACATTTTATTTTAATGGCTGCCACTGTTTTGTAATCATGGTATCTGAAAGTGTTCTATTGGGGCTTTCTGGAATGGAACCCATATACAAATTTCTCAATTTTATGGCATTTTAAAGACTAACAGGAGATGGAATCCATAGTTCTGTAATCCATACCAAGTATTTATACTCTTTGCTGCTATGACTTTTCTTCCAGAGGGCAGTTAACATGCAACATTATGATTCAATGTACAACAAACTCCTCTTAAATAATGAATAAATATTTTAGCAAAACAAAAATCTGTGAATCTTGTAATCAAATCAGCTTTATATGTTGTATTAATACTAAGTCCTAACTACAATCAAATCAGCTTTATATGTTGTATTAATACTAAGTCCTAACTACATTCTAAATAGTCTATCCTCACCCCCCCACAGGTAACTGTAGTTTTTACCCCAAATCAAAGATACTTCCTTTTGTAAAAGATAAAAGACCCTGCAGAAAGCCACAAATTATCAAATGCAGGAAACATGATTGTGCGGTACCCAGTTCCAACTACTATACCTACAGCATTATTCCTTCACTCAAGCCTTAGAGAGCATTGAGTAAGAGGGGGCAGAAAGATTTTAAGAGCCAGGGGAATCAGAAATTTGCCTTGAGATTGTGTTTCCTAGAAATTACAGTAAAGCTATACACATGGAGTCTCCTCAACATGGCTGCCTAATCAAGACATGAATGATGAAAATACCAACAGACATGTAACATGGAAGGTGGAAGGCCCATCGGGCTTTACTCAACATTAAAAACAACAACAAAAGAAACAAATGAACGAACAAACAAACGAACAGAAAACCTACATGAAAATGGCTAATGCTGAGAGCTGGAGAAATAGTCTTCTACATGGTAAATCTCCCAATTATCTATCTAAAACTACTGGTCATCCCAGCCATCACATACATTCAGATAACGTTATATGGCCTAAGCAGGTTGTATTTATGGATCTAGGAACACACACACACACACACACAGACTGATGAATGAAAAGGAGAACAAACATACATTTGAGAGAAAGCAAAGGGGTGTATGGAAGGGAAGGGAAAGAAAGAAATTGTATAATTATTATAATTTAACAAAGAGAAGTCATTATAAAATGGCATCAACAAATGGAATTTCCATAGCACAATCAGTCAAATAATCTGAATCCAGAATAATGCTATTTGTGACACAACTTTACAACAGGCTATGATCTATCCAACACTATTCAGAGAAGCCTTTTCGGAAATGACTGAGTGGGAAAGTGGGATACATATTTATAACATGTGATCTGAAAAGGAGGTTACCAAGGGCATGCTATAAATCAGAGAAATACTGAATTAAAAAAAATACTGTGTTCAGCAAGGTGTGATAACAGATCCCCATATCCATGTAATAGAACTCTGAGGCAGGATTGTGAAATCTCCAAATCTTCAGACAGCAAGGCTATGATTCCTTGTTCCAATCAATAATAACAGAGCCAGCAAATGGCTAAGTGGGTAAAGGCACTTGGTGCCAAATCTAAAGTTTTGAGTTAAATCTGCAGGACATACTTGGTAGAAATAGACAATCAACTTCCACAGAACAAATGATCCTTCCCAAATATCAATAGTTCAGACAGCTTGTGTATATAAAATGAGATTTTTGATGTTGAGCCTCGAACATGTTAGAATTATCAGGCAAACACACCTTGGCTATGTATGTGAGTATTTATCTAGACATTTATCAACTGAGGTGGAAAAGTCCACCTTAATTACTAACAACACTATTCCATGGGCCAGAATCAGGAAAGCAAGCTCAGCATCTGTGCATCATTGTTTTGTGCTTCTTGACTGATTACAATGCAACCAGCTGCATCAAGCTCCTGATTTCCCAAACATGGTGGAATGTTTACCCTTAAACTGTGAACCAGAACAAGGGTTACCTCTACCAGATAGTATATTATGGCAATGAGAAAAGTACTGGATAACTGTGTTAGCATTCTGTGAGATTCTTCATTATGGACACCAGAGAAAATCTTTGTAAGCCAGATCACAAGGACACCCAGTTTCCTTCAGATATCACAGAAACAACGCCGGAGTAATGATCAATTTGTTCCCTCTATATTGTTAACATACTTACAGGTAGTATAATTTGAAAAGCTGAAGTACACAGATAAAAAACACTTAAGTTCCAAGAATCTTAAAATGTCACAGTCTAATTCTTAAATAAGTATACCATTTCCCACTTTTCTGATAAACCACAATTTTGCAAAGTTAGGTGTCTTAGTTGGGGTTTTTATTACTGTGATGAGACACCATGACCAAAATAACTTGGGAAGGAAGGGGTTTAGTTTCCACTTCCATATCAGTGTTCATCATTGAAGGAATTCAGGACAAGAACTCAAATACAGAAGGAACCTGGAGGCAGGAGCTGATGGTGTACTGCTTAGTGGCTCGCTCCTTGTGGTTTGTCCAACCTGCTTTATTATAAAACCCAAGACCACCAGCCCAGGAGTGGCCACACCCACTGGAGCTGAGCCATCACCTATCAGTCAATAATTAGAAAAAATGCCTTATAGGTTTGACTACAGCCTGATCTTAAGATCTTATAAAGGCATTTTTGAAAATTGAAGTTCTCTCCTCTCCAATGCCTCCAGCCTGTGTTAGGTTGACACAAAAATAGTCCCCACATTAGGAAATGAAAGCTACATTTTATGTTTCAAGTTAAGACAATGAGAAAATTTGACAGATGGTAGCCTGAAACATATTATTAAATCTGTTGAGTAAGTATGAAAAGTAAAAAAAAAAAAAAAAAAAAAAAAAGAATGGCATCTAAGTTTAGACAGAACTTAATATAAATTGTTTTTTAAAGAATAAACTACATAAGGCAGTTACCTCTGATATTAAGAATAAAGCCTTCCAAGATATATAATTTCAATTTAATTGTGGGGCAAATAGTGGTAGCTCTCAAATGTATAAATAGATTCATGTGTCATATTAATGTAAAACTCTTAGGAATGTTGCAGGAAGAATGTTTGTGATTTTGAGAGTTATGGAGAGAGTGGGAAATGACAGAACTCTACAGCTGAGAGACTGTCCTAGGTTTAATGAAGCAGCAAATGGCACATTCCCAAATGTTCTAACAATGAGCCTTGTATTGATACTGAGCATGTTAGGGAGGCCTACTAAATGGGCATTTCAAGAGTACTTAGGATGAGAAGGTGGAAGCAAATATGCACAGCATTAGGCCAAATTTAGCCCTTCGATGTTGACACCTATTCTTCGGAAAAATGCAGGATTCAGATCTGAGCATAACAGACATTATCAGGTAAATATTTTTGGGGAATTTCAGGTAAATGTTATTGGGGTACTCCAGATTTCCTGGCTTCTTCTACAGTCTTTCTTTTCCTTAAGAGACTCTCTGGCTTTTAATCCAGGTTTATAGTGTTAGCAAAACAAACAAACAAACATATCAATGGCTCTTGAGGTCTTCTTAGTTGCTAGGTCACATGAATGGTCCCTTAACAGGAAATGCAGAAGGATGTTGTAGACAACGTTGGAGGGAAAACTTCACAAAGTCTTGTATCCTGTGTTATTTATCACTCTACATCAGGATGGTTTTCTGATTTTACCGGTTAGACTGCTTGTCACCATGGCCATCTTATAATGCAAAATGCGTTGAATTTCACTTCAAAAGTACCCAGTCTAATACATTTCAACAATTTTCAAAATGTAAATGTAGGGTTTCTTAACTGCCATTTGCTATAATGTGAAAAACAGGTCTCAACATGCGGTTTTCTTTATCATAAAGAAAGCTTTCATATTATAAAATTGAGAGGGAATATATTCTGGGTAGTGTTTAATTGTTGTTGCTGTCTTGTTTTGTTTTTGTCAGCATGACACACTCCCTGTGTGTGGCTCTGGATTGTGTAAGGACACAGGGCCAGAGAAAGCAAGCCAAAGCTGACTTCCCCTTTTGGCATAAACTGAAATAAAGTCCTTCCTCCTCAAACTGCTTTTAGTGTGATATATTTTTTTTCACAATTGTAGAAAGCAAAGTAGGCCAGGGCTGTGGAGGGTTTCTGTGACAGAACTGAGCATGTAATTTTAGGGAGAATTGTGGAAGGAATTTAGGTTAGAATGTCATTCAATGTTCAAAACTTCAGGAGCTGTTCTTTTGGAGACTAGAAGGTAAAAACATATACAAAGAAACAACACTAAATGAACACAGCAGATTTTATTTACATATTTCATCACAAATATATGTAAAAATAAGGAATAAAAGCCATGGACCTCATGAATTTGAAAGGGAGCAGGGGTAGGAGTGATAGAACATGAAATGGCTTGAAAAGAGGGGAAGCTGAAGAAGATGATGCAATTATATCTTAATTAAAAATAAGAACATTCCTGGAGTATCTTTAAAAATCGGTTCTATTATTATTTATTTTTGCTGTGTGTATATGTATTTTCCTTCATGTCGGTATGTGTGTAGGTGCCTGAGGGGAACAGTAGAGGGCATCCAATGTCTGAGAGCTGGAGTTACAGGTGCTTGTGAGTCACCAATATCAGTATCAGAAATTGAGCTCAGGTCATCTGCAAGGGATGTTACTTCTTAACTGCGAAACCATCTCTTCAGTCCCATGTTCAGTTATGGGTGTTTTCTTCTGTTTCCAACAGTTACTAGATGAGGGATCCATGATGGCGGATAACTTAGTTTTTGATCTCATTATCAGGGAAGGGCACTTATGGTAGCCCTTCCACGGTTGCTCAAATTGTTAATTGGAGTCAGTCTTGTAGGTCTCTATACCTTTCTATTGAATCAGTTTTCTCTTCAAACCCATAATGGCTCCTTCTTTTATGTTCTCTCTCTCTCTCTCTCTCTCTCTCTCTCTCTCTCTCTCTCTCTCTCTCTCTCTCTCCTGTCTTCTATTCCTACCCTGACTCAATCTTCCTAGTCGCATGTGCTTTCCCCTTCTCTTTCTCCTACTTCTCTATCCATTCATTGCCCCACCCACCCATGTGCTCTGTGGGACTTGTCCCTTCCCCCTTATATGAATCTCTTAGACTACACCTTGTATCCTACTTCCTCTGGTGGTGTTAATTATAGGATGGTGACCCTTTGCTCTAGGTCTAAAAATCCATATATGAGCAAGTACATGCCATGTTCCTCTTTTTGTGACTGGGTTACCTCATTCAGGATGGTTTCTTCATGTGCCATGCACTTGCCTGGGAATTTCAACATTCCATTATTATTTTTTTTTTTTTGTTTCTGCAGAGTAGTATTCCATTGTGTAGACGTGCCACATCTTCTTTATCCATTCTTCAGTTGAGGGGCATCTAGGTTGCTTCCAGGTTCTTGCTATTGCAAATAATGTGCTATGAACATAGTTGAGCTCACATCTTTGTTGCATGGATGTGGATCATTTGGGTATATGCCTAAGAGGGGGATTGCTGGGTCCTGTGGTAAACTAATTCCCACTTTCCTGAGGAACCGCCATACTGATCTCCAAAATGGCTGTACAAGTTTGCACTCCTACCAGCAGTGGAGCAGTGTTCCCCTTTCTCCACATCCTCTCCAGCACAAGTTGTCATTGGTGTTTCTAATTTTAGCCATTCTGGCAGGAGTAAGATGGTATCTCAGAGTTGTTTTGATTTGCATTTCCCTGATAGCTAAGGATGTTGAGCACTTTCTTAAGTGTTTTCAGACTTTTTTATTTCCTCTATTGAGAATTCTTTCTTTAATTCTGTACCCATATTTTAATAGGGTTATTTGGTGTTTTGTTGACTAGTTTCTTGAGTTCTTTGTATATTTTGGAGATCAGCCCTTTGTCAGATGTAGGATTGGTAAAAATCTTTTCCCAGTCTGTGTGCTGCCGTTTGGTCTTGTCCACTGTGTCCTTTGCCTTACAGAAGCTTCTAAGTTTGAGGAGGTCCCATTTACTAATTGTTGATCTCAGTGTCTGTGCTACTGGAGTTATGTTCAGGAAGTGGTCTCCTATACCAATTTGTTCAAGGGTACCTCCTACTTTCTCTTCTAAGAGGTTCAGTGTGGCTGGGTTTATGTTGAGGTCTATGATCCATTTGGACTTGAGTTTTGTGCATGATGATAGACATGGGTCTATCTGCAGTATTCTACACACCAGCATCCAATTGTGCCAACACTATTTGTTGAAGATGTTTCCTCCCCCCCACTTTTTAGCTGTTTTGTTGAAAATCAGGTGTTCCTAGGTGAGTGGGTTAATATTAGGATTTTCGATTCAATTCCATTGGTCTACCCGTCTATTTTTGTGGCAATACCAGGCTGTTTTCAGAACTATAACTCTGTAGTAGAGCTTAAAGTCAGGAATGGTGATACCTCCTGAAGTTCTTTTATTGTACAGGGTTGTTTTGTCTATCCTGCGTCTTTTGTTGATTATTATCCTTTCAAGGTCAGTGAAGAATTGTGCTGGGATTTTAATGGGGATTGCATTGAATCTGTAGATTGCTTTTGGCAAGATTACCATTTTTACTATACTTATCCTACCTATCCAAGAATATGGGACATATTTCCATTTTCTGGTATCGTCTTTAATTTCTTTCTTTAAAGCCACAAAGTTCTTATTATATATGTCTTTCACTTGTTTGGTAAGCATTACCCCAAGATACTTTAAGTTGTTTGTGGCTATTGTAAAGGGTGATGTTTCTCTGATTTCTTTCTCTGTCTCTTTGTCGTCTGAAAAAAATAGGGCTACTGATTTTTTTTTGAGTTAATCTTGTATCCTGTTAGTTTGTGAAGGTGTTTATCAGCTGTAGGAGTACCCTGGTAGAGTTTATTGGGTCGCTTATGTAAACTACTATATCATCTGCAAATAGAGACAGTTTGACTTCTCCCTTTCCAATTTGGATCCCCTTGGTCTCCTTTTGTTGTCATACTGCTTTAGCTATAACTTCAAGTACAATATTGAAGAGATATGGAGAGAGAGGACAGCCTTGCCTTATTCCTGATTTTAGAAGAATCACCTTAAGCTTCTCTCCATTCAGTTTGATGTTTGCTGTTAATTTACTGTATATTCTTCTTATTATGTTTAGGTAAGTTCCTGTTATCCCTGATCTCTCCAAGACCTTTATCATGAAAGGGTGTTGAATTTTGTCAAAGACGTTTTCAGCATCTAGGGAGATGATCATATGATTTTTCTTTTTCAGTTTGTTTATATGGTGGATCATGTTGATAGATTTTCGTATGTTAAACCATTCCTGCAACACAGGAATGAAGCCTACTTTGTCATGGTGGATGATTTCTCTGATGTATTCTTGGATTCAGTTTGCCAGTATTTTATTGAATATTTTTGCATTGATGTTTATCAGGGATATTGGTTTGTAGTTTTCTTTCCTAGTTGTGTTTTTTGTGGCTTGGGTACCAATGTGATTGTGGCCTCGTAGAAAGATTTTGGTAATGAACCTTCTGTTTCTATTGTGTGGAATAATTTGAGGATTATTGGTATTAGCTCTTCCTTGAATTTCTGGTAGAATTCTGCACTGGATTACAATATCACACTTCTTTCAAGCTATTATAAATTGGTTATTGTAATGTATAGTTTTAATAATCTTGATTGAAACCCTTTAACATCTCTTTGTATATTTTAACTCATTTGATTTTTCAGTACTATTTACATAGGAATTATTATGATTATAGTAAAAGAAATGTGCTATATTTTGAAAAAATTCACTTGTATGTATTGTAATCTCTAAAACAAAGAGTGACAAACAGCTCCTTTAATATAAAAAAAAAATAGTGCGCAAGTAACTCTCACATTAGGGTAAAATGAATGTGTGTAAATTTGAACAGAAACAACCACAATATTGCCAACTTTACTCATAATTATAGAAAATGACATTCCCCAAATGTAAATATTCTAAATATGGTATTAGATAGATTCTTTAAATATTTTCAGTATTGATTAAAATATCAAGCATTTTGATATTAAGATAAATATACCCCATAGACATGAAGACAGCTTCATATTCTATATATGATCTATTTTTCTTTTCTTCTACAACTTGTGCAGGGTTTTGTGAGTTCACACAGAAATATATGTGAACCATATGACATTGCATGTAAGGGTCAGGATACATCCACAAAAGGCCCATATTCAACATCATGTTCATTCAACATTCCATTATATTACTTTAGTGATGTAGACAATCTCTGCTTATGATGCTGTTTTATGCAGATCCTGATGCAGAAGAGAACATTCAGGATTGCTCCTATGGCAAGAGACATTTTACCTCCTGAGATTTAATTCTCATTGTAATGCTTTTCCAATTTCAAGACGGCAATGAATGTCTCCATCCCTAGAAACACGCTTTCATCTGCTGTGCCACAATGTATACAAACGTCCCTTTGTATTGCCGAAAAGCATAATTTGATGTTCACTGTTGATGGACAACACAGAGGTCTTGTACAGCCCTCACTTAATTATTAGACTCACTAACATAGGAATTTTCTTTTCAGCTCTTCGTTTTTCATCCTCTTATTAACTGTCTGCTAAAAGCCAGGCATGGTGGCACACACCTTTAATCCTAGTGTCAGAAATTTAAATCATATATATATATATATATATATATATATATATATATATATATGCAAATCAAATATAGGCAAATGATATATGTCTCTATATATCATTGATCAGTCGTCCTCACCTATCTCTCTATATCTATCTATCTCTCTGTCCTGTGTGTGTGTGTGTGTGTGCTAGAGAAGAAGCAGAATCTAATTAACTAGTTCACAAGCTCCCATTTCTCTTACAAAGGTCTATTGAAATGAAGTTTTTCTTTTTTAATTTATTTTAAGCTGTATTTTTCCTTTCCCCTTTCAATACTAAATTTTCCTCTATTTGTTTTCTGTTCCCTTTTAAAGAGACACCTACAATAATGAAAAATATGTAACTATGCAACATTCAATGCAGCTGTAAGTTCTGCATTGCTTCAGAAAGAGTTTTGCCTGTTTTAAAGAAAAAGAAAACAATAAAAATATGAACCAAGAAAGCACAGAAGGTGGTAACCACATTTAGATGTTTATCATGGAATCATCTTTATAATCCATCTGTTACAGTTCCACAGAGAAAAGTAAGAACATTTTTATTCATTTATATATCTGGGCTCTAAGGGATATAGTACAAATTTTAGTAGTGTTTTTGTTTTGTATTTGTATTATGACTTGATTGGGTTTTGTGGCCACCAAATTGATAGTGTGTTTTAACGGGACACGCAGTCTTCCTACAGCTTTGATGATTTAACTCTAACCATGTGTTTACTATCCATTTATTATGTTAGAAGCACATTTCATTATAAGCATTACATCAACAAAACATAAAATTGAAAGGAGAGAAGTAAACACTGTTATAATACTTATATAAAATTGGAAATTACCAGTTCTTGTATACTATTTTCTTCTTGAAACATAAGCCAAGAACTATCGCAGGTGTTTGACCAAAATGATAACATAAATTTGAAAATGACCTCTATTAGGCATTCTCTGAATGGTAGCTTCTGTAGTAGATGCCAATGCCTTGTTTCAATCACCAGGATGTCAGTGCTTTGGGAAATGGAGCTGCTGGTGCTCTGATGTGGTCTTAGCCATGAATTGAATTGTCTTGATGATCATGAAGTTTACCTACACATGTGGGTGGCTGGGCTCTGTCCAAAGGTTATTCTGAAGCCTATTTTTTTTCCTATGGTTTGTTTCGAACAGTGGCTTCTGACACCATCAGGCATTCTGAGATTGAGGGATGGTGAATGGAATGTTCAATTTTCTTTATTTGGAGCTTTGATTATGGATGTGTTTGAGGAAACAATTAGTTATTCACCTCTAGACAAATCTGGAACATGAGATTGATGACAAAGAGTGTCTATGCCAATTAGAAGTAGCCATCCTGGACACAGGAAGTATGACTCTAGCCAAGTAATGCTTCTTTCTCATTTGAAATTTAGACTCTCTTTTCTGTATGGATAGAAATTATGAATGACTGGCAGAGGACAAGTTGGTCACATACGAGAATGGACAAAGAATTCTAGCAGAAGGGCTAAATGAATTGAAAGCTGTAAATGAGTCCTGTGTGGGTCAAGACAGAGGAAAATAAGAAAGGAAAAGCTCAGAGGCTTTCACCTATGTGAAAGCAAAGTTGTGAGCAACACGTATCAATAATTAATCAGAGGCTTTTTGGAGAGCAAGACTTCTAATAGATCCCTCCTGATAGCCAAAATCCTGCTTCAGTATTGTTCATGGTCTGATCAGAGTTTAGTTGTGCTTAATTATTCATTTATCCAACAAATTGATACTAAATTCCAAGCATGGCCCTAAATTATGCAGGTGGTTGCAATAAAGAAAAGGTATCCTGCCTCCTGGATTGTAGCATGGTGCTGGTTCTGTGAGATATGAGATGCTTTTCATGTTCCTGAACTGCAGCTAGAGGCTGGTTTCTGCTGTTGCTTCTCCAACTTTGTTTATGTTAATGTCATTCTGCTACTTGGTTCAGCCTCTACCCATGCCGTGATTTGTTTATGTGAATGGACTTCTCATGCCCCAATACTTGTCTGGTCATTTTTTCTGTGTTTGTTTGTTTTGTTGTTGTTTTCTTTTATAGACAACAAACAAAGTATGATAGTTTAACTGTAAATCTGAGGCTAAGTCATATCTGCAGCTGTCTTGACTTTAGTATCCACTGCTGAAAATTCCCTAGTATATAACCTCTACAAATTTTCTATTTCATGTAGTTTATTTTTGTTTAGTCTGTACATCAGTGAGTTATGATAAGATGCTATAGTAGTAAGTAGTCTGTTATGTTCACTAGTAACTGGTGGATTAGTTAAATTTGATGTAATTAAATATTAATATGGTATAGGAAAGGTATCTTTTTTAAATTTAACTTTTTATTGATTCCTTGTGGATTTCACACCATAAATCTCAATCCCACTCATCTCCCTGACCCTTTCTGTCCACCCTCTACCCTTGCAACTTCCCACCCCCCCACCCCAGGATAAACAAGGTAAAATTTAAAAGAAAAGAGAAAAGAAAATCTCATGTGGAAGCTGTAGTGTTATAGAGTGACAAAGTCCTTTAGTCCCTATATTGTTATTTGCAAATGTTCATTGCATTGAGTTGTTGTTCTCTTTTGAGCTCTCTGGTTTTTGCTACATCATAAATACTGGGCCCTCACTGGGGCACCTCTTGAACATCCATCCTGTTGTTTCCCTGTGTCATGGAGATTCTGTAGCTTTGGGGCTGCAGGATCACCCTCTTCATATGCTCCAAAAGATCATAGATGGGGTAGATGATGGGAGGGACCAACTCCTAGCTCTGGTTCTGTTCTGGGTAGTTTGTGGTTTGGTGAGCCTTGGTCTTCAACTCCAGCGTGAGCTCTCCAGTACTGTCCTGCTAGCAAACCCTATGTGGTAAGCAGTAAGGGGCAGGGCCGATTCTCCAGCTCTCATGTCCTCAACGTCAGCTCTCCCATACTACAACACCAGAGCTAGCACTAATGTGTTGCCTAGTCTATGTGTAGGGGTCACTCTGCCTAGTGCTGCAGCTGGTGAGATACTCGGCCAGCTCACTGGTTCTGCCTTCTGGACCAGCCTGCCCACCTATCTCAGGTGGTGAGGAGAGGACATCTATCATGAATAGAACTTTAAATAACACAGATAACCAAATGTTTCTGTGGTAGAAACTCCTGTGGATATAAGAATAGAATAGTTTGATCATATGGTAGTTCTTTCTTTCTTTCTTTCTTTCTTTCTTTCTTTCTTTCTTTCCTTCCTTCCTTTCCATTTTTTGAGGAATTTCCACACTGCTTTCCACAGTGCTTCAGCAATTTACACTCATGAATTTATACTTTTTACACATATCCAAGCCAGCATATGTTGTCTTCTCTTTATGATAGCCATTCTGACTTGTATAAAAGTATTTTAATTTGAATTTCTCAGATTGTTAAAAGTGTTGAGCACCTTTCTTAGTGTTCATTAAATGGTTATATTATTTTAAAATATTTTTAGTATTTTTTGAGAATTTCAAACGTTGTATTTTGATCATGTCCAAACTTCATTCCCTGTCTCCCAAAGATCCACCCTCCCCATGCCATATCCAACAATGTTGTGTACTCTGGTTTTTAAAAAACCTATTGTGTCTTATTATTGTTGTCTATATATTTCCAGGTGTGTCGCCATCCACTAGAGAAAGTTAGACATAGTTAGACATAAGAGGGGTCACATATTTAAAGAAAAATAACTTTCCATCTCCTAGCATTTCCTAGCATTTATCCTTTACCAATAGCTGCTTACTACAAGGTTATTAGAATAGCCTAATTCTCCCATTGAAAACTACTATAACTTTTGACCTTTAATTATAAACTTAGAAAATGTATGTCTTAGTAAACAAATGTGACAAGATTATTAATAATTTTGCATTTGCATATTTTCTCTCATAGATTGATAACTAAGCAATGAATGCATTTTTCAATTATCAAAAAATGGATCAAGACATGCCTAATGTATATTTTTGCATTCCTTAAAAATTCTCTCATTTGACATGCTTCATGTATCACTGGGTAACTGTATATAGCTTCCGTGATGATTCCTGTTAGCTCAAAACATTTTTGTTGGTGAGCACATATGAATGACAATGTAAATGAAAATCAACTTCAGCCATAATGGCTTTTCATAAAAATATTTTTATAATTATAATTGATGATTTTTCTAAGTATTGAAGGTCCCTAAATCTTTTCTCTTTCAATTTTTCTTCACAGAAACATCTCATTATAAAGAGTCAAAGGCCTATTTGATCATTAATGAGGTCACTTTCACACTTCCAAATAATTGCATGTGACACAGCTGATTTTTAATAAGATTTGAGGTGCAAATTACATACTTCTGTCTAAATCATTAGAGTAAAACATAGACACTATCTATTCACACTCCACAAAACCAACTAACTCTACTTTGTCCCTGTAATGAAGGCTTAGCTTTTCAGGTCTCATGTACAAAAATAGGTGTTAATAAGCTGCATATTTATTTTCACTTTTAAGTCCATTCGTTTTCATTGTAATATAGTGCTACTACACTTTGTGTGGGAGTGAAACCATGTCTCACATAGAGAAAGTGTACCTCAAGGTGATTATTATAACTTCAATCATATTTAAGGTATTTGTGCTTTCAAAGTAGGGATGGAAATTTACAATCAGTTATTAAATTATTCTGGCTTCCTTGTAGATGTCTACATGCAACATGTCCCTTGTTACATGCAGTTTTTATGCATTTATTGCAAAATAAAAGTTATTATACTTTGTAATTATTGACAAAACACAGAATATAATGTTAAAAATATAAATTGTCTAGTTTTGAAGCAATGTGCTCAATGAGCCATCACGGTGATTTTGTTACTTCCCTGATTTACCAAAAAGGAAATAAAGCATCATTATGAGAACTTCCCAGCGCCAAGTCCATTTAAGATTTGTTTCACATGCCCTTAAGCTCTTCACATGTGAACATCAGTAATAAGAGTGTACTTGATAGTGAAGTCATTCTCTTCTCATTTTCTTCTACACTCTTATCTGTCCCGAGTTCCACCTCCTGCCCTGTTCACACACTCAGCTCCCAGACAGACGGTCTGGGTGTATATAGAGAAGTTATTTATTTTTTATTGTCTGTAATGTAAGGCCCCAGTAATTTAAATAGACTCAACCGACTTCTCATTTATCTCTCCTTCCTTCCTTCTTTCCTTCCTTCCTTTCTCTCTCTGTGTTCCTTTTGGATGGGTTGGGGGTGGGATAGCAGATCCACAGAGTCTCACTTTGTAGCCTAGGCTAGTCTATAACTGATTATGTAGAATATACTGCAGCTTACATTGATTGCTCTGCCTGAGATTTTCAATCTTTGAGCTTTCAGGCCTGAGTTAATATACCTGGCTCCTTTTCATTTACCTTGATAAAATTGCTATATAATTGCCAGTTTATATATATGCAGATTTTATTTAACTAGAGAGCCTGATATGTTAGCTGGGACTTGGTTACAAGTATAGATTGCTATCACGTCTTTTACCTATTAAGAGTTATTTTTCTCATGTGTTGTTTTTCATATTTTGAAATAAGACCAAGAGGACATGTCCCAGCACTACCTTGTTGTACGTTTCCTAGCTTCCAAGAGGAGGAAACCATAGTGGAACTAAGATTGGGCTGAATTCGTACTCAGTGTGCTTCCGGCTCTCTGTGATGAATAAAAAGGGGTGGCATTGGGTGCAACCCAGTTTTCCACAGGACCTGAATTTCCTGTGAATTTGAGAAAATACCTAGTAAAAGTTCAAGATTATACTTTTAAGTAGTAGCATGGGTATGAGGATTTATCTAATAGGATGGCAAAACAGAATTGCTGTGGAAATCTGACCCAGAGGCTCAGAAAAGTCCCATGTCAGATACTCAGCAGTATTCAACAATGGTGCAACTCATCAATAGCAGCCTGTGAATGCACAGTTCTCAGTGTGTGTAAGATGTTTAACAAGGATTTTCAACATGTATAAACAGCAAGAACATGGTATTAGACACAAGACTCCGTTCCACAGGCAGTCTGGTTAATAGCTAACCTGGTCAGTATTATAAAATAGGACAAGCAAAAGAATATGGAAGCTTTTTTTTTATTTTATGCTTAATATTGTTTACCATTCTTCATTTTTTGGAATAAAAAGTGAGATTTCTGGCCAAAACATTTTTTTCTATCATGTTCTAGTTTCCAGTTTTAGAGAGATCTGGGGTGTGCATGCCTTAGGGGAAAAAAGCCCAACAACATTGTTTCCAGTTTAAGATTTAAAATTAAATAGAGATGTTTTAATTTCTTAAGGTAATTTTGAAACATCCCTTACTAAACTCCTGTCTCCCCTGTGGTTGCAATGGAACCTGGGAGAATGTAACCCATAAATGAGAACTAAGGCCTCATGCTATAGCCAATTTTAGTCAGACCATCAGACAATTTATACTCTGAACCTTAGGAAGAGTCACCTGAACAAAGTGCCTAATCCAAAGAACATGATGCATGTGTCAAAAGCATGTTTTTCCAGAAGGACATATAAGCAAATAACAGTAGCCAGTTGTGCTGAGCAATCTGAAGTAAACTCACTCCTATGGGCTGTACTTACGAGGAGCATGAAACCATATTCCAAGAACAATTTCATATTCTGAAGAAACTGAGGTCACAGGACTCTTGTCTTGTTGGATTGAAGTTGTCTCTCAAGCACTTAGAATTTTCTTTATAGACTCCATTCTTGTACTGAATCTGACAAACTCCAATAAATTAACTGATTGATAATGTTACTCCAGCGTAATATAACTTTTTTCTGCTATAGTTCTGTCTCAGGTGTAGTTGGTATCGGTATGATATTCACACAGATGAGATGCAGTCAGGATTTCCCAGTTGATTCTTCGAGACAAGGCCTAGGATTGTTCCCCTGGAACTGTGCCTATCCCAAGGCTTTTGTTTTAGTTCTCTATATTACAATGTGATTTATCAGAGTGAGTTTACATGCTTTGGTCCAGGTAATCTACCAATTATTGTCTTTCTACAGAATAGCTGAGTGATCTCAGCTGGCTTTCTGTCTATGCTGGAATCCCAAAGACGTCGATTCATAATAACAAGGGAGGAATGCCTCAGCAACAGATGAGCAAGCAGATGAGAAGCAAAAACTGCCTTCTTCTGTGTCCTTGTATGTGTGTTGTACCTGAATGCATGGCTCAGGTTTAGGGTGGCTTCTGAACTCAAATGATCTAATAAGGAAGTCCTCCAGAGGTGTGTGTATCTGCTTGGGTTTTAGGTGATTACAGATACAGTCAGTGTGACAACCAAAGTCAGTTATCACAGTTCCATACCTTTCATCTTGACAGATGGCCACTTCTCTACAAATAAGCTTAATTTCCAAATGAAAAAAAGACCCAGTCATAATTGCATCTAACATGACATAAATATCCCATGTACAACCACAAATTCAACTATTGATATACAACTTCAAAAATGTTATATGCCTTAAAATAGGTGCAATGTCTCTTGAGGGACACTCTTTTAGTGTCTCATGGCTTAAATATGATAACAATTGATATTATCTCAAGTGATGTCAAGTTACATGAAACAGAAATAGAGGGAATATCCCTTAAATGTCTGTCTAATATATGCATGTATATATGAGCACAAATATGTGTACAGTTTATGACAAACACTATGTCAAATATTATCCACATTCCTGCAACTGGTCATATGGCCTAAGCTGGTGTTTATAACTATATTACGCCTTGTTTATTGCTTCCATCCTCAGGTCTTTGTCCTTCTATAGGAGAGTGACTGGTACCTTTGTTACTCAAGGGTCTGGGCCATTTGTCATTTGCCCTGGAGGTTCTTGTAGTTTTCTAGTGACATAAATAACAAGACAGGATAGCACCAAAAGATACTGTAAAGAATCACCTATAATCCAGTCAGTCTTCCTAATTCCATTGTAGGAAAGCAATCTAATTTCCCCCTGATAGCTTGGATGTTCAATCACACATCCTAACACTGTTATTCCTTTCTTATCTTATTGCCTTCAGGGAATCAGAAACCCAAAGTGGTCAGGAGGGAGTTTGAGCTTGTAGTTCAATGGAATATTTGTTGTCTCCTGGAAGGAGTACTCCTCATATAAGTTTGTAACCCAACCTTATAGACCAGAAGAACTTAAGGTTGTGGGAACAGAAAGCAAAGATATCCTAGTGTGTCACAAGTTGGGGATGGGAGAGTATAGGTAATTGGAATTATTTGAATTCCCCCACCCACTGATTCCTGGACCCCTTACTTCTGACTATTGAAGAAAATATTTCTTCGTACATTGGACACTATGTCAAATCATATAATTCTTTCTGGAGAACCCTAACCAAGCCCCTAAGGCTACCACCACCATCTACTTGGTGGTGTGAATCTGTCTTCAAAAGAACATTTCATTATTCTGTCAAGTCAGATGCATCAGGACTGTGGGAAAACGGAAAGACCAGTGGATTCTATGGTCATGGGCCTCCTTACTGTCACACTTCTCTGGCTATGAAGTGACATCAGAAGCAATACTGTGTGGAATACAATGACAGTGGATAGAATAGTCTGTAATTCCACAGATGGTAGTTTTGGCAGAAGCCTGACATGAAGGAAGCAGAAAAGACAAATCCATAACTAGAATAAATATCTACTCAAGTAAGAACAAAACATTGCCCTTCCCAGGTAGCAAATAGTACAGTGCCATCAACCTGCCAGCAGACTGGTTACCTCTGGGGAATGGTGAACATTGGGGGCTCAGGACTGGTTGCTGCTGCTCCTTCAGAAACCAAAATGATGTGATTTTCTCATGACAGTGTATTCTGCAGCTATTTAGGCTTCGATTGACATCTTTTAAGTTAAGTCATTTCTGATACAATCTTCTTGCAGCTAACATTAAGTCTCACAAGTTAAGGTTCTGCCTCATAAGACAGCTGCCTATTTTCTAGCCTTCTGTTTCTCTAAACACAGGCTATAAAACAGTAGGTACAGCTCCCCTTCTCCAGGTTTTATGACATGCTAATTGAATCTCAGAGCTAGAGAAAGAACTTATTTGTTTGTATTTATTGGTTTATTATATAAGATAGCACTCAGCAATAGAGATGCTATGCAGGGTCTGGGAATATTTGCACCTCCCTAGAAGCAGTCAACTTTCCCAGGTGCTGGGTCAATAATCAATATATTCTAAATGCGAGAGCCCAATGGAACAGGGCAGAGAAGATCCTAGATGAAAGAAATGGATATTTTTACTAGTGAATCAGTGTTAGTTCATTCCCTACAGTGAGTTGAAGTTGATCAGGTATTAGTATTTTAAGAAACCATAAATAAATATCTCCATTCTGCAACTAGAGGTAAATGCTTGCATGTGCATTATCTTAAAGAATGTTAACTTAAATATCTACTAATCAATACAGCTGTAATGTTTGTATTGTATCAGTATATCCTGAATGCATATAATTAGGAAGAGTGGAGAAAACTTAAGACTGAACATACCATTCAGACCTCTTGTATAATTACTACAAAATATTTGATCAAAAGGTATTATTGTTAAATTTAGAAATTGAGCTGAATTCATTAAGTATTATGTTGTTTGTCAACTCTTGCATAAGTATATTGTACCTTGGGCTCTTTATCTTTGGTCTCTACTGCTGTAGATATAACCAGCTAAGAGGAGGAAGGGACTTGAAAAATAAGTGTGATGACATATAAAGTATGCTTTAGTGGTAGTAATCTTTTGGAAGGAAAAAGAGAGTCAATTCAGTGAAAGAACAAATTATTGCATATAAAGAGTTTGGTCATTCATACCTGCCAAGACATGCAGCAGCATTTGATTTTATATTCACAGACTTCCGACAAAATAGTTAATAAAGAGAAGAAATCAAAATTTCTAAAAGATTTGCAAATGCTAAAATTATCAAATCAAACAACTGCACACACATAGATAAGTTTGTGCCAATGTGCAAGCTCCATATCAAGAGTGACACTACACCACATTACACACACACACATGTGCACACAAACTTATACACATTGACATTTTGGTTTTATTTCATCCTATGATAAATATGATTAATGTAAAGACTCTGAACTGAGTCTTGGGATAAGTATCTCAATGACATCACACATGAAACATAATCTTTGAAAAGAAAGCTGATTGGTTATAGAACACGCACAGAGGATCTACTTTGTTTATGCTCTGTAATCTATCCCGATTTATGATTATCCTTCACAATACAAAGCCTCAGAATGTATACTATCTTCTTAAAGGCCTTTTGTGTAATTACCACAAAATATTTGATTAATATTTGATTGCTGTTAAATGTAGCTATTAAACTGAATTCATCAAATATCACATTGCTTGTCTTACACTGATTGCCAAGTCTTTCAAAACATTATATCTCAGGCTCTTTATCTGCAAACTACAGAGTTCCCCTGTGATTTTAATTATATTACTCACCTTAGTTGACCAGTGTCACCCCCCAACACCCCAAGAACTCACAACCTTTTTTCCCCAGTATATGCTTTTCATACTTCAGCTTTGTCTTTGGTTTTAAATTTTCCTTGACTGCCATCCAATTTCTTTTGGCCTTATCAGAGTCTCACTTTATTGTTTTTCACTTCCTTTCTGTCCCCCTTGAGTTTTGTAATTTACTTCCGTTCTATCTGCCTAGGCTTGGAGTCTTTACAGATTTGTTTTCAAGACTTCAAACCTTTTCGTTTTATTTTTAGCTCCTGATACTTGCAAAAGTCTGTACCCTTTTGATTTGAGCTTACTTCATATTCACATTCATATGTTTTGTTTTTATTTCAAAATACCAGAAACTAAATGTCTCAGTCGTTTAGAGAGTGGAATAGTTTATTTATAATTCAAAAACCCTTACTTACTGAAAGCTAACTACTCACAAGTTAAACTTCCATGTATACATTGCTGGAAACTATTAAATTTTGGGGGAATTGGCCCATATCCTTCACTCTGTGAAAGTACTGATGAATCTTTGTATTCATCGATATAGTCAAAATATTAACAAATATTTATTAGTAATATCAGTTAATAACTAATGCATTTTATGCATCATTATAGGTGTTGCACATATATATTGAATTCACTTTGATTTAATGTGGACAGGCACAGATGTTTTTAAAGTATCTAGTTTTCCATTATCATGTTAGAGACTTTTTTTTTTTATGAAATCACGTTAAAAATACTGACAAACTGACTAAAGGTCATAATATGTAAAGTCTGCCCATGTATGTAGTGTAAATTATCCTCAGCTAATTATGAAAGTCTCTAAGTTTGATTGTTACCACACAAGTTTCAAAAACGTGATCATGTATTAGCTCTCGCCAACTGGTAGGCCACTTCAAGCCAATACCATCACAAAACTGAAAGTAATTATTACTTTTCGCTAGGTTTAGAAATCTTTGAACATATACTGAAATCTAAAGACAGATAATAGTTATATGCAGAATTGTATTTTAAAAGCAAAACACAACTCTCCAGACCCACTAACAGATTCCCTTCATATGTTCAACTGTAATTGCAAGAGTTCATACTAGGATTCAGTTTGTTGTTTAATTTCGGCACTGTGACTTTTATAATTTGTGAGCTGCCACAAGTTTCTCTGAAATGAGGGGGATGTATCTCAGTTGATAGGTGTGGTACCTAACAAAATTTGGGTTCTAGCAACAGAACCACAACAGCCAGGTGTTAGCACTGGCTTCTGTAAGCCTAGCAGTAAGAAGGTAGGAATAGCTTTCATAGAGAGCTCGAGGAAAGCTTGGGCCACATGATACCCTGTTTCAAAAAACAAAACTAAAAATTAAATGAAACCAAAATCCTAATAAAACAGATGTTAGCTGTGGCTCTAATCTCAGTATCTCAGAGGTCTGTTGAGGGACAACAGTAGGAAACCTGCCTTGAAGCCCCGGGACCACTTCATCCCAAACTGCTATAGTGCTGGCCATTTCTGTTTCAGCTGTTGAGACTTTATATTTAACATTACTCTTTTCCTTTGGAACTGTAGGGAGGCAATACCTTCCTTCTAACTCTTGAGGGTCCCAGGACCCAGCTGATCTGACAAACTGTCAGGAGGAACATCACAGGAAAGAAATGAGCCACAAGCTTAAGTGGGAGTGAGCAGCTTGTACGCTTCCTTCACAGGGTAAAGGATAGAGGTTGTAGGCAACTAACGGGGGGGGGCAGTAAATAATTTCAGAGCAAGGTGAGTGGACCCTTTGGGGGACAAATGATGGTGACAAGCACTGTTGGCACCTAGACTTTCCTATGAGGTAAATTCCTATGAGGAAAACTTCCCTGAATGATAAAGGCTCAGGATAAAGGACTGATAACCATTTGAAAATATGCAGATAAGGGATCCCAAGAAAGCATCTGCCCAAATGTCTCATTTTAAAAATATCTTCAGTTGGAAGTAATTTGTGTACCATAGCACCATATTTTTGGGTGACACTTCCCCAACTCATTCAGAACTCTTCATGACCCTCTAATTTCTATGTGACAATCTGAGTGGAGAAGAACTTACTGTTTCCTGGTGTTTTGAAAATTCAAGCTTTTTTTGCATGATTTGCTAATTTTCTTCCAGAGTATAAATATAAAAGTTATATTAAATGTATATCTGAAATTGTATGCTCTGTTTTTATTATAATATATTCAATATATTTTAGCAATTCTGAGAAGAGAAAATAAATCCTGGATATTACTTCAATAATCCTTTACACATAGCATATATAATCATAAAACCAAATTTACTATTTCAATTTTAAATGCACCAGTTGCCTGATAAGGTTAATTCTCCAGATCATGTAATATCGTGTTAATAAACTGGTAAAAAAATATTCTGAATCTAAATCCTAACATACTGTGATGACTTCATCCACTTTGTGCTGACACAACAGAATTTTATAGCTTTGTATTCCAACTCCATTCTAAATCTGTGGACTATCAATGTCTAGCCATTATGTTTTGGGTGTTATAGTAGATAAATGCTATCTTCACAAAGATACATTCATTTGCTATTGAAAATGCCTACTTAACATTCAGAGGGAATAGTTTTATTGAAAAAATATGTAGACAAGCCATTAATTATACACAGTGACTTGGAACAAATTCTTAGAAGAAGCATAGTGAGCCTTCCATTAAATGTATACATTTTATACCAAGTCGTTGAAAGTCTTTCTGAGGTTAAACCATAAATCTTAGAAATGTAACTGCTATGCCCCACAGAGGTAATTATTTTTCCTATGACATACACATAAGACAAGCCCTGATCTTAGCACGTATTTAAAAAACTAGTGAGTATTTTGAGTTCATTGTGTTAAAAAAAAATTTTGGTGGCTGTGGATAAGTTGCTCAATTATCTTGTTCAATTTCATTTTGTAATTATTTCTTCATTTTTGTTTCTTCTTTAGAACTGCCAAGTAACTTGAATCATAGAATAAAGAGAACACATAGAGAAAGAATTCATAAAGCTTTGGATATTGTTTTGTTAAAGATTATAGTTGAATTTGAAGTGTGGCCTCATTCAAAGCATAGGAAGCAGTTCCTAGCTCATTTATTCTACAGCACTGCAGGATTTATTTTCCTTTTGTCTGACAGAAGATGCAGCAGATGAATGATAAGCAGTCGTGCAGCTTGACCTTGATTTTTTTTTAACCTTTAAGTTATTTTATTGAAAATAGGTTCTGTTCTCATACAATACATCCCAACCCCAGTTTCCACTCCCTCCACTCCTTCCAGCTCCCCCCACCACCCCCCTCTCCAGCAGATCTACTCCTCCTCCATTTCCCTTCAGTAAAGAGCAGCCACCCAAAGGAAAACAACCAAACATGACAAAACAAGATACTATAAGACAAGGAGGAAGGCCTCATCTGGAAGCTGAAGAAGGGAAAAGAGGCAAAGTGTCCCGGGAACAGACAAAAGAGTCAGAGACATAACCACTCCCACTGCTAAGAGTCCCACTAAGGTAACAACCATAACATTTAAAAAAAATTGTTACTTTATATGGATGCATGAAGATTCTTTATATGTAAAATTCAAAACCTTTTAAAGGAATGTACTAATAGAACACAAATAGCAGTGTCACACCCAAGAGAGATGAATAGAACTAACAATTATGGTGAATTGGAAAATATAAACTATGTAAGTGTGGATCTAAAATCTTAATGTTTGAACATTATTCATTGAAAACAAGCATCTCCAGAGGGAAATATTTTAAAATTTTACTCCAAGAATATATCGAAAATAAATTATTAGTTGTAATCAGATATACAGCAAGCATGGCTTTTCAGTACATGCCATACATTTTTTTTTCTGAAAGCAAAATTATTTGAGTGATAGAAATTTAGATGATAGAGCTCCTTTTACAAACATTATTTTTCTTTTGACTGGCATCAGAGAATTGTCTCTTTCATTTATTAGTGGAATAAAAATAAAAATTAAGCTGTGCTAAATTTCTTCTGAGAACTAGCATCCATATTTTAAAAAATATGAGCTATAGTTAAGATGAAAAGTTTCATCAGAAATTTTTCCTTATTTCACCTTTGATATTACAGAAGTTCCAGTATTTCATTCACTTGACAAATAAACTTTGTCATACCAGATATTCAAGACCAAGAATATAACATTATTTTATTACCAATAGAATTCTTCTATGAATTCATAGTGGTAGATGATGGTTATTGGAGGCAGGGTTCAAAAGACGATGCAGAGAAATGCAGATAAAATAACATGCATTGGCAGATACTTGATCAAAAAGTCTACAAACCTAATATACAACCTAGAGACTATAGCAAATAACATTGTATCTGGCGTTTGGGTGAAAGAGTAGTTTTCAGATAATCTTGCCACAAAAGTTGACAACTGTGAGATGATTGATGTTAATCTGCTTCCCTCGATTTACCATTTTGTGTGTTATATATGTGGTGAACAATGTTCATTATTAACATGTCAGAACCTAGAATTATCAGCAAGGCAGGTTGTGAGGGATCATCATGATTGCTTTGAGGTGGAATGATTTGCCTACTGTCCATTTCTTGGTTGGGAGTCTGGGTTGTGTGATTGTAAGATCTGAGCAGCAGCATTCATGTATCCATGTATCATGGTTATGGATATGCATATGTGACCAGATACTTCAAATTTCCACAGCTTTGATTTCCCCTCCATGATGGACTGTGAACCAGAATAAATCCCTCTTACAGTATCCTGATTTTATCTCAGTAACACTAAAGAAACTAAACCAATATTGTAAAAGGAGGAGTAAGGATGCCTTACATCTCAAGATACCATGACATACACTGGAAGAGTTACTATGAGAAAAACCTAGTCATTAATCTTGGCTTGCATTAATTGATCTTATGAATCTTGTGTTGAAACTTCTGGTCATCCAGTGACTGGTCCCTAGTGGTTCAGGTGTCATTTCTGCCAAGATGCAGAAGCCATGAAATAGTGGCCGGATTCTGTTTCATTTTAAAATTAATTTTAATTCTCAAATTTCTGTTTTGTTCTTGAAGTGGGTTCATGAATTGACCCATCAGTGTTTTAGTTCTTCTGGATTTTAAATTCTTGGGGCAATGTTTGGCTTTTCAATTTACACCATTAAATGTAGACGAATTTTCTTTCACCTGCTCTTGAGTTCTGGTGCTTCTGAAGGACTGGCTATCATTCTCTGTTCTTTTTATAATTTAATGATGATTATGTCTTTGGGTATGAATTATTATTCCTTCAATTGTTTCTAGGTTGCCTGTATGTTTTTCAGCTTGAGATCTGCATGTGACTTTAAGGTCTTTGGGAATGTACAGAGTGTTCACACTCTCAGCTGTTTATTTTGAATCTTTTTATCTCCATGTGTTCTATTTTCTCCATTTTCTTCATTTATTTTCCTTGTCAAATTATCACATATTTGAGCACTATAACCTCATACTGTAGCTTCATTTTCAGCTCCTGTCCATTCAACTTACCGCTTCCCTATTTACACCCATTGTCCCCAAACCTTTCATATTTTTTATCTGTAATCTACTCCACGTCTGGCCTCATATTTCAAGGCATATTGAAGTTTTGAACTACAGTTTTAAAACAATTCATTTACTCATTTCCTTTTTTGATTCCTATAACAATCCATCTTTTCAACTTCATTGTGTATTCCAATATTGAGGCTCTTATTCTGAAATAAAGGCTCTAAGATTTAGGTATATTAATTATTACCTTTTGTTGCTTCAAAGACTTAGAGAACATTTTGGAAAAGCAGATGTTTCCATATCACTCTTTCCATAGTACTAACTTAAATGGTCTGGGATAAAGTCTATGTATTAGTTTCTAAAATGCTTCTTGTAGAGTTGCGCAACATTTTGGCATTGTTGTACCACATTGTCACCTACAAAGGTGTTATTTCCCACTTAAAAGCTATTTTGGCATGTATGTAGCCCATGGGCCTCAGGCAGCTGAACCTCCCTGCTACAGATTCAAGTATGTAGCACAATACCAGAGTTTCTGATTCCATACTTATTTTTTTTGCTTATTTGTGTCCCTCTTCTTAGAATTTATAAAAACTTCCCTATAGACCCATATACTTACTTAGGGTTCTGTATATATCTTTTCCATTTGTATACATCCATTATTTTGTACAGCTATCAGCCATGCATATTTTTTCATCAATTACCCTTTCCATATCCAGCCCTATTCCCTATAAATCTTCTTCAACAACTGGCAAGACAGTTGAAATTTTGCTTGTAGCAACATCTACAGAGTGCTTTCTGTATCACTACCCTTGCAACACTGAAGCCTTCACACTTTGTTGTAATCGCTGTTCTATTTGTTCTAGTTACTTTTTAGGCTCTAGGTATATTTCAGAAAAAATTTACCTTATGATTCCCAAAATTTTCACTTACCTTATTACATATAACAAATTAGGTACTCAGTTTTGAGTCATTATTAGGCAAGGTAAGATTCTTTATCTGATATTATTTAGGTTAGATGGTATCAATGGAATTCAAAAGTCAAACCTTTAATATCTTTTGTGACAGTCCTTTGCTCCGCCCACCAAGCATCATTGCTCATGGTCTCTTCAAGGTCATATTCTTACACACACATGTCCTCTCACTCTCTGCAAAGGTAGGAAAGTTCTATATTTAAACTATCCAGTCAGGGAAGAAGAGCTATTTCTTAATTTCTTACTTTCCTAATCCCTTCAAATCAACCCCAGCCATCCATTTAATAAAATAGTTATATCACTTACTATTTCAGAAGCACAGCATTTTAAAATCTTTATTTGCTTTTATTTTAAGTGAAATATATTTTGTATTTTAAATATCATCTTCAGTGGGTAATCAAATGTATACATTACTTTCAAAAAGATTGTACTTGATGAATGTGGAGAATGGATTTAGGACCTTTATCATGATAGACAAAATCCTGAGCTATAGCCCCATAACATACATACATACATACATACATACATATATATATATATGAGACTAAACTTCTTAGACATATATATATATATGTATATATACATATATACATACATATATATATATATATATATATATCCCTTCTGCCCTTCTGATTCAGTCTCCTGAGCAGAAGGAATCATAGGTTTGTGTTTTAAGGGACTAAAATTATAAGCATTTATGAATTATAAAGTAGTATTTTGAAGTATCTACACCTTGAATGATGACTGAAACACAGTTGATAGTGGATAGTGCATTAGTTCACATACATAATTCAATGAGGACACTTAAAATCTGCTCTGTGAAAAAGTCAAGTATATTATATTCACTTGTTGACACAATCCCTGTGTTGCACAATAGGGCACTTGAAATTTCTCTTCCTGTCAAGGAATTTTTAACACTAACCCGGGAACTGATTTTACCAAATATCTAGATCTCAAGTCACTATTCAGTAAACACATGGTCTGATTCTTGCTTATGATTTTTCTACTACCTAAGAAACTCTACCAGAAAAGTTTACATTTGTATTTTATCAATATGTATTATGAATACCTATTATGAATGAGGTGTATTCATATGAATGAATGAGGTACAGTGGTACCTTTTGAGACTTTTATGCAACGTGAACTGAAGTTCAAGTGAGAGTAACCATTACTTTCTCTCATTGTTTCTTTATCCTTAGAGCATTTGGCTTTCCTCTTTTGGATCTTTTTAACCCTATTCCCATTCCGACTATTTATTAAGTCTTCATCTCACAGCATTTACATACCACAGTTGGCTAGAGGCAACAGAAAAAATTCATTAGGATTTTCTGTAATTATCCAGACATAAAATCATGCAAGCCTTTGAATATGGAATTTGGAGGCTCTGGGAGATGTTTGGCGTTAGCAAGGGATCTCCTTTTGACCTTTCTGAAAGGCTGTCTGCTTAATGCTGGCACTGGAGAGGACACAGGCATGTGAGTAGCAAAGGCATTCGGGCAAAGCTTTCTTTGTGAAGTAGGCATCTTGTCTTCTGCTGTTTTCTGGAAGACATACAACTTCTAATTTCATTATGCACAGCTTTTACATATGTAAGGAAAAATTTCTTATTTACTTTGTTGAATTGAACATGGACTATTCTGAAATTACCTATATAACTCAATAATTTCAAATGTATATTTTGATGTATATTATTGATACTGACACTTTATTAAAGTTATAAACCTGAAAATTGTTATATTAGCTTATCTCTGGTCTGTCAATATGCTATTTTAAAAAATTATATAACGTAATATTTTATCTACTTTACAGTTACAGCCTATTTAAATACTATTAACAGAAACTCAATGTCACTATGAAATGATTGACTGACCTTAGTAAAATCATATATTTGGACATATATGCCAAATACAGAACATCTATTATTTAGTCTATTGCCCAATCTAATATTTACCAAATTAGCAAACTCTATATAATAAAAACTACTATGTCTATTAAAGATTGTAAAAATATATAAATAATTTTATTAAAGGATAGCAAGAAAATAAACCAAACTATGTAACACTGTGGCATCCATTTCAAATTTGAAATCTTAAGTTTTATTTCTGAAGCTCAATTTATTGTATTTCTACAAGATATTATTTTTACATATTTAAGCATATTATTTTAAATTAGTATTAAATAATTCAACATGTATTTATACTTCACGTACACATGGTATTAATAAAAATATTGAATGGATATTTCTAAAGAACAGTGGCTTCCTGAGTAGAGTATTAGAAACATCCACAAGAAAAAAGTGATAAGAACAGGATTTATAAAGCCACAGAGAAATCCTGCCTTGAAAAACAAACAAAAACAAAACAAAACAAAATTATGGCCAGGCTTTGGCGGTGAACCTTTAATCCCAGCACTTGGGAGGCAAAGGCAGGCAGATCTCTGTGAATTTGATGCCAGCATGGTTTACAGAGCGAGTACCAGGACAGGCTCCAAAACAATACAGAGAAACCCTGTAAAGGAAAAAACAAAACAGGATTTAAGACACATATCCCCAATGAAGCAGATAACACCAGCAAAAGATTAATACATTCCCTTCTACAGAACTAAGAGTGTACAGACAAATGCAAAATACCCTTTTAGCTAAATAAATTATCAAAGTTTACTTTACTCTTCTACTGTGACAAATTATGCCACCTCTCTCTGATTTGACTGCTTTCTCAGACCTACAGAGACTGAGAATGTTAATTCAAAGTTAGGCTGCATAGACAGAAAATGTAGTCTGTTGTTTAAATTTTAACAAAGGTTGGGATGTAGTTCAGTTGGTTGAGTGCTTCCCTGAAATGTGCAATACACAGGATCACATAAACTAAGTGTGGTGGTACATGACTGTCACACAGTTCTTGGGAGATGAAGGCAGTAACAATAGAAGTTCAAAGTGCATACCTCAGGTGCATACCAAATTTAAGGCAATCCTGTCTCGAATAGATAGAAGTAAATAAACTATGAGCTGGAGAGGATGACTTAGTATTTTTTAGTTTATCGAGTTTGATGTTGAGGCTATGCCATTTCTGACTTTGCTTTGGATCCCAACCTATGTTTCTAGAAGAGGCAAGTTCACTTCAAAAGGCAAGTATTGTTATCAAACAGTAACTGTTTATACAGACACCAGAATGGGTGGCACGTGGTGCAAAGCAGCATCGGCAAAAGACTGTCTATAGTTTTGATCTACTCTGTCTCCTTCTCCATCTTACCCTGGGAATGTCTAGGGTGTCTGAGTTATTCATAAACACACACCATCCTTACCCTTAATGCACTCTGTTGCACTAGAGAGACTAATTCATGCAAAGTGTAACTACCTGTAGATTTGAGACACTTGGTAATGGAGAGAGCAATGGTACCTTTATTTGCTCCCCAGGTGGGTATCATAGGAGTGGTCCATAGCCTGTGGAAACCAGATTTGCTGTCTGTCCTAGACTTCCACCTTTCCTCTCTCTAGTTAGCCTGACAATGTCATACTCAGTTTCAAAGCTCCTTATTTATTTTCTCTACTGTTCCTCTCCTCGGTGTTTCAACTCTAATATACCATTTAACTCCAACATTTGTTTTAACTGTAACACTATTAAAAGCAAGGTCTGGAAATGCAATTAAGTGTATTTTATAATTGCTCAAAAATTAATCCTCATCAGTAATTGCATATTTGGTCCCCTGTTTGCTCTTCTTTCCCTTTTACTATTGACACTAAAATTCAAATTGGATCATACATAATCAATCAAATAGACTAAAAAGCATTTGAAGTAATATTCTGTCACTAAGTTGCCTTTGGGGAACTGTATAATTGGTCTGCTTCACTAGACAGTCAAATGCATGCAAATGTGTTTAGTGCTAGCGAATTTCTCCAAGGTAGTCCCCAGAGCTCATACTGTCAATTCAGTGCACTGTCACAGGTAGATGACTTTATATATTTAAAGCTTTCATTGTATAATTAAAAAAACAAACAAAAAGAAATGCTCACCAACGAGTTAAAAAGTAACTGATAGGCCATTTTAAATGATATCTTCCTCTAGTGCCCTACTGCTTGGGGACACAGAAAATGTTGTGAATATTCTCTTTTCATCTAGAAAGGGGTGCAAAGTACATTTTTTTCCCTCTTAAGTATCAGTTAAAATGTATTTTTCATTCTTTCTGATCTTAGGGTTTTGATGTGATGTGCAATGATCTGAAACATTGCATTACAAAAAGAAATCTTTATACAGTTGACAGCTTGGAGGTCTCTGAGGAATTGATTCAATTAGTGCCATGTCTTGGCTCCTCATAGTATCTACACTCATAGAATTACAGATGTCTTGGAGATTACATCTAATGAACTAGAAAAAACATTGCAAAATCTTGTCCTTTCAACAGATGATGGAGCAAAGTCTGGTTTCTTGTAATGCAAAAGCAGTTGTATTTAGAACTTCATATTTCGCTGCTCCTCACTTAAAATATATTATCTGGATCCATATTTATGATCATACAGCTGCAGTTTTAATCAGATTTATCAAAAGCTACCATGACTGTGACTTCAACCTGCTGATTTCACAAGGTAAATCCCATCTCTTGTGGGAGAGATGGGTCATGAGTTATATATTAATAGTGTAAATCCAGTATTGAACTTATGAAGGATGGGGTAGATTCCTAATAAATAGCAGTAGACTTTCCAGGTGAGTGTGACAGGTTATCTTCATAGAAAAAAGATCAGAGTCATTATATCTGTTATAGAGAGCACATATATAAACAAAGTGCTATGAGATTAAAATATAACCAAGAAAAGATAGTATATATATATATATATATATATATATATATATATATATATAATTTTGAATATAGAAGTTAAAAAGAGGGGAAGAAAGCAAGAAACAAAATCAGTGGTAGAAAATTATGTCTAATGAACTTTGATCTTCCCATTCCTGTATCCTTACCCTTTTGCAAACTTACCTAATTTCACCCCAGTGTCTTGACATCCACATGTAATACAAGCTTGATTCCAGGTTACCTGTGCTGAGCTGTAATCTGATAGTTAGTCCTGACTGCAGCATTCAGAGGGTCAGTTTATCTACATCTGTAACAGGCTTATGTGTCCATATATGACACACACCAGAATATTCAGGTTCTAATACACTCTGAATTTTGTTCTCTATATATTATGTGATAGATTATAAAACTTGGCAACCCATGGTACATCCAAACATGGTGAAAAAGTCTTAAAGAGTTGTTTTGGTAATCCCAGGCCCTTCTGTTTGTCTTTTTATCCTGGTTAGTTGCATCATTTAAATTATTGGAGACATGGCTCAGCTGAAAAGATGTTTGTACCACAAGCATGAGGACTCATGATTGTGGCCCTATCACCTATGTGAAAAGTGAGGCATGGTGGCGTGTATCTGCAATCCCCCAAACAAGGAGTTCCAGAGAATGGAGGAATCCTAGGGCTTGCTGGCCAGTCAGTCTAACAAAAAAAGAAAAAATAATCCCCCTCCCCAATTCTATGTCCATTTAGAAGCTCTATTATTAAAATATAGTGCGTGGTGATCGAGACTCCAGATGTTGACATGTAGGTTTCACACACATGTATATACACAACCACTCTACACATGAACATACAAACACATACACACAAATAAAATATGAATAAAACTTGAAAATGTTAAGTCTTTGGTTCCTATCAGAGTGAATATTCAATCAACTTCCCTTTGCTTTTCCTTTGGTATTACTTCACTTAAAAATTTTGGCCTTCATATATATGTATACAATTCCTGAAATTAGGGCTTTTAACCTCTGAAGGGATTAAACATCTTCATTAGAAATTTCTGTCATGAGAAAACATATCACTCTGGATGTTTGAGAGGGAGTATTATTTTAAGGGAATAGTCCTTATTTTAAATTGTCTGTTTTTAACTTCTGTTCTTTCATCATTATTCATTCAGAAAGATTTATGATGATATACCTGTTCAAAAATGTCTTTATTATAGAAAATTGGAAAATTGTTTTGATTTTTAAAATTTTTATTTAATATAATTGTATAATATAACCTATGGGACACATGTGAATATTTTTATGTGTGGTATATGTTAGTATGTTTGTAGGTACTATGAATATGGAAGTTAAAGTTGATAGTGGGTATCTTCATCAATTGATTTCCACCCTAATATTTGAGCAAGATATGTCACTGTATCTGGAGCTCAGTGATTTGGCTAGAGTAGATGGCCAGCCAGCACCAGGGATCAACCTGTCATTGCCTCTGCCCAGCACTGATTGACTTTTTATGTGGATGCTAGAGATCTGAAACCATGTTCTCACATTTGCGCAGCAAATAGTCTATTGACTAAGCCATCTACCAAGCCCCTTGATATTTTTAACCCATTAAAGAAAAATAAATTTGTTATTACTAAAAATTGTTAAGTACATACTCAATATAATGCCCGAGTTTGATCTTCACATGGGTAAATTAAAGTGCAGAATTGTTAAAATCACAATCATTACATGTGGATGAAATGGATTCAGGGGAAATTCTGTAATATTTTAGACTATATTCTATAAATGAGGTAGGCAAAATTCAAGATCAAAACTTTCCAATGTAATTCCCATGATCCCTTTTTAAAAAATAAAATAGAACCCTCACAAATATGTACTATATTCATATTTTCATTTAGTTTCCTTGGGAATGTTTTGCTTCAGATTTTTTGAAACTATCATATATTTTGTAAAGATTTATGGTAACTACTTTTTCTAATTTTAGTTCAGAAAGAAATTATTGTGTTTCACCATTTGTGTTTTAAATATCAATCAATATATGCTTCTACTTACTAAAATATTAAGTTAGTTTTAACATGATTATTATATATTAAAATTATACTATTAATTTAACTGTGGTTGCTGTTTGTGGTTATATATACTTGAAAGCATTTTAAAATTTGTATATATATATATATTAATGAGAAAGTAATGAATTTGATTAAAATTACATGAATTATAAGGATGTCATTTAATAGAGTTTTATGTTTAGATCTAGAAAAAATGATTAACATAGGATTTTATATCTAGTTTTCTTCTTCCTTTTTATAAAGGAAGACACATGATAAAATGTAATGAAACATTTCAATTCTCTGTGTTCTGTGGTAAAGCCTGAGATTATACTTTGAGGGGACAGGCTGTGCAGGCATTTCATTGTTATAGGGATTTGGTGGCAATGCAGCTAAATATCTTTGCCATATGTTACCTTCCTCAAATTTTCAAACTTACTTGTTACTTAGAGTTTCTTATAGCCTGACTGATTCTGGGTCTTGAGTAGAAAATGAAGTTCAAATGACAAGAGCTAATCACTTAATATGGTTGTTACGGGGCCTCTTTCTAATCCCTCTTGATTTAGCTACAAGGGGCTAGAAAACATAAGTTTTATTCTTTGGATGAGAAATTGAAGCACAAAGAATTGCCTTCAAAGGATAAGGGAATAGGGTAGAACGGAAGATGACAAATGGACAAAGGAAGAAGGAATGGAAATGAGAAGGACAAGAAGGAGATTATTTCTTTTTTTTCATTTATTATTCTCTCATATAATACATCCTGACTGCAGTTTCCACTCTCTCCTCTACTCCTCGTCATCCATACTTCCCCCCTCTCTCAGATCTATTTCTTGTTACAAGCAGAGCAGTTTTCCTGCCAGCCTGGTCCCAGAGCTTTAGCAGCCCCCAAATAACACATAGAGATGCTATATTAGATATAAAGCTGTTGACCTGTTACTATCTTTTCTAATTGGCCAGCTCTGTCTTAAATATTAACCCATTTCTATCAATCTAAGTATTTCCACATGGTCTTATCTTACTGGAGAGAGGGTCCAGACCTCTTCCCTCAAGTCTCTACATCTTGACTCTCCTCTACTATATCTCTCAGAATCCTCCTTGTCTCCTAATCCCACCTATCCTGCTTCCCTATTGGCCAACAGGGCATTAGTCATTAACCAATAAGAGAAACATTTACAGAATGACATCTCCCATCAACTTCTCCTCTGTTTCCCTTTGGAAAAGAGCAAGTCTCAGATAGGTATCAATGGAACATGGTAAAACAAGTTACAGCACGGCTACTCACAAAAGCTCATATCAAGGCTAGACCAGGCAACTCAGTAGGAGTAAAAAGGTACCAAGAGAAGGCAAAAGAGTCAGAGATGGCCCCCACTCCCATTGTTAGGTGTCCCATAAGAACACCAAGCTAAACAACCATGATTTATATGCAAAAGACCTAGCTCAGACCCATGTAGGCTCCGTGACTGTCACTTCAGGCTCAGTGAGGCCCTATGAGTCCTCCTTAATTAATGTCTGTGGGCCTTGTTGGAAGAATATTTTTTAATAACTAACAACTGGGATCCATTTTTCTTATCATTTTTATAAAGTGAGAGAGAGGGAACTGGGATCAATATGTAAAATAAGGAAATATATAAAATAAAATATAAAACAGAAAAGTAATGGGCTTCATTCTAGCAAATTCATATTCACACATGCATGTGCAAACACACACTTTAAGATACATAAAGACACATTGTAAATTAACAGTTTGTATATGAGAGAGAGAAGAAAAGCAAAACAATGTGATTTTATCCTGAATCTGGCTGACTTGTTTAACATGATACCCACCTACATTGATATCCTGAAACTGTGTTGATTTCAGTTTTTCTTTATAGTTGAATAAAACCCTATTATGTGTTTTCATATTTCTTCATGCAGTCACCCACTGATGGACACCTAAGTTGGTCAAATTTCTTAACTACTCTAAATAGTACACAATGTAAATGGAAGTACAAGAATTCTTCTGGTATATTGCCTGAGAACCCTTTCGATATTATAGCTGGGTTTTATTGCAGCCCTATTTTATTTATTTTTATGGGACATCCATACTGACTTCCATATTGGCAACACCAATTTGCTTTCCCACGGGGATTTTTCCAAGAGCTTCTCTTTTTCCACATCCTTAACAGCGGGTGTTTCCTTGATGATAGTTGTTTTGGTTATGGTAGGGCAGAATCTCAATATAGTTTTAAACCAATCTTTTAAAAAATGCTGACATTTTTAAAAATATTTATTGGTTTTTTATCTTTTTAGTATGGGAGCTATTTAGTTAACTAACCCATTTATTGAACAGATGACTTTGTGGGTTTTGATGTTTAATTTTTTTAGTTCTTACTCTGTTATATGTGGGAACATCCTGACATGAGTGTGTTTGACAGTGGTTTATTATTATATGCAGACTCTTCTCTAGTGATGTTTTTGTTATGCAGAAGCTTTTAAGTTCATGTAATTATAATCGACTTTTCTTGGGATATTTCCTATACTATTGGGCTCTTACAGAAAGTTCTTACCTATACCTGAGTCATACGGTGTTTTCTTTTAGCTATTCCAAGGTTTCTAGATTTAAACTAAATTCCATGATCCATTTTGTATTGATATTTTTTCAAGGTGAAAGATACAGCTCGAGTTTCATTTTGCTACTTAGTTTGCCCAACTATTTGTTGAAGAGATTATCTTTTTTTTTTTTACAGCATGTCTTAACAGCTTTGAAAACAGTAGGTGGCCATAAAGGTTAAATTCTGGAGACTGTATTATGAGATCAGTTACTATAATACTGCTAATACATTTCTATTTAGGACTGCTTTGGCTACTCAGACTCTTATTTTTCCATGTGAATTTAAGGGATTAGTTTCCTAGTTCTGTGAAAAATACTTTGAGATTTTAATGGCCATTGTATTAAAGTTGCACATTATTTATTATTTTCAGTAACATTGCCATTTCTACAATATTAATTTTGCTAATTAGTGAGCATTGGAATTCTTTCCATCATTCAGTGTGTAAGTCAACTTTTTGGGCATCTTAGTTTTCCATTTTGAAGCTATTCCTTCTCCTTTATTAAGATTATGACTGTGCATTTTATTTTTCCTAAAGCTATTGTGAATTGGAATTTTTCTGCTGATTATTTTTAGGAAAATCCATTGATATGGACAAAAGCTAGTTTCCATATTATAATTTTTATATCCTGCTACAATAGTGAAATAACTTTTTATATCTGAAATTATTGATAGAACCATTATGTATTTCTTATGTTCAGGATTATGTCATTTTCCAGTGAGGTACTATGATGTCTCTTTGTTGGTAGACTATTTCTTAATATGAGCACTGCCATGGAGTGGTTGAGGTATCCAGTTTATTTCTTTGGAGAAGCTGATTTCTTTGTTTTTTTTTTTTTCTATTGCTTTATAAACCTACTGGCTAGATTTACATTCATTCATCCATTAGTTTGTTCACTTGTTAAATATAGCCGCACAAAATACATATATGAAGGTGATCTAAATGAAATTACCAAATAATAATGGTGGAGTCAGAGACCCAGTTGGCCATCTCTTGTCACCAAACAAAACATTCAGTACCAGACTTGTGTTATATCTAATTGAGTTGTTAGCTGAAGGTGTCCTATGGGAATCAACAAAGAACTCAAGCTGTTGCCAAGAGTGTCAGTTGCTCTCCACAAATTGACAGCAAGGCCTCATTATTGAAGACAGCACCTATAGAACTCACTGAACATGGTGTTGTAAAATTCCTGTCTACATATGTTCTAGAATCTTTGTGACAGAAAGATACTCTATATTCTTTTAAAAGTGAAACATGAACACCACCCCAGCCACAAAGGCTTTATCTATAATTCTGTACTACCTGCAAGATATGCTAGGAAAATGGTGTCACAAAGCTTGTAGGAGTAACCAACCAAAGAGTGATCTGACTTAAGGCCTACTCCATGAGATGGAACACATATTAGACACAGCTTGATGACCAAGAACATGAGACTAGATATCCTAGATGACTAAGGAAAAACCAAAAAAATACTAAAGAAGAAGAAGAAGAAAAAACTGTAGTGATAAAATGACTCCTGGTTATATTCTTCTATACTCATAGATCAGTGCCTTTGATCAACCACCATCATTGAAGTTCCCTCCTGCAGTAAATGAGAACAACTATAGTAACCTTAATCCAGACATTACACAGAGATGGAGAAACTTTGTAACATTCAGCCTAAAACATATGATACAATACTAACAAAATCATGCATGTCTACCATCTATTGGTCTATCTATCATCTATTTACATATATGCATATATACTTAATGGAATAAAAATCTAATTATCTCTCTCTCTCTCTCTATTATATATATATATATATATATATAACAATTATTGTACTTTTTTGAACAAATATTCATTTTTAAAATATGGAGTTACTTGACTTATCTCTTTCAGTTAATTTTGTTTAATGTCCACTTACCAGATACCAGAATAGCTAAGTCATCTTGTTTTCATACTATGATATATGGAATTCTATCCACTGACTCTCAGATTTGGGTGTTCTTACCTGTAAATTTTTTGTTTGTTTATTTGTTTTAGATAACAGGTAGTCGGAACTAAATTTTCAGTTTAGTTAGCCAGTGTTATCTATTACCATTAAATATTATTAAAGGGTTTTTATTGATTCAGGTGATATTCATGCTAGAAATGTTTTCCTAATTCAATTGCTTTTTAACAAAAAGAGTTATTCCTAGGAAAATAGGTACTTATATTCAATGTTTAATTAAAGTCTTGCTTCACCAAGCATTTTTTTTCTAGCAGGACAGATTAACTGTAACAAAACTTTCAAGCAGGATGGATTAATTGCATCCAAATTTAATTTCTATTAGATGATGTATTAGAAATCATCTAATAGGAGTTCTGTTAATAATTAGCTTGGTAAGAATATTTTTAAATTCTTGCATTTTAATTTTATGTTATTTCTTGGTTGTTCAATGCTATAAGAACCAGAAATTATACTATATACCAGAAAATATACATGGACGAGTCAAAATATTATATAAATTAAGTGTGATAGACTGAGCCTAGTCTTGGCCGTCTGAAATATAGTGCATATTTCCTTAATCTCTATATTGGAAACCCAGACCACATAAATGACCCTTGCCAGTCCATAGTTTTACCACTTTAGAAACTTCATTAGCAAACATATTCATGGTACAATTTAAGAGTAATGGTTGCTCTTAAGGAACATTGATTGTCTGATGCTTGTCACAATCCAACTCTTATTCAGCAACTAAACATTGCTCGTGATGCCAAGGATTAAGCAGAGTGCATGCAAGCTAGTGACCTATTTATAGTACTATGATAAGGGCTATACATGAATATTTTATCATCTATTACAGAATATTTCTAGGTAGTAAGATATTTTATCTTCTGCTTTAATCTAAATTAAAGAAAGGTATTTTATAAGTTGTGCTAGTTATTAAAATTTATACTTTTAGGTTAAAAATACAGTTACATTCATAGTTTTATGAGTGATAATGAACATCATTTAAATTGAATCAGATTGATTGGCAAAAATTGTCATCAGTAGCAATATTATCAATAGTATCATGTATAATCCTTAGTATTAGCTGTTGATATGGTTGGAGTTGTCAGCATTTTTAATATTGACATCGTCAATATCCATGTTGCTATTAAATATTGCCTATGCATGAAATGTAGGTTATATGGATATATTGTGGGAAAATAAGAATGTTTTATTGCTTCAGCTTCTCTTCACAAGCAATTTTTGTCAAGTTAAAACTAACTTCTATATTCATTAATTAGTATAAAATAAGTCAGCATCTTAAGTTGATGATATTTACCTGGATCATTCATATCAAATTCCTCTCTCATTATTTATGATACACACATGGACATATGCATTCAATACTTGCTTATTTACATGATGAATTCATCAGTGTAACTTTTTGCTCTTGAATATCTATCATGTTGTGGGTATCCAGATGTGTGTAGTCAATGAATTACAAGAGATAAGTTCACACATTCCTACTTATGACATAATGGTGGTATAGCAAGAAGGGAACTGATAAAACTCAGCCTGTGTTTGTTTCTTGAGAAACCCATATTGCCAGTGAAAATCTCAATAAGACTTAACAACCTCCTTGGTTTACTGTATTTCTAGAAGCAAGGACATTTCATTTCTCTGTCAGTTTGTGTCAGCACAGCTATGTTTTTCCCACACCAATAGTTGGTGAATGTTTCCTCCTGTGAGTCAACTCAGCTGTTCTGTATGCAGCCAGCTGTTTTCATGTAAGATGTTTGGTTGATAAAATCACTCCACTGATGTTAAAACAGACTTTGTTCCATATTCTGTTAAATAAACTAATATGTGAAAAACTTTTCAACAAGTGCCTGGAAGTTAGTCACACAGAATATAAAGTTATCGTTTTCTATTTTTTCCTTATTCTATTGGCAAGTTATAAGAAGATACCATGAAGTTACCTTACTAGATTTAAAATGTATATTTAATAGCACCCATTATTTAAACTGCATCTATCAAAGTAATCACCTAAGTATCAGGTACATAAAAAATAAGTAGTATATAAAAGAAATTGAAATTCCATCAATGAACATCTGTTCTCTCAGTGAATAAAATGCAGTTGAATAAGAGGTACTAATAGCAGTACAGAAGCCAGCAGAATCAATAAGATTCAGAGGGGTCTAGACTGAGTCATTCTAGGTTTGTGGTATTGATCATGTTCTAAAATTTTTCAGGTTCTCAATATATTGTCTTAGATACAGACTGGAGATAATACAAAACCTCAGTTTGTTGGTATAAGAAATAAGGTGCTTAGAGAAGGCATTAGCAGAATTTTACCCAAGAAATTAAAGAATTAAAGTTGTAACCATGACTGCCATTATAATGTCATAGAGCTAGACAGCATCTTTAATTTAATTTTTTAGGTAGGCATACTGGCTTACACCTGTAATTCTCACATTTTGGAGACCAGGTCAAAATGATTATCAGGATTTTATGGCTAGCTTGGGCTATCAAGTAATACTTGTCTTAAAAATTAAAATAATAATAAAATAAAGACAAGTAGTGTTTCATGATATAATGAGCATGGAAGAAGATAAGTTTTTAAAATGTCTTTTCTAGTATATGGATTCAAAGCTTCATCTTTGGATATCTGACCCTTTCCATTTTATTTCTGGAAAGTTCTTTTTCTCTTGAGGTTTTATATTACACACTCGCTTTATATAACCATTCCTCACTACTAACGCGTTTGACAAACGCTGTTTTATGTTTCTACTTCATTTTCATATATGTTCAATGACAGATGTAACGTAAGGACCACTTCATAGGTTCTTTGTAAATATCAAGTTTCCATTAGGGAACATCACCCAATATTATTAGATTAATCTCTCAAATTTGGATCATTCTCTTTCTTTACTCCCTGTAAAAAATAGTTAGTTTTTTCTTTCTGTTTTTGAGAAATGCAAACTTATACATTCCTGTTATTTAAGTCTTTGTTTGAACTAGATAGCTCTGGACATTTTGCCATCATCTCTGAATGAGTGGATCAAGGGAAAGGACTCTATCTTTGTCCCCTTTGTATATGCCTACCCAGTATAATTCACTAATGACCATTTAGGTTCTAGCCATGTGACACTAATTATTGATGGTACTTTATATTATGAGTACATAGTGCTGTCATATAGACAGAGTTGTTACTGTCCAATTCCAGGGAGAAATGTTTAATACCAATCAAACAAATCTTCCTCATATGATTTTACCCTCTAGAAAACAACAGGCTGTAGGCTTGCCTCTCATATTAGCTACAACCCTTGATTTTAAAAATTTGAACTGAGACTTTTGAGCTTAGAAAAGAATCAGAATCATAGCAATTCCTCTGTCCTCTGTGGGGGAAAAAAACAAGGAAGAAAGCCACAGAATCAAATGCCATTTTCAAACATGAGGTTGAGTCAGAAAAATGAATAATTTAAAGGGAGGATACTTTGTGGCTTTAATATCTACAGTAGAGTATTGTGTTCTCTTACCCGTTCTGCAAAATGTGCTGCCTCCTGACTCCCATCAGCAGCAACTATCTGCATCATCTGCATCAAGGTGACCAGCTGCTGGATGTTTCAGTGCATTAATGTGATATTCTAATTAATTCATGGAAGACGTACCATTGCTCCTAGAAGCTAGTGATCAAAGGAAAGCCATGATTGGGGATGCCAGTTTAGAATTTTCATCAGTCTTCTGCTTCTTGTAATGACTTAATTGTCAGAAAGCTACATTGTTGAAAGAGCAGACAGCTGTTCACCAGTGTTTCAAAAAGAACAAAACAAAGCCAAATGGTACACCCCAGTAAGAATGAAGAAAGTGATAAAAGTGAAACCATGAAACAGGAAATAATTATTTAGTTAAACGTGGTGTCTTACAGGATTAGCTTTAAGTCTCCAGTGTAAAACAGTCCTAAATTTTCTAGACCCAGTTGTTGGCTCAGTCACCACATACTCGCCATTCGATTCTTCCCTGATTGCAGTGTATGCAGTGCTAAGGCACTGTCTTAGCAGAAAATAATATATGTAATAATGACAATAACAATGATAACAATTCTAATAATGTAACAGCATAATGTGGTTATTAGAAAATGTTGTCATTCTAAACATGTATAGTGTAGTAGCCTGTGAGATGCTGCAGGGGATAATGACCCTGGAGCTCAAGGGTGAGGGCCATGGTTTAATAACAAGGACCCTCATAGTGGGAGGAGAGAAATGACTCCTATAAGTTGTCTTCTGACCTCCACATGTACTGCTTAGCCCTCCCCCCCCCACAGACACCCATTCACTCACAAATAAATAAATAATTGTAATAGTGCACACAATAAGGGTTTTATTTAACTATACTTTTCAAGAACATTTACAATATGAAAACTTCACAGCTTTCTTAAGAAATGAAGCTGAGCTTTTCTCCACACAAAACAAATTTTTGGTGTGTAAATTAAACTAAAAGGAGAAAAAATTTTCACATGGTGAACATTGGAAAAGTCAATACTGACATTTAGAGTGCTTAAATTATATGTTATGCTATTTATAGAAATACATGTAATGAATGTCAAGAAAGGTCTAACATCTAGTTATGTAATATGATGAAATTTATCACTGCCCTAAATTACAGAAGAAACATGTCGGCTACAGAAGAAATAACAGATTTCAATTTGAAGAATAAACAACCATTTTCAACAGCTTGAATTCATTCTACCTAATTCAAAGTCAGTAATTACATTGTCTAAGACTAGTACTTGTACAAGTTCCTTATAATAGTTCTTGAGGGAAAGATGCCCTTAGTTCTTACTTGGCTGTGGAATACTTCCTTGCAGTAAACACAAGGTTCACAAGTGAACAGCATATTCAATCAGTGGTGGAGAAGAGGAAATGCGGTGGTTTTATAAAATGGCCTTCCAAACTTCTTTAAAATTTTACCTATTGATCAGTGTTGGCTCTTTGCCCTACCCATGGAAACCACAGTAGACCTGTGATGGCATAAAGGAAGAGAATATGAAGCACTTTCTTAAGTTAGGTCAGAAAAGATGATACAGCGTGGACATGGTCAACCTAAAATGCTTGTTACCAGAACGATTTGTGAGGGGTGGGTGTACCCTGTTGGACTCATCTGTCACCTTGAGAGAATACATTTGAGATAGTAGTTAACAGTTCCAGTGTTTGACTGATCCCATCAAGATTCTATAGCACTAACTGAAGATACCCTTGGATATTTCCAGGTATTTAGGTCTCAGTAAGGCACAGAGTAAGTCATTCCTTTGAGCTTTTTACTCTCTTGACCCTCAGAATACAGAGAACCATAAAAAGTAGAGAACTTCAAAACATTCAATTTCCTGTCATAAAATGTCAGTGGATGCAAACAAGAAAACTGAGATTATTGCATATCCAAAGTTAGGACATGATGAGTTTATCCAGGAGCTACCACAACTTAAGAGACAGATCCTTTTTACCTTGATTTAGGTTTATTATTTAATGTGTGTGAATGTTTTGCCTGCATGCATGTTTGTGTACTATTGTGTGTCAGAAGAAGGTGTTGGAGTTCTTGGGAGTAGAGTTGTAGATGATTGTGAGCAGCCATTTCAGTGCTGGGAATAGAACTCAGGTCTTCTGCTACAGTCTGATGCAGAAAATGTAATTGTTTATACATAATAAACTAGAGCTTAGAGCAGATAAGTAAATTACCTGACAGGTTATACTTTTAAATGAAAGAACTGAAATTGAAAACTGTGTTTGTCCATGTCTGGAAGCAATTTAAAAATACTGACTTTTTGGTTCAATCATGTTTATAAAAGCTAAAAAGTAAAAATAAAAGCAAAGCCACAATTTTAAGTGGTTTCCAAAACTCATATTCATGACACTATCAACTATGTCTTAAATTAACATTGTATCATTCGAATAGAAAGATACTTTTCCACAATGGACTTTAGAGAGAGAACAGTTTGCAGTTGCTGAGTTAATATTTCAATTAGCATGACATCATAGTTTATTTTTTTAAAATCAAATCTGATATGGTTGTTGGAAGATGAATGAGTGAATATAGGAATTAAACCAGCTTGTACAAGGAATAATGTTCCTTGAGAAATGTTGTAACAGATTGAGGCTGTCATAGAAGGTGCCTGTCATATTTGATTACAGTTGCTTTTATATGTTGTATGATAATTGAATGAGAATGGCCTCCATAAGTCCGCATATTTCAGTTCCTGGTCTTAGCTGTTGGTGGAGCCATTTGGAAAGAATTTGAAGGTATTACCTGATTGGAGGAAGTGTGTCACTGGTGGGGGGCATGCTTTGAGTTTTCAAAAGTCCATGATTACCAATTCTCCCTCTGCCTCTCCCTCTCCCTCTCGTTCTCCCTTCCCACCCTCTGTACCTAGTTGAGGGATCAGATGTAAGCTGTTGATATGGTTGCAGTGATTTGTAAGCACAATATTGCTATTCTCCCCCACCATTTGTGTCACGGACTCTAACCTCTGGAACTGTGAACCTTCAAATAAAATGCTTTCTTTGATAAGTTGCCTTAGTTGTAGTGTTTAGTCTTGGTGATAGAAAAGTAATTAATATGGCATATATCCTTTCTTTTCTTAAAATCTGTAAAACCATGTAATCACCTGGAATATTAAATCCTCTAAGGGGTCTTAAAATAGACTTAGTCTATTGACTAAAGCACATGAAATATAAATTCTGTAAAGAATGAAAATACAGAACTGAATCAGTATACTTGAGTTATTTCTACATGAAACTAAAATTAATTCATAGAAAGATTAAAATTTAAAAAAAATGTAAGACGGGAAATTTTCAGATTTTGAAAGTTGATGTGGTATTCAGAAGTAAAAATCCTATTACTACATTAGAAATGGAATCTCTGTAATATAATTGAGGCATTACAGATTTTGGGATATTTTCATATACATAGTGAGATTTGTCTGGGTTGATATTCATATCCAAAGTCAAAGTATTAATGGTTCATATACACAGAGACATAGCACCAGACAGTAATTTTATTCAGTATTTATATATGCATGTGTTCCTACCATAGTGCACTTGTGAATGTTGGATTTTGCTGGCCTCAGCTCACCTTCTATTATGTAGGTTCCAGGGTTCAAATTCAGGTCATCAGGACTTGCAGAATATGTCCTTATCTGCTGAACCATCTCTTTGTCCTCTTGTTCAGTATATTTAGAGTAACTTTGTCTTTCCCATGTCTTGACTAGAATACAAACAGGATTTTCCCTTTGTAATACAATCACAACAGTCAGAAGTTTCAAATACCAAACTTTTATATTTCAGATTTTTGGAATTCGTTAATATTTCCACATGAAAATCATTTAAGTATATATTCATTGGAGGCTGTGTATTGATATTACTCTCTACAGTACTAAACACCATACAAGACAGAGTGTGAGTTCATAAGATACATTCGATGTATCTTAACATTAACATTGTTGCATTATTAGGTTAATGATGCTGTTATATAAAAGGAAGCTTCAGGAAGTCTGAGAGGATACTTAACTGATGGATCCTGACCATTTGACTCAGGTTCATTTTGACTCAATTTGATATTGATTTTTATTTCATAATGGATCAACAGGGCTTTGTAAGATTTCAAAGGGTGGAATTAATCTATGATGATATGTGAAAAATAATATTTTAAGTTGCCCTAGGTATCAAAGGTCTTGGATGATGGCAATCTGTTACAAGAGCATGCAGTCCCCAGATGTTTTTTAAACCCTCTTTTCAAATAACAAGTCCTACTTCTAGTCATTTACATAAATTATCAGAGACTGATACATTAATTATCTCTACCAATTAAAAATGTTTCAAGATTCTAATGTCTACCAAATTGTGATTGTTCATTATATACCAATGTGAAAATGGATCTTCACGTGTTTCTTGATTATTTACTAACAGCCAAACAAGCAGCCACTTAAACATGGCAGCATCAGAGCAGAACATTGCTCACCATGAGATAGCTAAGTACCAGGGATGTTCTACTCACTAAATGAGTAAAATGAATGCTTGCCTACAATAAATTTATGGAATGCTCCATTTTCTTGGATCAGCAAAACATCACCAGTGCTTGGAGCACTATAATTTGATGCTGAACCAGATTTAAAGTCTGATTGTTTTTTCTTTTGTGTGAGTGTCTGTCTTTGTCTTTGTTGTTGTTTTGTTTTTTTTCTAGTTGTGTCTTTCTCCCTGTAACTTCATCTTTCTGGCGTTGGCCTTCTCTCCAGATGATTTAAAGAGAAGCCTCACTCTATTAACATCCTACGGTGGAAGTAACATCCCCACTCAAACCACTCTCACGTAGTAGGAAAACAGGGCATCTAAAGCCCTAGGTTGGTAGAGCTTTGCTATGCTGGGTTCAGTTTGTCTTTGTGAGAGAAGGAAGACCATACTGTTTGTCTCCTCTGCATCCCTTTACTTTCTGTTCTTTAACTCCGGAGCTTTCCAGAGAAATCTGAGAGATGTAAAAGGGGCTGGGGGGGTGTCACAGACAGTAAGACAAGTTTATAGGAGAAAAAAAAAGCCACATTGAGGCAATAATATGTGAGTCCAGGTTTGGAGGAGGATTATATGACAAGTGAATCCCAGACAAGAAGAGCATATATGAGGGTTTCCAATAGGGCTTGCTTTGTATGTGATTTGGAAAAGTGTGTGCATTACACCACATCTGAGGAATGTATTAAAGATTTGTTCAAAATTCCCACCCTAGAGATCCAGATTGATTAGGTAGAAATCTGGGAAGAGAATCATGATAATCAAGCAAGCATAGAGCTCCAGTTTAGCTCCAATTGGGCTGGTAGGGATACCTGTGAGAAGACCTCAGCAGAGTGAGAGGGCTGCTTGGTTATCTAGAGTAGTGAGACCAGCTGTTTCAGAATGTGGTGTGGAAGGGACTGATGGTTGGAAGACTAATACTATCCTTTCAGGTCAGATGAGAAAGCAGTTCAGATTCAACCTTGTTGACCATCTTTGCATAATTCTAGTGAAACTGACTGTGCAGGTGCTCTGCTCATCTCACCTTCCCGATGGGCAAGCTGCTGACCAAAATCCACTGTCAGATCATGCAGGTAAATGCCTCAGTGTATCCAGAAATCAGTTTCCTCTGTATAAATACAGAGGAAAAGGATAACCCCCACAAAGATGGTAGTGGGTTCTATTTTCAACATCAACATCTCTAAGCACAACCTTGTTAGCCATGTTGATGCGTGCTTTTAACTGATACCAATCTTTGCTTTTCTTGTAGACATTGATGTTTTTCCTTAAAAATCTTCTAGCACAGTCATTTCCAATGCCTTGAAAAATATCACTAGGGCAGTGAAAAATATCACTAGGTTTTGGGAATCCTGCAGAACAAGGGGAAGAGAGGTGTTGGAGCCAAAAGAGGCCAAGGATATCACAAGAAAACCCACAGAATCAACTAACCCTTGTTTGTGTCTTGCAATCTTTCCAGTCCATCTTCAATGAACTCTAAGCTCTGAGAAGAGGTGTGTGTTCCTTAAGAAACTACTCATGCTCCAGTAGGTGGCCCTATATCCATACCCAAACTGGAAGTACTAAATTGACTCCATAATTTATTAAAAGGCGAAAAGAACATTTGTAATTGGGAGACAATAGTGGCTGTGGACATAGGGGAAATGCATGGCCTTGATCAAAACTCATTGTATTGCATGTAAAAAAATTCTCATTAAGAAATAAATTTTAAAAAAGAAATGTTTGTAAAAAGATTTTATTTGAATATAAATAGGTTAATTAATTAAAAAATAAAAAACAGGTTTTGAAGTATAGAACATCCCAATTACATATACCACTAATGTTTAATAATTGTATATATCTATCATGGAAGTATTTTTTACTTTTACTTATTTAATTAATTGTTTTATTGTTTAATTAACCACAGTTTTCCTTTCCTCCTCTCCTTCCTGTCCCTCCCTCTACCTCTTCTCCCCCCCCCCCCACTCCTCTGTTTCTGTTCAGAAAAGGGCAGGCCTCCCATGGGTATTAACAAAACATTGAATATCAAGTTTCAGTAACACTAAGCAACCCTAACCCTACCTCCTTGTATTAAGCTGGACAACTCAACTCAGTATGAGGAATAGGTTCCCAAGAGCCACCAAAGGGGTTAATGACAGCCTCTGCTCCAAGTGTTAAGAGCTCCACAAATAGACCAAGCTACACATCTGTCACATATATGCAGGTGGCCCAGATCAGTCCCACATAGGCTTCAAACTCTCCCAGGTTAGTTGATTCCGTGGGTTTTCTTGAGATATCCTTGACATTTCTGGCTCCTACAACTCTTCACCTCCCCCCCCCCCACCATTCTGCATCATCCCCAGAAATGTTATTTTTCAGACACTGGAAATGGCAGTGCTATAGGATTTTTAAAGAAAAACAAGAAAAGCAAAGGTTGGTCTTGGGGCTTTCCCACACTGACAGGTATCAGTGAAGAGCACATGTCAACATGACTATCAAGGATTTGCTTAGAGATGCTGATGTTGAAAACGGAACCCACTACCATCTTTGTGTGGGTTATCCTTTTCCTCTGTATTTATGAAATGTTGCCATTCACAGAAAAATCATATACATAATAGTTAAGAAATGGCATCATAGCACTTTTTTGAATACATAAAGTATTTCTACCTTTCTTAAAAGCTTCTTAAAACATATTCATTACTATAAAGATAGAGATACTGTCCAAGTTCTTCTATATCATGTGAATAATAATCATTTTAGGATATTTTGAGGATAATGGTGTTCTGCTATCTTCTGATATGTTTACTTTTATTCATTCACATCATTCACTATCTGGAGACTTTCATATTTTACATACTGAAATCCATTTGTTTTCAAATCATATTTAAATTTGAAAGCTACCACAATATAAGGTAATTTGTTATAGAATTTTAAATATGAATTTTAATCTGATATTTATTATACTTTAGATTTTTGATGTACCAAACCATAGATATTTCAAATACATCTTCCAAGTGTAGCCTCAAATATTTTTTCTGAGTTGTTCTAATTGGTTCTTTCAAGTCTCCTTGGGATATTAATAATGCAGGATTTTGAAGGGTTCACTTATAAAATTAGTGCCTGTGTTGGAGACTGAGCCTCCACAGTGTACTGGAAATATATTAATACAATTTGAAAGAATGATGCTATGGATGTTATAGAGCAAAATTAATAAGTTAATTCATATTCTATAGCATGGAAAAGTATATATATATATGTATATATATATATATATATACATATATATATATGAGTATATATAAATCACATAGTATTCATCACCAAGAAGAAAATTTTGACATTACTTGTTTATGCTGCACATTTAAGTTAGTTGAGTGTATTCTATAGGTAGTAAATACATGGTCTTTTATATGTGTAATTATGCTACTCAATACAACTTTACGTTTTTTCAGTCTTGTGATATTTAAACATTTTCCTTGCTTACAAATCAAGAAATTCATGCAATTTGTTCTAGAAACAGGTTTAAGGGAGAAATATCACACTGTTTGCCCTGGGGAAAACATTACAGGAAATGTAGAAAATGCTTCTTCTCAAGGAACAACATAAAATCCAGGATCACTATTCATGTATTTACAAGCCAGTTTGACTGGTGAAATACCAAGTTTTATTTATTTCTGTCTTCATAAGAGTATTAATTATTGCTAGATTTGAACTTCTCAAGTGTGTCTTTCTGGTAGAAATATATCACACACACACACGTATTATATATGGGTGGAATCCATATATATATATATGTATATATATATATGAATGTCTGTCTAACGACCTATCTTGCTACCTACCCTCTCTATCATCTATCTATCTATCTATCTATCTATCTATCTATCTATCTATCTATCTATCTACCTATCTATCAATAATTGACTTACCTAATATCTTCCTACCTACTATCTAGCTACCTACCTACTATCTAATCATCTATCTATCTATCTACCTACTATTTATCTACCTACCCATCCATTTATCTCTCTATCATCTAACTATAGAATCACTTTCTTAAAACTGATTAAGAGCATCTAGTAGACTTCTGTGGATCATAACTTTTTACATATCTCTCAGCCAAATAAATATGGTGATTTATTATGCTAAAGTACACAGTCAATTGTACAGACACTTCTATTTGGTCATATTGTGGAATGGAACTAAATACTGTACACAAAATTTGTAAGACCATGATTCTTATAGATGTCATTCATATGACAGCTTTATGCTCCTTCTTCATTATGCAGAAATTCTTATCCTTTGCTTGTTGGCTCTTTATGGAATATTTTGTCATCTTAATAATCTTACTGCATTTGAGCAATGCAAATTGGAAATCCCAAGTAAAAAGAACATTACCTTACCTTTTATACTAAATGCTTTGTGGTTAAAACAAATATAGGAAGTGAATTCCTTTCTTTGCATTTGTTTTTTTTTTTTTTTTTTTTTTTTTGCTATATCATCACAATTTCTCAGAGATAATATGTTGTATTGTGATTATCATTATTCTGTGTTCTAAAGATTACAGGAATGGTTTAAAACTTGGTCATGAACAAATGACATTAATGAAATAGAAAGGAAAAACATTCAGGAAATGAGAGCAAGTATATTAACTAAAAGTGATAAACTTGGCCTTCTCAAGGAGGTGTTCAGAGCTTACAGACACAGTCAGTAATTCACTAGCTCCATGACCTTGAGGAAGTAACAGATTTTTGAGTCTCAGTTTGGTAGGTGACATTAATTTAACCTCATAAAATTATGACAAGTGATGACAAAGAACTTAGCATCAGGGAGCTCACATAAGGCTACTAAATGCCAGTTACATTTTTTATATATTATCATAATTATGGTCTTTTTTTATACTAAGGATGCCATTAGGTTATAAGACAGGCTTTGAAAGATGACTTTTAAACTTTACACAAATCACTTGGGATCTTGTCAAAATGCAAATTTTGGCTCAGCAGTTGTGGTTTCTAAAAAAATACAGGTGACACTAAATGCTATAGGTCACACTATCCACACAAGGGACAGTGGATGTATAGAGTATTGCCAGAAGTGGAATTGCATCAATACCTCCAATTCAACAGAATTAGAGATTTGAATACTTATCTGTTTCTTTATGATATATCCTTTATCCAGTGATTAAAATTATTCTGATTATACCGAGTAAAGAAAAATTAAATGTTCCCATATTTAGTCATTCTAATAAAATTGAATATTCCTAGATCTCTTCTTATTGTAAAAAACAGAAGGTAAGTTTGACTTATATCTTTAAAAATGACCCCATATTGAGTTATATAGATATAGGCAATTCCATTTGTTTTTTTATATTTTACTTCAAATTATTTGTATTCATACATACATACACACACACACATATGGTAAGCAATAATATTTATCCACATGTTTTATAAATTAAATCACAATTTCAAGCTCTGTAGGAGGTAGGAAGTTTTATAAAATCATAATTCATAATTCATCATCATAATTCATGTGAAAAATTGAGAAGTAAAAAACACTATATAGGCAAAATACAAAAGGAGTTCAGGGGACATGGGGTCTTATCCCCAAATAACATCTAGAAGTAACATTAAACTATCTTCTCTTACCAGTTTGCCCCAGTAATTCATGAACCTGAGCCCATCTTACTTCTTCTCTTGGGCATCACTTCCTGCTATATTTATATAGTCTCATTTTTTTCTCACAGAAAAAGCATGAACAAATATGCCATATATGTAGTAGGACCTACTTTGTATGCTTCATTTACACACACACAATGCCAGTGCCCATTAGAAAATATAAAATACAAACATCATTTTCCCCATTTTACAGACACAGAAACTGAGGAAAGAGACCTTAAAACCATTCCTAAGCAATCAAGCTCACTGGGCTTGCTTCCCTTATGTGAAAGCCAAATGACTCTTCCATTTCTGTTCTTTCACAGAATCCCCTGTCCCCCACCCTTGGCTGCTCTTTTCATCTGTGATGTCATAATTCAGTCAGTTTGAGTCTTTTAGCTAAGCTGATCTTCAGGATGACTCCATCTCTTCTTGTGCACAGTGATGCTTCAGGTGAATTTGTCATATTTAAAGATAAAGGTTTGAGTGCGTGCTGAATTAAAAACAATGCAGTGGCCTAAAGATTTGTCAGTTTTTCTGCTGACTATGTTTGGAGCACTCCTCTGTGTGAGAAGTTTAGCATGCATGTCAGGGAGATAGAAGCTATGCTATGGTATGCTTTGTTGACAGTTCACTCCCATGGCGTGAAGCTAGTCTCTCATTTTTCTTTATGTTGACCAAGTACCATGTATTTTATTTTCCTGAGAGGTCAGTATGTGCTAACCTTACTTTTAGAAAAATGTATGAAGAACTTCACTGAACAGCAATAACAGTAAAATCTAGCCTTTTTAAGATTTTGTGTCATGTTTCATGGCTATGGGCAGTGCATATGTTTAGGAAAATTGTATAGATTTTTAAAAATGTTAGAATTGTATTGACTTTTACACCCTTGTTTGATTTTTGCTTACCGTTTACTATTTCCTATCACTATCCTAAACCCCAGTTACAAATAGTTATAGACACACAATATCATGCTCTATTCAAATGTAAGTCGGCTGCAGAAAATTTTGACCATAATATAATCAGATGTGAGTTGCTTGGCCTGTTCTCTGTGCATTCCCTAATATTTTGAAAGCTGCTCTGTATGCCATACTCTGAATGACCCTTAGATATTCTTCCAAGTACCTTTTCCCCTCAATTCCTTGTCTCCCATTTTGTGGTGCAAAGGCAAATCTTTGCAAGCTTAAGTGCAATCGCATGAGGATGAGTTTGTCACTACATGATTGCCATCCATAAAAGTAGACAAGTAATTTCATCATATGGAACCAGAGTGGAATATACTTCAGAGCGAGCCATGAATTAGAACATGGCAAACACACTTCCCCATATAGACATTCAATTCTTTAGACAAACATGTTGTAAAAAAAAAAAACCCACAAATGTGTGAAACTGTTATCCTGTGTGCAAATTTAATACTGTCTATGGTTTTGAGAGACGTACTTTTGCTGTTAAGGAAGCTGAGGTCAGAAAGCCAAAGGGTCAGCAAAACAATCTCTAATTATCTGTCACTATCTCCATAATAATGAGATGTGATGTACTATTTCAACACAGAGAGCCTACTGAGAGTTCTTTGCAGTGACTTCAGGCATACATTTCCTTGGATTCTATTCCTAAGAAATTGTAATATTTTTCATCTACCCTGGAAGAATACACACAATAGCCATAAGCTAATAATAAGCAGGTTGTTAATTGCTTTTATACAACTGTTTTATACAAATGTTCCCCATGCCTTCACCGACCATTATTGAGTTAAAAAGCCATTGCACGTACAAAAGCTTTCAAAGGGACTAGAAAATGCCATGCTTGAGAATATTTTTTTAAATAAATGAAAGAATGGATAAAGGAAGCTTAGTAAATACTTCAGTAATTGGTCCTGAGCTTAAGATAACAACACATGAAAATTTAGGGGCAGAAATCACATTTGGACATTTACCTTATTTGTTGAGAAGAAATGTGTATGGAATGAAGTTTAAGGAAATATGCTGTTGCAGATAATGAAAAAAATAGCCCAGCATTTATATTATTCTTAAATTGCTGATTAGAGAGATTTTTAAGTGGACCCAGTTAAAAAACCATCTCTGGCAAAGTATAGCAAATAAGAAGAACAAGTGGAGTTTTAATCTTGAGGATGAAGATGCAATTTTTGACTAGGCAAATCAGAGAAAGATTTATAGACACATATACACTGAATATTGAAAGATTACTATGCTACTATTATGCCAGAATTAAGGAGTATTCAGTTAAGAAAAATAACATACTGTCTTCATGTGTTAAGTGGTAGTAGGCACTAATTACACACACACACACACACACACGTGTGTGTGTGTCTGAAGTTGGTGTTTTCATCATGCTGTGAGCTTTAATGTGTAATGAATTTTTTATATGAAGTTAGTTGAAATAAACTATCATTGATTTTATTCAACATTAGTTAGTTGTTGGAATGAATGTGATGATATGAACTCTGGGCCTCTTGGAAGAGCTTATATCAGGTTGTTTTGTCAAGTAGGAAACTCAACTGACTTTTTGGCTGGACAACAATGCTGAATATTTTGAACATTATTTGATTTCACTAATTTTTACTGCTGGCCGTACTTTTAGAGTTATTCAATACAGTTAATACACCTTAACTAGATTGGTATATTTTGTTCATACCATAATGTCTATTCACAAAACTCAGGATTTCCTGACATTCACTGTGTATTTGGTACCTTTTTGTTGATAGTTTCATTATTAGCTCAACTACTCAGTGCCTTCTAGATGCTAAAAGTATTGCACTAAGGATGTAGGTTGTGTAAACTCCAAATTTCAGTTAAACAGGTTGAAACAGAGTCTCTTTGACCTTAAGTGGCTCATTATTCATCGCTTTAAAAATATAAAGTAGTGAAGCCAATACTTCCTCACTAAATTGTAGTTATGAGTTAACTGAAAGAAGATGTGAGTTGAAGAATCTGATGATCGATGTACTTCAGTTGCTCTCCTGTAGGAACCTGCAGGTTAGGTAATTATTATTAGCACACTGGTTCAGATTCCATCATTCCCAAGTGCACTCAAAATGTGTCAAAATAGCAGCCGTTCTGAAATGTTCACTACCCCTTGAACTTTTTAACCTCATAATCCAGAAAAGTTAGCATAGCTTTGCATAAACTACTATAAATACAAAGAAGAATACAATTGCTCCATTATTTCTCTGGTATTTGAAGATTCCTCGAGATGTTTAGGAAGATGCTGTGTTCCTGATGATTTATACAGAGTTGCCCAATCACGTGTGTGATTGAAGGAATGTTGGATGCTGAAAGGCTACAACAAATCCTAATCATTCTTCCAGCCCATTTTCTCAGTGGCTGCAACCAGGCTCTTCAGATCTGATTTTGGTCAAGCTGTAGCTTGCCAGTGGGGGGAGCCGATCTTGGGAACATCTACTGCCTGGGAGGCGCCCTTTAGCTTCCTCCCTAGCACCAGGGACAGCGCACGAAAGCAGGGGGGTGGGGGGGAGTGGAGGCGGAGAAAACGCCTGGTCTCACAGGTGGGAGGAGGGAGCTCAGAGACTGACAAGCGTGGTGGAGACTGGAGCCAAGGAAGAAGTGCTCCGCAAAGCGAGTGGAAAAACAAAAATCTGGACTCACTCCGAGCGTCAGGTCCTGTGGGTGTTGTACAGCTGCACTGTGCTCCTAATTCAGGCGGACGCTGCCGGAGTATCCTGGCAGATTGTCAGTCCCTGTAGGAGCAGACTGCCATCTAGACAAGACTCCAGGTAAGTTAAACTCAGAGGGTTGCTTAGGGATGTTGAACTAGGGGTCTGCACCTGGTGAGGTTGCACAGCTGTTTTTTATTTGCCAAAGTCAAAGACGGACTTGGGTCTTGGCAGTGGCAAAGTAAGCTGAGGCTAAGGGGTGGGTGGTGGGAGGTTTTGATCTCCCAGCAGAAATTAGATGAAATTCAACTGAAGTGAGTAAGTGGGATTGAGGAAATGTCCTCAAAGGTAGGTGTGTGTGTGTGTGTGTGTGTGTGTGTGTGTGTGTGTGTGTGTGTGTGATAAGCGTTTATAACAGAAAAATCTGGCCACCCATTCTGTACATCTATTATCTTGGTTTGTGTCCACTTTTCCAAGCCTAGCCATAAGACTGGAAAGGTGTGAAAAGGTATTTGGGTATAAGAAGCAACAGAAAAATGTGGTCTTCTGAGTTCAGGGGTGAGCTCACTTTGCCTTTGAGTAGGCTGGCTTCTTTTTCTCTGTACTTTCTTAGAGCTCACTAAAAGGGAACTTCAGGCTCCCAAGCAGGCTTCTCATGCCATAGCAATTTAGTTTAAAAGCCATATTGATTCACTCCGTCCCCTCTGTTCCAAAATTGGTGCCTTTGGGTGGGTGGGGTGTTTAAAAACATAACATTGAAGTGGATGACTTACAGGGAATGCCTTTTTAGTTTGGAAATCCTATGGTTCTGAGAAAGCGATGAGTTCATATGAAAAGGAAGACAGTTTATCATCCTATATGGGAAAGGATATTCTAGGGACATGTGATATTCTAGCAATTCTGGTATGGACAATTCTGGATACCCTCAGTGTAATTTTATTTTATACTTGTTTCATTTTGTCTTTAATGTGTGCGTGCACAAATGTAGCAGAACGTGCTTATTTATAAAAACCAGAATTGTCTAAGTATTTAAAAGTTAACGGTTTAGAAATTGTGTGATTCAGTAATAGTAACTCATAATCAGACAGACACAGAAACCAAAAGTTTCACATTTTGGTTATTGTGTTTCCAACACATATATTGTTTCTATTAAGTAGCCTGGGACCCTGTTTCTGAATTCAGTATTGACTGCATACTGAATCAGTATTTGATGCATACTTCTCAGTAGAATTTTTGGATGCTGCATTTGTCTGGTGGGCTACAGAAAACTTTAGTATTAATGAGTTATACAATTTGGAGGTGAGATTTAAACTATCTTCCTGGTATATAATAAACTTTCTCTTGTGGAAGGGGCCACTCTGTGCTTATAAGTGAGTAAGTGGGGTTGAAGAAATGTCCTCAAAGTTAGGCGTGTGTGTGTGTGTGTGTGTGTGTGTGTGTGTGTGATAAGCTTTTATACCAGAAAAATATGGCCACCCATTCTGTACATCTATTATCTTGTTTTGTGCCCACTTTTCCAAGTCTAGCCATAAGACTGGAAAGGTGTGAAAGAGGTATTTGGGTGTAAGAAGGTTCCCACTGACATAGGTGTATCCCAAGTTCATGATGGAAGAGGCACAAGGCTTTGCCCTTCCTCTTTCCATCAACCTGGATTGAAGCTGCATTTGAGCTAGGACATTTTATTTCAACATCTTGCTTCCACAATATCCTGTGAAAGTTTTGTAAAAGAGAAATGTTGAATCAATTTTGTAGGTGAGTACTGGGCCAAGGAGACATTAACTATTTAAATTTTCAATGACTATCACATTATAATGTAGAAATTTATTCAACTTCAGATGTTTTCCCAAATTTACACCCAGCTTTCATTCAGACTACCATAAGGAGGATATATAAATTTGGTATATAAAAGACATTTCCAAATGTTCTTGCTATTTCATTGTTTTTTGTTTGTTTGTTTTGTTTTGTTTTTGTGAAAGACTTTCTAATACAGGCATACAGAGGCATTTCTTAATAGTCTCCTTTCCCACATTCAAGTTGCTTCTAAGTTCATGTCACCATTGAAAGCTGTAGATTGAAAGGAAGTCTGAAAACTTATTCAGAATAGTCATTGGGTTAATGTTGCTTTATGACACAGAAAGGGGCCCACATTTAGATATGTTTTAATGACTCAAAGTGAACTTGAAATATACATACAACTTCCTGCAAGAGCAAACTCCAGCCTTCATAGTGAGCTGCTCCTGAGAGTCCTCAAGAACACTGGAAGGAGATGCATATTTAATATAGAATTTATAATGAGAAAAGTATTGGCACTTAACTGCTTTAGTTTTTAATTGTGACCATGTGCCTAATACAAACAGATTCAAAATAAACTCATTTTAACTATTAAGAGACTGAAGTAAATCCCCTATGTTGACTCCTCATTTTATTTACTTAATTATCAATAACTGGTAATAGTGAATCAATCTCTCTGTCTCTGTCTCTGCCGCTGTCCCTCTCCCCTTCACTTCCTCCTTCCTTTCTAAAATTTCATGTCAGTGATTAGCAGTGCATGCTTCTCTTTCAGAAGAGTAGATTTCAGTACAGAGCAACCACATAGGGTGGCCCACAGCCACTGTAAATCCAACTTCAAAGGATCTGATACCTTCTTCTGGCCTATTCAGGCCACATGTAAGACTGCAAATGAGCACACACACACACACACACACACACACACACACACAAACACACACACACACACACACACAAAGTATTTAATTTAAAATAATCCCTATCAATTGCAAGAGAGTTAGTGAATTTTCAGAAAGATTGTATTGTGTATGTATTCCATACTCAAAAAAGAACTTTGCAGTTGACCAAGAATAGAGAATATGAGACTGTGAACATTTTAAAATCTCATATCCTCCAAGCTATTTTTGACAGTGTATAATGTAATACATAGCCACATGTGTTGATTAACTACAGAGTGGACAATTTTTGCATCTGATTATAGAATTTCATGCACACTCATGAGTAGGCATTCTCCAATGAGTCAGGATAATTAGTTCTCTGGCTCTTGTCCATTTGACCTAATCCTTTAAGGATGACTTCAACCATTCTTCTGGAATCTTAAAATCCTGTCTTCTCTCAGATATTGTAAAATATCTCTAGCAGGGCATTGGGATGCTGTCATAATTTAACATTGCTGAGAGAAGGAATCCGTGTAAAAAGTGCTTCATCTGTGTTCCATTGTGATTCTTTCAGGTAGATGTGAGCTGAGGTTTGAAGAAAGGAGAGAATATAAATACATGGTTTTATTTCTCAGGCAAGACTTTGAAGTACATCGTTATCTGGAAATATTTACCTGAAAATATATGTGAACAAGAGAGATTCATATATAAAATGACATAAAACACCTCGTGGTGCCTAGTGTACATGGTTTGAATACAACATGAAAAATTAGGTTCAATTTCTAAGGAAATAATTGGTGACAGCAAAGAATGTGCTCTTAAGTTACCTACCCCCCCCCAAAAAAAAAAAAAAAACACAAGGGATATCAATAGTGTATGTGTGTGCATTTGTGCATGTGGGTGAGTTCCATCACCATAAATAGTGGCATTGATTCACTACAGCATCTGAACAAACTCAGGTTCTGTGGTCTCAAGGAAATGGTTGTGATCAGTACTCTCCTCTCAAGTTGTTTGAGATACCTCTATGAAAATGTGAAACTGAGATGTGGTCATCTCATGGAAAGGATGACCCACACACATTTGTGATGCAACTGGAGTTTTGTTTTTGTTGCTAAGCCTGCTGAATAATATTTTCATAGAACATTTGAAATTTTTCTCTTTCTAAAAAGTGTCACTTTCCGTTACTGATCACATTGACATAAGTAAATCAGGAAAGGCATGAGATAAAGGAGGATGATCAAACAGCCTTATGTTTTCATGTGTATGCCTCTGTTCATTTGAGATTCCTCCCTACGTCCTCTCTGTAGTAGCATTGGAAGCATAAGGAAGTATTACAGGATATTAAATATATAAAAATATGTGAAATATAGTGGTGGTTAACAATCTTAAGTTTCACTGAAGTAATTTAAGTGTGAGATCCCTTTGTGTAAATACATTTTAGCCACTATTTAAGAATAAATGTGCATAAAAGGAGACATGAAGTTGATACTGACAAATATTTTTATTCTTTTGCATATGACTGATGCTAGTTCTTGAAGCACGAATCTTCTTCACACATAACACTGTAGATCTTGGAAAGAACAACTTAATTATTTTTAGCTTGCTGAAAATTATTTATTGTTTCCATTGTAAACAAAGCAAGTAGAGTGGCGTGACGAATCATGCCTTACTAGAATCCCACAATTTGCAGTGGGAAAGAATATGTATTTGAACCATATTTTTATGAGGAACAGTGTTAAGAATCAACAGTAAGATTGCAAAAGAAAAGTTAAGAAGTGGCAAAATTTTCACTGTATGAAAATTTAGATAAGTTGGGGTAGCAAAATGACTCACTGGATAAAAGAACTTGCCCAGCACTTGAAGATCTTAATTTGATTCCTGTATCCCAGGGATTAGAAGGGAAATTAGAAGGGAAAAATGGCTACCTAAAATTGTCCTCTGACTTCTACATACAAACAATGGCATACAGGCATGCATACACCTGAAAACACACACACACACACACACACACAAACACACACACACACACACACACACGATTTAACAAAATATAAAGATATAAAGATTTTAAATAACATATGCATACCTAGCATAATATGCAGATTGATTGTATATTAAAGTGATTAGGTAAGAATTATGCATGTAAGGGGCTCAGTACATTTGGAAACCACTTAATGCATATTTTTCTTATTTCACTCCATGATTTGGAGAGGTAGTCTACAGATTTCCAACCTCATATTCAATGTCAACCTTTCTTACATCCCCACTCATCTACTATGCTCCTGATATTTTATAAGCAATACACTACAGACATTAGAATAAGCATTTTATGATGGATGTTTCCTGTTATGTAGGAGCAGGGAATCATGACTGCTTGTAGGGCAGTATCAACAGAAATTCAAACAAGACACAATGGGATCACTCTTTCCCTTTTACCACCAGGAACTTTCTACTGGCATTTTGACAAGAATTAAATGAGAGGTATTTTTTTTTCTTACACAGGATTCTATTTGTGGCAGTATAATTCATGTCTGGACTTCATCCACTTCACATAAAAATCACACAGACTAGAGCAATGATTTAGCTTGAACAAGTGAAAAAATAACATATCTTAAACACAATGCTTTCAAAGACTTTGTGTACACTGAACACAGAATCACAAAGAAACACTTATTGCCCTTCTTGACAAAGGTTTGGCTCTCCTAGGTATTGTCTGGTTTAATAGAATTTCATTTCAGATGTAACATTTCTAGTTAATGAGAAGAAATCCTACATGAAGAGATTCTGGCTCCATCAGATTGTTGAAAGGCAGCTGAGATGGAGTTATAGAAGAAGAAAACTTTCAGTTCTAAATTCTACATGTGTGTATTCATATAGACTAGACAGATGATGCATAAAAGCACCTCAAAGGGTAAATACACTTCTGAAGGCAAGACTTGTGTCTGATCTATCACTCCCTGTCATCTGTTCTTGAGTGATTTCTTAAGCTTTCTATGATGTAATTTATTGCCTCTGCTCGTTTTGATGATGTGTTTGTTGTACACTGTTGCTGTGATAAGTTATCACAAATTGAAACCCTGTGTTTTTAGTTTTAAAGATCAGAATTCTAAAGTCACATTTGCCAGGCAAAATTTATTTATTTTAAGAGTATTTAATTAACGTGTGTGTGTGTGTGTGTGTGTGTGTGTGTGTGTGTGTGTGTGTGTGTGTGTGAGAGGGAGGGAGGCAGGGAGAAGGAGAGAGGAAGAGAGAGAAATGGAAAAGTATGTGTGGGACCTGAGGATGTGCTGGATGTTTTAAAGATGGAAATACAGGAGGTTGAGAGGTTGTAAGTGCTCTTGTTTCTGTTCCTGGCTGCATACAGGAGCTTCAGGAAGGTATCCCTGTCTCCACTTCCCAATATGCTTTAAGAGTACTAGGATTAATGATGCAAGCTACCACATCTAGCTTTATACTTGTGTGGTAGATGTAAATCTGCTCTTACACTTGGGTGCCAAGTGCTTTTTACCCCTAGAGCTATCTCCTTCACCTACTTTATAACTCTCATTTAACAATTCTTGTGATTATGTTAGGTCACTTGAAAAATCTGGTAGAGTCACTGCAACTCAAGGTCCTAAACTCAATCACATATGCATAGCCCATTTAATGACATGAAGTATATCATCCCAGGATGTGGAGATCAGAATAAGGACAGAGGTATTTGTTTAATCTGTCACTAATTCTACTCACATTCTTTTACCTCAAGCCCTCAAACTGATTACTTCCTATGAAACAATAATTCATTAGGAATAATACAAGTTTTAAATCTTTATGAATATCCTAATGTTATAAAATTGGTGCTTACCAATTCAATATGTTAAACTTTATTAAATAAATACTTAATATTTGCAATCAAACAGCCAAATTAATAATTCATCTCTAGTTGGGAGTTGGTGGCACAGGCCTGTAATCCCAGAAACTGAGAGGCAGAGGCAGGTGGCTCTCTATGAATTTAAGGACAGCATTTTCTACAAAGTGAGTTACAGGATAGCCAGTGATGTTACACAGAAAAACTCTGTCTCAAAAAACTACCCCTGTAAATAAATAAATAAATAAATAAATAAATAAATAAATAAATAAGAAAGGGAAAAACCCCCCAAAAAACAAAAAGAAAGAAAATAGAAAGAAAATTCATCTAATTATTTACCAAAGTTAACATCTAAATTATTTAGATTTATATTTATTAAGCATCTTATTGTCCTTAAAAAGCTCTCATACCACATACTGTGGAAACCACAATAGAAGCTTGGTTTTTCTTTTAAAATTTTATAGAACACAGATTTCCAGGGATTTCTAGAATTCAGCCATAATAATTGGTTTACTTCACACAAGAATACTGTGAATATATTAACTCATGAGTTATATATGGACAATTTGTATACTAAATTTAATGATCATCATGCCATCTTTTCAAATATTTCTATAACCCTAAAGAGGACCATTATGTGAGATTTTTCCTTCTGTGCCATTGTTCCATAAAGAACTTGAAATGCCCTGCTCAAGTTAATTTAATGCAAATGAATTCATGTTTCCGCGCAAGTTTGTCCTTCATTTTCCTTAAAATTATACTGTAAATGGATGTGACATGTTTTATAGTTGTTTTGCAAGGAACATTGTCCTTACTAAAAGCTTTGTCATTTGTCACAAAGAAATCATTCAGAGTAAAGTAAATTATCTTATCTGACCACAGTAGAACTACTGACCTTCAGGCAATAAATTTTGCAAGTAATACAACAGATGAATCATATTTGAAGTTGTGAAATTCCACAAAGAACCAATGTTGTGATACAAGGCAGCTACAACACTATCAAAAAAACATCGCTGTTGTTATCTTTTAACTTTAACAGGAGTTTTACATGTAGTTTTACCACATGGCTATTTACTTGATTTCTAGAAATTCTAATAAATATTCTAAAAACTTAGGCTTTTGATTTGTTTTCATGTTTTAGTGACAGAAATATTTTGAAAATCAAACTAAAGATGAATTGGTGTCGCATGAAAAAAGAAATTTGATCATGAATAATCATTTTGATAAGAGACAAACATGCCTTAGCATATATACAAAATCACAAGAATATAAGTGGTTTGAGGGAAGAGATTGGACTATGGAATGTTGAGAAAGGGAAAATTGCCTGTGTATTTCATAGCTCCCATACCCAGGGATGAAGAAACTAGAGTTTTTAGGAAACTATTTCTCCAGCCATGCTACTCTGAAGAACAAACAGTCCAACTGAGTTTTCAGCAATCATAACTAAGAAGGATGGCGGTAGTCTGCCTGTACACTTAGCCCTCTTTAGCAAGCCAACTGCTACACTTACCACCCACTTCACTCGGAGCATATGGCATGACTTCAGTTGCAGAAGCGAGTGTGTGCAGACATGTCTCCAACTGGGTATGAATGCTGGTTGTCTTCCTCTTGTTGTTCACGCCACCAACTGTCTCTTGCTTATTATCCATAACCCTGTATTTGAGGATAGTCTGTGAAGCAAGCAATACTGTTGCTTTTCATGTCTTTCCAGTAAATCACCAGATCTACTGGATGTTACCATTTTAAAGTTTTTAGAAGGAAGTAGCAACTTTTTGAAGGACAAAAGTGAAACATATTTTCAATCAGTCAAAAAACAACTTCCTTAAAATTGCAAGCATTCTAAAACGAAGAATAGCAATGATATGAGAAACGCTTTTGAGGTAAATTATTATGGAATAGTTGATCAGTGCACTTCAAAGCAGTTTTCCAACCACATAGAGAAACTATTAAGACCACATGATTGGAAGGAAGCATTTTTTAATCCAGAATGATTTATTTAATGCAATATTCCAAAATATTCCATCTAGAATGGAATTATATTTTAAGCACTGTACATGCTAAATTTGGAATGTAAGTATAAACATTTTAGAATGGCTATGGAACTCATACATACACGCATGTTTGTTGTACATTCTGATTAGAAGCAAAGCTAGAGGGCTCACATCGATGGGATTTGATAGATGCGCTGTGTGTATCAATGTGAGAGAATGTATGGCTCAAAGGATGATAATGACACTGCAGGGAACTCTTGTGATACTACTTGAAGATTCTTATTTTCAGGTTTGTTCATATTTATTAAACACAAGGTAATATCACAGACTTCAGCAACAAAGAATGAAAATGAATCATTATCTGTCCATTTAATCTTTCATGTTCTACATATTTCCTCATAATTCTGGCTGTCTGTTGTTCTTGTCATCATGGTGAGCCCTTGAGAGTCAACGACCATCCTAACACTTCATATTCTATAAGCAGTCATACATGTGTGTACATGGCCACTTGCTAAATGGTGTTTTATCTTTAATATGGAAGTGACAATTCAAATGATTTAGCATTATAATAGCACCATTGATGTTTATCATCAGCTGTCTAGAAATTAGGTAGAAGTTTCTGAGAACTTACAACAAACAGAATGATTTGTAACAAAATAATTAAAAAGCTGATAATGTATTATTCTATAACTATGAATTCTATAGTATGTATAAGTAAACGTTTCAAAGTATAAGGAAAATTAACCATTAGTAAATGCTATTTACAATGAAAGGGTGAGATGAATGTTTGTAATTGCTACAATGACAGATGACTAGTGAAACAGTTTACACATTGAAAAACTTCCCCTTTTTCATTTATTCTTTGAAATGTTCATGCATTATATTATTATCATATTCGGACCCATTCTCCAGTTCCTCCCAGGCCTTCCTTATTCTTTTCTTATTTCATTTCATGTTTTCTCTGTTTATGTTCTTTTTCTCCAGAAAGAGAGAAAGAGACAACACATAGTTGTGTGGATAGAAAAGTGGAAGGATCTTAGAGGAATTGATTGAGGGGAAACTATAAAAATGTATTTTATGAAAAAATTAAATTAAAGTAACCCATTATATAAAAAACATATAAAGGAGTTCCTTTCATTGAAAAAAGAAGAAGAAGAAAAGGAAAAAAGCCACTAAAATACACAGAGTCTGACTTGTGTTTGCCAGATCTACTCCTTAATATGAGCCTTGTCCTGGATGGAGTGTGGTCGGTAGATCCAGTATCATTCTGTTCGTGAAAAAATCACTTTCCCTCTCCCAGAAACTATCCTCTGTGTCATATGTAAATGGTTCCTTGGGCAGTGGTGCCCTCTTCCCCAATTCATGCTGGGATTTATGTCTGGATTAAGCTTGTGCAGATATTACAGTTTCTCTGAATTCATATGTACATCTACCCTGTCTTGTAGGGAAAATCCTTGGAGTCTTCAAACACCTTTTGCTCTTACAATGTTTTCTTCCCTTCTTCACCTAGATTCCTCAGTCATGACAGGAGAGATATGATACAGACAACCCCTTTCAAGGATGACAATCCACAGCCTCTCACTCTTGCATGTTATTCAGTCTCTATTAATTACTGTCTACTGCACGAAAAAACTACTCTACTAAGGGTTGATTGATGTATTGTCTATGAGCCTAATGATGACATTAAGAGTTGTTGTACTGATTTGTTTACTTAACAAATTATAGTAGTTTTTTTTTCTGGACCTACAGCCTATCTGGTCTCAGGTCCTTGACCTCATTTTGCAATATGGGATATGGGTTCCATTTCATAGAATGGTGCTTGCATAAAAAATAAAGTGGTTAATTATTGCCATATCACGCATGCCACTGTTGTACCTATGGATGGTACATTATATATATATATATATATATATGTATATGTATATGTATATATATATGACAGATTATTATTATAACTTGCAGTGTTTGTAGCTGGGTGAGGTTGGTGATTATTTTTCTCTTCTGGTAGCATGTCTAGCACCTTCTAGAACTTTGAATGCTATCCAGTAGAGGTGAAATTTCAAGTTAAGTACCAGCTAGATATCTCCATATTCTATGCCATAGGCATGTGATGTTATTAGCAATAGGGTCTTACCATCAAGTTATGGAGGGTATTCAATATCCTCTAATGTTTAAGGCAGGCGTCTCTGTGGTACCTCTTTGGCCAGTGACTCAAAAAGACATAACCAATTTTTCTGTAATGTGAGTTTTATTTGGTAGCATATGGTATCTACTTGAGATACTGTCTTCTCCATTACATAGTAACTTTATTTAAATTCCCTTCACATATGTTGTATGTCCATACATTGTAGGACTCTCCTAATTTTTCATTTATCTGTGTGACAGTGAGTAGGTATAGCAACTAGGAAATCAGAAACAGTCCCTGACAAGGGGATAGGGTGGGGTTTAAGGGAGAAGAATGTGGAGCTAAATATTTGAACACAGTAATTCAAAAGTAAAAATAAAATTAAAACAAAAAAAATTAGTCCATTTTAAAACATGAAAAAGTACATCAGCAGGAAACGTTAATACTTAAACATACTAATAATGTACTAAAATTTCTATTCTTATGCAAAATGGAAGAATAATACAGAATACCACTGATATGAGGTTTTCATATTTAAAATGTTATTTATTCATGCTATAAATAAATACACAAACCCATAAAGCCAGCAGTTTTCAGTTTTCACTGACTACATTGTTTTTTTTTGAGACTTAATTATTAAGTCATTTAAGAGTCTGTCTTGAATTTTGTAAATAATCAATGAGCATCACTTTTAAAGAGCGGAACACCTACATGGTAGGATAGACATGTTTACAATTTTTTCATTTATTTCTAAAACACAAAGGAATAGGAATTTAATGGCATATGCATATTTTCATATACATGACTATGATACTTGTCTTTTTCTTAATTAACATTCATATGTCAAATGTGTATTCTGTTCTCTGAACAATATTCATCAGTGAAAATAAGTTTTCTGTTAGTAATATTGTACATAGCCCCTTTCCTAAATTTTGTACAATATTTGGCATAGGTATCTTAGCAGAAATTTTGGTTTCTCTATACTTGCTGTTCAGAAATTAACTGGTTAAGATACTTTAAGATAATTTATAAAAATAAAGCCTTTTGATGTACTGTTTTTTTGGTTTTTATTTGGGAGGGGGAAGAGCTTTTATATTCTTAAGTGTTTTGTTGCCTAAGCGTAATGAATATCCGGCCGTGGGATTTAGTAGAACAGATGCTTATTCTGATATATGAGCTGAACTTGCTTCCCTCAGCATGCATAGGAATGAAATGCATCTGGCTTCAGTACATAAAAGTCAATTGTGCTCCCAAATGTGCTTCTGCACATTACTCTGTACATTTTTTGGGTGGGTGAGGGAGGCAGACATGCTGCCACTTGCTCAAAGGGGTGCTTTGCTTAATTGTGAAACTCAAGTGAGTCTCGAAGTTGGAAGTCACTATTTTACAAACTTCAGACAGAGCCTAAGTAGGTGAAGTTACCAGTGTATGACATCAAGGTTTGAGTCCTACAGAGAAAATAATTGCATGGGGAAAATAACTACGACCATGAAGCAAAAGTATGTTGGAGTACAACTTAGTGAGCATGAAGGTGGTGGAATGTCAACCAGGGCAGGGGAGAGGACTTGGGGAGGGGTACTGAGGGAAAATAAGTGAGTGTATTTGAGCATTGCAAACATTATCTAAAAATAGTGATAAGGATAAAGACTCATGCTAAGCACTGAAGAAATGACAAACAGGGATTCATCAAGGAGTTTGGTACATGTGGTACATTGGCAAGGGTGTGATACACAGACATAAAGAATCCTGAGGAATAGCAACCCTACTTGCCTTTGCATTGTTCAAGTACCCTTTAAGTGAAAGTTTCTTTAAAGACTGTATTTAATATTGACAGACATCAAGGATGGGTTTTCTTATTATTTACCAAAATTGTATTTAATAACCTGGACTCTAATCCTGGTAAGTTAGTTTTAGGTATAAATCCACACAAAATGAATCATTTCACTGCCAAGCACCCTTTCATATTTCTCTTATTTAGTGTGTGGTAGAAGAGTAACTTCCAAAAGATACTCACATAGCAGCCCTAAAACCTGTGTATATGCAATGTTAAACATGCATAAACATGCATGAGGGTTTAAGATGTGGTAAAACTTCAGTTCCCTTAAAGTGGTATCATCTTGGTGGGTGTAATGTGCTCACAAAGGACATGCAGCTACCTGAAGATCAGCGCTCCCAGGCTCCCAGTGCTAACAAGGCACTGGGTGAAGATTGTGCTTCATAGACAAAAGCAGGGGCCCAAAACAAGAGATGCTGTCTGGAAGCTACCTCAGGCAAGGAATGAAATTTCCCCCCATGCATCCACCAAAGGAGTTTCAGACCTGGTGATAACTTGAATAATAACACACACTTTGGACTTCCTATCTCCATTAAAATAGAAAACCACTGATTTAAGCCACAGCTCATAGTAAGTTTCAGGAAGAAATTAACACACTTCTTACTTTTTCTTTCCCTACAAGATATAAAATTAAATTCGCTCTTCTGGAAACTATTGTCAATTAATTTTTTTCTAAACCTCTTTTTTTCTTAGATAAAATGGGAACTGGGGACTAATTAACAGGTTTATTTTATGAGAGATAATTATGCAAATAGGTTGAACATTAACAGAAAGTGTCTGTGGGGAGGCTAGTAAAAACTTTAAATGTTTTATCTGACTACATGGGGCTTGAGTGATGGAAGAAAGATTGTGTGGGTATCTTATAATCTTTCTGGAAATGATGATGCACACTAGACTTCATTGGAGAATATTGTGTTCACGTATTTTCTAACTGCTAATCCCAATGATAATCGGGGTTCTCAGAGCACCTTGCATTATTTAAATTGAAATCTAGAACAAGTGCATTTGAAAATTTTATTTATTTATATACTCATGTATTATTAGGGACAGATATGGTGATTGAACCTAAAGCTTGTTCATGCTTGGCAAGCCCTTTTCCACTGAGCTAGTAACAACACTAGTCCAGAAGAGACATTTTCCACAACTGTAAACCACCAGCTTCTTCTTTTTTATTTATTTATTTTTTATTTTACATGTTGATCCCAGATCCCTCTCCCTCCCTCCTTTTACCCTCTCTTCCTCCTCACATGCACCCCGACCTCCCTCCCCTCCCATTCCTGCCCCACTCCACATGTTGGGTGATACCATCCAGGAGGGGTCATCTAAATCTGTCAAGTCACTTGAAGTAGGAACTAGGACTTCTCTCCTGACTCTAGGTTAAGGGTGGGGGATGTACCCACAAGGTCCTTGTGTGCACCAGGAATACATCCTGGTTCCATTGTCTGAGGTCCCTTAGACTGCTCAGTGCTTCTAGCTGAGACCCACATTTGGGGGGGCCTGAGTCAGTCCCATGCTGGATTCCCAGCTATCAGTCTGGAAGAACGCCAGCTCCTCCTTGTTCAGGTCAACTGTTTCTATGTGTTTCTGCAACCTGGTCTTGTCCTCTCCCTCTGCATCTGGATTCCAGTTTGACTCAGTGTTCAGTTATGGGTGCTTGTTTCTGTTTCCAACAAGCACTAGATGAGGGCTCCATGGTGGTGGATAAGTTAGTTGTTGATCTCACTATCCAGGAAGGGCATTTATGGTAGCATTTCCACAGTTGCTCAAATTGTTAGTTGGCGGAGTCTTGTAGGTCTCTAGACCTTTCTTTAGGTTCAGTTTTCTCTTTAAACTAATAATGGCTTCCTCTTTTATGTTTGTTCTCTCTCTCTCTCTCTCTCTCTCTCTCTCTCTCTCTCTCTCTCCTGTCTTCCATTCCTACCCTGACCCAATCTTCCTAGCTGCACATGCCCTCCTCTGCTCCTCTTCTCTTTCTCCTACTTCTCTCTCCATTTACTGCCCCCCAACTTGCCATGAGCTCTGGAGGACCTTTCCCTTCCCCCTTCTGTGTGGGCCCCCATATGAATCTCCTAGAATACACCTTGTATCCTAGTTCCTCTGATGGTGTGAATCACAGGCTGGTGATACTCCGCTCTAGGTCTAAAATCCATATATGAGCAAGTACATACCATGTTTCTCTTTTTGTGACTGGGTTACCTCACCCAGGATGGTCTCTTCAAGTTCCATCCACTTGCCTGCGAATAGAGACAGTACCCATACAGAAGAATATTTTGAAAGTAATGTATTCATAGGAACATCAAGAATTAAAATCTGGGATAGGCAAAAGAACTAAACTGTTTTAATAATAGAGAATAAAGCTCAGAATATTTTCAAGTAAGTGCTAAAGTTGAGCTGTGGCACCTGAGGATTAAAACAAAAAAAAAAAAATGGAAATTGAAGTAAGGAGAGTGCTGATGGATTTTAAGGAAGGGACAGACACTAGAGCCTTCAGAGGATCTCCATAAAGATGAGAATTATGCAAATGAGAAATATACAAATGAGAATATCACTGCAAATCACCCAGGAGAGGAAGTGGAGAACAGAGTGTGAGATTTTTCTGTTAAGACCTCGGGTTTATGGCTGATACAGAAATATCTTAGAATTGACCTTGAGGGGAGTAAGTGAAGCAGGGGTAGCAATGGAAATAAAGATGTCAAAAGAAATTGGAGACACTATTCTTGTGGAGTTGTAATTGGGACCCAGCTTGTTGTCTGATAATCCAGGGTTTGCATCAAACCAGGAGGTGAATATTACAGAGAGATCATGTCTCGGTGTTTAGGACACCAGTCAGAAGTACCACCAACCATCAAGATAAATTAACCACAACATTTCGCATCATTTTTGTCTTGGCTCTGTGTGTTTAAAATATATAACTGATGTATTATGTATCCAAAAACATACATGGTCTCTTCACTTTTTTTTTTTTTTTAATCTCTGATATGGGCAGTCAAGCCAGAATTTCCCATTGCTTCTTTAGCCCCCTCCTTTTTTCTTTCTAGCTTTATTTTTGCCTACTGTAGTTTGTTGGTTTGTTTTTGTTTTTTTATGTGTGTGTATACTGTTTCCTTCCTTCCTCCCTTCCTCCCTCTCTCTTCTTCTCCCCAAACCCTGCTTCTCCCATACAATACAACCTCCCCACCAACTCCTCTGTCCCTCAGATATGCTGTTCCTGAGCTTCCCTTCAGAGAAGAGCAGGCCTCTCTGAGATATCAACTGAGTAAAGCAAAATAAGATACAATAAGACAAGGCACAAAACCCTCATGTCAAACTGGGTGAGGCAACCCAGTAAGAGGAAAAGGGTCCCAAGCCCAGGCAAAAGACACCCTTATTCCCACTGTTAGGAGTCCCACAAAACACCACCTATACATAACAAATATGCAGAGGACCTAGCTCAGACCTATACACGCTTAGTGACTGAGACTTCAGTCTCTGTGAGCCTCTATGAATCCTGCTTGGTTGGTTGTGTGGGTCGTGTTCTGTGCTTTTCTGGTGTCCTCAAACTTACTGGCTTCTGCAACTCTTCCCCCTCCCCCCCTCTTCCTCAGAGTTCCCTGACATCTTAGGGGAGGGACCTGATGAAGATCTCCAATTTGGTCTTTCTCTCTAATGTTTGGCTATGGCTCCTAGCATCTGCTCCCATTAGTTGCCAGAGGAAGCCTCTCTGATGGCAATTGGGCAAGGCACCAATTGCCTAGCAGAATATCATTAAGAATCATTGATTTTTTTAAAATGTATGTAATGAAACCTTAAAATACAAAGGTAAATGGATGGGACTAGAAGAAACCATCCTGAGTGACGTAGACACAGAAAGACAATGTGGCATGTACTCATTAGTGGATAGTAGATATAGAGCAAAGGATTACCAGCCTACAATCCACAACCCAGAGAAACTAGGAAATAAGGAGGACCCTATGAGACATACATGGTCTCCTAGAGAAGGGGAAAGGGACAAGATCTCCTGAGAAATTGGGAGCATGGGGGGAGAGGGAGGGAGGGAGGGAAGATGGGAAGGAGGGAGGGAGGAAGGGACGGAGGGAGGGAGGAGTAAGAGGAGGGGAGAATGGGAGGGAGGAGGAGAACATGAGGGACCAGGAAGATCAAGTTGGAGGAAGAATAGAGAAGGAAAGCAATAAAAGAGATACATTAATAGAGGAGCCATTATAAGTTTAAAAAGAAATTGGGCACTAGGAAAATGTCCAGAGATCCTCATGGATGCCCCCAACTAAGAATCTAAGCAACAGTGTAGAGGCTACTTTAAATGTTCTTTCCCTATAATGAGATTGATAGCTACCTTAAATGCTATCATAGATGTTTCATCCAGTAGCTGATGGAAGCAGAAGCAGAGATCCACAGCTAAACAATGAGCCAAACTCCTGGAATCCAGTTGTACAAATGAAGAATCATGAGCAAAAGGGTCAAGGCCATGCTGGGGAAACCCATAGAAACAGGTGACCTGAGCAAGTGTTGGAACTCATGGACCACAGTTTGACAGCTGGGGAACCAGGATAGCACTGAACCAGGCTCCCTGAACATGGGGGTCAGTTAGGAGGCCTGGGCAGTCTATGGAGCCTCTGGCAGTGGAACCAGTATTTATCCCTAGTGCACAAATGGACTTTGGGAGCCCATTCCCTATGGAGGGATACTCTCTCAGCCTAGATACGTGGGGGAGGGCCTGGGTCCTGGCCCAATGATGTATCACACATTGATGATCTCCCATCACCCTCCCTGACAAGTGGATGAGGGGTAGGATGGGGGGTTTATGGTGGGCAAGAGAGGACAGGAGGGAGAGGGAACTGGGATTGGTATGTAAAATAAGATTGTTTTCAATTTAAATACAGATTTATTAAAGATAATAAAAATAAGAAAATTATTGTTTGGCCTGTCATGTTTGGTTCTACTCTAGGTATCTGGGATATCTGGCTCCAGTTCCTGGTCATCCAGACATGGAAGTTCCTTTTATGGTGTGGGACTCAAAGTAGGCTGCTCATTGGTTGGGCACTCTCACATGTATTATTAGTGAGGCACCATTCCCCAGAACATCTTGCAGACAGGACAGATTGCATATTGAAAGTTTTGTGGTTGGGTTATTGTCCCATTCCCACCACTGGTTATAGATGACTGGTTCAGGCTCTGTATCCTCCATTACTAGGGGTCCTCATTAGGGCCACTTTTATAGATTCCTGGGAGTTTCTACTTCAGTATATTTCCACATCACCTACCAATTCTCCCTAATTTTAGTCACCCACTTACTTTAATTTTTATTTCCCTACTCAAAGCCAAAGGAACTCACATAACCTCTTACCAATTCATAATCCTCCTTAATATGTCCTAATAAAAATGATATGCTAGGAAAGGCAATCTGAGCAATGGTCAATGTTAGCTCCTTGTGGTAGATGAACATCATTTTTTATGTTACTTTCAGAGAGTCCACAGCATTTTGAAGGAAAGGTCACTTTGCTTTTTTGAAAAGAGGTATCCACAGTCTCCAAAACTTTAGTGTGGTCTCTGTTAAATTTGTAGATTTGGGTCTTAGTCATACTAATGTAGGATTATGGAGATATGGCATTTGACTATCAGGATATACTTTACTGAAAACCTTTCATTATGACAAGGCTGTTTCTGTAAAATTCACTTCAGCCTAACATTTAAGTACCTACATTTTAAAAATAAATTATTCCAAACCTCAGAATGGAAAATAGCCCCCTAATGGACTCATTACAAGAATAGTTCCTTTTTTTTTCCTGGGCACAGTGAATTACTCAGCAGAATACTAATACATTGTGTGTGAGAAACAGAAATGAATAATAACACATGTAGTGATGCTTAATATTTATTAATTTATTTATTCCTTCATGTATCTATTTAACTTAAAGTTGTTGAGATGATATCAGACTCACTATGTATGAGTTCCTGATCTTTTTATCTCCATTTCCAAGTATCGGGATAACAGATATCATTCCACGGTTGTTAATGGTGCACATTGACATGTGATTTGTCATATTCCATTGTTTCAGTACTTTGGAGCTTGTGTTGGTCTTTGCTTTTATTTGTTAAGAATATAGAAACTTGGTCAGCAAGGTGGCTCAATAGAAAAAAAAGTAACTTAGCATCAAGCCTAATGATTTGAGTTCTATTCCAGAATCCACAGGATTAAAAGAGCAAACCAAACTTTTTAAATTTTTTTCTCACACGTCCACATGTATAGTATGGCATTCATACAATCATGGCCCATATACACACACAAACACACACACACACACACACACACACACACATGTAATAGAAACACAAACCTTTACTAAAGATTTAGTTTATTGTTTGTTTATTTTATTGTTGTTGTTTTGTTTTTCCAGACAGGATTTCTCTGTGTATCCCTGACTGTCCTTGAACTTGTTCTGTAAATCAGACTGATCTTGAAATCAGATATCTATCTGCCTCTGTCTCCGAAGTGCCAGGATTATTAAAGTGCCAGGATAAACCACCACACCCTGACTAAATAAGGTTTGTTAATTTGTAAAACTAATGTAAACAGGTCAGCCTTTAAAAGGACAGTCATTGCCAGGATTATTTGAAAGGCTGCTGGCTTCCACTGATATTTCAGCCTAAATAATAAATAAATAAATAAGTTTATTTTTTATAAAACAAAAATCACTCCAAATATTTCAACAGCACATACAGTTTTGATGCAATGGCATATTTCATTTAATTTGATCATCACTATAAAAATATTAGTTATAGTATTGATTGCTATCAATTGTATTGACAATAATTTACTAATTTCAAAGACCCCTCTCAAAAATTAAGGCACATACTTAAGACAATGCTAAAGAGAAGTTTCAGGATCCAAACTATTACATAATATAAGACCATGTGAGTTCTTCTAATGAGAATATACCATTGTCAGAGAAAAAAATCAATGTTAATAACAGGAACTTAAGAACTGTAATAGATTCTGCACATTGTTTCTGGTTTACACTGTGTCCCTATAACATGTTGCAAAGAGGGACTGAAGACCGGTCAGTAATGACCACTTCCTGATCTCATTTGATTCTTTGAACTTTGGATTTAAGGGGTTGTTTAGAGAGGCTGCATACTTATAGGTCAGCTGAGCAGAAAGACCATCACCCTGGAAGCTCACCACGTATCCTTCTGATGCTGGATACACATTTGGGTGAACAGGCCTGGTGCCAAGATCAAGTTTTGCAAGGATCCATACAGAGAAAGGCTGAGGGAGAGCTGCTGCTAAAGCTGAGACTGGAGATTCTCTGGAGTCATCCTGTCTACGCGACAATAAAGCATCAATGTTGAAAGCATTATTATTAAAAAAAAAAAAAAAAACAGAAAGCGATGTTGAAAGCATTACTTTTTAAAAAAAATATAAATCATAACATAACATATCTAGGCTGGTTATAAAATCTACTAATGGAAGTAAAGAAAATCCATGTGAGGATTAATGAGTTGGTGCAGGACAGAAGAATTGTAAGGTACCAACATTGTGTTTCTAAGCAGGAGGGTTCTACAGCTTTCAAGGCAGGTGTTCTATAGCTGCTTAATTCAGGGCAGTTCTACCTGCTGGCTGCCCCAGGTGTAAAGGCTCCTTTACCAGGTAGCATGGTTGTTATATACTGGAGATGCTTTGAAGATGACCAATTCTTCAACCTCCCTGAAAAACCTTTTAAAACCAAAGTTCAAAGAATTAAATGAAATAAGATCAGGAAGTGTCCATTGCTTTACCTATTATGGCTCTTGAGTTCCCATTATTAGCATTGATTTTTTTTTGTAAATGGTACATTCTCATTAGAAGACCTCACATAATCTTACATTGAGTACTAACTTAGATACTTTAATATTGCCCTTAAGTTTGCAGATGACCTATGACTCTATCCCATAGAACTACTTGCTTAATCATCAAAGCATAACCAAGCTAACTTTTATTGTTGGTGACAAGGGATTATTTATAGTTCTTTGTCAAGGTCTACTTTCTTTTCAATGAAAAGACCAAGATGACCAAGGTGTGACTGGATCACAAGCGAAGGAACTGATGAACTCTGCCTCTATGCTCCCTACAAGCTCACCGGCTTTGTGGCACGAGACTAATACTGAGCACAACTGTGTATGCATTAAGAGTGATTCCCCTCTTTCAAGAGTAACCGGCATGAATAAAAACATGATAGATTTCTTTGCTTAACTTTTATTTTCAAATCTGTAAGATAGCTATTTACAGATGACTAAAGTAACTGATGGTCCACCTTTGTAATAAGTGGCAAATATCACTTTATTTTCTGGTTCATTTAGAGCACTTCTTTCTATATTTTTGTTTCTGTTTCATAAAATAAGCAATAGATGCTCTGACTTTACATTGCATGAGGAAGGTTGTTAATGTCATTGTAACATGGAAAGTTAATGGATTTCAAATTTGGAGATGTCGGGGACAGCATATACACGATGCATCATCATAACTTGGCATTTAGGAAATATTTGTTTTCTACATACATCAATTCACAGAGGAAGGCTTCATTATTCTCTTCATTATGAAAAGATGTTGAAAGAAATATGTCTTTAACATTTTTACTAAAATATATAGTGTGGGTGGTACTTTACATGCCAGTCTTTCCTGTACATACTGTAAGGCCTTTCAAATGGTTCAATATAAATTTATAAAATTATACTTGTTAAAAGGACTACTATTGTAAATTTTCAGAAGTGAAGGAGATAATATATACAGTAAATTTGCCTAAAAATGTCATTGTGGAAATATTATATAAAGTAAATTTCTGAAATCAATTTATTATGGACAATTAAAACATTGAGTATGAATTTTGAAATGTGTACGCTACATAGTGATGAAATGTTAACAGACACTCAAAATTCACACATAAGCAGACAGCCATGTATTTGCATAATACTATAGTGTAGCTATTTTATTAGGAATTAAAAGCATCCTCCTTTAGGGGTAAATAGGCTGAGGACACACACACACACACACACACATGTCAAGCATCTCATAATCTTACATGATTCTCAAATCTCCATTACAATTACAAGAATGATCAAATAATTTCAGAGGAATTTTCCAGGGAACCTAACTATACATCATGGAGAAAGCCCCAAGAATGCATCTTTTGTGGACATCACTGGCAAAGGCTTTCCAGGTGGCAGCTGCTTTTCAGTTACAGTTTTTAATATACCCCCAATAAACTCATTGACTCCCCAACCTGCTCAAAAGCACAGCAGTCTATTTGAACTAGTGTCCATGTCCCATCTGGGGCAAAAAGCTATTTGTTCACATCTCTCCAGGAAAAAAATGACCAAAAACAAACAAAACAAAACAGAGGGGGGGGGAGCAGGAACAACAAAAACCAGTGTAGCTAAAGTTTATCATGAATGTCCCACTTTGTTTCTTGCCCTTAAGCATATTACCAGGCATCATATTTGCTTTTTATTTTGTGAAATCACCATTGCTAGTAAGTGTTTTGGAAGGGTATTCAAAAATTTCCCTGAAAAACCACAATTCACTTTGGAAACAACTGGTGATTTTAAAAATTAATGTGAGAGTCTAATTGCTCGGGCTTTAATTATTTGTAATTTGAAGATATCCATTTGGCACCAGGTACCTGCAGATTTATATCCTGGACATACTTTTCCTTGCCTCAGCGTCATTTTTGGAGGAGTTTTGGAGTCCATTTGGACCATCTAGAACTAAGTTCCAGCTGAGTGAGCATCTCAACAGAGCACAGACTCTGATGTCACAAGTACTTAGATCACAAGATTAGGGAAATTGCATGATATTTCTCCAAGTCTCAGCCTTCTCAGTTGGGAAATGGTGCCTTCTGTGGGAAGTAGAAGACACAAAATGTAAGGCATTTGGCCCAGCAAAATAATCTAAAATTTAATATAATTAGTAACATTTAAGTTAGTATTATTAGTAAGACTGATTTTGTCTTCAGTATGTGGCTATAACACATCAACTTAGAAATGTCATTTCCAGGATCTCAGTCTGTTTGTTTATTTAAGGTGAGGATACAGAGTGGCATGGCCTGTACATCTACCTATAGCTCTGATCCTAACAGTCTAATATCAGTAGGTGATTAAATGAACTTTCACACTTCTTGATAAAGGAAAAAGAGAAGAGAAAAGCTTTAAGGAATTGGTAATTATATAGCAATTTGAACAAAGATTTTTTTTTAAAGAAACTGATTTATTTTCCATGTCTACATGTTTTATTAATTAATCAAATGTAAATTTAGGATTTTCATTATTCATTCATTGCTGTCACAAATCCTTGAGAAAAATCAATTTTAAGGACAGATGATTGTTTGTTTTGGCTTAGTTTCCGGGATTTCAGCTCATTGCTAAAGAACACTGCTCACTTTGTGACGACTAAGGGGGATGAAGGGTAACGAAGAGGAAAGAAGTTTCTGGGGGTCGAATAAATATATCTAGGGCTTGTTTTCAGGGATCTCCTTTATCTCACAAGGTTCTGCCATCTGACAGCCCATTCATAAATTCAGCAATACATACAGCCATTAGTGAAGTTAAGGCTCCTATGACCCATTCACCTCTCAATCATTCCAACATCTCATGATTAAGACTTTACCAGGGTTGGAGGGATATTTTATGTCTAAAGCATTATAATATTAGTCACTGATTTTAAATTCTTTTGGATAACTATTTAACCTTGTGATTTCTCTTGCTTGTAAAATATTTGTCATGTTCATCATACTGTTTTATGTTTAGTTTATACTCAGTATGGGGATTGAATACTTTTTCATGTTTATATTATCAGCCATGTCAGCACATGTAACTCAAAATTTATTCATTTTAGGCATTATGCATAATTTAAATATATAAATACACAATATCTCTTTTGGTAGATGTTTCAGTGTTTTCACTCATGAGCATGGAAAACAGTATCCAAGTGAACATTCAAATGTATTATTTCATATTAAGTAAGGAGATGTACAGAACTTAATATGTGGTTGGTCACTATGTATCATATGTTTGAATTAGAATTTCAGGATTTTCTGAATTTCATAGCTTTATTCTAAATAAGTTGTGGATGATGAGTTTCTGTTTCAATAAAGTTACAATGTAATGGAGATGTCACTTAAAACAAAGCTTGAAAAAAATTGTGGGAGGTCCTTTTGATGAATTGATAGAACTTCCTGAACTCAGGTCTTACGTATTTTTGGAGATGACATTGTGTTTTTATGTGCATCAATTTGCCTGAATAACAAACACATTTGAAATACTGTTAGTGGACAATTTTTTGCTTGATTGAACTCCAGTGGGTATTCGAGTCCATTTTCAAGCATTCATGGGCTTAATTGTGTATATTTCAATATGATACAGGAATCTTCCAAGGAGGAATATTTAGAAAATGTGTTTTAAGATGTTAAAATATTGTATTAATCACTACTATGAGACTCCCAAAGGAAGACATAATTTTCAAAAGTATGCTCTTGTGAGCAGCATAATTTATAAATGTACAATGCATATTAGGTATGGGATTTGAGTGCTAATATATTTCCTTAAGATTGTAATTCATTGTCTTTCCATCCACCCCCAACTTGCTATGCAGAGTTTAAAATGCAATGGCCAGAAGACAAGGAAGTGTCACTGGAAGAATATGGACATGGACCCCAGGACTGCTGATGTTGCTGATCCTTGGAAGTCAGCAGGGGGATGGGCAAGGTCAAGGTAGGACCAAGCATGTTCTAAGTCTTTGAAAGCTAAGTGTGCTTTCCACTGATGAAAATGTATAGGCATTTGGTCTGATGGTTTAGACCAGTGGTTCTCAATCTGTGGGTCATGTCCCCTTTGGAGGGGTCATATAATAGCTATCAGATATTTACATCATGATTCATAACTGTAGTAAAATTACTGTTATAAAGTTCCAATAAAAATATTTTATTTTGGGGGGGGGCACTGCATCATGAAGAAGTGTGTTAAAGGTCTGCAGCATAAGGAAGATTGAGAGCCACTGTTTTAGACAGTTTATTATAGTCTTTGCCTAAGATTTGTCTGAGACCGGTAGTGCTTCTGAACTGGTTAAATTGTATTGCAATTAAATGTGAGTTTTTGTATCAAGTTTGAGCTATCTTTCTGAAAGGATTTGTATTTAAATGTGGTAGATAATGGCTACTCGTGTGTGTTGATGTAGCGATATTGGCTGTATGTGTGTGTTTTACTGCAGCAGGTTATGCCTATGTGTATATTTTGGGGCATTTACAATAGCATAACATCTTTTATGTTTTTAAATTTTTGAAGAGATCTTTTGAATTTTCTTTTAGTGAGTTACCTGTTATATGATTGTAAATCTCCAAAACATATTAATGGTCATGATGTTCTTTGGAAATAAATGTGATGTTTGATTATCTCTTACTGCCCATCAAGTGTGGTTTGGGGCATACAAATGATGAAGTAGAGATGCAAAGTTCTGCTTTCTGGGAATTTGTTTCAGAGATTAGAAAGTGGCTCTAGATTGTGTAATATGGTTTGCAATGTACTATGCTACAGCTAGTGTCTCTGGCGGCACATTGTGATAAGGAATGTGTTGGTTTTAGATGGTTTGCTGTTTAAATGTAGAATAAAATTCAATATTTAATATTATTGAAAGCATTCCTAAAATGCCAGGTGAGGTGGATCACATCTGTAGTCTCTGAACTTGCAACACAAAATTAGGTTTGATTTGAGTATGAGACCAGTCTGTACTTCATAGTGAGTTTCATGACAGCTAAAGTTGCTTAGGATGACCCTGCCTCAAATCAAGAAACAAAAACACCTGGCTGTGTTGGAATGAGTCCCCTGGGAGGATTAAGCATTATTTCTGTTTTTGTCAGGATTTGAAAAGAAATATCTGCACAGGAAGAGTATAGACAAGCTATATTATTTCTAATTAATCCATGTGTGGTATTGCTATATAATTTTGATAGAACTGAGCTTCTTAAGTTTCTTGGTTTCAGACATGTTCAGTTAGTGTGTGCATTTAGGGAGGCTTATTAATTTTGAAAAGTCTTCAAAAAGAACATTGTCTGTGCCATGTGCAATTTTTATTCAATGAATTTTTAAATGAAATATAGGAAATATTCATTCAAATGTATGTTTTATTGTGTGATTAACTATGCATGAATATATACATACAGATCAATTTTTAACATTCAATGAGGTGTTTGGTTTGAAAATCTATCATGACATTATAGATTTAACTAACATCTAGTTAAGTTGCCATTTTTCTTTTGTTTTATGGAGGCGAGTAATATAGAAAAATCATATTAATACAAGGCAGATATATATGTGTTTTTACTAAAGGTCTAAGAATATGTAGTCAGCATCAACGCCACATTTCTTCTGTGTAAGAGAATGGCATATTCGCCCATCAATGTATTCACTGGAAAGTAGTCAAACAATTATTTTCCTGCAACAGTGAACTAATGAGAGGAGTAGTAAGGTACTTCTGGCCATGGTTGGGATTATCACTTGTCCTAGGAAGGAAGTAATTTGTAGGCTATTTAATATACTTGAGAAAAAATTAATACCTTCTCCTTTATGCAAGCTCTTTCTTCTTTCCTGTGTATTAGCCACCAGGATCTTCTTTCCTTTGATTTATAAATCATGAGCACTGAGATCAATTCAAAGCTTAGCTTTAGTGAAGCTTTCAATAAAAATGCAAGCTAAGTGATCGTCTTTCTTTATAAAACAATAAATTAAAATAGACAATGATTTAAGGAAAAATGACAATAGAACAGACAATGGAATGCCTTAGTGTTATATAGTTGAGGCAGCTTGGCTTCCTCTAGCAGCTGCATCGAGTGACACAGATTTCTTAGGTGCAGGGAGCCAAGTATTTAGATCAATAAGTTCCATTAAATATTAAATATTATTTTCTAACTTTTGGATGTGTAATTAAGCAGAAACACAATGTACAGTATTTAAAATTGAACTTTAAATTACTTAGCATCCTTTATCTTAAAGTATTATTGCTCTAAATTTACAGTAAGTCTCCAGAAGTTTCTCTTTTCTCTATTAAATTTGGAAGCACAGGGCTACCACTTATAGCCATCTTGTCTAGGGAAACACACACTGAATTCTAAATGAGAATTTAGGCCCAAACTCCCCTAACCACATCAGGGCTGAGATAAAATGGAAAGGAATGATTGTGAGTTGAAAATTGTTCAATATTCTCTGTTAATATTTTTCTATCGTCAAGGAAGGTATCCTTATAATGGAATCTATTGACTTTTATGTAGAATAGCACTCCCTAATTTTGGGCTATGATCATATGTTGGCTGCTTGTAGGGGATTTCAAATTAGAAACTTTTTGCTATAGTGAAGTGAAGCTAATCATTAAATTAAGAAAAAAATGGAAAACATGTGAGTCTTAAAAAGAAAATACACATTACAAGACTAACAAACCAACCAGTAAGATAAGTATTCAGACAGATTGATTTCATGTTTGAAGGACATGTGGGAAGGTAGCTGCATAATTATCAATCACTACTAGACATTGGCTTTAGGATAATCTTCATAGCACAGCAGTGGTGTGCCCTAATTATAGATAGAATCAACAGGGCAGCAAGCAAAACCAGGCAGTTCCTTGTTGAAGAGGAGAGAGAAAGAAGTACAGAGCCCAGCCTGTTATGCAACACAAGGAGCAGGGAGGAGGGAGCAGGGGACAGGGAGGAGGGAGCAGGGAGCAGGTTTACTCAGAGATGAAACTTGCCTACAGTCTAGTCTCAGCAATCCTATTTCTTCATTTCCCCTCTCATATGCTCAAGGAATTATATATATTAAGGGAATTAAAAATTTGGAACAATTTAACCACTATGAGGAACATTACAAAGTCAGTAGAGACAAGCATTTTGGAGTAGGATGGGTATTTTCTGAAAGCACCTATCCATGATTTTGGTTTCAAAAGTAAAGCAAAGCAACTATTAATAAATATTTTAAAATACTTGTACCATTATATATTTGTGTGGTGATTTTATTTCCCAACATCCATGGAAGGCGTGTCCTTTAGTCTATAAGGAGAATGCTAATGAGAAGTAGAGAAACAGCACAAATCTGTTCCAGAATACGGGTTTTCTAGTTTCCAAACAAGTATCAGGTTAGTGTTTGTCAAAACTGATACTGCTTTTAAATGCAGTGATAATTTTAACAAGTTATAAATATACAGGGAATTCTGAGCAATTTTGTTCCCATGATGACTGTGCTTAAATTCCTAATGCCACCCTTGTGCTGGATGGGAGAAGATATAGAAATTTGAAAAAGCAGGTAATGTTTATGCATGTAGCAAAGCTAAATATCGAGGGTAATTTGATATAATTTATCTTCTGTTTTCATGACCAGATTTCAGGTCAGGCATTGAGCACCCAAAGCAAAATGTGATAATATCTATCAGCCACAAACTTCACTGCAATGTTCTCCATAGCAGAATCGAGTTTCAGTGAAGGAGCAGAATTTTGGAAAATGTGATATTTCGCTATGCTGTCTAGCACCTTGATTAATTAGATTATAATAGTACCTTTATGTATAATTATAATAAGTCAGTCTCTTGAGTTGTATTGTTACCTCTTCAATTTTTCTCTAGAAGGATCAAGGAGGAAACGTTTGAGCTCTAAAAAGGATGGATAAATATCCCCTCTTCCTGTTCCTGCTGGTCTTTCTCTGCCCTCTCTTACTCTCTTTCTGCCTTTTTAATCTTTCTGTACTGTGGAATATAGCTTTGTATGTTGTTTCCTTTCTCATTTAAGCAATTCAAGTAATTGTGTAAATCTACCAATAAGTAAATATCATATCGAATCATAAATGGAAGTTTTATAGATGCAACCTTTCAGCTAGAAAGCTTTAAGGTTATTATTACTGAGATGAAATACCCAGTCATCACTGCTGCTTAAGAATAACTACTTTAAAGACCTTGATGCCATCTGAGGTATATGGTTTTCTTTGGGTCACTTGGGAAAGTATATTCTTCTTAAAATTGAGTATCATTTTCAGAGAGGCGAACTCAAATATTTGGCAGAAAATACTGAGTGATGATTATTTGTACATCTCAAGGGACATGACCTTAAAATACCATCTAGCTAAGTAGTGGTGAACTTGAACTCAGCTATATAACAGAAGCCTTAATCTTTCTAACATGCCTTTTCCAATATAAAGAGTCTTACATTGTGTAGCTAAAAACACAGACATACACAGGATAATTTAATCAAATTTGTTTTGGTCTATGAAAAAAGTATGCTACATATTTATTTTAGTTTGAAATCTGAAGTCATTATACTAATAAATGTGCACATCTCATATTTAAAATTCAGCCACTCTTACAGATTACATTTTCAGAGTCTAGGAGATGCATGTGATAAACAAAAGAAGTAGCAATTTGAAAATGCAAGTGGGTTTATTTACAGACAATGCAGCTTTCAAAGAACGTGTCTTCAAAATTAGATTCTTTAAAACTGGAGCTGGGTGGGTTCATCATGTATTTCATGGTCTGTTCAGAAACCCAAAGTTCTGTTTGTAAAAGCAGCTTAACTCTTTCCATGCTGAACTGTACACTGTCTCATTTGGGTAGCCCAGGGTGCCTCCCAATTAAGACACAATTTATAGTGAAAAAATTCATTATTTTTTCTTTAGAAAGTTTTTTTTTTTTGCACAGGTTATGTTGAGTACTTTAATATGAAATGATTATATAATATTTCACTCCTGTGTTTCATCACTGCAAACATTAGCATGGAAAAAAAATCAGGGTAAGGCAAATTTTCCATGTGAGAAAAGTTGAAGTTTGTAACATTTGTTCCCAATGCTGCTTTATGGTTCCCAGTGTTTGGGTGAATCTTATTCATAGTATTATTTTAAATTACTATTTCTTTACCTGTTTCCTTATATATTTACTTACCATTTCTTAGATACAACTTGTTCTTCATTATCCAAATATAGTTTCTTATGCCATTTCATGTTAAATTTACTTAGAAGAATTATTCAAACTTCTTCATGAGTGACTCTTGGCTCTTAGAATATGGTTTCTTCAAATATGGAATGTGTAAGGGCACTTAATTTATAAAGTTTATTTTGTATATTTTTGTGCATAACTTTTCTGGGGGTCATGAGATTTGAGGTGGAAAATATTTAAGTATGGTCGACACCAGTGTTATATATAAGCTCACCTCTCTCTCTCCAGCCAATAAGCAGAAAGAAAAAAATAGTTTATAAACTAAAGAGATCATATGTACAATATATACATAAATCCTGAGACATAGATAAAAGTATTTCAAATGATGTTTTGTTTAGACTATGGTACTGTTACCTTTTGTAAAATCTGTCTTTTTTTAATAAATATTTTATCAATTCTTTTATAATTCCATGCAATATATTTGCTCATATTTAAACTGAACTCCTCTCCCTAATTTCTTCCTGACCCACCCCACTTTCCTGTCTTCTCAACTTCATGTTCTGTTTTTTTTACTTACTTAACAACACATCAATCACTCCAGTTTATGCTTCTTAATCCTAGTGTTCCTTTCTGCCTTCCCAACAATTCTGTAATGCCACATACCTACCTCAGCAAAAAGACAAGTCCCAGAATCACCTTTCTGTCACTTACTGAGTTTTTAAGTAGCTCATGAATTACATATGAATCTCAGTGTTGCCAATTGATGCTTCAAGGGACTTAAAAACACATCTGGCACCTTTCCACTAAGAAGTCTGTATACATGATCATAATGCTGATGTAAGGGACATGCATGTTTCTATCTATCAGTCAGCAACTGTTCTTCCATGTACTGTCCTATCTTCTTCAAATATTTACCTTAAAATTTATGAAGTTGTGAAACTACCATATGAGACTCAGTGTCATCTGTTTATAAATTTCAGCTTTATCAAACCATAAATTACATTGAATTCCTGTAGTTAATCATCCTTGGGACTTGATAATTGACATGTACTCTTGTTTTTTATTTTTATTGTAAATTTATTCTTAAATATTTTCCACATAGCAAAATTCTATTTGGTTTCATGTTTTTTGTTGATTTCCTCTTTGTTTGTTTTGAGCCAAGGTCTCACTGACCCAAGATATAACCTAGGTTTGCCTTGAATTTATGGAACTTACCCTACCTAAGTACTTTGTCCTCATATTCACCAGATTAACTCTTTTTCTACTTTTCAAAATAAAAACTTTATATAAAATACACCAAGTATGTTTTCAGAGAGCATGTCTACAATGAAAAAAATAAAAAGGTTAAGATCGGGGAGAGATGGTGGAGGTAAGACATCTAGAAAACAGCTGTTTAGTGATGATGGAAATTGTCTCAACAGGATCCCAGAAATAAACATTCAATTCTGCTAAAATCAGTGAAGAGCAGTAATGCTTGAGATAACATTGACCTCTTCATAGACTCCCCATCAGAGTCTAAGAGAATTAGTTTTCGATGGTGCAAAAATAAAAACAAAATAAAAAAAATAGGTTAGTTTCTCCTTATAATGAGCTACTTCCTTTGTCTGGTGATATCCTCTTGTCCTTCAGTACAGATGCCACTTACTATATGTTAACTCTTGGGTTCTTCAGTCTTATTTGTATAGTGTTCTGTGGTTGACACACTTCTCCACAATATCAGTTTTTCCCAGTCTACACTGTAACGTAAGCTTCTGAGATTGATTTTTTTCTCTTTTAATTAAAAAATAACATTTAGATTATTTACTGATATACTTAATGAATAGTTATAGAATGTTTGCCTTAAGCTAAGAATTATTCTCAGTGAAGGAATCTGACCAATAGCTTTGCAGCAGATAATTGGTGTTGTAACGAGATAAGGGCAGCAGAGATGCATATATGTTGTATAGCAATGGGATAGTAGAAATAACTCTACTGGGAACAGGGAATTTTGAGAGGGTGAGTTTTCATTTTATATCCAACAAGGGCCTCATGGAAGAGTTGGCATCTGGGAGTTGAAGGTCCTGAAGTCCTGAGCTACATAGAAAGTTTAAGAATATTGTTCTTTTGAAAATAGAACACCATATATTTCAGGTTGAGTGGGATTATAAATATATATATATATATATATATATATATATATATTTATATATGAGAGAGCAGAACTATTGAGGAATTAAATGGTGGAAATCACAGGTAGTGTGGAGTCTTAGCAGGTAGGAAAGACAATAAAAAGTAGAGAAAGAAAGGCCAGAACCTTGTTTGCCTTTACATTGGGGGATTTTGACTTCCATTTGGAGAAAGGTAAAGGAAAAATAGAAATGTGGAATTTTCTTTCTGGTAACTCATGTTGAGCTTTCTGTGGCTGCCACTTAGAACTTAATAATTTTGTTTTAATACTCTAATGATCAGATAAAAACTAGAATATTAAAATAACATTAAGTTCTAACAAATTGATGAACATGGGCTTTTATCTGTTCCATTACAAAACATCTCATTTTTTAATTAATTTGAAAGCTTTCTAGAGTAGTGAGCCAACATAAATTTAGCATAATGCACAATATATTCTTTACCAGATTTAGCTTTTTAATTGAAGATGTTAATTAGAAAGGTCACTTATTCCACTGTAAGATGTTGATAAAAATGCTTTCAAGCTACTGTCACATGAGTCAAAGGCATGTGAAGTTAAGATTCTGGAATTCCAATGTAGACAGTCTCAATGAGGCAATAGCCAAAAGCACATGAGGTGTATGCCTTTATTCCCTGTAATAAAAGGATTCATCAAATTGGATAAGCTTCCTGGCTCCAAATCTTGGAACTAGGAATAACTTGAAATACTTATTTCCTAGTAGAACTGTATTCCTGGCAAAAAAATGTTTCTTTTCATAAGCGCCTTACATCGTGGTTTATAAAAATCTTTGTCCAGATAGAATTTTCTTAGAAAATTAACATCTCACAATGAAATGAAAGAGGAAATTCCAAGGATAGAAAATGCTTTATACTGCAATGAATACAAAGCTCAAATAAATTGATGAGACAGATACAGAGACCAAAAAAAAAAAAAATAATAAAGTAAAATTATTTAATTTAAAAACTTACAAAAAATGTTACTTTAGAAACAGTAGTCAACTAGTTTGCATAAAAAGGTGCTAGGGACTAGGAAAATAAAGCAATAGAAAGTCTTATATGATTTCAAATGAGTAGCATGTAAAAGGCCAATAGGGAAGGAAAGAGGAAAAAGACACAGACACAGATCTATGCCCATGTGTGGAAAGCTGTTTTGTATACCTTGTAGAGATGTAATACTATCCTGTGTTTGAGAGTAACTAGTAGGTAGGAAGAAACTGACCTCACTATACAGTGTTAAGGGATTTCCTTATGTAGGTGATATCTCCCTTAAGAATGAAATGAAGAGGAAGGCAGGCAGATGTAGGATGAGCTGAGCAAACTGCTTAGGAAATAGAAATGTTCCCAAATTAGGTAAAAGCCAACTTGTAATTATGAAATAATGAAGTTCAGTTTGGATGGTATGCACATGAAAGTCAGAGGTAGTAAGGTGTGACATGATTAGTCTCGGGGCCAGATGGCTGGAGGTTTTGTATGTAGAACTCAGATCACAATTAAAGTCAACAAAGATCTGTAATATATAGATGGATTGTGGTCATATTTTTTCATCTACATTGCCTTTCCTTGCAGTACGGCAAGCACACTATCAAGGAGATTTTTGTCATGGTGGAAAAGTTGCACCTATAGTTATCAATTGTGCTATCCAGGCAAAAGATGTTGGAATGTGAGACTGACATTGTGCAATAAGTTGAAGAAAAATCACTTTACATGGAAATGTTTGGGGGGGATGTACACATAATAGGATTCCCTGATCTAGAATCACACCAAAGTGTGTTGTTTTGGGGCTTTGTTGCTTTACTGTCACTGCATTGGGATGGGAGGGCTGGCTGACATGTTGCAAATTGTCAGGGGCAAAGATGTGCCCAAGTGTGTGTGTCACTGTGTGGTTGCTTTTACTGCATTTCCACCTTAAATCGAGAGGCTTGCTGCAATTTGGGGCAGATACCAACCAAGCCCTGAGCAGATTGTGTGGCTATAGTGCAACATGACTGATCTATGTATTACGATTAAGTCATTGTTCTTTCTAGGTCATGGGTTGGGAAATCATAATTCATGAGCAAGATTGGTTCTTCTGCATATGCTTGTATCATTCTGAGTCTTGAAAATTCATTTTTACATTTTAATGTATGAAATTTAAATTTTTGGTGAGGACAGTTAGTTACATTTTTCTTTCAGTCCTCAAAGACTATAGTATTTCCTCTGTGGACCAATGTTAACATTTTATCTGCCCTTGGTCTAGATGAAGTCTACACAAACGGACTATTAACAGGGAGGATAGTAGTAGTGTAACAGGATTAAAACTTGATAATATCATACATGTGATGGGGATAGAAATGTGGGCATAATTGACTGTTAACATTAAAAAAAAGTTTATCTGCCAGAAAGATCCATAGAGACCCTTCAGTCAAAATGGAATGTATAATAAGGAACCTAGTCAGACCCAGTCAAAGCATTCTGGATTTGGGGCTCTAAGAAACAAAGAATATTTTATTCTCTGAACAAAGAAATCATATTAGAAGATTCTATTAAAACCAGGTGTGATTTTAAGAAGACCCAAATTCTTAAAACTTTTAGTATTTTGAGAAGGACATAGTCAAACAAGGCACATTGAAGGGGGAAAATAAACCATATATGCTGGGAGAAACATCTGCATGAATTTATATCTTGGATGGAAGGAGATGTTTCAGATTAAGGGTTACTATGGAGAAAATCTCAGGTACCTTTGGCAATTACTGGATTGGAAAAGAATGTTTATTGATTCAGGCTCAAGAGTGAATGAGAGTAGGAACAGTAGTGTTATGTTTAGTGAATATTTATTTATCCTTTCAATGTGTAGATGGTCAAGGTAAGAACTTGAAGGGTTTCTGAAAAATTTTTAGTTTAGATTTGTGAATGAAACTACTGGGGATTATGTCTTTATAAGTGTAGAGTAGATCCAAAAAAAAAAAAAAAAAAAACAAAACAAAAAACTCAGTGACTAAAATGCTTTTATGATACTTTATTTTTTTGATATATATTTTGAGTAATTATATAGATATGAGAATGCCAACCATGCTTCATGCAAGTTCATCTAATTAATGTTTTCTATAATTCAGCCCATGTATTTTTGTCAGAGTTCTTTTATGCTATCCCATGTTTTCATCTCTCTGTAGCCAACAGTGATTCTTCAAGTAAAGTGTATTTCTTTGTCCTCTTGCCTTCTGCTTTACAATGTCAACCTGCCACTCTCATGGAAACAGCTACATTTTAAGGGTATTTGTCATGCATATCCATCACTTTCACTAAGGTGTGTTCTCTCCACGAAGCTGTGATTTTCTTTTCATTATAATAATATTGGTATCCCCAATTAAGCAGCTTTCTCCTAATTGAAATATCTGTAGCTTTTTATTTGAATATTCCTTTCCAATTTACCATGCAGCAGCTAACCTATTCTACTAAGCAAAACTTAACTGTTTTCAGATACCTTAAAAAAATAAATGTTATTAATGAAGATTAATATTTGGCAGCATCTATTACCACATTTCTCTGTATAACATAGCCTTCAGTGTTGTTATTAGATTGGGGTTTGTGTAGAATAATATAGTGTGAAGATTATAGTGCTAAATATGTGAAGATATTACTTACATGTGTGTTGCTTTTGGCATTATTGTGACCAGTAACTAACAAGAATCATCTTAAAGGTCAAGAAACTTTTTTTTCTGGTTTGAAGGAAGACATTCTGCCATGGCAAGGAAGGCATAGAAATTCTGGCATGGTGAGGGAGGCTATGGTGGCAGGGATTTAGGATGCTTATTCATATGTCAATAGATCATGATGCAAGGCACTGAGTTGAATACAGGCACTCAGCTGATACCCCTCGTCACCCCTGCTTACCCCTCTTCACCTTAAAAATTTCAGTTCAGGTCTCTAGTCCATTAGATTGTGTCATACACATTAAAGGCAGAATTTCTACCCATAGTTAGTCCTTTCTGAAATATTTCCTAGGTGCCTTTATATCTAGTCAAGTAGACAACAGAAATTACTTACCTCAATACATATATTTTCATCTAAAGCACCAGTTATCACAATAAGAGTCCCAAGTTGAAATAAAGCATGTTCTGTGTTTACTTATTTTTGCTGCAGGAGTGATCTACTCTGCTTGGAGTGTGCTGTTTATTACTCTATATAGGAGTCACCCACCATTTCCTTTTTCCTAAACTCTGGACCTTGGTTCTTTTTTTAGGTACATCCTTTCATTTTGGGAAGATTTCCATTTTTGTCCTTGGTATTTGTTACAACTCCAAAATACACACAAAAAAAACCCTTTTTCCTTTCACTTGTGATATACATCTAAGCAGCATTTGATATTTCCCAGTCTGTCATAGCTCCTTAGAAGTCAGTCTTGCGGACACTGCTTCAACTAAACACCTATTATGCAGTTAAAAATATAATGGCTACAACATTTGCTGATTCTTAGTTTGATGTGTTCACTAAATGTGGGTCGATAAGAAGCTTTCCCCCCAAAATATATTACATTGCTTCATAAGCAAACAAAACCAAATCATGCTATCACTTAATTTTGCTGCCATGGGAGGTATTCCTTTTCTTTAAGAATATATTATTAGTTGAATTTCATTCAATAAATTTTTTTAATGTATTCACTTCCAGTTCCTTCTTCCCTTGACTCTTCCCATATCTCCCTCACCTCCCTACCCTATCACAACTTCATTCCTCTTTTGCATCCCCCTAGGTGTAGGGCCATCTACTAGAACATGGTATTCTAACTTTGCTCATCACTAATAACCTATTGTCACACTGTGGCCACCAACTTCCTCAGTCAACCATACTGCGTGACAAACCACCAAGAAAATGACTGTTCTAGAAATCCAGAGATAACTCGGATGGAAGGTATACAATTCATTGTAAATTACAGCTGTATTTCTGTCATCCCTATTCATTTGCAATCTGGATTTTACATATAGTGCATTTGTCCTGTTAACCAATTCCTGAGTGCTATCCAAATAAGTTGCAAAGAAGTGCCTTGTCCTTGGGAAAAAGTGAATTGAAGATGAAGTAAGAGTAGGCTTATTCAGTGTCAGGGCTTATCACTACGTGTGCAGTTTTCATATATTAAAGTCTATCAATCAATTCAATAAAAATATCATATAAATTCTTAAGTAATAGTACTACTGAATTTAGTATTAGTTCTCAAGAATATAAAATCCAACCACTGTATACAGTAATTCCCCCTAGTCCAGTGTTCAGATGTTTACATAAGGCATGTCTCACCTGTGGCCCTAGATGTTTTTAGGTAACAAAATCATGTTGTAAGGTCAGAGTTGTGATTACTCATTTACATTATCAGAACCATTTCTCGCACCCCTGAAATGACACAGGTTAGAAGCAAAGTTGCTTTAAATGGAGAGAAATTCACCTACATTAACACTGTGCTTTGGAATGAAGATGAATGGCAGGAAAGCAATCCCTTTTATTCTATTAGAACAATAAGAGCACTTTTCATTTGAAAGGTGTTTGGTTATATTGTTCCTAAAGGTGATTGTAATGGAACATTAAGTACTTTCTTTCTATTTTGATTTTCAAATGGGGAGAAATTTCCTAAATGTATGTTTTTAGAACATTTATTCCTCGTCACCTACAGTTTCAATAAAATGACCTCTGTGTGTTTTCTAGATTCAAGCAAAGAAAGGCACAGTCATCAGCATTCTTTAATAATACTTTCTGCTGTATATATCCCAGTCTTTTCTGGAAACGCCTTCAAATGGGTGTTTCCATGTGTCACCACTCTAAAGGGGTGAGACCTCTGAGAGCGGAGCCAACAATGAGGTGGTCTACTGTCTCAAGCCATAGACGATTTTATTCAGGGCATCAGACAATTTATACTCTGACATTTAAGAAGAGTCACATGAGTCAAGTTCATATTAGTTAAGTTGTGTGCAGACAGAAGGGCAAGCAGCAAGTAATGAATATTCTGAAATAAATCCACTCCTATCTGCTACTCCTGGGAGAAGCACAAACACTTTTCAAGGCCAGTTCTGTGTTTTGAGGAGACTGATTTCCTAAGGGTCATAGCTTGTTTCTTTAGAGAATTCTCATCAGCACTCCGAATTCTCCTCACATGGCTCCATGCCTGGACCCTGTTCCAGCATTCATACCTCCACAATTTTGTCTTTTAGTTGGAATACTTAGCCTGAAGGCTTTCTTACTGACTTCTTTAATCTTGTGTCTTTTTGTGGGCTGCTAGAACAGTACCCAGTTATCTAGATCTACCATGGTTATTTTGTTTTCTTCTGAGTCTTCAACAATGATAAGTAAATCACTCTAAAACTCTGTGACTAGTCTTTTGGTGAATGCAGATTTTGAAGTCTGTGGGTAAACAACAAGTTCTTAAGAGGAAGTAAGTTGACTTTTTCCAACCGGACACCCCCTTTTTAGCCCCAGTGGCAATGAGTAGCATGGCACCTATTTCCTTTGCTCTGCTCTTCACTATCATCTTGGGGAGTTGGTGCTGCAGAGGCAGGCCTTTCCAACAGGTATGAATTCAGTAGACTCCTCGTTGTGTGGCTTTGTAATTCCTTTATGACATCTGATGACAGTCATTTCATCCATGAACTTTGTGTTTTCTCACTTGAAATTTCCATTCAGATTTATTTCCCTGCTGTTGTTTTAGAGGGGGGCTGTATGGGTACTTGTTGAATATGGAGGTTTTGTATATTTCAGATCTTAATTATTCATCTGGCACATACTCTTGAATATATGTACATGTGTGTATATTTATTACTTCTTTGGGAATTACATACAATGCATTTGATCATATCTGAACCTTTTGCCCTGTGCTTCTCATAACCATGTTCCTCCAGAATATGAGTTGTCTTCACAGTTTCTTCATTATTTCTTGGACTAGAGTAGACATTTTTTAATATTACTGAATCTAACCTAAGCTTTACTTTGAGTAAGCCCTAAATTTAGGAACTTTCCTATGACATTGGACAAGTTAATATTCTGAGAAACACACTATAGATTCCCTAAAAGAGTGACAAAATTTAGTATCTCTTAACAACAGCACAAATAAAGAAATAACAGATGATTAATATTCTAATGTACCATAAGATATCTTTAGCTTGAGAACAGGTCACTGAATTTTATGAACAGACACTCCTTGCAGTTAATACTTAATGATAATTACTAAATCACCTTGAATCTACTCCATATATTTTTTCAATGAAAATATTACTTGCAAGTAGGAAACATTTATATCATTTTCATGCAGCTGTGTTTGTTTATTATTTTTTGTTTGTTTTTTATGTGCTAGCTTTGTTTTAGTTCTCCTCTTGCAATTGTTGCTTCTTTTTGCTTGCATGGACATGTTCATGCACAGGACCTACTGATAAACGTATTTTCTCAGGTACTTAAGTATTGATGTGGTCAATGTATAAGAACATCTGGAGGGAATCACACGATGTCGTTTGTTGTCAGGAAAATGTTAGATGTATTTACTCTGTTGGAGTTTCATCTTTTCCTGCCTTTGTTTCTCTGAACATGGGTACTTTTTTATTCCCTTGGCCTTTTTGAGGGGCCTGCTCACCAATGCTTGCTACATTTGGCATACTGTGTTTTCACTGTGTTGTGCTGAGTCAAATTTTATCATGCTTGAGAAGTTTGTAAGAAAATTCATTTCTATTATGTAGAGCAGAGATTCTAAGCAAAAAGTACAGGAAGGCAGTGGTTCTTTCTGCTTGTCCCCAGATTACCTACCTTAGCTCTTAAAACTTAAATAGCTACACCAGAGCTAGCTAGTCTTTGTCATTGTTTAAAATAAAGGATAAGAGCAAGAGAAAAATATGCCATATTCTACTTTATCTCACACATTGTTGAAAACTGTTTCTCACTCTGCTGTTAACATAGATCCTTCCCTTCAGCCCTGACAGTCTCCTAAGAAGAAAGAACACTTAGAGAGAGGAGTGTATTCTTGTATCTCTTCTTTGATTTTGAAGGTCTGAGAGAAAGTATAAAATCATATTTTCCCCCTCCCTTTCTGTTTTCAAACATTTATAAAAGAAAGTTATTGCAAAGAGCTAATGTTCTATCATAATGTTTGGCTGATATCCAGGCAAGTCTATACCATAATTCAGATATGAAACTTCAAAGGAATGATACAAGTACATTTAAAAAATCTGCACATAATTTCTCTTTTTCACTTTTTAATCTATCCATTTTGTGAGGAAGTTTGAAAGTCTGGAGCAATATGCGAATTAGAAGAAATATTACACTGTGGGGCCAGCAGGATAGTTTACTAGATAAAATCACTTGTGTACAAGCCTCATGACCAGTGTGAATCCCTGGGATCTAAATGGTGTAGAGAGGGCCAACTGTTCTGTATTGTTTTCTAGCCCACAAGCACAGACATTGACATGCACATTTGCACACAAACAATTAATAATTAGATGCAATTTGGATATTCAATGCTGCTACTGTGTAGAAATTACCAAAAAGAAATACTACAGAAAAAAAATCACTAAATTTCCTCGCTAATGCAAATTTGTTTTTGCTAATATGACTACAAATAAATCCCCTTCATGTTTTACCTGTGGATTTATAACTTACCACTAACTGCAGTAGACACAGTATGTGCCAGAGTTTAAATGTGGGTTTAACATTGTTATTTCATCTATTAGTGTTAATGTCAGTAAGGAATTTCCACTTAAGTTCTTGTTTTCAAGAACAGTGTTTAATTGAATCCCAGAATTCATTTATAGTAGGACTTTGAGTAGGGTAGGCAGTTCTTTGCCAGAGATATAGTTTGAACATGGGGATGTAGGAGCAGTTTAATGCTGTTATAAACCTTTCTCCAGACTTCTGTCTCATACTGTTAGAAATGAACTAATCTTATAATGCCAACGCGGAGGTCATTAAAGAAAGTGCTTGTAAAGATACTCTGCACACTCAAGATGTGCTCAGTGAACATTGCTCTTGGCCTGCTTCCTTAGGAGAGAGCAATTTGCTGGCTATTCAGATAAGGCCCTGGGTTGAGTTGCTTAGCAAGTGAGAGAAAGTTAGAAAGCAATCCTTTTCCTCCATCCTGTGATGTTCCCTGTGGCCAGGCACTTACCTAACAATAGGCAATATCTCTGTGATTTAAATATGCACTGTTAAGTCACATGCTTGTACTATGATATGTGACTGCATAAAGAAATCTTGTGTCAGTGCTGTATAAAATGTGAGGATAGGTGAGAGGGAATCTATTGTTTATCTTTGCCAGTCACATTATCCACCACACTATGTACTGTATATTCACTACTTAACCTGAAGCTAGGGCATGGTTAATATTTGTTATTAGATTTTGAACCCTAGGGCTTGCTTGTATTTAATCTCCCTCTTTAGGGGAAAGAAAATTTCCCAAATTACCTTGTTTAGCTATGCAAATGTTGACAGTACAATGTCTAGACTTGATTTTTCACCATTGTCCTGGGACTTCTTCATCCTCTGAGTTATTCACTGATCACTGGGGAGGCCACATTCTTATATGTCAAATTAAGATTTTGGGTCTTCATCGACATTCTTTCTTATTAAAATTCACAAGGATGTTTTGTGGACTGTGAGGTTTTCATGGTATGAGTTGAAAAGGCTCATCAGATTCCAACCCAAAGCTACATGAAATAATATTAAGTCTATATATATGGCATACCATGTGGGTCTCTGAAGTTTCTATGTAAGACGTGAGAAAACTTAAAAGCAAAGGGGTTTGAGCACAGCATGGTGGATTCCTGTATGGTACACTGAGGCATCTCCAAGCTGCACAGTGCACTGCAAAGCCGATTTAGCTTTTACTGATACAGACAAAGAAGGGTTGTAGGCAGCATGGCAACGTGGACCCGCGCTTCCCAAAATTGGGACTGTGAACCTGGCTCCCAGAGCTGGTGGTGAACGTACCTCTGCCATTCTGGAAACCCAGACAGGGTGGAGCCAACAGTGTCAGTTACTAATGGAGTAGGCACTATTGATATATTTATTACCTGCATATATTGTATATAGTTATTGCATTTATTGTATATATAGTTTTTCTTATATTAATTACAACTTTTTTAAATTTTAGACAAAAAGGGAAAATGTGGTAATATCTCGTTTGTACTCTAACAAATAAAGCTTGCCTGATATTAGATATTGATAGCCACTACTGATAAGAGTATTGAGTTAGCCACTAGTTAACCACAGAGGTCTGGCGGTCCATACAGACAGAAAGGAAGTGATATGGCTGAGCAGAAAGAGGAATAAAAGGGAGGAGACAGGAACTCAGTCTCTCTCAGGCTGAATAGTTAGTGAGGTAACAAATGGCTGTGGCCTGCTTCCTTGTCTCTCTGTTCTTTCGGCTTTTACCCCTTTATCTGACTCCAGGTTTTTATTATTAAGACCAATTAGAACTCATGCTACAAGTTTACAGTATAGAGATTCAATGTTGCTCCAGTCAGTCTTAACATTACATTATAATTTGGTGAATTAAAACGATGTTATTATTTACATTATAATGTTCTAAAAGGCATAGTGATATCACAGACTGTTTTTTTTTTTGTGCAAATACTGACTATTTTAGTCTCTCTTAGTTGACCACTATGTTATAACTATACCTGAAATTATATATTGCACTTATCTTCCACCAGAATGGAAGATGCCAACAGTATAAGCCTTATGAAGGCAAAGATTCTTGCCTTATTTGTTCAAAGCACAAGGCTTTCAAATAGCTGTCATTCAATTGAGGTCTATTGAATGGATGCACGTTGAGTGGCAGACATCTTGTTTCCCATTGGTTCTCCTAACAGATTTGGTTCATTTTGCCACCTAAAAATGTCAACAGGAGGAAATTAGGACAATAGAAATTAAATGTTTCTGAGAGAATGAATTGCATTTCCTCAGGATTTTGAATCTTGAAACTATGATAGATATTGTGAACCTGATAATGTAAAGTATTAAGTCAAGTTATATTGTTCACAGTTTATATAGGAAAATAATGTAACTTTTTATTTCATCATTACATTATTTATTATATTTGTAATAATTTATTTTCTTCTCTGCTTAAAACCTACAAGTAGCTATAAATTCTTAGGGTGAGATGCTTTCAAATTTTAAGCACCTGACTTTATTCTTTGTCCTCTGGTACCTGACCACACATATTTGTATACTCTATACAAACATAGTATATTTTTTTTTCTCTCTCTCTCTTCCAAACACACATCAAAACACACAAAATCATTCATACAAATAAACACACACACACACACAAACACACACACACACACACACACAAACACACACACACATTCTCAAAGCCTAACTTGACAGAATCTTGGATGATTTTCCCTATGATATTTTAGTATAGTGCATATTAAAGTTGGAATTTCAGAGACTAATGAAATTACATTTTTGTATTAAGTGCTCATTTGGTATACTTATTTAAAATGTTAAATTTCTGCTTCCTGAAATCTTCTTAACTTAAAAGATTATTTATGTAACAAAAGGAAAACTCCAAACTTGTTATAGTATGTCTTACATTTTGTCCTTATTTTGGTTTTTAATTAGCCTACTAAGCTATATGTTTTTTTATGAAATTTCATACACTTTATTTTATTGAACCCTTCTCATCCCTTCACCAGCTTCCCATTCATTATCCCCACTTGAACGTTACCTCTCCTTTTCTTCTGTTTTCCTTTCTGTTTCAGAGCTACAGAGATTCTATTAGCTTCTTTTGTCCCTTCTTTGCCTCCTGTACCTCTTTTATGTTTCTCAGTAGATATGCCCACTCATTTTTATGTGAACGTACACATAAAATTATAAGCTAAAATTAGCATCTGAGAGAGAATAGGGTCTCTTATTCTCAACTTGAGTTAACACACTGAGTATCTTTTCCAGTTTGATACCATTTTAAATTCATCTTATTTTGCACTGATTAATAACTAAACAATTTAATAATACATGGAAGGACAATTTTGTATGGATGGTTATGCTAAATTCTCATAATTTTGGCATGCACTACTCCTCTGTTCAAAAGCTTTTACTTTAGAACTCAAATGAAAGTCGATGCTGTTGTTTGCATCTCACAATTCCATTTTGTATAATACTTAAAAATGAATCCTATAGACTAAATTCTAAGGCATGATTGATTTGGACAATTTAAAAATAATGTTCTAAACATTCATGAATACTTATAACTTTTGTTAATATTACCTTCAACCCTGTCGAGATTAGATTTTGTGTGAGGAAATGAACTGTAATAGCTTTCTAGTCCATATCCAAGTTCTTGTTCAGGGAGCTGTGCATCACTATATGCAAACTTAAAGCATGGTCAGCAGTGTTTTTATCAGCATGTCATGGTGACACTGACTATTTCATTGACATATTTCTGAAGTGTCCCCCCCAAAAAAAAACCTACTCTTCTGGGTAGGGTGCATGCCCACCAGTAGATAAACAACACAAAAGGAACTCAACAACATCTCTGGTCTCAAAGCATCATGCTAGTGCTCATTCATTTTATCTTATTGTTCTTTAGAATTTGTCTTCATTTATTTATTTGATTCTTTTTTATCTCTCCTTATTTTTTGAACCTGACAGGTCCTTTATGTATGTAGTATGACTTCTGGTTTCATGCTTTTGGGGATCCCTGAGTGTGAGAAGGAATGGATCTATTTCTTGTGCCTTTCCTTGCATTTTCCTTCTGTTTGTTTTTTTGTCCTATTCTGGTGTGTTTGTTTTGCTTTCTCTTCTAGGTTGTATGAAAAAGATGCTATACTGTGCTAGCATTTCTTTCTTCTATTAAAAATATTTTTTTTTCATGTAGTATATCCTGATTATGCTTCCTCCTCATTCTACTTCCCCCAATGACCTCAACCTGTTTCTGTCTCTCAATATAGAGAACAAACAAGCTTCTAATGGATAATATGAAAATAAAATGTTCTGAAGAGCATGGTTGGGCAAGAAAGTCTCTGTGGGAGGATGAAGCTTCCTTTGGGTATATTCACAGGAGTGGTATAGCTGGATCTTGAGATAGATCTATTCCCATCTTCCTGAGGGGTCAGCACCCTGAGTTACACAGTGGCTTTACAAGGTTGTACTCTTCACTAGCAATGGATTAGTGTTTCCCTTACTCCAAATCCTCACTACTGAGAGATGTCGTTTGTTTTATTAATCTTAGCCATTCCCATAACAGTAAGATGGAATCTCAAAGTAGTTTTGATTTTCATTTCCCTGATGGTTAAGAATGCTGAGCATCCTTCCTTTAAGTGCATCTCAGCCATTTGAGTCTCTTCTTTTGAGAACTCTGTTTAGATCTGTAGTTGCTCCTTTTAAGTGTGTTATTTGTTTTCTTGATATACTGCTTTTCCAGTTCTTTACGTATTTTGGATATCATCCATTGTCTTACCTATTGTGAAGGCTGCAGTTCTGTCTGAAATGATGATGGCCTTTTTTTTTTTTTTTTCTTAAGCTTTTCAGTTTTATGAGGCCCCATTTATTGTTCATCTTAGTCTCTATGCTAATGGTGTTCTATTTAGAAAGTCTTTTCCTCCTGTGTCAGTGAATTCAAAGCTATCCTCCACATTCTCTATCAGGTTCAGCATGTCTGCTTTGATGTTGGAGTCTTTGATCCATTTGGAGTTGAGTATCATGAAGTGTGATAACTTTTAAGGAACATAACAGTATAATTATTAAAACTTGGAACTTCTTAAGCCTTTTTTTCCCTCTTCTTGAAAAGTATCTCAAAATGAAATGACTGTCAGCCGGATGAGGCACATGCCAGTAAATACTGCCAGCTTGAGATGGTTCTTATCCCAAGACTTTTTTTTTTTAGAATTGTCCATAAGCCAATCTTGAGAAAATCTTAGTTACTTTCAGAGTTTTTTTCTATAAAAAAGTGAGTAAAGCCCTTATCTTGATCTGGCCATTTTCTAAAAATATACAATACAATTTATATTGTAATTATAGCTAAATAGCTTATCTTTTCAAATCATCTTAGTATCACTTATATGTCCTATGGGAAGCATAATGATTACTGCATCATCTAAAAATACAAACTTGGGCTTTCTAGTTCTGTTTGTGTACATCTATATATGTAGAAGTTTCACATTCATAATATATGAATATCTTGTTCTGAATGCAACATGTCATCTGTCTAACACCAATATCATTAAAATCCAGCAAGGAGTCTTGGATATTCTGTTAGTGACTATGCCTTAATTACATTATTAGTGTTAGCAAAAACAGGATGAAAGAGATTTACTTGATGAGTCTGCCTGCCCAGGGATGGCGGATGTTTTAAGGAGTCACTTGAGTATGATGCACAGTTTTAAACATGCTTGAAAGTAGACATTAATGAAAGCAATATGTGGAATGCATCCTTTGAAGGAATATTGACTAGGGGAAGCTTCAATGCCCCAAAGTGTTCCTGGCATACAAAAATACTAATTTAAAATGTGTAGAACAAGTCATAATTTTTAAAAACAACTACGGTTTCTGAAACCCTATGGATTTAGATGAAATTTGTCTGCATACAAAATGTAGAGTTGCTTTTATTTTGCTGTAATGGTTATGTCTAAGTGCATGCATTCATTTGTGATAAGCAAAATAAATAAATAAATAAATAAATAAATAACTTTATTAGCAGGACAGGTACTGAAGTGAAGGTTGCTTGGCTAGTTTAGTTTTAATAGTGCAACAGTAACACACATAAGCCAAAAGTTTGATGGTTTGTTTCACTGTCCATGATATGAACTTTACTATGTGGACAGAGATGTCACTGGTGAGTTTGTGTTTATTAGATTATCTAATTTGTCCTTTGCATGTTCAGTCTTTGCTTTGTTCCTATTTACCTTATTTTTTAATGGCATGAGTGAATGTATTTGTCTGTAGGTGTCTGCAGAATCTAAAGAGTGCCAGATTCTCTGCAGATGGAGTTCCTGGCAATTACTATTCACCTGATATGCTCAAAGGGAAAATCACAGCATGTGCAAGAGCGTAAGAGTGGTCTTACCTTCAGAGATAAATGCTAAGCCCAGTTTGGCCTTTGTAGTGTCAAGGAAACAGTCATAAATCGCCTCTTTTATTGTAATTGTTTTTCAAGGGCTGAGAATTTTAATCTATACATCAAATTTTAATTTTTGCAGATTTATTTATTTGTTCAGTATGCATGCCTCTGCTTATGTGCCTGCTACAACATGAATGTGGTGGTCAGAGGACAACTTGAAAGAATGTGTTCAGTCCTTTTACTATGTGGGTTGCAAGGACTGAACTCAGGTTGTCAGGCTTGTCAGCAAGTGCTCTTAGGTACTGAGACACTTTGGCAGCCCCATATATTATGTTTTAGTTATCAATGTTATGGGATATCTGTATGTATATCCTCATTTGTAGTGTGCATATCTGATTGATGCAATGTGATACTTTTATATAAAGACACATATGGCATTATGACCTTGTTAAACAAATAAGTGCATCTATGACCTTCCTTAGTTGCCTATGTCTACATGTTATTTAAGAGCATATAAAAATCTCTTCAAAATATGGTATGCTTTGGAATATTCTAACTCCTATGTTGTGTAGATTAGTTATTGTTTTTAATGCTTTTATTATTAATTTATGTGCATGTCTGCATATGAGGACAGAAGGATATTGGATTGCCTTGAGCTAGAGTTATAGGCTGTTATAAGTGTGCCTGACATGAATGCTGAGAATTGAACTTGGGTTCTCTGCAAGAACAATATATGCTTTTAACCCCAAGCCATCTCTCCAACCTCGTTATTTTGTATCATTCATCCTGTATCAATGCAGGTTTATATCATTAGATATGCTTTGCCTTTTAGTTTACCTTCCCTATGCTAGCTAGTTAATATACATCCTGTTTCACATATTTGCTTATTTCTTGATTCTACATAGAGGTGGGCACTTATTTTCTAGTTCTTATTTATGCCACCTGCATGTCAATGAGGCAATGTCTGCTTTTATTTGAATCTGACTATATCTTTTACAATCTTAATTATATCATGTTCCTTAGCTTGTTTATTATGAATATACAGCAATGGATACAGAAACCAGGAATGTCAGCAGGGTTTGGATACCACCTCCTTTGTGAATACATGAAGTTGGGAGATTATTGTCACATTTTGACTTGACTTTTCATGATTTTTCAGAAGCTCCACTCTCCTACAGTGCCAACAAACAGGTTCTCTCTCTCTCTCTCTCTCTCTCCCTTTCTTTCCCTCCCTCTCTCTCTCTTTCACACACACACACACACACACACACACACAATGTAAAATCAAAATTAAAATGTAAAGTTATACAAGGATTGTCAGCTTAAAACATATGTAGTTGCAATGCTTCCGTACATATAATTGTCAACACAGGATCACTAACTGCATGGTAGAAGGAAGAATAAAAATTAATTTGTTAGAGGATGTGTTAAGCTGTTTATCTCACATTGGCAGATTAATAAGCAATCAGGATGACTGTCAGTTTTGCACGTCATATGTTTGATGAATTAATCTCTAGAGCTTGACACCCATAGACATCTTTACCTTATCATTTAGTAAACATGCGAGCTTAAGTATATAACTGAGCCACTTACATTTTTAAACAAACAATGGTGATAGAATATTGTGAACTTCAAATGAAGTACTAGAAGTCCAACCTATATAACCATGACATTAATATACATGCTAATGTTGGCCTGGTAAACACACAAGACCTCACACCTAGACAAAGAGCAACAGGCAACTAAGGAATGCTGATGTGGGAGAAATCCTGTTCTCAAAGGAAAAATAAACCATATCACTATCCATTACCATATAATCAACCCTGGAAACATACATAAAATAATATTATACAGACTAGACAGATTATAAGTACACACATATACACACACACACACACACACAGAGAGAGAGAGAGAGAGAGAGGAATACAGAGAGACTTAACAAAAGTTAGAGTAATTAGAGTAAAAGTGACAATCAATTTGAAAGCTAGACAGAGAGATAAATAGGGCCTAAAAAGAGGAACAAGAAAAGGCTCTAATTTAATTATATTATCTCAAAAATAAAAAGGAATCTAATTACACAATGTAATAGTTAAACAACAAATGCTCTATTTTAATATAATTCTTTTTCTATATAGTTAGTGATCATAAAAGTATCTTAGTTCAATGACTCTATCAAGGCAGCAATAAGTTCAGGTCTGGTGCTGTAAAAACCTAGGACTAGAGAACTCACAGGGTAAGGGGAGGCTCTATTGATGCTTTCTATGAGCCACACTACCCAATGGCCTCCTATATGTTTATGTTTATATCCTTAGATTTGTGCTGTATTCTACCACAGTGAGGTGTAGTAAATGCACTGATATGTTATTGTTTGGAGAGCTGAGAATGACTGACTGGCTGCTCAGCTAGAGATGGAACATGTATATCTTCCACCCAAAACTCTGGGGTCATCTCAGAAGTGAGACAGAGAGAACATAGAAATGTGAGAGGGTAGATCACAGAGAGGGCTTCTGTGAAAGGCTGTTCTCTGGACCTGATTATGGCTCTTGCACAGGTGAAATCACAACAGCTATGGTTACCTATGCAAGACTTCGACCAGATCAATTTACTTATTTTATTCTGTTTTTGTTTTTTGAGGTTCTCCTGAAACTCACTCTGCAGACCAGGCTGGCCTCAAACTCACAGAGATCCACCTGCCTCTGCCTCCCTAGTGCTGGAATTAAAGGTGTGAGCCACCAACTCACAGCAGAGATCAATTTACTTAAACGTTCTAGTCTGGAGGGTAGCATGGCTCCCAACGTCCCTCCCCCATATAATCAGCTATTGGCAGTTGATTGCTTCAAGGGGAGGGCGAGAGTCCAACTTTTCCTTAGAATTGTGGTCACCAGGTTCTCTATGACTAAGTACATTGATAAGCACACAGTCAGAACTAATTGGACTAAATGGGTTTAATGAATATAAATAAACAAATCTTGAATGAAGACAGGATGTTGGGAGCGAGAGTGATGGGATCTCTGGTGAGAGTTGGAAATGAAAAGTGAGGTGTGGATTTGATTATAATGCACTGCATACCTGTGTGAACTGTTAAAAGAATAAACCGAATGGATTTGGGATTATACATGGTGGTAGAACACTTTCCATCAATGGCAAGGCTTAGAAGTTTCAACACACACAGGCACACACACACACACACACACACACACACACACACACACACGCAAGCACATACAACTTGCACAAGCTCTCCTCTTTTTTACACATTTTCTTTCCATCTCTGTCTTTCTCCTTGTTTCTTTCCATTTCTCTGTCTCTGTCTCTCTCTCTCTCTCTCTCTCTCTCTCACACACACACACACACACAGGGGCACGTACATATGAACTTGGGGGGTGATATATATATATATGTATATATATATCTGCTATGGGTGTGACAGCATTAGGCTACATATAAAAAAATAAAAAACATAAAAGAACTAAGTATGTATCTGACTCACTAGTGTGGGGATGATGAAAAGGAAGTGTGTCTTGTCAATCATGGAAGGCAAGTTCAGAGCACTTCTTATCAAGAAACTTATGTAAATATTAAATATAACAGTTATCATTAACTTTTGGAGCAAGGGAATTTAAGTGTTGATATATATGACCTATGCAAATCTTTAAATTATGAGGTCTTCATATATCATCATGTAGGGTGTGGGCTTTTCTGATGCCAGATGTGTTTTTATTGACCTTTCTTAATGATGAACCTAAAGCGGTAGGTCATAGCCAGACTAAGTTAATGATTGATAATACATGGACATGAAAGCGTAAGGTTAGAGTTGTGCTTCTAGGACGCTTAAATGACAGTGTTACATGTAATGAGGAAAGAAAGATCAGGCTACAGCAACAATAAGAGCTCAGGAACTGAAAATGAACAGCAAAGAAGAGTAAGATATGGAGCAGAGAGACCTTGAGTAAGTGAAAGAAACAGGCAGATGCAGTTTAATGCCTGAATAAGAATCTAAAAGGAAAAGAGTGGGGGAAATGCTTAGGGAGAAGGAAATTTACAAGACAGTGCTAGGAAAGGGGATTGATTTCTAAAGAGGATGCTAGCATTTGATTTTACTAGTTAGGAATGACAGCAGGACATGGAAATGAAAGCAGCTATGCGGCAGATGGAAATCCTGATGATAAGTTCAGGATGGAATGCTTTCAACGTCGTTTGAGTGAAAACAATATTCCTGATTTCAGAGGTGGAAAAATGAGGCAGAAGATCAAACTGGCATTAAGTGCTAAGGAAAAAGTCACTGCGGAGAAACAAGAGAAGAGAGTGGATTGATGGGGAGTGAGTGTAGAGGGTCTGGGCTTCAGGATAAGATAGGAAGAGTGACACCATGGTTTAGTCCATGGATGGAGTGTAGGAAGAATGGCTTATTACAAAGCAAAAGTGTAACATAGTGTTCACTGTAGTGAGATAGTCGGTCTGTGGCACTGACCACGCCCATTGGGGGGTGGAACCATGGGCGGAGTGACCTGTGGAAGGAGGTCAGAGGGGAGCCAGGAAAGGCTCTCTTGCTGGTGTGACTCGGACAGGAGAGGATCGGGTTGAATTTCCTGGTGTTCATCTGTCTAGGTTGTAAGTTATTTCTCCCTGAATAAACATCTATTCGGCCTATTTGTTTATCCTGATCCTTATTTAACCGCGATAGTTCACAGTGTTATAGTTTGCTGGAGCTACTAAGACACTGGGGTGGAGTGGAAAGTCATTATATTACTAACATAAAAGGTACTTAATAAATACAAAGCATAAAGGCTTGGTGAAGTACATAAGACTATTGAAATATGAGAAATAAGAGGTGCCAGCACTTAGTAAATGTGCAAATCAGTGTGTGAAAAGCATAAAACCTGGAAATAGTGGGTTTAAGTGAATTATTTTTTGGCTCAAAGGTAATTGGTTAAAAAGAAAAACCATGTTTGCCGGTGCAGTAATTATCAGTGTAATGAAAGACAGTATAAACCCTTGTTTTGGATGGTAAACAGGCTCGAGTCACTGTATTTGGGACAGTGAGAAGGTCCAGTGGGTGCTGTATTAGTCATTCTTTTATTGATATTATAAAATACCATTCCCAAAGCAAGTAACAGAATAAATGGTTTATTTCAGTTCTTGGTTTCAGAAGGACAGTCCAAAATAGCAGTGCAGGCATGGCAACAGATGGTAATGTAGGAAGCTGAGAGATCATATCTTCAACCACAAACAAGAAATAGGAAGTGGAATGAAATTGGAATGAAACTATGGGCTGTCAAAGCCAGCCAGTGCTTTGTGTCCTCCATGAAGGCTCTGTTTGAAAAGTTCTGTAATCTCCTGAAACCATGCTATCCATCAGGGACTAACAGTGATTAATATCTTCAATACTTGAGTCTAAGGGGAACCCTTTTCACTTAAAAATCACATATTTACTCATTCATTACAATAATTGTTCATTTCCTAGAGGGGTTTGCATTGAAATCTATAATGCCTTTAGTGTAGGTAATAGGTCAATAATTGTCAACGATTATTTTAGTTACTTAATATTTTAAAAGTTTAATAGACTTTTCAAATTTGATGTACAATTGGTAGTGCTTTCTTAACTTTTAAGTGTAGTCCATTACAGTGAAATATTTCTTAAATATTTTACATTGTTTAATGAATGTAAAATATCATGGAATTTGATATGACATAAAAGAAGAAAAGACATTTGCAAATTTCAAAAGAAAATAGTGTAGTTACATATTTTTGATATGAAGTTTTGGTGTATAGACAAATAACTGAGAATAGTCCTTAAGAGTTTCTGGTCATTTAAACCCTCAATAGTAGTGGAACTGCACTGTTGAGGGAATAGCATGTGTACAAAAACACAATATCTTTGCCCCAATATGTAATCCTCAGGCAAAATGATCCCACATACCGTGTAGAGAATTGTATACATCAATCTTCTCATTCAAATGGGTTTTGCATCAAATTAGTAGCATTTTTGTGTCAAGCACGGGTTTTATAAGCTAGCATCTCTGACTGGGTACAGGACTAGTGCAGTGTGAAGCATGAGTAAGGGCATATGGGTTGTGTTGTCTTCAGTAGGCCTACCTCCACCATGATACCATGCCTAGTGTCCTCCATGTGGACAGAGCAGTATGGTAGGTACATTTTGTCTAGTGCAAACACGATAGCATCTCCTGCCTCTTCAAGTGGTCATACACACCAAAAGGAGATCAACTCAGAATATAGACCCATTTCACAAATCTATGAACAATCTGAAAACTACAAGTGTTTGTTTTAAGCAATAAAGTATGGAAGTTAACATGTGCCATGTAGTTACTTCTCTGTGAGTCAACTCAAATGATAAAGGGGTTTAGTGTCCTTATATTTGATAAGTAAATTTAAATTTCTTTTATCAAATGGAAGTTTAGACATGTTACAAAACATTGTCAATCCACGAAAAAGAAAATACTCAACCAACTTTAGTCTGGAGATGCCCAATCATTATTTATTTCATCAACATTTGATGAAAACATTTGTGAAGATAAGTAAATTTGACTTTAAGTTATTGCCAAATATGCTTGATTTTTTTAAAAAAAAAAAACTGCTCAGTATGCCTTCTCACACACACTCTTGAAGTTATACAACTAGTACAAGGATTAAAATGGATGAGATACCTTAAACATTTCTTCACATTTATTTTTGAGCACATTCCAAGCATCATTAGCCATGGCTGTGGAGGAAATTTATTCACATGAATTGGTTTTCAGTAGGCAAAATTCTACAAAGATTGTTGAATTTTGCTCCTGCTATAAATTCCATAAGTCATGTAAGCCCTGATCTCTCTAAGATTTGAACACTTTCTAATCACTCAAATTGGAGAAATTGAATGATTGGCTAATTAAAACAATCCAAGTGAGCATGTGGTGGTCAATAATTATAATCCCTGCACTTAAGCTGGGGCAGGAAGATTTCCATGAGTTTAAAAGCAAGCCATGGCTATATAATAAGACCCTGTCTAAAAAATATCATCCACTAACTGAACAAACACATAAATAAGTGCCCACTGTAGTTGATGTCCTTTTATTATCTCTCATGCAAGTGTATATTTTAGTTCCTAAAATTCAATTCTTAGTTTATAAATGAAGGTTCCAGAGGAAGCTGGCTTACACCTTAAGTAACTTAAGTCAGACTTGTAACTTAAGTCATACCTTATGTTCTGGAGCATAAATCTTGCTGGAGAAATGAAAAGTCCATTCATTCCTTTGACACTTGTGGAAATTACCTGCTAGCCACCTGTCAACCTTGCTAGAAAATCCAATCATCTTAAGAGCATTTTAATGTACCTATGGCAGTCCTCAGAATGGAAGATTAGGAGAGAAACTAGGTCTTCTGACCTTCATAAGTGGTATACCCTGGTTACTCCAGAAATAATAGAATTAGCTTAATTTAAGCTACAATTTGATGGAAATATTGTCCTGCTTAAAATGAGATAGTCTGCTGGTGTCCTGCGATGTGAGGAAGGCTGTATGCTATGAGTTTCCAATGCAATCGAAACACAAGTAGGTCCAGCAAAGTCGTTTTGTCATCAGTAATCAGCAAGAGGTTGCCCTTGATGCTTTAGTTTCCAGTTTTTAATTTAACAAGAAAGCTTAAGTGCGCAGTAGTGTGGAGTACATACGACTCAGCTTTTTCCTTAGAAAGTGCAGTGCTTTGTTTCCTCTGACCCCGAGTCAGAAGCTTTAGAAGCACGTGAAGAATGTGAGTCTGAGTGGATTGGGGGTGAGCTGAAATGAAAAAGAGGGAAGAGCTGCTTTTATCATGACCAGATGGTAATTTTTACTAGTTGGCAGTGTGCTGAAAAGCACATTTTCTGAAGGAAAGTATATATTATAGACTGGCATAACCGAATGTGCAAAAAGTGTCCAAAAATAGATAAAATATTCTTTAGCTCTGAAGTAAAGTTATGGTAAACTTGTATGGAGCACGGAGTGCACTATTTAGAGTAAGTGAAGACAGCAGCGGTACTCATTCGAAGAATCCAGAGTGAGGAGAGCTTGCCCAAGGTGACATTAGACCCTGCAGAACTTGAATACACTCCATAAGCTGTTTCTAGGAGAAGTAGAAAGCTGGGTGATAATCATTTTATAGTTACTGCCTTCTTCTGCCTCTTAAGGCCTTGCCAGCCTTGTTAACTCACAGTCAGTGTTTTTACAGCTGTAATCCAACAAAACTCTAGTCATCCCAGAGGAGTCTACTGTGGCTCATTAAAGAGCATGTTGTTCTACTCTTTGCTTGCATACCTTTTGGTTCATAAGAATGCTTGTAGTGGCAACAGGAACTGAAAACTGGCACAGCGCATCTATCAAGACTCCATCTATTGAAGCTTCACCTCATATTACATTTTTGCTTCAATCCAATATTAGTACTCTGAACTATTTATCTGTTTCATTCTTTAAATTTAATTTTGATTATTGAAAAATAATTTATCTTTAATTAAATGTGTTATTTGGCTATTTTTATTATGTATAGTGTGTTCTGGTTACTTTAATGCCCCACATTCCCCTTTCTTCTCATCCCTGCCAAGCCTTCCCTTCGATACAGGTTTTTTTTTAATCACATTTATGTCTAATTTCATTTAATGCCCCACTGAGTTTGATTAAGATGATCTGTGAGATCATAAATTTGAAGCTAGTCACTGAAGCCTGATGGGCTCACATGTGAGTGGACTACAATGGCTACCTCTCACCCCAAATACTCTATTAGGTAATTGTTCAGCATGGAGAGGTAGGGATACATGAGTGCCTCCTCCATCCATGACTGACTAGTGTCAGGCTCAGTCTTATTCAAGTGCAGTGCAGGTAACCTCAGGAGTTGTGGGGTCATGGTTATACTGGATGTACCGTGACTAGAAGACAGTGCTTTTCAGCCCTTCTCTCTACCTGTGCCTCTGATATTCCTTTTTCATAGTTCTGTGACACTTGGATACCCTATTTATAGCTGAACATTGAACCATCACTTGATCTTAGCACTTAGTGCAGCACTCACTGCTGTTCATTGCACAAAAATACCTCCTTTGATTAGTGTTGAGAATAGCATTTGTCTGTGGGTACAAACATAAATATTTAGAAGGTAGTTTGAGTAAATGTCAATTAATCTAGGGTTTGCAACCTCTTCCATCATGAGTTTCTTTTTACTAGGTTTACAGTGCCAGTAATGAATTCTGGGGAGCAGACTAGAAATATAATCAGAGACTGGTTGGTTACCCCAGTAATGATTATTCTGTTATTACATCACTGGGCACATCAGTTTCTAACAGGTTGTCACTGTAGTTCATAGATCTTACAGCTTGTTAAGTCCATTGATGTTTTTTGCTTCAGTAGCCTACATAGTACCTTTCAGGGAAGTGAAATGAGATAGGAAGAAGAAAACTTCCCACTAAATTCTGCTTGATATCCCTATCTTGTAATGAAGGTATGTGGTATCTTCAGCAAGAGAGCCTTATCAAGCAAGAAACCCTGGTGGGTAACCATTACAAATTATAAAGGCCATCAAAACTTTGGGGTTCTCTGGGATATGGGATGTGATGTCCTTGACCAACAGTTCATAATAAGTTAGCTCATACTTGACACTGGTGTATTTGTTTAATAACCCTTGAATTTTCAGAGCAGCAATATTTACCCTCACAGGATATCTCTCTTCTTATTCTTTTCATGCAAACTATGTTTTAGTTAGCTCTGCCACCATCCACCCCCTCATCTTCCTCATGATCAAAATACATATCCCTGCTGAAACATATAGGTAAATATTTCTCTTATAATATTTATTAAATAAGATTCTCATCAACTGTTGGGAAATTTAACGTTATCAAAAGTTATAAAATCAACAATGTTAAGTAGCCCGTTTCATTGCCAATTGAAAAATGATTAAACTTCTTTTGTCAATCTTTCTTTTTTAAAGTCTACTCTAAATTAAAAATGCATGCAACAACAACTCTTGAAACATCTCTGTAGTTTTCATTGCCATGAACTTTCCTTACATCCTGATCATATCAGGCTTGCATCCTTTGTAGCCTTCCTAGGTCCTTCCCACCCAAAGCCCAATTTTATGTTCATTCCATCTCATCCTCATGTAACTTCCTGAAAAATAAATAGAATTACTTATTTTATTTGTGCTTTTCATTTGTTTCCCAATTTCCTTTATATCATGCATGCTTGGGTTATTACTGTGACTTAAAATTTCCCTTCTGGCTTGTTGAAATTGGTCACTTAAAAGTATTGTTTGCTACACATAGACTCGCATACCTTTTGGTTCATATTCTACAATAGCATTCTCATTGATTACATCATATTATATGTCCTCTGATATATCTCAAGCCTAAGGCTTTGCCATATTATCACAGCTACTAGAATTTTTAATTTTTTCCTTTTCACTTTTTTGGGGGGTATGAAACAAGGTTTCTTTATGTAGTCTGGGTGTTCAAGATCTCACTCTCTACACCAGGATAGCCTCAAACTCCAAGATCTGCCTGCCTCTACTTCCTGAATGCTGGAAGTAAAGGCATGTACCACCACTATCCTGCATAGACTTTTTTACTTAATGTTTCTTTGGGGCTGTGTGCCTGTAGAAGTTAACAATGTTTAGAACATTTATTTTGATTTTTCCAAATATGTTATTTAAATATAGCATCACTTAAAATATAAATACTTAAGGCATATTCACTCTTTAAAAAGTTATCTTTGCCTTAGAGACCATCTGCTCAGAAACATGTTTGTTATAAAAGCTAGCATCATAACCTCTTTACCATTCTACTATCCAATAATCAGTATACAATAAAAAGTAACTGGCTATAAAACCTTGGGCTCAAAGACTGAGTTAGAACCTCAATGTATGAAAGCTATAAGTGGGTCAGAGCTTCCACAGAGAGAAAAAGACTTTATGAGTAATGGTAATATACTTCTGTTTATGCTTGTAAATATAAGCATATTACTTTATAACATCAAATGTCAAGGAAAATGTTCTTTTAGGAAAGATCATAGAATTTAAATCAAATAAGCATGAAGAGGTAAAGATGATACTTTTTTTTCCAAAATTTAATAATAATCCTACATACTTTCACTAGGAAGTACTGTTCTTTTACAGAAGATCTGGTGTTTTATAAAACACGGACATCTACTTCTGTGAAATATATATATATATATATATATATATATATATATATATATATATATACACAGATGTGTGTGTATCTGTAACATGTATGTGTATTAGAATTTATCTTTCAGCTTTGAGAACTGGTATCTGAATGACTTTTAAAAATGTCCGTGTCTAGACATTCTTTAGATTCTCAGTAATTTGTGAATTATGTATTATTGTGTTAACTCACACAACCTCTGAATCCTAAGATTACAATCAATCTTATTTCTAATTACCCAAAAGCTTTGGGAGAAGTTTTTCACTGGAGCTGACTTCCTGTGAATTTTTTTAATCTTCAGTTCCTTCATTTATCACTATGATACTTCCATGTGGAAGTAGTTCTTTTCCCCAACTTGGGTGACACATCGTATGTTCACATCCTTTTACTGAGGCTTTATGCAGAGCCTCTGATAGTAAATGGATTATTCTCCCCATTAAATACTCTTCTCATCATTTCTCTATGTCTACATGAAAGAATGTAAGCAATCCTTGCTTACTTTGTGGTCATTTGAATCACCATGCTATATATCCCCCCCTTACACTTCTTGGGGGAAAGTCTAAGACCATCAATTAATTTCCTTCAATAAAGAAAAACTTATGGATATAATATCATAGGAACTCAGAACAGTTTTTTTTTTTCTGTACTCATTAATTGTTATTCCTAGTTTAGGAAAGGAGTATCTCCCACCACCATGATTTCAGATTTTATCTTTGGAAATAAGAGATAATTCCTTTCTGTTGTTTGATTCATTCAGTTTGTGGAATTTTGTAGAGAAGCCCTGGGAATTAATAGATACAACTATTTTCTATCCACAAAATCAAAGCCAGAAGCAACTAGGACCTTGAACTTATTAACAAGCACATCAAGATTTATATATTAGTAAGTTTAGGGAATGCAACATGAGCTGCCATTTTGTTATTCTGTTCTTGTACAAGCTGTCTTCTGTCTGTCAGGACATTGGGGGGCACTGGAGTGTTTACTTTCCCTCAGTGCTGCTCATGACATGGGATGTTACACTCTGCCTTTTCATCGTCATTCCAGCTCCATGGCCTCTGGGTAAATATGTAACAGTGAGCACAGTCAACAATATGTCGGAGTCTACAACAGTTATATCCTATACGTATGCAGAAAAAAGAATACCCTAATGCCTTTCATTAATACACATCAGATGTTCAGGTAGAGCTAACTGAATTTTAGTGATCTGTAGAAATTTCATGTAGTGTCATTGTCAATGTTCTATTGTTGTGCAGAGGCACCATAACCATGACAACTGGTAGAAAGGAAAACATTTAATTAGGGCTAGCTTACCATTCAGAAGTTCAGTCCATTGTCATCAGGGTGGGAAGCATGGTGGCATACAAGCAGTCATGGTGCTGGAGAGGTAGTTTACAATTCTACACCCAGACTGGCAGGCAACAGGAAGAGAGAGACACTGGGCTGGACTCGAAAACCCAAAGCCGACCCACAGGGACACAATTTCTCCAACAAGGCCACATCCACTCTAACGATGTCATACCTCCTAATCAATTAGCAGCACTACCTAATGGCCAAGTACTCCACTCAATGAGTCTATTGGGGCCTTTCTTATTCAAACCACCACATGGAGAGGTGATTTTAAAACAGGAAAGTCCGCCTTAAAAATGTGCAGTGGATGATAAGTGTGTAATTCTGTATAGATAAATGTAAAACTACCTTTCCATGGGTCTAAGAATTAAATTAGTGAAAATGAGAATCAGGTAAATAATTCCACTTCCACTTATTGCTGCTTCTATTTTATGGTTACAAAATAAATTAAGAAAAGTGTGTGGTGTCATGTTTTAAGTGAGGTCATCTCATTGGTAACTAAAATAGGAAACATTTTGTTTTTTATTTAATTTTATTAAATTGTGTGGCTTCAATTTCTTAAAATAAGGCCTCATTGTTTCATTCCGTGGCCCCAACTGACTCTGAACTCAAGATGTAGATCACTGTGGCCTTGAACTGCCTATTGTCTCAGTCTCTCTAGTGGTGATATTACATGCATGAGTCCTCATGCACAGCTGCAAGTATTTGCTTTGAACATTAGCTGTGTTTTGGATTTTTAAATCTAAAATGGATTTTTAAATCTAAAATTTATCCCATTAGGAAAAATTCCTTTGAAGTAAAAATGTATAAACTTCATTCAATTTTGAAAATAACGCCTGGGACGAATCAAGTATCCATCAATGGATGAATGAATGAAGAAAATGCAGCGAATCTAAATAATGGAATATTATTTAGCCACAAGAACAAAATTCCACAATTTACACCAAGATGGATGGAACTGGGTGATAGATGTTGAGTGCAATAAGTGAAATACAGAAGACAAATGCCATGTTTTGCTTCATATGTGGAAGCACATGTTTTCATTTTTTTTAAAGTAGAAGAAAACAGAATAGCACTTGGTATAGAATGAAAGACAGACGAGAGAAGGGAAACGTATTGTGAACGTGCCATTAGATCAGAATAAATCCTAGCATTGCACAGAACAGTTGTGTTACTGTAGTTCATACCAATGCACTGCATTTTATGACAAGTGAAAAGAGAGAGCCTGCAGGTCTCTGGGAACAGAGAAAAGACTGGGGTGGTGGTACTGGTCATTTTGATAAGTAAACATTGTATAACTATTTTGATGTATCATTTTTACTCAAAATATAGAAAAAATATTTATGTTAATATTTTAATCCTCTCCCTTTATTTTTTATGAATGGCCTTCTTTGTTTTCACCCCTGCTAAAATCAGGGAAACGAGAGGAAATTGAAAGGTGTTACACAGCTTTTAAAATCGCTGCTCAATGCACATCATATTGTTTCTAATTTCTATTCAGCTGGCTGAATGTAACTTTGCTTTTTAACAGAGAAATACATATTTGGTGGTTATGGCTTTCTGAGTAAGGTGATTTGACTTCTTGTGCTAGGCCGTGGAAGCAAAGTTGAAAGTGTTTGTAGTGCTTGAACAGTCCATGCTACCCACTTACAGGAACCACAGTGACGTGCACAGGGTTTGGAAAAGCCCTTGGGAACTGCCATGCTAATTAAATTCTTCAGAATCTCTCTGTGGGACCCCTGGCAATGGAGACAGGATCTATTCCTAGTGCATGAGCTGACTTTGTGAAGCCAGTACGATATGGTGGGATACCTTCCTCTACCTTGATTTGGGAGGGCCTTCGTCCCGATTCATCTGAACGTGCCAGCTTTGTTGGCTCTGAAGAGTGGATGTAGGTGGCCTTACCCCTTCTGAAGAGTGGATGGGGGTGGGTTGAGGGGAGATGGGGAGAGGAATGGAGGGAGGTGGAAGTGTGGTTGGCATGTATAATGAAAAAAAAAAACCAATTTATTGTGTATAAAAAGATGTTTTGAGAGATAATTTATGAGTTCCCTCATTTCAGGCAGCGTTCTAATAGCTTTAAGTATAATAAAAGTTGTGAAGCCAATCACTACAAGAAAAAAAAAACAAAAAACAAAAACAAAAACAAAAAAACCAAACCATCCAAACAAAACCCCAAATGTCTGGCAGAGAGAAATGAACTTGTAAGAAGCTAGTGGCCAGTAGGGGGAGCTGATGAGAGAGGAAGGGAAACAGGAGAAAATGAAATGTGAGAGGAACCAGAAACCACTATATACCTATATGAAACCATCCAGGAACAAATTTAATAACAAAATATAGACTATTACATAACGAAAAATAAACTCTATTAGCATTTTATCCCCCACCACATCCCTCACCCTCTCCTGGGCTCTGGCAATGACTTGCTGATTTCTTTTCCGATAAGAACTTGGGTAACTCTTCCTGACTTCAATCAGTAATCAAATCATGAAAGCGTTCAGACTGAGAGTTTCTAAATTTTATGTTTAAGATGGACTACTTCAAATCACACTAATTATGATTTCTAGATCGTCGGTGTCGAGAATGGGTCTTTTTCTCTTTCGCCCCTCCCCCCTCTTGGCGGAGGGGCCTAACAGCAAAAGACAAGGAAAAATTACTTTTTGATTTGTATAAATTGATCATCGCACGTGACCTTGAGAAGTAAAGAGCTTAAGAGTCAGGTTTACCTGTGCACTTTTTTTACATTCATGCTTTATAGGGACAAGGCATCCATGCAGGAGGACAGTGGAACAGAGTAGAGACAATCCACTCTGTATGACTTGCTGAGATCTGTTTCTGCAGATTCTTCTGCATCTCTTTGATATGCTGTCCTTCCAGGTACTCTGTGTGTGTGTGTGTGTGTGTGTGTGTGTGTGTGTGTGTGTGTGTGTGTGTGAGTGTGTGAGTGTCTGTGTGTGTGTGTGAGTGTGTGTGTGTGTGTGTGTGTGTGTGTGTGTGTGTAAGTGTTTAGGGCCTGTTATTTTCCATTTCTGCTTTTTTAAAAAATGCTAAGAGTACATACTGCAATGTAGCAGGATCTGTGATATGTCATTAATGCATAGGAGGATAAACTTACAGACCCACTAGTTTTGACAATCTCCAATTATGTTAATTGTTAACTGTAAGATATTCAGTTGTTGTCTATACTTTGTCTAAACTCACACATACTACCACTTGGCTTCTGTGTTGGCATATGCCATATTTCTAACAGTTAAGAATGAGATGTGAATTTGATTTAATTCCTTAGGTTTAATCCATAGTTAACAGGTTCCTAAATCATTCTGGCTTTCTGTTGTCTTCATAGTTACTGAAGATGTTTGCTTCTTGTCAAGATGTTATTCATAAAGGTATTCCCTTACTTGTGTCTCACATAAAGTTGCTTTTCATTTTCTGAGAAGCAAAGGCATACGTGGAACATCAAGAAAGTATTGCTTTCTGACTCTTACACAAAACCAAGACTAGACAATCTGAGGAATAAAGCATGTAGTTAGATTTTATTAGAACTTCTAACTTTGGATTAATGTCCTTCATATTTATATATTTAAAAATGTGGACAGTAAGAACACTATCCTCTGAAACCTTTGTATTCCAGAAAAGGCCATGGGTATTTTCCCCAAATGTTACTGTACCAGTGGTAAATTTATCTTTAGCACTTTAACATTTAACCCTGCACTATGGCCATTCCTCAGTTAGATAAATTAGTCTGTCACTGGGTATTTACAGAAAATGAGTGCACTTATTCTCTGAGAGGCTTTAGTCTCTTCATTTTTCTTTTGCTAGTCACTGATAGCTTCTCATTTACTTTCTATACATCTTTAGCTACTTATATTTTTTTATGCTCAAATGTATATTTAATGTAGAGATACTCAAGTTGGAAATCCACTCAGACCTATGCATTTGTGGGGAAATAAGCTACAAACATATCTTTAAAAGTGAATAAAGCATCAAATTGGAAATATGTGAACCTGGTCTCCAGAGGAGACCAGTGCCATATAAGGTCAAACAGGAAGTACATCTTAGGCTGCATTATGACACTGGCCCATGGAAAATTTCATAAACACATGACAGGCTCTAAAAAACTTACTGTCTCCTCTGAATAATTGTAACACTTCTACCTGTCCCCCATCACCATGAGCTCAGCAGGAACAGTTTTCCATCCATTGATGAAGGGGGTCACACACTCAGTATGACTTCTCTTGACATTGCTGCCAACTTTCTGTCACTGTCTCCTAGGTTTTGAATTAGCATTCCGGACCTACAGCAGCTTGATTCCCCAGGGTCACTGAACACAAAGACTTGGCCCCACCTGGCAGAAAGCATATGGTAGAGATTGCTAATGTTTTCACATCATTCCTAAACACATCCACCCAGCTGATTAACTAGCCAGCCAGCTGCTCACCCCGAGTCTGAGTATTTCACATAAAACTTAAAGCACTTTAAAAACCTAGTTTTAGACAATGATTACCTTCATCCTGTCAAGATGTTGACGTATTGTAAGGAAGGAGCTTAGCTTCCTATTGGCAATTGTGATACTGTAATATGGAATAGTATAAATACGTATGTTGGAGAAATGTGTTGACTTAGTGTTGACTGTAACCCATCTTACAGGTACAGGCAAATATATTGTTACAATATATTTGGGAAGACTAGCAGTATAAAACATCTGTGAAATATCACAACAAATAATAAACATTGCTCTCCCTTCACATTTGAAATAACTCTGTACAAGTATGAGCTTAGTACAAAATAATTGTCCCCAAATGCATCCTGCAACTGGGGGATATTTAGAATATTTAATATCCTACAGGCAAACATTATTAGGTAGAGAATGCATTATTAGGTAGAGGATGACATATTATGCATATGTATGTATAAGTGTATGTACAGATATGTATGGACATATGGATATTTGTAGGAGGAAAAGAAAAGGGAACGTAAGCAGAGGAGAGAAAAGAATTAAGATAATGAAAGAGAGAGAGATTCAAAAAAACCCAAAAGTAGCACTATGTGGATATATCATGTGTTCTTCCTGTAAGCCAATGTTTCCAGTTTCCCCTGTCTGCCGTGGCTAGTGTGACCCCAAGCTCTGCTCTGAGAAAGTGGCTTTACTCTGATGAAAGTTCACTGCTTCATCTGGAAAGCGGTGTTTGCCAAGTTTAGTTCATGCCTTTCAAGTTAGTCTCTCAACAAAGTCTCGCTACACAAGGAATCTCAAGTTTTCAGGATGGGATTTTATTTTATATCTACTTTGAGGTGGAGAAGCAGCCTTTGGGGGTGCAAAGTGGAATGACAGCCAACACTTATTCTAAACAAAAGAATGCCTTCACTATAAAGAAGTGAATAACCTATCATAAGTCTCAGATCCAGTATGTTTTAAAATTATAAATATGAAGTAGTAGGTATTTGTAGAATGTACTGTGAAACTTTATCAATAAGATAAAATGATGTTTAAAGCAAAACTACAATTATTGTACTTAGTATATTAGAAAGGGATTTATTGGATAATATGTTATATATCCCTTTAATTTTAGCATACACATTTTCTTATGCTTATCGATAGCAATTTGGTGAAATAGAAAATGTGAGCATGTGACAAGGTCATTTTCTTGTAATTAGATCTTTACTAATTCCATAGCCATTTATTGAAAACATATTGCGCCTGATTCATGTTGATAATGCTAGACTTACTTGGGTTTGCTCCAAGGTTATATAAGTCTTGCATTAATATATTAATATATGCTAGATTTGAGAGAGTTTTTTATTTTTCATATGCAAAACCAAGTAGGTGGATAACAGCCCTAGTTCTTAAATGTAGGCATTATTATTTTGAGTGATCTGGAACTTCTCTAAGCTTTAAAATTCTTTCATTGGAAACAATTCTCTAATTTTTACTTAAATAATATATAAGAGAAAGTGGTATATAATTGGAGTTATGAGTCAATACGAATTTGTAACCCCAAAGTTTCTGTGATTTTGTGTTCTTATAACCTCTAGGCCAGTTTGACATCCTTTATATATTCTCCTTTGGATGCTTTTTCCATGACTTTACAAGTACATATTCAATTTGGAGGAGAATAATCCTAATTTTGGTTGTTATGGTTTCATGACAATTTCTGTACTGACCACGTTATAGATTATTACATATAAAATTATACCTTACTAGAAAGTTAAACTTTAAAGGTTTAGCTTTGACATTTAGGGAACACATATGTATTCACATAAAATGTGCATATGTCAGTTTATGATAGCTATTTCAAAACACATACACCAAAATTTCAAATTTATAGTGTTGCTATACATACTTGAAGATGCAAATGGGAAGATATCTTTAAGTAAGGTTGGGTTTATATCTTAGAAATCACAATTCCTCATTAGTAAATTGGGCTTTCAATTAATTTGTACATTGCATGTAATTAGACTGCCTAATTTTAGCTGCCAAAAAGTAGTCAAGATTAAAGTTATACATCATCTTAAGCAAGACAGCAAATTTCCTATATTCTGGTGTGAGAATAAAGGCATTTTTAGTGTAAAATTTACTACACAGCACAAAATGGCCAGATGGTGCACACAATCCATTTGCTGAAAGGCTTCTAGTTCTTTCTGTGTGTTGGAAGAAAACCAGGTGACAAGTTAAGCAACAGTCTTGAGCTGAGACATTTTCAAATTGCTTATCCCCTGAGAATAAAGATGTGGAAAGTGAATTCCAACTACAACAAGCCATTCATCATCACCATCACAAGACCCTACTGTGCTGTTTAGAATCACAAAATATTTTGTCTTCTCAAGCTTAGAATTTCATTCTCTTCTGACCTTTTCTGTTATTCTTTAGCATGTTTATATATATATATATATATATATATGTATATAACTTTATATTTTTTTTTCCTTGTTGGATGAAACTGGTAGCAAATGCAAAATGAACTCATGGTAGTTGGTATTTTTGATTTTTTAAGAGCTGATAAATACACCACTTTGCTCGATAAAACCAATAATGGCCAATATTGAGTGCCTAGATATGAGCAACACTTCAACTACATTGGAAATATAATCATTCCCAATTTTACTATCATGGCTGTTTACCACCATGAGCATATATTCCTCTATGAGAAGATGAGAACAACAAAATATTTGTGTTTATTGTTTAGGCAGCATGCATCTGTTTGGGACAGACTGTCCTTCTCAGAAGAGCAACTTCATCTGGGAAGTGTGCTACCAGAACTCACTTAAACTTGATAATTTGTCTTTGTAGTAAAATAGCGAACCTGTTCATGAGCAATACTCAAATAGAAGTTTCCACAGAAACCATAGCAGTACACTTTGTCTTGGTGCCTAGCTAGGGTATTGATTCATAACAAAATTATTTGGCACTTCCAACATTAAATATTTGTTTGAAGCATGCCTGCCTTTTTGGTAAAAATTCTTGACAAAATTAAATATATATATATATATATATGTATATAGGTATAGGTATATGTATATGATATATATATATATGTATATATATATATATATTGCTTCAAGATGATGCTGAACATAAACTACCTTGGATAAATCCTTCAGATTAATATTGGCATTATCTCAATTTTCCAGAAAAAATATGCTGAATTATACAAACTCTGTGTGTAGTAGTATACATTAAAATATTAAAGAATGGAAGTAATGTGTTAAGGTGTCACGGAAGGCACTTTGAAATCAGAATGGTCTTTATTACAAACCTGCAATAATCAGGTCCTTGTGTGTTGGCTGAACATAGTGAGTGCTAGTCTGCATTCACACACCTTTTCTGCAACCCAGAATAGTTTACAAGAACAAAGGGGCTAGACAGGTAAGAACTGTCTGGTGGGGTGGGGGGGATGCTAAACAATCTTTCAGAAGAAGGCAGTGGTGAGGCGCATTGTATTAGAGTCCAGTGGAAATGCCATCATTTAAATGAGGTTTCAGAACAAAGGAAAAGCAGCCTGTGTTTTGCATAAGCAACTGCTACCCAGTATGTGATGTGTTGTTAAATGTGGATGTGGAATTAAGGCAGGAACACGCCTATGTTCTGCCTTTCATCTTCTCTCTGGTCCTTAGCCAACTACAATAATTAGTTCATCTTTTTGCTTGGGGGACCCTGCGTGGCAGCAGATGTTTGCTCATTTTGACAAATGCCGTTTTCTTAACAACCACAATAGAAGCAAGGTGAACAGCGGTGAGGCAGAAGCTGGTGGGTACCGCAGACTCCCATCCTGTGACGCTCCCTCTCAGGGTGTTTTTACTAATAAAATCATGTTGATCTTTGAGTGTTGCCGAAAAGGGAGATCTTGGTGTGCTCCTGAAACTCATGTGATTTTCCAAGTGTCCCAATTTTGCTGGAACGATGTCATGATTATAATACTTAAAGAAAATCTTTTCTGCAAAGGAATTGTAACTTCAGAACCTCTTGGAAAAGGAGAACTAGACCAGAATGTAGGCAAGTGTGAAATGATATCTCAGTCTTTGTGTCACCCTAGATTGCTAAGCCAGTGCCTGTAAGGTTGCTAAGTGTAGACACGCTGCCCATTTATGACTTGGATGCAATGGAAAGTCTAACACTTTAGTCACATGTACACAGTCTATAACGGATCACTGATTTAATTAGAAATAAATTTATAAAGATCACAAAAGGAAAGCAGATTAATACCTTGCGCTACTGTGTAATATAAAGTTGAATATTTAAAATTTTGAATTACAACTTGTGCAATAATGAGATTTTTTTTCTTCTCTGGCTTGTTGTTAACGACTTACTTATTTTTGTTGCACAGATATAGGTGTTTGGTATACATGTGTGTCTGTTACTACAAGTGTGCACTGCACATAGTGCCAGAAGAGGGCGACACATCTTCTAAAACTGGAGATTCAGACAGTTACTGGCTGCCGTGTTAGTGCTAGAGATGCAATTTAGGTCCTCTGTAATAGGTACAAGTGCTATGAAGTGCTGAGCTATTTCTCAAGGTTCCCCTTTTAAAAAATAAATTGCATAGGAGCAAAATAGTCTTGGGATATTTTTAATTGTGAATAAAATTTGCTTGCCAGCCTTTATGGTATTTGGATATCCACCCTCTCTTGTAACATCTTGGAACTTAAGAGTTTGCCTTGTATTAACATACAGGGTAATACAAGGATGTATACTGAGATAATAGATGGTAAAATGCAATTAAATACAATTATTCTAGGTATCACGGCGACATATTTAAAGGGATACAGAGTACAAATAGCATACATCAGTCACCAGCCAAACTATGTTTGAGACTAAAGACTTCAGCAAAACAAGGCTGGGGTCTGCAAAGATGGCTCAGTGGAAAGGGATTTTTAGCATCCCTTTGAGTCAGCTCACCACCACCAATAATGCCAGCTCCAGGCATCTGCCACCCTCTTCTGGCCTTCATGGGCACTACAAGCACAAACCACAGGTATGTACAAGCATGCACATCATTTAAATAAAAATATATCGTTTTTCTTTTGAAAGGCTGTTGTCACAAAGTTTTTTTTGTGAACATTGAAAAATAAAAGAATTAAAAATGTTGACTGATATATGGGTAAATTATTAAGACTAGATTATGTTTTATTTTCCTGCAGACTTTATAATTTTATTCTTTTAACTTTTCAAAGTATAATGTAATTTCTCTCTTCCACTTTCTTCCTTCAAACTCTCCCCTATACCTCTGCCTGCTCTCTCTCAAACTCATGGCTTCCTTTTCACTCACTGATATTGCATCTATATACAGTGTAGTGAGATATTTGTCTGCTTCTGTGGCACTGACCACACCCATTGGGGGGTGGAGCGAGGGGTGGAAGTGACCTGTGGAACTAGGTATGAGGAGGAACCGGGAACTCTCTCTTTGCTGGCAGGATGCAGAGAGGAGAGCACCCAATGGAACCTGCTCGTGTTCATCTGTCTATGTTGTAAGTTATTTCTACCTGAATAAACATCTGTTTGGCCTATTTGTTTATCCTGGTCCTTATTAAACCGCGATATACATATGCATGTGCATATGTATGTTCACATATATTCTTAATACAACATGTTCATTCCGTATAATGGTACTTGTCTGCATGTTTCAGGGCTGTTTTTATTCTTGTTTTCCCTTCATTGTCTTACTTTAGGGATAAAGTGAGCATGTTCCTTATCTAAGAAATGTTATTTCACAAATGGGCAAGGAAACTCAAGAATGGGTATTAGAACACTCTTTTCAGATGTTAAAAAGAACGGATGTGTCAGATTTAATTGTTATGTTTTATAAAAGTCTCACAAATCATTTTATCTTTCCACTGCACTTTTAGACATAAAATTGCCCCATATTCCTTCTTATATATGCTGCCTTAATTTTGCTTGTATCTTTTCTTCTTTTCTCAGTAACATAGTTTGTTTTTGTTCACCAGCCTTGTCAAAACAACTCATCACTCTCTTTGTTCAACATTTTTCTTATGCATTTGAATCTGTAACAATTCAATTTCAGGTGTCCTCCACCTTGCTGAAATAACATAAAATGAATTGAAGTACATGTTTGTTCTTGATGATTGCCTTTACTTTTAAGTTTCATAAAGAGAGATTTAGTTTTTGTTTTTGTTACTTGTGTCTTATTTTGGGAAAAATGCATATATCAAGGATATAAGAATTATGAGAATAATTAGTGTAAAGAATATATAAGACAATAATAATACTTTATATTAAACTTCACTTTTCCTATGTTAAAACACTTTTAAAATTTACTCTCTGACTCCCCCCTACACACACCTTTCGATGCTCTAAAAGCAAAGCTTAAAGATTTACCTTACTAAAAGTTATGCATGGAGTGATAGTCAGATATTTTGCCCCATGTCAACATAAAATGCATGTTACCTTCCATAATATCATTGTCAGACTGATTCTCTTTTGTAAGAAACGAAATGTAATTGCAAATGTAATTGCAAAAGGTGGCAGAAGAGATGCTAGAATCCAATTTTGTCAAAACCCGTGTTCTTACGTTACACATACTGCTTTGCATTCCATGGTTCAAAATAGTCAGTCAGTTGAAGTTCATAGGTTTAAAGTAAAAATATTGACATCTTAACATTTTCCTTTATAATACATATTGTTTTCAGACAGTATGGAAAGCCCTCATATATTCCAAATGAACTTTTTAGATAAATAACATGAATGTTTGATGATGCAAACTTTCACTTGTATAATTAGTAAATAGTAAACATATGGCCCACTTGAAGCGCACCCAAACTTAAAAGAAAGATTGCCATTTCTTCTCTCCTTATAAGAAAAATCATATTTTGTAAGGGTTTGGAGAAATTTTCATTTATAATTTTAATGAAAGCAAATTAATCTATGTTTGCAGTTTATACTTTTGCTTAAAAAAAAAAAAATCCCAATTGAGTTTCTTTTGAATGTATAGGGTGATTTTTTTTTTAAAAGTTCCTCCCACTTGTTTTTGGATTTTAATTGCATTCCAAATATTCATTGCAGCACGAACTGCAGTATACTTCTAACTAACTTGCAACGATGACTATAACACAAAAATTAAGGTAATATAAGGTAATAGCATACATTTTTAAGGCAGGCTGTGTTTGCAGAGTATTAGACCACAGCATCAAGAAAGCCAAAATTTTAGAAGTAACAATGTGGAAGGTTCATCAGTGATGATGCTGGTAATGTGTCTAATGTTTAAGGTTTCGTGAGATATAAAATGCATCCCTGAGTTCACTTTCTAAGACATTGCTTTCATCTTCCTATTGGTGAAACTCAAAGTGCCATACCTCGATATGACCACGTGATGGAGCTCTTTCATTTTGCTTTCAGCAATCTCAAAGCAGTGACAAGCTAAAATTTCTGGCACAACATCAAGAATTACTTCTTAAAAAAAAAAAAATCTTAACGAAACTCCTTATGATATTTGACATGTTGTGAACCTAATAGGTCTTTATGCAATGCTTCCAAGGCATTGTGTTAAACTGGAGTAAGGCCCTATTTGCTCTTAGATGATTTTTTTTTCTTCTTATCTACACTGAAAAACAGGCTTGTGATAAATACATCTTAAGTTATCTTCACCATATCTTAATGTTATTAATCTTATAAACCTAATTCTTTATTTATAGTATTTCTTATACATTCATCATGAGGAAATTTCATTTACTGCCCTTTCAGGGTCTGTGGGCTTAGATCATATTAGAGAGCTACTACTCTCCTGAGGTAGTTCCTAGCCATTATTTGTCATAGCAACAAAAGATCATATATGAAAATAAGATACTGAAAATTAAGGAAAGTTTCCAATAATATCTTATTGACAATAAGATCACATTGGGAAGATCTAGAATGAAAGCCAGCAGTGGTGGTACATGGCTTTAATTCCAGCACTCGGGTGGCAGAGATAGGCAGAGCTCTGTGAGGTTGAGGCCAGCCTGGTCTACAAAGTTGTCTTGAAAAACAACAACAACAGATCTAGAATAAAGAGAGGGAATCATATTGGGCACACTGATTCCTTGATTGTGGAAAGGGTTAAAGTTTGGGCATCAGTGACCTTCAAACTCTGAAGTTTTCTGTAAACAGGAATATTTCAACACCTCTTCTGAGGGCTGAATATAAAATATGTGCTACCATGTATTTGTTTTGTTTTGTTTTTTACTTTATTTTACATGTCGATCCCAGTTCCCTCTCCCTCCCTCTCTCTTACCCTTTCTGCCCCCTCACATGTACCCTGACCACCCTCCCCTCCCATCCCCCACCCCAATTCCACATGTAGGGCAATGCCATCCAGGTGGGGTCATGTAACTCTGTCAAGTCATTTGAAGTATGGACTAGGACTGCTTTCCTGTCTCTAGGTTAAGGAGTATCTCTCCATGGGGGATGTATCCGCAAGGTCCTTTTGTGCACCAGGGATACATCCTAGTTCCACTGTCTGAGGTCCCTTAGACTGCTCAGTCCTTCTGGCTGAGACCCATATTCAGGGGGTGTGAGTCAGTCCCATGCTAGATTCCCAGCTATCAGTCTGGGGGTCTGTTAGCTCCTCCTTGTTCAGGTCAGCTGTCTCTATGTGTTTTTACAACCTGGTCTTGTCCTCTCCCTCTACCTTTGTAAAGCCTAAAAGCATCATATGAACAGTTACTGTTGGGACTGTAGATAGAAAGCCCACAGTGGCATGCCATCTTGTCTTAGAAAGGAGGCTTTTCAGTCACTGTTTTAACATTCTGTTCTATATGCAGTGTCCTAAAGCTTGTAAGCATCTGATAAGTAAGGGTTCCTCTCTCTCTACTGTTTCTTCTAAGTATTCTCTGCAATTTCAGTGACATACATACCATAGCAGTTGATGTTAAATCTCTCAATCTCTCTCTCCCTCTCTCTCTCTCTCTCTCTCCCTCTCTCTCTCTCTCTGTGTGTGTGTGTGCGCGCGCGCGCGCGTGCGCGCACATGTGCATGCACACATGCATACTATGCACACCTATGTACTTACAGAGGCCAGAAGTGGACATTGGTGCCCTTCCTTATGCCATTTTGCCTTATTCTTTTGAGTTAGGGTCTTTTACTATGGGTTGCTAAAGGGATGCTAAAGATTCCTGCCCAGTGATTTTCCTTACAGAGGTGGGATTGCAGGTATATGTCTGGCACTCACAGTTTTATACTTGAGTGTTGGATTCCAAACTTCGATTCCTGTGTTTGTAGGGCAGTAATTTTCCCCCATTCATTTGTCTCCACAGCCTCTCTTTCTTCAAGCTTAGGTCTACATGAGCCCTACCACACTGTTACACAAAATTCTCACCCATCTGGTCTCTGAGCCCTGCTGATTTTCTACTTCTTGTTTACCCTAAAAACTGTTAAATCCACTGAGGTACCATTTTTAAAGCTATAGGTATGATTAGTTTTGCTCCACTCCTACTGTCTAGCCAGTTCCCTATAAAAAGGAATGGAGAACTCTGAAGCTCATGGTGTAGATGGGACCTAATGTTGACAATGTCAAGCACAAACTCATTGCACTTGTCTACTGCATAGTAGTTTACACATATCTTCCCTTTAGATGGTGGAATTAATCTGTTTGATGTACATGGGTATTAGAAAGTCAAGGCACTATTCTTATTTTTCAGACAACTTAGAAAAACACTTTCATGCTAATAGGAAAACTTTGGTTACTTCTCTTTTGAGGATAAGTTTTGAAAACATTATTCATGCTTTTCCTGTATATACTCTCTGCTCTTACATTTGGGTTTGAAGGATTTCACTTGAGAGAAATACCCTTGAATGGATAAAGTGATTTTTAAAAGTCTGCATAATTCTTACCTCTAAGAAAGGTTGTAAGTACAAATGCATCCACTGTACAAGACTTTAAAGTTATTTCTATTATCCTACATTGTGCAACATGAACATGCTAGGGAAAAAGAAATGAGCAGAAGCATATTTATCAACCTCTATCCTTGTGACAGACATCTTATGTGAATAATTCTGTCATGTATATTTCCAAGTGACATATATTATTTCAGGTAAAGATAGGATAACAAATATTTAAATTGTAAGTTTCCTTCATAGTGGACTGTTAGATAAACCCTTCCCCAAAGGGGACTTCAATTCCTGGTAGATACAGAGATGGAGGGCCCAAATACTGAGAAAGCCTCCCAGAAGTCTCCAGAAATATCCTTAATGTTTTGAGAGCCTGGATTAATAAGAGACCAGACCATAGTAGTGTGACACTGAGAGTGATTCTTCAGATGATCCAGCAGAGGGAGTTTGTAATCTCTACAGTCCTATGAACACTTCTAGGACCCTTGCTTCATTTGGTCAGCCTTTTGTCTTTTCTTTCTAGGGTCACAGTCACATTTATGTTGACTATAAAGCAGGTTTCAGAACTTATGCTCTGTTTTTGCTTTGCCTATGCATTTTTTAATGATGAAAGCATCAGCCAATAAGTGTGTATGCTGTAGCTGTTTATACCTATATGCCACAAATTGGAGGATTCTTTCCCAGATTGAGGAGGGAAGCTTATAAAACTCAAGAAGCTGATGGGCATGACTCAGGAGCCATAGTACAGATTCTTCATGGCCCTTATCAAGGCTACCAGATTATTGCTGATGGAGGGAAAGTTCCAGAAGAATTCACAAGTTGGACAGGGAACTACAGTGAGGGGGTTTTCCTGAGTCATCACCCATGCTAAGGGTGGTTGGGCTTTATAGTGACCTAGCTGCCTCTGAGACACCCATGTCAAGATCTCTTCTTTCGGTCAATATATTTTGGGTTCTGAATGATATCCTTTTTAGAAAATTCCCAAGTAAGGTTTTCCTGGTCTGGTTGCTAAGGAGAGGTAAGGTACTGCTCCAATCACAGGGCTCATTTATAGTTTATCTTCAGTCATTTTACAAATAATTTGAAATATACTAACTTGAAAAACTGAATACTGAATCAATGTTTATATGAAAGTCCAATGTGGATGGGAACCGTGGTTGTTTATTTCAAAAATTCAATAATTCCTAGTTAGAAGGGCTTTGTAAAGACTGGGATGAGGCACTCATTCTGGGAACCTCAAATGGCCTCATTCTGTTAAGATATCAACCATAGACAAGAAGACAGATGTAATAGGAACTAATATTTTAGGAAGTTAGGGAGAGAATTTTTGAGAGAACTTTTAAATACAGGGGACAGATGAAATGCTTTCTCCTTAGTTGTAGTTTAATTAAAGCATGCTTATGATAGAAAATTAATCATTTTGCAGAAAGCAAAGTTAAGTATAATAAGCCCCGGATGTGATAAAGCAGCTGCTGTAGAATTAAACTATATGCAAACAGATGCTGAGAAATCAGATCTTAGGGAGGGCAACGCCATGGAATGCTGAATTTGATCTTCTTCTATGAAAAATGGTAGGTTCAGGGATCTGTGGAGGGCCTAAGAGATAGATAATGAAAGAAGATGTAGATAACATGAGTTACATGACTGCAGTAGCCAATATGCCAAAAAGCATTAAGCTTTTAAGCCACGTAAAAGGACCAGAATTATTCCCAACTATGCAATAAAGACATTAAAAAGTACTGGGATTGATGGGGCTCCAGAGTCACTGGGGACTTGTTAGCAGAATGTAAAGGAAGTTTCTAATGAATTAGAAAGCCATTAAACAGACACTGAAAATCTCCAAAGGACAAAGACATGCACTGGGAGAAATTCAAGAAAATGTAACACTGTTAAGAGGCAGGATAACATGGTCAGCTATGGATGGTAGAAAATCCAGTGGTGTAAATCTCATAGAAGTCCTTACAGAGTACTACATATTATTTCCAGAGACACACAGGATAGAGAAAGAAGGAAAAAAAGGGGAGTTACTATTAGAAATCTCACCACTGTGCCAAAATCTTAACATATCTCAACAATAGAGGCTGTTCAGATTAAAAGCATACCATGCAAGTTAGATGGATACCTGCTGTTTTTAATCTGGACTAATACGTAAGCTACAGAGGGTGAGGGCTGCACTTAGCACAGTTGGAGTGATGGCTCTGGGTTCTTGAATCTGATCTCTCTTTCTGGTTGGTTTTGGGAATTAGAGATATATTACTGTCCTCACAGCTTCACTGTGTCTGGGGACTGGTTTGGCAGTCTGATTCTTGGCAATGATGCTGTAAGTTTAAGTCCCCACTTGTGTTCAGATTTCCTTTCAAGCTATTCAGACATCAGTGATTAGGACCAGTCCTCCAGTTAGCTTTGTAGTACAAAGCTAAATAAAGTATATGAATTAGCAGGTGTAGGTGGGCACTTCTGTAATCCTGGTACTAAGTTTACAGAAGCCTGAAGAAGCAGGGATATGGATTTAAGGAAAATTTGTTTAGTTTATGTTAGTTAAAAATTCTTCCTATTATTTTGAAATTTGAAAAAAAAATTAAATAAAAATGCAAGGTTTTCATAGACACTTAACATTTTATTTCAATCTGTTTTAGTTAACTATCCAGGGAAATCTATGGTTTTGAATGTGTAGAAGTTAGCACCTTCATGATAATTAATGTGCAAACTTCTTGACTCTATTGCATTCTGGTTTAAATAATTATGCATTGGGATATTCAACCAGATCATGGTTTTAGAAATGTAATATTAATATTATGTACACTGCTAGAAAATTTCAGTGTGACATTTTATGGTATGCTTAATTTAGAGAAAGCCAGCCTTCTTTGTAATGCTTCTATAGGTAATATAAGATTTTATGAAGCAGTTTCAAAGAGAGAAATACGACACCCAAAACACATTTTTACTGGCTTTAAAATAAAATTATTATTTTGAAATATCACAAAATTTGATAATATAAAAATATTTGAAGAAATTAATTTTTCTAGTTACATCAAACTATGATAAATATAATTTTAAACATGAGGAATATACTCTACCCATATTGTTCTTTCATCTTCCTCTTAAAATTACTGTTCAGTCTGGTTTGAGACAGTTGTGATATCTACATCTGACCTTCTCAGGAATACCATATTAGTACTTTGTGTGGTGTGTTGAGAAAGCCAATGGTTACCAGAGCTCTTTCTTACAGATTTTATTTTCATTCTCCTGTGTTGACCTGTCATTGTGGCTTTGTCTTTGTATCCAGCATGTTATGGCATTTTTGCACTAATTCATTTCCTACTTGTTTTCCACATGTCACTATGGTTAATACTTGGAATTTTTCAACAAGCAGGTAAAGTATGCATGGTACTGCTTGTAGCATTTATATGAGGCTGTAGAATACCCAAACTCAGTGGCTCAGAATCAGAAGTGTTTTATTCATCCTGATTACATGGGTTACTGGCCAAGGCTAAATAGAGATGGCTTGCATATACTTAATATAGTGACAGCTGGAGCAGGTATGGAGTCTACGTCCCTTGTGCATTTTTCATTTGTCTTCTCTGCGCTGATGCTTTGCCCACTCTCTCTAAAAGCAAAGCCTGCATTTCATTATGGGTAGCTGTGTCCCCAAAAGAAATAGGATAAAAAAAGATATACATCCTCAGAATTTGTAGAACACTTCTGCCAGTTTCATTTGGTTGAAGCAAACCCCATGGACAGCTGAGATGTAAGAGTTGAATCAATGGATTCAACTTCATAGGAGGACAAACAGTTAAAAGGTGATATAAGTTTGTGTCTGTGGCTCATTTTTCTTACATTAACATGGATTCCTGAGTGTTTTGCTGTGGCCTTGGGGAAGGACTCCTGTCTCTCAAAGCAATTTGTTTTGATTAAGGCAGGGCTAAACTTTTATTCTTTCTCTACATGGTCTCCAATGGGGGAAAGTTATTTATTAGTGATTACAAATGTTACTTTTAAAAGCCTGTAATTTCAATGTAATCATCTAAGACAGCTGAGTTGGGCAATTTAGGAGAACTGGATGGATGTATTCCTTCTGGTACATTTTTGAGATAAGCATATTCCAAATACTGATTTTGGATGATCAGATGTATAGATTGGATTACAGATTTCCACGGGTAGACACACTTGATGGGAGATGTCATTCTGTAAATATGTTTCTCATATTGGTTAATGAATAAAGCACTGTTGGCCAATAGGAAAGCAAGATAGGTAGGACTAGGAGACAAGGAGAAGAGATGAAGTGGTAGGGAGGAGTCAGCATGGATAGACTTGGGAAACAGAGGTCTGGGCCAATTCTCCAGTAAGAAAATACTTAGATTAATAGAAATGGGTTAATAATTAAGACAAAGCTAGCCGATAAGAAACTAGTACCTGGCCAACAGCATTATATCAAATACAGGGTCTCTGTGTGTTATCTGGTGCTGGCGCAGCGGTAACTCCAGGCTGCTGGAAAAACTACTCTTATACACACTCAGAAGCAGAAAAGGCAAAGCCCAAAGTCCCATGGTTTTCCCACCAGCCTGGCCCCACAGTGTTAATAAATCATAAATAACATATTTCTACCCATGTGAGGTTAGGTTCATATAGAAAAATGTACAGTTTTAAAACAAAAAGAAAGAATTCACATTTGCTTCTTTTAGTTTAATGTCTTATAGAACTTCTTTTTTAATGAACTTTTTCCTTAAATTAGAAACAATCTTGTTTTTACATGCCAATCACAGTTCTCTCTACCTCCCCTCCATCCCTGCCCCTATGTCCTCCTCTCCCCTACTCTTCTCCTCTTCTCTTTCTCTTAATTCCCTCTTCCATCCCCCCATGCTTCCAGTTTGCTCAGGAGATCTTGTCCCCTTCTCTAGAGAAACATGTATGCCTCTTTGAGGGTCCTCCTTTTATCTTAGTTCTCTGGTGATATAGATATTAGGCTGATAACCTTTGCTCTATGTCTAATATCCATATATGAGTGAGTACATACTATGTCTTTTTGTGACTAGGTTACCTCACTCAGGATGGTTTCTGTTAGTTCTATCCATTTGCCTGTGAATTTCAAGATTCCATTGATTTTTTTTTTCTGCTGAGTAGTATTCCATTGTGCAACTGTATCACATTTTCTTTATCCATTCTTCAGTTGAGGGACATCTAGGTTACTTCTAAGTTCTGGCTATTACAAATTATACTGGTATGAGCATAGTTGAGCAGATGTCCTTGTTGTATGAATGTGCATCCTTTGGGTATATACCTAAGAGTGAAATTGCTGGGTCATAAGGTAGACTGATTGATTCCCACTTTCTTGAGGAACCACCATACTGATTTCCAAAGTGGCTGTATGAGTTTGTACTCCCAACAGCAGTGGAGGGGTGTTCTCCATATCCTATCCAGCATAAACTCTCTTGTTGTTTTTGATTTTAGCCATTCTGACAGGAGTAAGATGGTATCTCAGAGTTGTTTTGTTTTGCATTTCCCTTATGGCTAAGGATGTTGAGCACTTTCTTAAATGCCTTTCAGCCATTTTAGTTTCCTCCATTGAGAAGAATTTCTTACACGATGCATTTACCTAATTTCTACTCTCCAGTTACCTTGAGGTTACTATTGGTGTGATGAAAAACCATAACCAAAACGACATGGGGAGGCAAAGGTTTGGTGTATACATCATATTACCATCAAAGGAAGTCAGAACAGGTACTCAAACAGGGCAGCAACCAGGAGACAGGAACTGACAGAAAGACTGTAGAGGAGTGATGCTTACTGCCTTGCTCCTCATGGATTCTACAGATTGTTTTCTTATAGAACCCAGGACCACCAGCCCAAGGATGGCACCATCCAAATGGACTAGGCTCTCCCCCATCAATCGCTGATTACAAAAATGGCCTAGAGTTGGATCTTATAGAGCAATTACTCTCCCATATGTCAAGAGTGTCTTTAAAGTACACATACACAAACACAATCTCACATATTACATCTATATTTTAAGTGAGCACATAAAATACTATTTTTCTATGACTCTTCCAAACTTCTTTGCTTTCCTTTGTCTCTTCTTCCTCCTTCATTTGTGTTATCTTCCATTCCTATTCTCCAGTTGGAACATACCCATATTGCCATCTCATGCACCTGTGTTCTGCTATCACACTCTCTAGAGCTCCTTCACGATACCTTTCTTCTTGTTGCTCTCTCTTTTGCATTCCTTTGAACTTACTTAGGGCCAACAAGTAAAGGATAACCTATGACATTTGTCTGCCTGAGTCTGGGCTACATCCCTCAGTGCATTTTCCTCTTCCTCCCATTTACAAGAAAATTTTATGATGTTTATTTCAGTAGAACTTGACAGAATTCTGTTATTGTACACATACCACCTTTAGCTATCCCTTCACTAGGTGACACACAAATAGGCTACTTCTATTTCTTAGTTATTGGGAACAGACTGTCAATGAATTTGGCCAAGCAAGTGTCTCTGTAGCATAGGATAGTAAGGTCCTATTAGTAGATTTCAAGTAGTCATAGCATTGAATCATATCTAGATGTCTTTGTGCTTTTTGAAAATTCTCCACACTGATTTTCATTATCACCTGCATCCATTTGTAATCCTATCAACAGTGAACAAAGCTTCTCCTTTCCCGACATCCCTGTGAGCAGTTGCCAGGTGTTTTCTTCATCTCAGTCTTTCTGACTAGGCCCATATAAAAACATCAGACTAGTTTTAATTTGCAATTCCCTACTGGCTAAGGAATTTGAACTCTTTAAAATTTTTTTCGTAGCCATTTTTATTTCTTCTACAAAAGCAGAGTCAAGGAAACAAATGACCCAATTTAAAAAAGGGGCTGGAGGTCTTCACAGACCATTGGGTCATTTATTTCCTTGACTCCTTTTTTATTATTATTGCTTGAGTTCTTTGTGTATTCTAGGTATTAATACTAGTGTAGAACAGTAGCCAGCAAGAGTCAAAGATTCTCTCCTACTCTTGTGGCTCTCTCCTTGACAGTTTGGTTGTTTCCTTTTTCTATGGAAGACTTTTAGTTTAATGAGATAACATTTGTTAACGGTTGGTCTTAATTCCTGTGCAAATGGTATCCTTTTTAAAATTTATGTATACTGTGTTTTATATGAATGACTTATACAAGTTAATTTCTTACTTCCATCTACTTTATTACATATAAAACATAATCCACCCCTGTGACTTCTGTTTGTAAAAAATATCTGAGTAAATCTATTTGCATTTGCTTCCAAATATTTCTATATTTTGTCACAATGAATTTTTCTCAGGAATATACTGGACCTCAGTCTTAAATTACATGAGAAAATGAAATTAATTGGCAAATATTTGAGTAGTCTTAATGTTTACTCAATGAGATCTGCTTCTCGGTAATGTAACCTAATCTGTCTGTCTCTGGTCGCCTAGTAGGCTTTTAAAAGAGTTTTAATAATGAGTACAGCAGAGTGAATAATTCAGTCATGTGCTCATCTACTTCATTCTGAACTTGCCGATTGTCTTATTTAACCTTACTAGGTAGAAGAATGGGTTAAATTTTTAAAAAAATACGTATGTATTTTAAGTTGCTGTATGTATCGTCTTTATTGAAGATACTTTCTTACACATGTAACTTTTACTAAATAAAATTCTTAATCTAGACATTGACTGAAAAACAGTAGATTAGCTTCTTGGCTTCTTTGAGATTATAATAAACAAACACTTGTAAATAAATGCAGAGATGAAAGAGTTTCTAGAAGCAGATTTCTAGATTACTCTGAGACAAGGAATTGAATCTTTACTAAGAAAAGATATTCCAGGAAACTTGAGGCTTTGCAAATAAAATTTACCAACCCCCCCAAAAAAAAGGGGATGAAACAAACAGAAGCTTGGTAAAGGAAAACTAAAATGGACATAATTGAATAAAGAAAGGGTATATATGAATGGGCAGAGCTTGGGAAACCCCACTTAAGGATATTTGCCTTATTTATAGCTAGGAAGATGTAGTTACTAGAGATCCATGCCTGTGTTGCTGTAGGTTGTAATTATTAAACTAGTGCAAGGTACCAATGAGGATGCCCTAGGAACATAAAGGGTACGCGTGAAGGAATCATGAAGTGTACCAGTGTTGAAAAGCATGGGTAGAGACAAAAGGGAGATGATTCCGTTGGTAAAGTCTTTGTCAGCAAGAAAGAAGATCAATGTTTAATACACAGAATGCATGTTAAAAGCAGGTCAGTTTGGTGGCCAACTGGTGACTCAATGTGGGAATTCAGACCTCTTGCCCCCAGCTGAATTGTTCTTAATACAGGTCTGGAGTAACATTCCAGCTCCATACTTCCACAGCTTGCTGTGGCCCACTTGCTCTACTCATGCTGTTGTGCTTCTCTGCCTCCCTCTCTCTGGAGTGATGTCAAGAGAATTTTGTCCCAGCTATAATGTCTGTGAATATCCCCCTTTGGGGAAACCCATCCTGTATCACATAGAAAGTAATATATGTCCTAACCCCTAACCAAGACAGTTTGCTAGATAGTGTGGTAATCTTATGTGGTTGAGAAAGAATGTAAGGAATATAAAAATATGGAAGCACTGACTTCCATAATTAATGCAGACATTTGAGTGTGTCAGAGGAATCGGCAATATTATTTGCCCATTGCTGAATGTATAGGAAGAGTCTTTGTGTAACCATATCTGGTGATGGCAGCGAATGTCAATCAGGAGAATGGACACAAGGGTGGAGAAAGAAACTGTACAATCAATTCCATCTTACTCCTAAAGAGGAGAGTGATGGGTAGAGTGCAGGCTAGGTTCTGGGAGTTTTAGAGATGGATGCAATACCCCTGTGTGGCCATGGCTTCTGTTTTTCTTAGGGAAATCGACAGAAAAGGTGTAAGTAGAATGCAAGTTAATTCATAGAGTTTTCTGTGAGGCAAAACCTAGAAGCAATGGTCTTGAAGAGTTCTGAGCTGAAAAGAGAAAGGCATGAGCTGTTTTCTAGACAGTGCTGGGAGTATGGCTGAGGTCAGCTGTAATGGAGTCATCCTGGCACCCATTTGGGTGAGCAAGGATTGGACTTGCTTTTTCCTGTCTCATCTAAACCACCGAGCACTTTTAGTTCCGTGATAAATGGCGCTTGCAGTGAAAGCATGCATTTCATCTTCCCATTATGGCAAAGTGATACAAAAACTTTCAATTGCCTCTCACTAAAGACGCTAGTCTAAGCTCTCATAATGACCTTTCAGTTGGGGAATGTCTCCTAATGCCTCTCACCTCTACACAGAAAAAACACTGTTGGACTAATAAGTAAAAAATAATTCCATTTGTTCATAATGAGCATTTCTTCCTGCCAGTGTACTATCCCCCTGTCTGCCTCTGTCATTAAAGTGTAACTCAGGTGAAGAGGAAGTGGTTGTGTATGATGTGTGGTGGTATTGAGGGTCTAATTCTACAGGGAATCAAGATGGCTAGAAATCCACATTAGCCAGCATCAACTGCAGAGCTCAGTGAAGCCTGACTGGAAACACCAACTATATACAGTTAAATTCTTTAGGTTCTATAAATTGTATTAAAGGTGACATACTTTTCCACTCTTAGAAATATTGAAATAGGATCCCTACACAAGTGGAACCCATGCCGGGCACAGTTATCACACCCAAGAAACTGTGGCTAGGAAGGTGACAGAAACTGGGGAGGGGCACATATTGCTATTACTCTGCTAATTGGCCATATTATTAATTAAAATAAGCATAGGTATCTTATTTTGAATTATTCTTTTGCACAGAGGAAACCTGATGGTATTGTATGGATTGAAATTTTTGTACCTCATATCTTTGAATTAGACTTAATATTCTAAGGTCATCTTATTGACATTTTTTTTAATTACCACTTCTGACATTTTTTATGGGTCAATACCAACATCATTGGCCTTTAGACATAGAGACTGCTCCAATTTTGCTTTGTGTGGAAACAAATGTATTATCATTCACTAGTTTATAAATATACTTCAAGTTTATATGTCAGTCAGGTAACGTGCATCTGAAAGATGTGTTGTCAGCATAAGGGTGTATCAGTGGTGTATATAGAAGTGCGTCAGAGATAATTCATAACAGAAAAGTATTGATTTAGTTGAGATCTAAGAATCCCAAGACTATCACAAAATATCTTTCCAAGAAACATTGGTAAAGGCCATGTAGAGCAACAGTTAACCTGGAGACCACATACTCATAAACATCCAGGATATTTAAAAGGGTCAGCACAAGTTAAACATTAGTGAGTTTGAATAAATACAGACTTTGAATAAAGTTACTTTTTGCTTTTAAGAAAAAAAAAAAAAGAATTGGGCAAGCATTCTAAGAAGAGCAGATTGAAGGAGGGGTGGAGCACCTGTTTGGGATGTGACAGGATTCAGGAAGAAAAAAAAAAACACATGAAACAAGCAAGAAATTTGATTCTTAATGCATGGTATGCAGGTGTGAATAAGAACTATAATAGGAGTTGTCACTGGAAAGAGGTACAGATGGGTGCAGGTGTGCATAGGTGTGGATGACTTACCAGAGACTGAAATAGAACCACATCTGGAATGAATCCATGGAGGAAGCATGCATATATATACGCGTTATTCACTTCTGCTTATGTGACTACCACACATAGATTTGTTGTAATCTTGCTTTTTTTTTTCCTTTAACCCCGAATAAGGAACTTCTGAATCTTAAAACATAAATGGACAAATTGCCACATCCCTGAAATAGGATCACTGAACCTAACCTTCAGCTCTAAGGCACTTAAAAATGCAGGTAAATGTTTGCTGGTATGTGTGAGGTCTAGCACCACAAGGATCTGTACTGTTAGTTTGGGTCCAGCAGTGAGCAACCCTCACATGGAAGACAGTGACACTGTGTACTGAGCAGGCCCCTTCCCTGTTCAGCCATCCCTGGAATACTTGGAGTTCCACTGGGCAGTGCGTTTGCAGGGGCCAGGAGCCCTTGCCAGATCCCCAGGAGCACTGCTGTCTTGTTTCCCCATTCCTGGCTGGGTGGGATAGAGGATCGGGAAAAGAGAAAGAAAGGGCACTGACTCCTGGCTACTATCATTATAAAAAATAAATAATGTAATTGTTATGGAATTTGCCTTATTCCTGATGAGGGGTGGTCTCATACTTTCCAAAACCGTATGTGGGAAATTTCTTAAATTTACTGCAGTATTCCTGGATCCCGCAGCCTTTGAAGATATGCAGATTTTACAACCTCACCCGTTGTTCTGTAGGGGGAAAAAATATATCACCTGTTTAAAATCAGCTGCATTCTTTCACATTCTCTCTCTGCTTTCAGGAAGCACTCATTTTCTTTTTAAAAATAAGTGACCTATGTGATAGCATCCTTCTATAGAAGGAGTGAGTATCACGGGGAATTGTTGAAGTCTGGCTCCTGGTAATGCACTTTATCCTGGGACTGTGCAAGCATTGTCTGCAGAAGGGTTGGCTTTACTGTGGATTTCCTACATACTTCAGTTTTTCACCCCCACCCCCTCGTTAATCCTCCTCCTTGTTATGTAGAGAAGGCTGGCTTTGAACTCAGGATTCTCAATACTCTTGGCACTGCCTCCCAAATGCTGGTAGTGTTTCTGGCTTTTATCAGCCACCACAGTTGTCCTGTTTGGTCTTCCAAATCCAGTTTCTCCTGCTCATATAGTCTGGGGGTGTGTGGCTATCAGATGGTGTGTGGAGTGTGGTCACCATCTAATGGTTATGCTCTCTCCTATCAGCTCCTCTTCCTGAATGCCCAAATGTCCATGTTCTTCCTACATACCACAGAAGACCTTTCCCAAAGGAGGGACTTTATTTATTTACTTCTTTATTCATTTATTTAATAGAAGATACTTAGCCTAAATCAAACCAGTCAGAACTAGTCTCCATTCATTTAATTTACAAGGTGTGAAGGGCAGGGGTTGGGAGGGTGTCCTTGAGCCACATAGTAAGGAAATATGAGAGAATGTTGACTGTTTTTCTAGTTGCTATGGGAAGGGATTATCTGAGAGGTGTAAGGCTTGCTTGAATTTGGTGGGGAAAAGAAAAAAAATGAGCCAGGGTCGATCATTAAGGTTTAGTTATCCACCAGCCAGGTCTGTACTTTTGTTAGAAACTAAACTCTGTGGATTAAAAATGAGGCAGGGGGAGAGTTTTAAATTGATGAAGCTTAGAGGATTCTTGATTGAAATGGGAAATATAAAATAGGAAAGTACACAAAATATTTCTAAATTAGAATAAATGCCAGGACTTAAATACATTGGCCTCTGACATCTGAAGTTGCAAGTTATGGGAGAGTAACCTGCTTCAAAGTCAACTGGCTTTGGAAGCCATCTAAGGAAATTGCGGTTAAATGGGAGCCATAACGATTAAAGTGGGGGTAGGGGGTGTCCCAGGCAGAGATAAACAGAGTGTGCAAATGCTTTGAATTGGGAAATTCCTTGCTAGGCTGTTTGAAAACTGATAAGGAGCCAGGTTGGTGGCAGAAAGGACTTGAGAACAGGTGTCAAGCAATCTCCTTCCATTTTATTACAAACAACTTATGGGGTCTAGAAAGGTTACAGAATTTGGTTCTCTATTAACTGTGGCAGGACAGGATTCTGTTTTAATCAAATCTCATTTGCAGAACTTTTAACATTTTATTTCCAAATATGAAAGCTGGCCTTCTACTGCCCTCGTGTGGCACACTGCTGCACTACATGTGTCCGGAGCCGCAAGTATAATGTTAACAAACTTTTCTGAATTATTGTATGTGCTGGAAGCAAGGCTCAAAAAAGTAGAGGCTATTTATGCTGCAGTGACTACAGAGTCACCTGGATGGCAGTGAACCAGACTAGATCCTGTGCAACAGGGTGAGGTGAAGCCCATGGGAAGTAGAGCTATAAACTACACCCAAGTCATTCAGTCCTATATAATTATTGCAGAGGGTCTGGCCTTGTGCGGGTCAGCATGCTGCCTCCATTTTAGCAGGAGTTCCAGAAAGTTCTATAGCTTGCTTCTCTGTTCATGGACTTTCCATCTCTTCTCACAGCCTTCCTTATTCCCTAAGGCTTAGGCTGCCATCCTCATTATGGAAAGTTTTGACAAACCCCTGGCATGCTTTCGGAAGTGCACGTTTTTCCTCATTATCTTTCTTTGTCATGTAGGCTATACTGACCATGCAATATTTCCCAGAAATAAAATATTTAGTGAAGGCCTTGCTATACTGTGCCCCTTCTTTTCACAGGAAGACCATTGTGTACACACAGAGCAGCGGACTTTTACATTGTTAGGCTCTGTTGAAAGGAGAAACTAGACTCACAGCTTCCCTGAGAGTTTTCAGAACACGCAACCTCACATCCATGGCGGTTCAATACTTTGCAGATGCTTGGCTATGAGACTATTACAGAAGAGGGCCAGAGGAAAGTTGTCTCTTTCCATTGAATCGAACACAATAGTTGTCAAAATGATGGTTACCGTACCCTCGGGTCATCCAGACAATTGCGCTACAATTCATAATGGTACCAAAATTATTACATTTATGAAATAGCAACAAAAATAATTTTATAGTTGGAGTTCACTACAACATGAGGAACTGTATCAAAGGACCACGGCATTAGGAAGGTTGAGAACCACTGGTCTATGATCTCTTTCAAAACTGATGAAGACCCTTGTGAATATAGAACTGGAATGCTTCAAACTATCCCAGGAGAGGTACTTCTAGAGATTTTCCTTAGCTCTCAGGAAGAAGCAACAGTAATCTTCTCTTGGGGAATGTATTGTCTTCCTTTATATTTGTGGATGCCCAAAATAAGTGTATAAAATTGTGTTAGTTTAGTTTAGTTTTGACCAAATCCAATCATGTGTATGGTCCTTATTCACTCTTCTGGGCACCAGCTTGCTTTCCTATTTTCTGTTTTGAAAAGGTTATCTCCAAAGAGTTATACAAAATTTGTCTTGCTGGGTTACATTCATCTGTAAGCAACTGGGATGCCTTTGCTACCACTGTTTTATATAAATAAGAGGATTTCTATTGTGCCTTTACTTAATTATAAAACTTTATTTGTGACTATTCCAAACAAGAAAACAAAATACTTTATAAATTACACAAGAGATTAAGCACCTTCCCAAGATCACTGATTATACTCAGCATGCAAAAAATGAAGATTGTGCACTCTTATATTCCTTGTGGAAAAATATCTCTATACAGAGTGGCAGTCATGGAAAAAGTTGAAAAGAACCAACAATAGTTTTCATGTTGTGACTTAGTCTGTCAGCATTGTTTGCCAGTGGTTGAGAGAGTAAAAGTATGTCTCAGTCGTCTCTTGAGCAGAAACTGTGATGTTCACAAATAGAATGTAATGGTGGCACATGCCTTCAATCCCAGCACTTGGGAGGAAGAAGGAGGCAGGTATCTGTGAGTTTAACACAGGCTCCAAAGCTACAGAGAGAAACCCTGTCTCAGAAAAGAAAAGGAAAAACAAAACAAACCAAACAAACAAACACCCCCCCCCCTAAAAAATTGTGAATGTTCCAAAGGACTAGCAATGAGTCAGAGTCAATATGTCAATGATGACATTCTTAGACCCCAGCTAAATCAATGGAACCCTTAGGCCATAATAGTGACATTGTCAAACATCTCAACTTAAAATAGTCATTGTAAAATAAATTCAAAGACTCTACTTGTTATCACTCAGCATATTTACCTGTAGACAGATCCTGGGGAAGTCTGGATATCCAAGAGGACACCCCCAACAATTCATAGTTCTCTTATTTCATTTTATATATATATTATATATATAATAATATATATATATATAATGTGATATAAGCTGCTATATTGAAACATTTTTTCTTATATAATCTAAGATGCATTAGCGAACTAAGTAAAATATAAGGTTTTGCATTTGGCATTGGGCTTAATGTACACTTAGATGGATGGGATCATTAACATCACCCACTCATGTTTTCTATTTCTGAGACTGGCAGTCACCAGAGCCAGGTTGAAATCCTGGCTCCCTGATGCTGCGTCTTCCTGCAGGTTCTCCTATTGATGTAGATTGGATGGGATAGTTGGCATAACATACCTGTTAAAATGTGTTGCACAGCTTCTTTTATTTTGTGACCCATTTTACCCAAATATATTGCCAATTTCATAAATATAAAGTAGCAAAACTTTTATGTATCAGATCTGGAAATGATTCCTCAGATAAAAGTAAATGTATAATAATTCTTCTGAAATAATTTGTAAGATGGAATCTTTAACAGAATTTCTATTGGCATAGTAGGAAACATGCTAGCACTGGTTAATGAGACAAACTTGATCAAGTACTTTTCTCCTAGAAAGTTCAATTCTGGTGACTCATTTGACATTTTTGAGACTAAAAATACAAACTTAGGAGCTGGAGATGTTGTTCAGTAAAGCCCTTGCTGTACTAACACAAAGACCTGAGTGTGGGCCTGCAAACCTGTGTCAAGCCACACACGGTTTTGTGTGCCTGCAATATGAGCACACTTATGGTGAGATGCTGACAGAGACAGGAAAATCCCCAGAAGTTCATCAGATAGCCTGGAAACTGCAGTTGAGAAGAACAGGTCACCTGTCTTGTCTCAAGTAGGTAGAAGTTAGTGCCTACAAACAACAATGTTCTCTGAAATCCACATGCATTTCATAGAAAGCATATGTCTACACTCATACTCTAAACACACACACACACACACACACTATATTATACACATAAAGGTAAATATGTATGCACATATATTTAGATGGTCTTACACAAAATATTGTTAGAGAAAATTCTGCCCTTTTCTAGGTACTAACCCTGCAGTACAAAGCTGAGAGTATTTAAATGATATATTTTCTTTCCAATTGATTATTAAAATATTCCATGTATTTCAATTGAACATGCAAGTATTTATAATTATTCAGTAAATGTCATAATTTGATAATGAATGTGTATAATGTATCATGTTCAAATCAGATTAATAAGCAGTTCCCCCTTTTTATGCAGCTATTATTTCTTTGTTTGTGGAATTTCCAAACTCCTGTCTTCTAGTTCTTTATAAAATGCATTTTAAGTAGCTTTGAATTGTGGCTGCCATACTGTGTTACACGAAATTATGAATAATTTTCCTGTCAAAATACATATTGGTGAAGCTTTTAAATGGCTGAATCATGTTGTATACTTTTAATCAGAACTGTCTATTTTAAAAGGGCTTGAGAGATAAAACTAAAAGGAAATATACCCTTTGCATGCCAAACGGCCATCCCTGAAAACATACATACAGGTAACATTAAATGGACTCAAGAGGTTATATTTAGGTGTATACATGTAAATATGTAAGAAATATGTGTGAAATAATAAATACTGAGAAAATCAGCCATGAATTTGAAAGAGTAGGGTGTGGTTTGGGAGAAAAAAAGGAATGGGAGAAATATCATAATTAGGTTATAGTTTCAAAAGTTTTAAAAATGACAAAAGTTTATCTTGTATAACTTGATAGAAAGTAGATGGAATGGCTGCATTTATAATATCCAAAACATACACTTAAGTTTGATCACTTTAGAATTTTGGAGGGCAATTATACTTGGAGAGGTTCAGGTTTTTCTGAGTAAGTAAGGAGGTAAATTCTAAAGATATAAATATTATATGATGAGAGGGAGCACTATGTCAGCTGGAGTTTTATGTAGTAGAAACTAACCAACAGAGTAAGAAAGCACAGCGCTTAGTGGATGTAGCAACTCTAGTAAGTATGGTATGCAGATGTGTCTGACTGGAACTCTGTTCATAATAGCAAGTCATGAGATGAGCCTAGTTACCCATCAATCAATAAATAGATAAAGAAAATGTAGTGTATGCACATTGTAGAGTAGACAGGAAGTGGAACGACATCATGTCATTTGCTGGATACTGTTATAGTTAGAGACCATGTTAAGCCGAGCAAACTAAACACCAAAAGACAAGTATCACATGCTTTCTCTCATACAACAAATACTAAAACTGATGAAACACAAAGCTTCATGTAGAAGGGTTATTAAACAATAGGAAGGTGACCCATGGCTGACTTTAGAGAGATGAGTGTGAGTAAAATGGCAATAGATATAATTATTTTATAAGCTTGTCAATGAAAATCAACATTTTGTGATATGTATGTATATATTATATGCACATATATTAAAACTAAAATATTAAAACTAAGTATTAGGGATTATGGTAGGTACCTGTGTGCTAGTATTTATTTAAATTGTGTTGCTAACCTGAATATCTGGCCCATTTATTTTCTGTCTTTTTTCTAATCCTCTAAGGTCCAAACAAAAGTAAGACACAATTTTTAAATATTGTATTATAAGGTCTATGATATGTAAGGCTTTCAGTATTACCATCTCAAACTCTCTAATCTTCAGTCTGAGGAAGATGAATGCATGTTTACTAAGCTCTATACCTCCTGTGGTGATCAGTGATCAGGACATAGTGGGATTTCCCTAAAACCAATGGACCCCCATTCTTTGGTTTATATTGAATGCTTATTGACTGGTAATCCAGCCTGTATAAACTTGAGTTTCTTGGGGAGAAGAAAGCTCTGTCAACTTAAGGTCTATAGCACTGAGACGATTTGGAATTTGGAAGTACTTTTAGACACACTGATATTGTGTGCAGATGTGCAAATTTCCTTACATCAACTTTATAAGCAGGTTTTGAGTTGTAGTATAAGTCAGTGTGGTGTCACACTTAGATGCTCCAAGGCACTATTCTGCATTTGGAATGATCCTCAATGCCGTTTTCTTCCAGGGTGACATTTAGTCGGTACTCTAAGAAATATATCACTTCCTTATAGTATCCTGCAGAATATGAGAAGATTTACAGGTCTGGGAGTTTGATATGCAGTGCTGTAGATCACTGTGGGTGGCCAATGAGACTAGCTTTATTTTATTCCAAGTAATCACCAAAACATCCCCTGGCTTGTCTGTCCTTGTTGAGGTAACGATTCACTTGGAAATGGTTTTCCTTCGCCAGAAAAATCAAATTGTTCCCTTTCCCACAGTGGAGTTCTTGAGTCTTCTGCCCAGTGTCATGCCATAAGCAAATGCTTTAGTTTATTTAAGTTCATCAGGTATGATAGATCTAAAGGCAAAGCATAAATGTAAATTGGCAGTTAACACTGAAGTATCACAAGTCATGATTTACTATATGCTTTTGACTGGCTAAGCTTAAAAATAGAATATAGTTGAGATTGAATATAAATCAAATAATGGTATTGTAGGAAGTGCATTATTATCAGGTGTAAAACTGTAATCATGTGGATTGTTTCTTTAAATGGAAAACAGATTTTGTAGTCACTGTTACTCTATGTATTTAATGTTATTATATGCAATGAATATATATGACATGGTTTATAATTATAAAACTTCCTGGGGCTAACTGATAAAATATATAGAATGACAATTTCCAATTATTACAAAAATTGCAGAGAGCCAGCCAGTGGTGGTGCACACCTTTATTTAATCCCAGCACTTGGGAGGCAGAGGCAGGTGGATCTCTGAGTTCGAGGCCAGCCGGGCTTACAGAGCTACACAGAGAAACCCTGTCTTGAAAAACAAACAAACAAAAAAACAAACACAAAAAAATACAAAGAAAATGCTTTGACTTACCAAAGTGTTTTGGTATGCCTTCCAATAGAATTGCCAAAAACAAAAAGTAAAACAAAAACCATGTACTTGAATCCATGAGTGATTCATATATTTTAATTGGCCTATTCAGCATAGCTATATAAACCATTTACTTTTTGTTACGACCTAGATCTGCCTGTAACATCATTATTAGCAATGCATCCATTGTAAATGTTCATCCCAGTGTGAAAGGAAACATCTTTCCTTCCCATCATTTTAATAACAAGTTTTATATATATTAGAAAGGAACAAGGTAAAACCTGGATAGTTAACATGTTAATGTTCATATGATATAAGTATATCATTATCATAGTCTTAACACAAACTTCAAGCTAGTATATATAGTCTGTTACAGCCCGTTAGAGTTTAAATAGTTATATTAGGCATCTGGTGCAATCATCCCTGGACATTGGGTTTGAATTCTTTTGTCTTGGAGAAAACTGACTTCGCCCAAAAGTGGTCATTTGGATACAGGTAGCAGCTTATGCCTGGCTTTTTCCTTGCTGATTTCAAACCCAACAAGGAGAGGTGAAAATATAACCTGACTGCTATTGGCTAATTTGAGTCCCTTAGCAACAGGAAATAACAATTCCTAGATTTGGGGTTCAGATGTCACTAGGATGTTACAACTACTTCCAATCTTTTGAAATCAGGAATAGGCTGCTTTTTGACTGTTGTCTTGTGAAAAAGGTATTTAACACTTTTTTTTTTTTTTAATGTGACTTCTGCATGGAAACTGCTTTATTTATGGACAAAGAAATAAAAGTGAATATGTAATTTCAAACTTGCTATTGCATACCCTTTCTTCCTCCTCTGTGGAATATGATTTAGTGCACTCTCTTCTTGGACACCAGTCAATGTTTCAATATTAGAAATTCTAGAAGAGCATTCTGGCTAGAGTTTTACCCCAAGGACAAAATTATTTCTAAACTCTACTGCAGTTGTTTTTGTTTCTCCCCTAGTACTGCTGTAAGTTTCCCAGAAGAGAGTAGTGTATGTTATTCTTTTTATAATGTGAAAAGTCAATGTTGGAGTGAGATCACTTGTGCAGATTCTCAGCATGTTAATTTCATGTTAACACTTTAAAAGTTTGAAATTTCCAGTAGTGGCCTAGACAGACATTACTGTCACTGAGTAAATGCAGGTGAAGTTTTTGTTTCCTTGAAACACCTTCATTTTGCATCTAACAGTCAGTGACAAACACTGTAATGAGGGAATACATTACACGTCAACCTGGTTTTATGTGTTCCTATTCCCTCACTGACTCATTGTTCAGACATGGATTTTTAAAGAAATGTTATTTTCAATCATCTGGAGTCACTATGCTTGTGACTACAAGTCAACACAAACATAAATGGGTTATAGCTCTGTTTCTCTGATATAGAGGCTTTGTTTCATGGAATAATTTAAGAGCAATAGTGCGTGTTGCTATAATGTGTGCAGTTGCCAATTTTGTTCATATGACCAGTTTGCTCTTTGTACCTTCTGTAGAACCAGAAATATTTCTCTTGGCAAAAAAAGTAAAACAGTTTATATTAGTTTTCTATAGCTGTTATAACAAACTACCAAATGGCTCATGGCTTACAATTCCAAAAACTATCGCTTTATGATGTGGTGGGTAAGAAATCTAGCATGAGCCTCTTTGGATAAAGTAAGATGTCTGCAGGACAGCACACCCTGGAGAAGTGTTAGGGAAGCCAGTTTCCTTTCACTTCTTAGCTATCAGTGACCACCCAAATTCACTACTTGTTAGTTAGTCCACTTTCCCTTCAAACCCAGCAACATTGTGTCTGTGCCTGTCCTTTGTACTCACAGTTTCCTTTTCATCCTACTCTACTTGGTTTTAGAGACTATTCTGATCTGATCTCCCTAGGACTAATATAAGTTTTCAAGTTAATCGACTAAGTCTGACATACATTTGCCTATCAGCAATTCTTTAGACGCATTTGAACTTCTACTTTGTCTCTGATTCCAGTTGTTGTATTGGAATCTTAATGAAGTTGTCCTTAGCTGGCTTCATTCATTCCTAGATATACATTCAAATAATTATATACCCATATATGTTTCCAGAACTTTCTACCAGATTGATTGCTGTAGTGGAAGTGTCTGCTACTGCTGTTACCTACTCCAAAGCAAGAGTTGGGATGTCAAATGCTGCTGTCGATCTTGACTCCAGTGTTCTGGGCCCTCTAATACCACAAAGCTTCTATAAGTTGTTGATGTCTTCCAAGTAATCATAAACTTCATCAACATGAACTTCTTCAAGATCTCTACTACAGGGAAATCTAAAATAAGTGCGAGAGAAATGGAACTAGAGCTTTTATCTCAGATAAAAATTCATTAGGTGTAATTTTCCTTGACAGGATCAGTTTTCAGAAAATTCAGACAAAACCAACAACCATCACTCAGCTAGTCCTTGTTTCTTCAAAGTAGATTTCTCCACACAATTTGATTTTCTAGATCATAGATTAATATAACTTAAAATATTGAGAACTAGAGTGAAAATAAAATGCCCCAAGAAGACATACAATTCTAAACATGTGACATCTAAGTTCAGTTGAGATGCCATTAAAAGGCATTGTGTGAAATGTGTGAGCTTGGCTGTATTGCATTGTAAACCTGTCTTTCACATGGTAGCCAATGTGGTAATCTACCTTACTTTTTCTTTATTGGCCTGTGTTCTCAATATATGTGTTGATCTGACTACTTATTTGAATCATAAACTGAATTTAGGGATGTTATTTTCTTTTCTTTGTGTTCCAAGAAGCCTCATTTTAAATCCTTCTAAAACTGTAATAGCCTATATAGAATGTATAATTTATCAAACCTAGCTTTTATACAAATGTGACATGATCTCATTATATTTCTGCCACTGGATTTTATCGCTTTAATAATCCACTGCAATATTTATAGAATGCCATGATGAATCATATAGTATTTATCATAGCATAGAACAAATAGCATGACGTTAATAAATCACTCTGTCTAATGGCAGTTGAAATTATCCTCTGTAAATTTGCATCAAAATGATGAATCAACACCTAGTGTATATTTATCAGTTGCATGGACTTGCACATGTAGTTGCTTAAAATATTTAGTGCATATACAAAATAATCCATTTTGATATTTTGAATAAAGTTTTCATATAGGTAAGCTATTTTCTCACAAAAAGACTACTGATATGAGCTAAAACACTCTTCCAATTAGCAAGAGTAGATTAAAATGAACGTCTTGCTTTTAGAATATCAAAATCCACAGGAAAGTCATTAGTACACAAGTAGTACACAAGTGCAATTCTGTAGACTCAAGTCAAGTATCAAAGAATCCCATCATTTTTGTTGAAATAATCTTACAAGTTTTGGTTCAGCTATTTGTTTCTGTGTACCATAAACTAAATCTTTTTCTTTTGCCTTTTTTTTGCTTTAATTTGTTGGCTATTCAATTTTAAGAAATTAAGGTTAGTATTTTGTACAGAGTAAGGTTTCTCCTCCCGCTGCTGGTCTTGTCGCCCCGCCACACCAGCCCCAATTAACACACTGAGACTCTGTATAGATACAATTCTGTTGGCCAGTTACTTGTTTTTTATCAGCCAGCTCTGTCTTAATTATTAACTAATTTCTATGACAGTGAGACATAACTGCTCCTGGCAACACCACCTATGTCAGAAAGGAAGATGGACCTTAAAGAAACGCGTTATGGAGTTTGCTTTCAATATGGCAAGACTAGCCATTTGGACAAGATACTGCTGTTGTCTGGACTGTTTGATATTATACTGTATAAACTGGACATGGAGGACCCGCAGAAAAGTGACTGCTAATTCAAGATGGACATTGATACAGAGTTCCTGCTTCATGGAAGAGTCTTCCAGACAGTCTGCAGGACACAGAGAAAAGTGACTAAGAAACTGCCAATACGAGAAGACAGTTTAAAGTTTCCTACTTCTAGCACTACTGAAGAGTGCTAGACACACTATGGCCTGTGGGCTAAAGATGGAAGATTACAAAAGAACTTCGGGTGACTGACAAGGCGAGATGTCTCTGTCATTTCTAGAGTTTATATACTATCCTTCTGTGGTCTTTAAAGGAGTTGAAGACAGTAGTTATGGTTATAGTTTTCCTTAGTTAGTCTTAAAGGTAAGTTGCATATAGGACTTTAGACTCACAAAGATAGGATAGATAATAGAATAGTTTCTTAAATCTTACTAAATGTTAATGGACTAAATAATGTTAACTGTGATTCTTATTTGATAACTGTTATGTGATATATTATACTATGTGAAGGTTAAAATCCTTCTTTTTATTTAGACAGAAAAGAGGAGATGATGGGAGATGCCATTATGTATATATGTTTCTCATACTGGTTAATGAATAAAGCACTGTTGGCCAATAGGAAAGGAAGATAGGAGGGGCTAGGAAACAAGGAGGAAAGAGGAAGTAGTAAGGAGGGTCAACATGGAGAGTCTGGAGAAGGCAGAACTGCCAGCCACCTTTCGCTGGTAAGACCACGTGGAAATACATAGAAATGGGTTAATACTTAAGACAGAGCTAGCCAATAAGAAACAAGTAATGGGCCAACAGAATTATTTCTAATACAGAGTCTCAGTGCGTTACTTGGGGCTGGCGTGGTGGCGAGTCAAGACTAGCGGCAGGCGGAAAAACCTTACTTATTACAGAATTTATTAAGTTTAAATTATTGTTAGCATGTATTAATTACACATAACGAGTTTCAGTATATTCTCATGCATGTACATAATATATCAAACATATTAACCTCGTTATTTGCTATCTCCCCCTTCCATCCCTACTAATTCTCTTCCTATTCACACTTAACTTGCTTCTGCTTGGATGTCTCTCTCTCTTTCTCTCTCTCTCTCTCTCTCTCTCTTTCTCTCTCTCTCTCTCTCTCTCTCTCTCTCTCTCTCTCTCTCTCTGTGTGTGTGTGTGTGTGATGGTGTGTGTGTCAATCTCAATGAGGCATTTCAGGGTTCAGAGGAGCATGGATGAGGATGCAAGGTCAGCTCTTATTGGCAGGTATGTAATGTGTCTTGTAAAGTTTCACAAATGAAATGCTGTAGTTCCTTACTTCAGTCTGTCTGTTCTTCTTTGTTAGCACTTGAAAGATTGATTTAAAATATCTCTTGATAAGAAATCAATTCAGCATTGCTTAAGTACTAATAATGCTCTTGCATTCATAATTTACAAGAAATGAGCAAAGGGATGTTATAGAGACCATAGGCTGATAAAACCCCACACCCTTCTGTTCCCCCATATAGAGTTGATGGGGGGAAAGAGTGTCATTTTCTTAGGCAGTATAGCCATTGGTAAGGTGTCCATGCTACAATAAAAAAATAAATCCCTACCCTTCTTCATGCAGTAGACAGTCAATGACATAGGAGGCGAATTCATTGACAATAAGAAGAACAGGTAGGAGATGGGAGAAGATAAGATAGTTTCATGAGGGCTGAATATGGTATAGCCACAGAGTATGGTATTTATGTAGGAAACTGTCAAAATTATCTAAAAAAACAGATAATCATAAACATCCACACAATCTATCTTCTATTGCATAAGAAAAATGGAGCTGTGTAAAAGGTGGGAAGATAAAAATTACAATTGAAAATCTGGTCAACATAATGTTAAACAAGTAATATTTCAGCCCTAACCCCCAAGACAAGAGAAAACAGAGCATGCAGAATGGCCTTGTGATTAGGATTGGAGATTGAGGCAGAGAAACACACAAGTATGTGCTGTGTTCAAAGGAGAGGACTTGTGTGTGACTGACCTTTAATGAGAGGTGGTGGGTGACAATGGAGCCACACTCTTTAGCTCCTTCTGGGTTTGGAAAAGCGCTCATGCTTTTGCTGGGAGGTAGAAGGGAAGCGAAGGCTGCCTATGGAGATACACTGTGATCCACAATGTTGAACACTAGACCTTTGTCAAACAGCAGTGTGGCATGGACTGAAATGGCTATCACTGCTGCTTGACACATTTCCACATTTTGGCATTGTGGATTGCAATATTACACCACAACCTGTCTCAAGGCTTGAAGTATCACTATCTATTATGAAGAAGTTGTTGTTAGAAACCAAGATATTTGCTGTGGAAATGCTAAGTCTTCTACTGTGGAGTTGGCCCATTATCTGTGACCTAACTAGTGAAATATATATATATATATATATGTGTGTGTGTGTGTGTGTGTGTGTGTGTGTGTGTGGTCTAAGAGTGTATTTTCTTCATATATTTAAAAGTGATAATTATTATAATCTTAAAACAAAATGAAAATAATTTTTCCAGATTAAAGAGTCCTCTTAAATAGTTTTTCCTTTTTCTGACTGTTTTATCAGAGCTCTACTGACTCTTCATCTCTACTCATTACAAATTCTTTGTTCTCACATTGAGAAAACACCTTTTCCTTTGTGACACTGTAGCATCTAGCATTGCCAAGGTCAGTTGACTCCCATAGTATTCAACTCTATTTTCCACAGTGTTTTCTCTGCTCAGTATTCACTCCTGAAAATACTTTTTTTCACTAAGTTATTGGAAATTCCTACTACTCACTCTGCTTAACTTATTAGCTATAGCTTGCTAGAAATGTTTTTGAGGAACCCCATACCCTCTTAGCTGATCTTTCAATTGTAGCCAAGTGCGATTAAATTATGGCATATCTTTCTTGTATCAAAACACATTCCGTTTTGGTACCAGATAATCTCATGCTTTGATGTCTGTTGTTTATTGAACTTAACATCTGTTTCTCTAGTTGAATAGTTGATGTTTCCATTTGAAACGAAATGAGTAACAATATCATCCTACATTTCATTTCCAAACAGGACCTGTTTTATTCTGCTTCATATCAGTAAATGACAGTTTCATTCTTTAAGTATTTAAACCCAAACTTTCTAAGTCAACATTATTTCTTTGAGGTTACAGTCATTTCCATAATGAACTCCTATAAACCTACCTTTCCACTAAATATAACATCAAAATAATATTATAATTTTATCATGAATTTAAAGGGAGATTTAAAATGAAAATTTATATAGCTTTGTAAGTTCTTAATATTGGTTGGTAATATATCACTCACAGTTTACTTTGTTTATTCATTTCTTTATGCATAAATAAAACTACATTATGGTGCACAATCCAATGCCAAAAAAATAGCTGCCAATAATAATCTCTCTAGTGTATATCCTCAAAGCCATGCTATACCACATTCCTTTATATTTTATAAGTTGGTGGTTTAGGACATTAAAATATTGATATTTCTCAAATCTTCTTTGAATTGTTCACACATACTGTGTTTTAACTTTCTAGGAAGGTTTTGATGGGCTTAAAGATTTGGCTCTGTGATGCTACAATCCGAGAAATTTGGGGGAGGGCTCTTAGTTAAAATCTCTAAGGCTCTACATAATAGTCTTTTTTTTCCAAAGAATTTTTCTTACTTTCTATTGAAGCATATAAAACTTTTAGTCTCTTTAGTATATAAAAATAGAGCTCAAAAATACTGAGCAGAAACTTTTTCATGTTATTTTTTCTTCCTATTTTTTATAGTAATGCTTCCAAGTGAAATGTATAGTAACTTTTCCAAGTGTAGGGCATTTTGTTTCTTAGTAGAAGTTTAGATTTTTATTTATATCAGACTGAATGTGAAATAAGTCTTAAGATTTTATATACTAATTCATCTAATAAATGTTTCATTATACTCTTAGATCATTTTAATTTATTAGAAGAGGCTTAATGAAAAGCACATAATGCAATTTCAACAGATATATGTATGAGCAATTTTACATTAAAAGAAAATATTTTTATCTATGCTTGAAAGATCTTTATCTTATCAACTCCACAAGTACCAGAACATTTCACATTGTGGCTTATGTTATTCCTCAGAACTCATGGTCCTTAATATCATATATTTTTCTTAAAGATATGACATAATTCAACTATATTTATTATCATTGTCACAGACAAATATATTAGAAAATATTAAAGATGACTGACATATGGGTAACAGCTTCAAACTCTGCTCAGACAGCCTCAGAGATAAAGCATCAGCTAAGATGACATCTATCTCATTCTGTTAATACCCATTTACCTCATTTGTCAATGGATATCAATATTTACCTTTGACATTAATGGTATGGAGTTTATAAAGCACTCTTATATTTGGCAAAAACAATGACAGTACATGATTACACAAATAAAATGCTATGTAATAACAGACTTTTTGCAAAAACAATGACAGTACATGATTACACAAATAAAATGCTATGTAATAACAGACTTTTTGTATCATTTGAATATGTTTGTGAGAAAGAATCTAGGTAAATAGGATGACTTTAGATAAAATGGAAGATATCTGACTTATGGGCCAACCTGGGAGTTTATTGGCTTGGACATAGCTATATTACTGAGTTTGTGAATAAAACACTACATTAGCTGGTCTCTAGCCTATTGAAACAAAATCCTGCCTGTATTTGAGCACAATTTCCCATGCTTTATTTCTTCTTGGATAATTAATTTAGGTTGAAGAAATCCATTTCATACATCATATTTAAATCTGACTGCCATCCCAAGATAACTAACTTAGGAGAAACTATAACTACCAGTCATGGCCCACAAACCACTTCATTTTCTGTTCAGTGACCTTAAAAGTTTATATTGGTCACAGTTATCATCAACTAGGATTTTGTTATACATTTAGAAGTAGAAACCATAAGGAACACTACTCATATCTCTTTTAGTTACCCAATTTTTTTATGGTGGGTGGAAGTGCTTCATTTATGAATTCCAAGGAACAAAATTTAGTTAGTAATTAAAAGTATTTAACCCCCATAAAAATTTTTATGCAAGCCATAAAATTAATTTTATTACAGAAATTACATTATACTTAATAAGTACTGACCCTACCCTCCCACAGTTGAACTGAAACATTGTAATTCAGAAATAGTAGCCAAGCATCAGGTCTTGCAGTAGAAATGGATGTGTATATTACTTACAGTTGCTGCCTTCCAAAGAAGCAGGCAACTGGACATTTCCCAGTTTATGACTGCCTCAAGACGAGCAGATTTAAACTACAATTAAAGAGATACCACCCATTGTCTTTTACGATTCCAGTGACTTTAACTGTTGTCATTGTCAAAACAGCCTTGGCGAATTGAAACTGTTGTTACAAATTTCATGCAAACTCTGGCATACATGCTAAATGTATCATGAAATTGAAGTATCGATTATGTTTAAACTAGCCAAGGTTTCTTTGTTCATGTCTAGCTTCTGCTGTGTGCTATGTTTATGTTGGTGGTAGACTGAAGCAAAGTGTGTCTTTATGTTACAGTTACTAATCACCCACCATGCATCATGTTCCGTAGTACATTATAAATGCAATGTTAGTATCATCTTAATTAACCCCATGAATGAAGTGAGTAAATTTGAATTTATTTGCTGACTTGTACAAACAAACAAATAATGCAAAATACGCTAATAGGAACTAAGGTCACTGGAATCACATACATTTATTAATCTGCTTTTAAATGCTAATGAATTTTCAAGATTGTGATCTCGCTTGAAATATTAAAGCATATCACTTCCTAACAACTGGATTATGTGTTGCTGATTCAAGAGAGTTTTAATGTATTTTTAAAATTAATTCTTTGAGAAGTTCATGCAACGTATTTTGCTCATGTTCACCCATTACTCAATTCTGTCCCCCTAACTTATCCCAGATATACTCCTCACCCTTATTCTCTTTTTAAAATTAGTTATTGTTGCATGCAAACATACATATAAATGTATAAATGTAGCCTGTTGAGCCCATTTCGTCTTGCTCCTATGTATGTGTTCATAGGGCTGATGATTAAGTACTGGATAGGCAATCAGGAGGCTCATCCCAAGGGAACACTGGTTCTCTCTTTCCTAGCAGTCATCAACTGTTAATAACTCTTCAACTAAGGGTGGAGACTCCTGAGATTTCTCCCACCCACAATGGCATGTTAACTGGTGTTATCATGTTCAGGTGTTTGTTTTAGCTACCATGTTGTTGAGATTCCATGGGCTCAGCTTCTCTGTCTTCTATAGAAGATTCGATATTACCATGGAGACACTTTTCTGGCATTTACCATATATCCATCCTTGATTCCGAGACATTTCCTAAGCCTTAGGTATAGGGGCGTTACAGATTTCTCATTTGGGGCCTGGTGCCACATTGTCAGGTGTCCTTTGAATTGTAACCAGCTGTGATATTGTGTAATGGTCTTTATCTGAGGAAAAGAAGCTTCTGTGATAACTGGGGAAAGCTACATTCATCTTTGGGTTTCAGGATGAGTATTCAAATACCGTTAAGTGTAAGCATGAGTTTCCTGCTCCAGCTGGTCCTGCTGCTGCTTTAGCCCCAAGGAAGCACATGGACGCTTTATTAATTATAAATCTGTTAGTTGTTGGCTCGGGCACCTTATTGGCTAGCTTTGTCTTAATTATTAGCCCATAAGTACTAACCTATGTATTTCCACGTGGTTTTATCATACCGGGGAAATGTTGGACCTGCAACATTGTGACTGCTTAGCATCTCTTTAGAGAATAGAACGATTTCCTCTTTGTCCCTGCTTATTTTCTGATTCTGCCCAACTGTGTCACTTTCTGTCTGGCCAATCCAGCCAGTCAGTGTTTTATTCATTACCCAATAAGAGAAACATATTTAGAGGGATCTCCATCATGAGATAGGAATGATACTGGTTTAGCAAAATGTGAGTAGTAAGTTTCTTCTTAGATTACACAGACTCACCAAACATGGCTAGGCATGACTTCCTGCCACTGAGCAGGCCTTAAGTCTAATTCGACTGTTGGTCACTGCCAAAGTATAATTATCAGTGCTATACCTTTGTGAACATGCATTTTTGTGATTCATAGACCTACTAGCTGGGTAGAGCTATTAATGATTCTCTTCCTGGGCAGTTTGTGGGACATTTTATGTTGCTATGAGAAGTAGCCCACATGATGGAGACTTTCAGGTCATTTCTAGCCCAATTACCCCAAGTAGAGTGTGAAATGTAATTCAACAATATGGAATTACTTTTAAATGTTTTTTGGGGAAATAGGGTGATGACAATAGCCTAAAAATACAATATGAGTTTCCAAAAATATAAGTGAGGATGAAGAAGCAGAAGTTAAAGAACACAGGTTTAAGGATACAATAGCATATATAAATAGTAAAATGATAAATTCTGAAATGTCATTTAAAGTGTAGCATATAATGAAAAACAACTAGAATAGGGGCCTGATAGATGAAATGGCAGATTTACACACATTCTGTTTTAAACAAAAAACTAATTGCCAACCTCCACTGTTAACCAAATATCCTCTACCAAAATCAGACAACAGATCACAATTTCCCTGTTACCCAGAATGAGTGAGCAGTAGAGAATTACAGATCATGACCCTTCCACAGTCTTCATTTGCCTTTCTTGGAGCATCCTTTCAGTTTCAGGACTCTAATAATGGAAAATATGTTCTTATTTTAGTGGCAATTAGAGAAAAGTAAAAAATCAATGCCACAGTGAGATGATAATTACTGGAATTTCAGGACCATAGCATCCCAAACTTTCATTATTGTATGTGATTCCATAGTCTTTTGTTAGTATGTCTATGTTTTATTATTGCACTTAGTAATTAAACATATAATTTCATATGAATAAATTTAAATATGTTTAAATATTCTGAGACAATTTTCCAACATCAAATCTTGTGTTTGAGTTATAGCTAAGATTCAAATGAACATTGTTAGGTATTAAACATCTCAATATATGTTAAAGAGTTAGGAAAATAAAGCTTAGGATACAGAATGACAGAAGATAATATATTATGAAACAATAGGCTATATTTTAGAATAAGTATTTAAGTTAATGTAATATTAATATCAAAGCTCATTCTATTTAAAATGTTTCCCATTAAAATCATTATTTATTAAAGCTGTGAGATTAAATTTTCATTTTTGGGAATCATATTCAATAAAACGAGCCTACAGGCTTATAATAAAAAATTAGTTGATCTAAGATCACTTTTGAAATAAGTTCTGACTAAAATAGCTCAAACTACAAAGAATAGAATGTCCATAATTGGAAAAGGAGAAGAGAAAATTATGAGCAAGCATATCACTATTGTCATTCCTAATTATTTCATGTCAGGATTGCATGAGAATAATCTTAAGACATATGCAGGAATATGCTAATATTGATTGCTTTTCTTAGAAAGATGAAATATTTTGATTTCTCATGTTTAACTAAAATAAACATTCCAAAGAACAACAACTATTTCTTAGTTCCCAAGAGACTTGAAACCTTTATTCATTCTGAGGACTCTGCTTGCTGTGGAAGGGTCTAATGGAGTACCCTTACTATGCTGAATGTCTACATGGTCCACCAGGAAGGGAGACTTACTTTGGGTGTTGACATCTACTATTACTGTTCACATATCCTGATACAGAAAGACCTCAAGGGTGTAACCATTTAGTCCTTGGATAAGATTCTAACATTCTTGTTCTCTGTGAACCAAGAAAACTTGGATAAGAATAAAGTGGGAAGGTGAGCCAATTATATTGGAAAACTGGTACCTTAGTAGGAGTATACCACATCCTATTTCTTCCACTTACATAAAAATTCCAGTTTCTGATACTCTTGTGTTTTTGTTTTATTGCTTTTAAAATCAAATTACCATTGAAATTGCTACAAATAGTGTTTGCAGAGTTATGGAATATATACATCGATTTGCTGCCTGCTGAAATGTCACATTTATAAGTGAAGCTATTTTAAAATGACATGTCAGTCATTATTTTCATCATTTTCACCAATTTGCAGGGCAAATTACTGCTGAATTTCAGTTTTGACCACCTAAAATAGATCTAAATGTACCAATGATAGCAGGTAAAATATAATATCCTTTATGCAAACACAGGAGAGAAAATAGCTCACTTTTTCTTTAGAGTATCATAATTATCATGTTCAAATCATTACAAGTGAATGTTTCTAAATTCTTGCCTTTGTCAATATCACATGCAATTACATTATAGATTCCCCTCCCAATATTCATTTAGACCCACAGTCTAGCTCTTTAGATGGCTCTTTGTTTTCAGGAAAACTCAAATCTTAGGATTTGGGAATTCCTTGTTCGTAATTCAGATTAGCAAATGACCACCACCAACATCACCATCATAACAACAACAATAACAACAACAACACACACACACACACACACACACACACACACACACACACACACACACCATATTGGGGAAAACAGAAAAGAAGGAATTTGAAGAACAAAAACACAAATATAGTGGAAGATAGTTGCATATAAAATTCATTTTATCTTTCTAATGAAATTTACCTCAAACCTTAGAATACTGTTTTTCCTGCATTATCAACATTCCAGATATTAGACAGCAGGTTCATGATTTCAAGTAAACACAGAGAGTTACATTTCCCATTGGGCTACAGGGTCTCAAAAGGCCAACTCTAAAGTATGCATCCACTAGTATTTTTCCTTGCCCAAATATAAGACATTTCCTGCCCTAAAGGAAGACTTTTGTACATTATACAGAACTCTAAGCCAATGCATTTCATTCAAGAGGCTCCATAAAAGTCAGTGGGCTGCTGTTAGCACCAGAATTTAGATAAATGTGACCAGAGGAGATAGTATTTGAAATAGTTCCCTATATGTTAATCAGCGTTGTAGGCAAAGAGTGGTACTTCTTTGCAGTTCACAAATAATGGTTATGCAAAGATATTAAAAACTGCAGTGTGGTCAGGTTGCATGATGTTGATGTGGCCAGAGAGAGGATTTGAGGTGAGGCATAAGCAGATGTAGGAAGATGAAAATGGGACAGAGCTTATAAACAGAAAGGCAACACATCTGGGTTTTATCGGGCAGTCACTCATGTGTCCCGTGGAAGAGACAGTTTAGAAGGAGTGACAGGTCAGCAGAGACAAGTTAGAGGAGAGACACAGCCGTTGTTCTTTACCTGCTCAAATTTCTGCTTAAATATTGCTCTTTACAGAGGTAAACTCTAATCATTTTATTGATTAAAAAAAGATCTACCCTCATTTACTATTTTTAAAAAAATCATGACATAGAGATTTGAATTAATGAATTTACCTAGAAGCATTAGTTTTTATATATTTTAATTTTTCTTAGATTTGTCTATTTTATTTTATATGTATGGGAGTCTTTCCTGCATATGCACCACACATATACTTAATGCCAGTAGAGGTCAAAAGAGGGTGTTAGACTTCTGGAAATTGGAATTTTAGATAGTTTTGAGCCTTCGTGTGGGTGTTGGGCACTGAACACTAGCTAGGTCTTCTGCATGAGCAACAACTGCTCTTAAAACATTGAGCCATCTCTCAAGCCAGGGTTATATCTCTTAATACCATATCATGGCAACCAGAATATTGTCTGCAAAATAGAAGTTCTGTGGTGAAAAACAATCCTAAATAAATGATGTTTTTTTGCAGTTGAGTTTATCAGAACTGAAGTGAGGTAATCACCATGTCAGAGTAGAGAAACCAGCCCTACGATGTTTTGGTAAATCAAGAATCATTAATGCACAGTTGGCAATAGGGTAGTTAAGATAGGAAATGGAAGGATAAAAAGGAAGATTGGATGAATTATGATGATCCCAAGCTAAATAGGAAGGATAGTGAAAAATTTATTATCAAACATGTTGAACATACACTGTTTGTCAGCCATTTGGGAATGAAATTACTTGCAAGTCATTCGATATTGGCATCAGAACAAGACACAGTGTAAAGGTGCCTAAAGATGATAGGAACACCAGGAAGCACCTTACAGAGTAGCCAGGACAAAGAGGAAGACTGGGAAAGAAACTGGCAGTAAATTTGAGTTTCCAGGATAATCAAAACGTGATGACCACTGAAGCATCGGAGCCTTTGAAATGGACAGAAGTTCTGAGTCCTCTGTTTGAGGGTTACTCATCATGACTGACATAAAACACTGCTGCCATACCATTCAGGCAATGGTCTGGGGAAGTTTGCATCATGTGGGCTCACATCTGAGAGCAGCTGCTCACAGGACCCCTAATTGGTGTTATGGTGTTATCTATGCTCGCTGCTCTCATGTTCTTCACTTCTTTCTCCTCGGGAACAGCAGCAAACAAGTTCATCTTGTCATTGGAGTTTGCAATTCCAGTAATTTGTTCCTAAATACATGCGTCCTGCTTAAATCTCCTGCCTTTGGCTATGTCTGCTTCCCCTTTCCAAAAAAACATTATATATATATATATATATATATATATATATATATATATATATTAATCTTTCCTTCAACTATGTTAGTATATCTTTTGGCTTGGTTTTTAAGTGACTCACCAAAAAGGCATTGAGGTATCATTGGCAGTGAGTGCAATATGGTAGCTAACACCTTTCATTACTTTTGAAGGGGGTATTTTGTAACCATCCATGTGCTGGTCCACTTATTCTACCTTACATTAGGGAAATAGTCTCACCTTATTGTTTTTAATGAATTAAAGTTGTGGATACAGTTGTGGATACAATTGTGGACATCTGAAACAATGAAATGAAAGAAAATGCTTAGGATCTGATCTCTAAGAACAAAGCAGGCATTTGTGTCTTCCTTAATGAGAAAAGGCCAGCAGGGGATGCTTCCATTTCATGAGCAAGAAACTAAAAATCCATTTTGAGTATGAAGCCAAGTAGAAATAAATGCATATGAGAAACACAGAGGAAATACTGGAATTCTTTTAAAAATAAATCTATGTTGACTCTCAGTCATATGAATTTAAAATAGAATGTTTTAAATGAAGCTCATTTGTCTTCCATTTACAACCATCAGAGTCCTAAACAGAAACCTTACCTTAGCCATTAATTGTGCTAATGTCTTTATAACCATCTTATTTAATTCTCCCTACAATTCTATGAGGCAACTGTATAACCATTATATATATATATATATATATATATATATATATATATATATATATATGAAGTATAATATGTATTTAACATCAATTCTTTGAAAATTCATACAAGTATTTTGATCACATTAACTGTCTTCTCATCAGCATCCACCCCCATTCCATGTCAATGCAATTACCTGTTCTCATTTTTTTTTTAAGCCTATACTGTTCAATGTGTGCTTGCTATAAATTTGTGGGTGTGTGGCCACATCCTAGAATGTGTTCTACCTATTGGTGCCAAAACTCTTAATAAAATTAATAAAATGCATTATTGCTTTGCAAGGAGCTCTCAGTTACCAAAAGCCCCTGGACTAAATGTGGGGCAGAAAATCGAAGAGCACATGGGTTAAGCAACTACTGCTGATCACAGAGGTCACAGAGATGAATAACCTACATATGCACAAACCGAATTGTCCTCAGTTAAGTGCTACATTGACAGCATAGATTACTGTCTTCTGTTGATGGCAGTTTGGCTGAATGTTAGGTTATTTTTTTTTCTTTCTGAAATATTTGATGTGCAGTTCCTGCCAAGATCTGTTTCAAAAGAAAGTCTGTCTATATTTAATCCTGTCAACAAAACCTACAAGATTATTAGGATTACATATGTTGTATGCAGTACCAATATTTTCATGCTGCAGAAAAAAAATAATGATCTTATTAATGGAAGTTGCTGTCCCAGAGGCTATTAGCCTATTCTCCACAGGCTAACCAATTCCTGGTACACATAATATGTTATGAATATGATATGAAACATATGTATTCAGAATGTTTCTCATTTAGAACCAGCATATTCTTAGTCAATCTTTATAAACTTGTTCTATAAATGAAAGCTCATGTAAAACCATGCTCTTGAAAATACTGTCATGTTGTTAAAACAAATTGACCCCAATTATTTGTGGAACAAAGCCTTTAGTCGAAAATATCAATGTATACATACAATATATTTATTATACATTTTATATGTATACATACATATGCAAGTCTAGCATGAAGGTTGCAAATGTTAAAATTTATAGTTTAGGTTAATATTTTTTAATAAGTTAATGAACATGTTTTCTCCAAATTAGTACCTAGCACCAAATCAGAGATCCAGAAATACCCAAGAATATTAAACAACATATACCCAACCAGCCTCCATCGTTGAAAGTAATTGAACCAGGAATTAATAACCTAACAATGTAGAGACTGTGGAGGTCACCTGTGTCCACTGGTGAAATTTAGTAAGCATTTAATGAAGAGATTATAATTTATAGTGCATCCCCAGCTTTGTCAATAGTGTTTTAAATCCCTTGAATAGCGCCATGACTTCAAAAGCAATACCAAAGAGAAGATCTACAATATAAATAATAAGTCAGCTTGGATACATTAAAATTAATCCCAGGAAGCCTATGTTATGAACTCATGAAAGGTATTGTTATAAGAATATGAAAGACAAGCCACAGACTGGTGAGAGTATTTAAAAAAAGATATATTTCATAAAAAAACTTGAATAATATTCAGTATTACCTTTATGTAAGAAAATAAATGATATTAAAAATGTTTTAAAAAGCTAGGCATTGTTCTGAGTCAGGAGAATGGCAGTTGATACTAGTCCAACTGGCCCAGCCAGCACTACAAAGTGAGACCCTGTCTCAGAAAACACAATGAAACAAAACAAGAAAGTACAGTAAAATAAAGACAACCCAATAGCTCATAAAAAAGATGTCCTTCAGTAGATGAGTGTGGAAATACGCAACATAGAGAAAATCAGCTGTTATTCAGCATTGAAAGAAAATGCACTATCCATCCATTAAAATTCATGGAAGAATTTTAAATACTTAATAAGACAGACTGGAGAAGCTGTGTATAATTTGATTCCTTCTATATGGCATTATATAGAGGAAAAAATATTACTAAGAGACAGCTAAAAACAACAATAAAACAAACAAACATTACTGGTAATATCTGAGTGGGGATAAGTGGTTTGATAAACCAGATAGAATTAAGGGAAGTAAAATTACTCTATACTCATTATTTTTAAATATTATTCTATGATCACAAAGCATATTTACATATCATTATATTTCTCAAAATCTACAATCTATGAGAATGAAAATGAACTCTAATGTAAACTGTGGAATCTGAGTAATGTTTTAAATACAAAGGAAATTGGAGCTAAAGAATAAAAAGACCTGTTGTGTAAATTCATTAATGATAACAAACGTCCCATTGTGGTACAAGATGCTGAGAGTAAGGAAAATGCATTTGTAGGAACAGAAGTTTTATTTGATCTCTTCAATTTTCAAACTCAACTTTGATGTGAACCTAAAACTTGTCTATAAATATAGTTTAACAATAAAGCATATACACATAGATACTTTAAAATTGCTGAAAAATTTGTTTTCAACCTAACATTTCATTTAATAGCTAAATTTACTTTAAAAGTATTCAATTTAAAAAAAAATCCAGTCATTATATTCATGTGCCTTGTACATATTATAAATCTGAACATTTATATCAATGTTAAGTATTGTTTTGGCAGAGACTAGTGGCATAATTCTGATATTAAATTGTTTAGTACTCTTGTGATTTGCCCTCTCGATATATTTATCTTGTATTCAGTATGTTCTCTCTGGGCACCTAAGTAAACTAATGGACTATAGTCAGAAATTTTTGTAAAGACTGCTGACTCCCCAATAATGACACAAAGATGTATTAATTATGAAATGCCAGCTGATATTTCTAACTAGCTCTTAAAACTTAAATCAACTCTCCAAAAAAAAAAAAAACCCAAGAACCAAACAAAACCCATAAATTATTCTGCAGCTTCTTTTTAGTTTTTTTTTTTTTAATTTCATTTTGCATTCTACCTCAGTTCTCCCTCCCATCCCTCCTCCTGTCCCCCTAGCCTCCCACCTCTGCCTACCCCCTATCCATTCTTCCCACAGCGTAAGGGCTCCGAAGGGTGGTTTGACAAAGCCTGGGCCATTAAGTTGAGGTAGAACCAATTACTTCCCCACTGCATTAAGGCTGAGCATAGCATCCCACCCTAGGCAATGGGCTCCAACATACTAGCTCTGTTACCAGGGATAGATCTTGGTCCTGCTGTCAGGGGCCCCTCAGATAGATCCAGCTACACAATTATCAATCTCATGCATAGTGCCTAGTTCAGTCCCATGGAGGTTCCAGGAGCTTCTATCTAGCATTAGTGAGTTCCTACATGCTTGGTTTAATTGTCTCTATAGATTTCCCCTTCATGATCTTGATTTTCCTTCCCTCATGTGTTCTCTCCTCCCCCTCTCCAACTGGATACCTGGAGCTTGACTTGGTGCTTGGTTGCGCATCTCTGCATCTGGTTCCATGAGACACTGGATGAAGGCTCTATGGTGACAGTTGAGGTATTCCCCAATCTCATTACAGGGGAAGGCACCCTCTCTGGTATTGCTAAGAGTCTTAGCTAGTACATTAACCCATATCTTTTAATCTATCTTCTTTTATGTGGCTCAGTTACCTTTACTCTGTACCCCCTATGCTGGCTCCTATGCACCCGGCTTGTGACTCTGCTGCCTTGCCAGTGTCCTCTCTACCCAGAAATTCTGCGTAGCTATTGGTGGCTCGTCTTATTAAACCAATCAAAGAGACACAAGTTCACGGTATGCAAAGAGATTATTCCACAACACTGGGTGCAATGACCAGATTTGTGCAATTTTCATTTATTTCAGTTACAACCATTTCTGTGAATTTAGACAATCTGGTATCATCGAGTATCTCCTTCAGAAAATTTCAACTTAGTAATAAAGCCTGGATTTAAAAAAATGGTGACTGGGTGATATTTAATCTGGATAGATATTTTCCAAGAAGCTGTTGATTTGCATATTTTCAGATTTAATAGAGAAATGGGAGTATATTCAGTGACTTAGTCATCCTTGACAAATGAGCAATTGAAAGCATTTTCTTTGTACAAATCACTGAAGACTTCAACTTTCACATTCATAAAAGAATGCCTTTTACATTACTTTTTATCTAATGCACTGTTTAGGAAGGTATTTTTGTATCACATCTCAAATGTAGGAAACTCTTTTCTCTTTTTTTGTTGAGTAACACATAGTTGATTGGCTCTGCTTTGGGATGCTTTGGGATGTAAATTTGGGGTTGAACAAAAGAAGTTGATTTGAATATTTTAATCTTTTGTTTTTTAATGTAATCATCACTGTGTTTTAATTGCCTTCATGTAAATGAGATTTCACCAGTCACAATTTTAATGCTGAAGTCCAATATGGTATGTCACTTAACCGCAAATTATATTCTGAGAAATCAATCCTTATCTGATTTTCATTGTATAAACAGTATAGAACATAGTTACACAAACATCATATTTAAGGTTGCTATGATATTACTAGCCAAGTAGTCTACCAATGATATTTGTAGTGGTAGACCATTCATCTCCAATATCACTCTGTAACATAGAAGTGTGCTTGAAAGTAATATGATGTTAGTTAGCACCATTCATTTATGTCTGTATACTTGGTATATGTTTGTAGCATCTCCTTTGTTTGTATCCTGATTTTTCTCACTTTTCTGCAATATTTGGACTGTAAAATAGGATTCTTGCATTAAGCATATTTCCTACATTAAGATTTTAGTACTTGTCATATTAATATGACATATTATTATTTTATGATTTGCTTTCTTTGACTGGCAGGTTAGTATTTGCGGGTGAAAGTGTTTGTTGCACCAGTCTGAAAGCCCTAGTACACATGGAGGAAAGAGAAAATGGTCTCCTGGGCATTTTTCTCAGACCTCCACGTGTTTGTTGTACATACCACAATGGCACCCAAGCTCAAATGTCCCTCATACTAATACTTGTTAAATGTTTTACTTCCTGTCCAATATCCATATGGTAAATATTAGATCAACACTCATATAGACTGGCCTGTGAGCTAGATTTATTTACATTAGATTTAATATATAATACTGTGAATGTATGTATGTGCTATATGCACATGATATAGAATTAATGTAGTATATGTATTTACATGCAATTACATAGATTAATATAAATTGTATGGGGCGATTTATGTTAATTTTATTTGTTTTAAATATCCAAACCACCAAGTTTCCTTTCGGGATCTACACACATACTTGCCTACATTACCACTTCTATCTGCCATCTGCCATTTTCTACTCCCTCTGAGCCTTTCTCCCTCCTTTGTTCCCTAAGACTCACATGTCACTTGTGCTCTACAGTATTCTTCACCAGTCTCTCCTACATCCACATTTCCCTCCTCCTCATGGGTACCTTCTACTCTTAACCTCTACCTGTACTCCCATATAAATACACACATGTAAATGTTAGAAAATAGGATCTGCATATGGAAGAAACTTTTTTTATCCTGGCTAGCTCTTCTTTCCCCATTTTTAATTTAAATTTGAAACAAAGTTGTTTTACATGTCAATCCCACTTCCCTCATCCTCCCATCCTCCCCTTATTACCCACATCAAACCCCAGTCCATCCCCTTTCTGCTCCTCAGGAAGGGGGAGGCCTTCCATGGAGTCTTCAAAGTCTATCATATCATTTGTGGCAGGGCCTAGACCCTCCCCCATGTTTCTAGTCTGAGGGAGTATCCCTCTATGTGAGATGAGCTCCCAAAGTCCATTTGTACACTAGGGATAAATACTGATCCATTACTAGAATCCCAAGGATTGCCCAGTCCTCCTCACTAACATCCACATTCAGTTTGGTCTGGGTCAGTCTTGTGCTGGTTTCTCAGCTATCAGACTGGGGTGCATGAGCTCATCTCGTCCAGGTCAGCTGATTCTGTGGGTTTCTCCAGCCTGGTCTTGATCACTTTGCTCATCACCCCTCCTTCTCTGTAATTGGATTCCAGGAGTTTGGCTCAAGTTTCGCTGTGGATGTCTTCTTCTGCTTCCATGGACTACAAATGAAGGTTCTAGGAAGGCATAAGGTAGTCGTCAATCTCATTACCATGGAAGGTCATTAAAGGTAGCCTCTCCACTACTGCTTGGTTAGTTGGGTTATCCTTGTAGATATCTGGGTACTTCCCTAGTTCCAGATTTCTCCTTAAATCTGTAATAGCTCACTTTATTATGGTCTCTCTCTCTCTCTCTCTCTTTCTCTCTCTCTCTCTCTCTCTCTCTCTCTCTCTCTCTCTCTCTCTCTCTCTCTTGTTCTTCTCTATTCTTTCCCTGTCTCAATCTTCGTGTTCAATCATGCCTACCTCTCCCCTCCTTTTCTCTCTTACTCCTAACTCTCTCTCCCTTCCCTTCATGCTCCTGATTTGCCCAGGAGATTTTGTCCTCTTGCCCTTCGTGGGGGACCATTGATGTCTCTCTTAGGGTCCTGCTTGTTTCCTAGCTTTACTTAAGGTGTGAATTATAGACTCAATCCTTTTCTCTATGTCTGAAATCCATATGTGAGTGAGTACATTACCATGTTTGTGTTTTTGTTACTGGGTTACCTCATTCAGGATGATTTCATCTAGTTCCATCCATTTTCCTGCAAATTTTAAGATTCCATTGTTTTGTTTTTTGTTTTTTTTCTACTGAGTAGTACTCCATTGTTTAAATGTACCACATTCTCTACATCCATTCTTCAGTTGAGGGGCATCTAGGTTACCTCCAGGTTCTGGCTATACTAAACCTGATTATCTTACTTTATTTAGCTGTTCCAACTATTTTCCTGCAAATTTCAAAAATTTATCTTTCTTTATGGCTAAATAAAATTCCGTTGTGTATATGTACTGTATTTTAATTATCTATGATAATTATCTGAACTAATTCAATTTTCTTACTATTGGGGCCACAGATATTTTGAGAAATTCTAAGAAGAAAAATACACTGCCTTGTGTATCACAGTGATATATTTTTTCACTGTGTCTCTGTAGTATAGTATGATATTGGCACAAAACAGACATGCTGACTCACTGAGTACCAAGGAGAAACCAGAACGAAAGCTGTGGACATGAGCTTTGACAAGTGTAAATATGTACACTGGAAAAATAAAATCTATTTGATGAATAGTGTTGGTAAAACTAAAATAAATTTTAGCAATAAAAATCTTTCAACATTATTTATTTCAAAGATTCAAGTTAGATCATTTTCTATCCAAAGTTCATGTCCTCTAATATCTATTTTGGTTTCACAGCATGAGGAAGTTACAGAGGGAACAGCTGTAAATACTGTTATCACTTTCATCATGTGGACATTAGTTAAGTTACCAAATAGAACGATATAGTAAAAATGAATATGCTAATTTACAACTTACAACATTTTTTTGTTCCATCATAATCTGGAGAGAGAGAAAAGGGGGGGGGGAGTCAATGTAAATGCCTGAATAAGCAAGAGAGGGCATCAGATCGCCTAGAGTTGGCATTTGTGAGTCATCTAAACTGGTGTCCTAACAAGTGAAGCTGAAGTCAGGTCTTGTAGGAGAGCCTCAAGCACACTTACCCATGGAGACATCCCTTCAGCCCCATTGGTCTGTCAATCTTTTAAGTTGAATCTCTTCATCACTGTTTAATTTGATCAAATTCACAGAGGAATTTGTTATGTGGAAGTTAGGATTAGCAAGCAGGAAAGATAGCTGTTTAAAATATAAGACATTTAAAAATCACTGAATTTACTCCTCATCTCTGTGTAAAACAGTAAAATAAATTAGTTAGGTATGTGTCAGAGCCTGAGAAGAATTGCTGGTTATCATAAGCAAGTGAAAAGCTTTAGAAGTGGGTTAAAAATAAGAAGCAAACCATCGTTATGATCTGAATATGAAATAACTCATTGGCACATGGTTAAGTTAGCTTTGTGGTAAGATGGAGGACTTTGGTGGAAGAATGAACCACGAGAGCTGTGACTTCATGAATGTGTTAACCCATTGATTGATTAATAATTTGATGAAATTAGTTGGATGTGACAGAAACTTAGAGAATGCAGCATGTTTGTAGAATTATATAGTTTGTATCTGGTTCACTCCTCCTTGGCTATTCTATGCTTTGTTTCATAAAGCTAGTAACCTCTGCTATATGCACCTACCACTGGAATGTAACTCCATGATTCTGGAAACAGAGAAGTCAATGATTCTAGACCAAGTTTCTGAAAAATGAGAGAGAAGAAAGTGTTCACTCTTTAAGATGCCCCGCTCCATATTTGTGGCAAAGAAAACTCACAACACAACTGAGACTGATATTTACAGATAGTTTAGTCCATATTCAGATTAGTGATGTCAGGGGTTATTGTGGTTTAATAAGGATCAGGAAAAACAAATAGGCTGAATCAATGTTTATTCAGGGAGAAATAACTGACAACAGAGACAGATGAACACCAGCAGGTTCCTGGTCCCAAGGATGCTGAACCAACAAGTTCAATGTTTTAAAATGCAATCAAATTTTCTAGAAAAATAAAAATAAAAAAGAATTGCATTGTAGATTCTTCGGCTATCAATAAAACTTAAGTATATTGGTGTTTGGGAACACAATAGAAAAGTCTGCAAATTGACTGGTGTGAAAAGTGGTCTGTGAATTAAGAGGCAGTAAAGATTATATCATATAAGCCATCACAGAATAAATGTCTGCATCAGAAGCAAAGTCAGAACACAGGATGTGTGCTGTGACTGACATTCTTAGGGAGCTCTCATCTCAGCCTGAATTGTGTGTACAGGCTTGAGAGATGGAAGTTTAAATTATGTGTTGGAGAAGATGATAACATAAACTAAATAGGAAAAATAAAATACAGAGCTTGTCGCTTGACACAGACAAGTGCTTATTATGCCTGCTATTAAGGAGGTTGATATAGGTGGATCATGAGTCCAGGAACCAGGAGTCCAAACAAGCTGAGCGATATAGAATTTTCTCATAAGATAAATAAGGAAAATAAGTAAAACATTTTCCAAATAGGATGTTTTGTTATTTGAGGTGTGATCAGAGTAAGTAAAAGCTAAACAGTAAATGGTATATATATATATATATATATATATATATATATATATATATATATGTGTGTGTGTGTGTGTGTGTGTGTGTGTGTGTGTGTATGAAACTGTGACTTCTTATTCAAGGGCTCATTGTAAAATAGAAAATTGAAAATATACTCTGTGAGAATTTCATATTTCCATTACCTCCATCTTTCCTCAGATTCCCACACAGCACCTCCACAAGGTAAAAGTGAAAATTCTAACATAGGTGGGAAATAGGAAATAGAGACAAAATTGATTGGCCTTGGGAGTTGGAGAGCCATTCTTTAAGTATAGAAAACAAAACAAAACAAACAAAAAAACTGAAGTAATTAAAGCTCTAGAGAATAATTTTTATAACAAACAGTAAAGAATTGTCATTGCTGAATAAAAACGAGAAGCAATTAGAGGAGAAAAAAAGAACACTTGGTGAACAGTTCTACCACGCCAAATCAGTGTACGTTTATCTAAGAATTGAATTTGATATATAGGATAGCTTAAATGTTACATGTCACTGCTGAGAGACTATTTGCACAGGAAAGAAACACTAACATTGTATAAGGTTAACTAAACATTAACATTATAAGGTGAAACAAGCTCTTCCTAGAGTGTATAGTATGTTGTTCAAGTTGTTTTTCATTTTCTGTGTATGTGTGTTGTGTCTGCATGTCTGTCTATACCGTGCCTGCTCAAGTCAGAAGAGGGAGTTGGATTTCTTAGAACTGGAGTTATAGACTATGGGAAGTCACCATGTGGGTGCTAAGAATCAAATGCAATCTACAGTATTACCACTACAATATTACCACTATCTACCTCTCCAGCCCCTTCTAGGCTCTTTAAAAAAAATAATTATTTGTTTCTTTTACATGCCAGCCTCTGTTTCACTGTTTCCACTCCTTCCTTTCCTCCCAACTAACCACTCTCTCCTGCCACCTCCAAATTCAGCCCCAGTTTCTATTCAGACAAGAGTAGGTCTCCCACGAGGATCAGCAAAGCATGGCATATTAATTAGTGTCCATGATTGATGTACGTGTGTGAATTTCTCTGAGTCACCCGAATATGTTTGCCACAGAAATAAAATCATAACCTGAAAAAAATCGTATGTGGAAAAACATATACACTAAAACAAATACTGGGAAGATGAACTGTGTGGGCCCTCTTTTGAAATAGAATCCTTACTTTGCTAGTAAGCTAAAAATGTGATATTGGAATCATCTTTTCATACAGATTTCGTGTTCACTTTTGCAATATATTTTTTATACTGAAAGATTTTTCTAAGCCATGTCTTTAGCCTGAATTTCTCGAATTAAGACTATAAGTAACTATCATACCCAATATAATAATTTAGGTAAAATTATTCAGAAAAAAAATCACCCTTTCAAAATAATTTAAAATTTAAAAATCGTTCCCAATGATATATTTATGGAGAAACTATCTTTATTCTAGAAAGAACAATTTAATCCCTCTGTCATATTCAACATAACACAACTATGAAACTTAACTACCTTGGATCAGTAATATATTGAAGTGTTTGTCTCTTTTAATTGACAAATGTTAAAGTCAACAATAAACAATGGCGTGATTGAGTATTGATAATATGTTATTCCATCTGCAAAATATTTTATTGGCAATATATATTTTAACCTTTATAACTTGCCTGGGGAGGTATTGCCATAATTTTCCTTTGCAAAAGGGAAGATATTTTCAGTTAGATGACAATTATTCCTCAGCATTGTTATGGGATGATTCAATTAAAGGTGAACATGAAACAGGCACTCACACAGTATATGTGAATCACACTCTAGAGTAGGAAATAGGCAATGGGAAAAAGCAGTTATGGATAGACAATTCATAAAACGTTTTTGATAGAGCAAAAGGTAACTTTGGTTAACTAATCCTTATCCTTTAGAAATTGGATAACTACAGATGTCTATATTATTCTATTTATATGATTAAGTTGGCTTCAAGTTAGGCAACTACATCTAGAGTGATAGGAAATAAAAAGACACTGTTTGATTTCCTAGTTTTCCTCTATAGTCTTTATGCTATTGATAAACCCAAATTTAAAAAATACAATTGGAATTTTCCAAAGTTGCTAGACTAATGAGATGCTGAACTGGGTTTAAATACTAGACGCTCTGGCTTATTCATCCATTATTTCTCCTGGGATTCATAGGACATTTTAGTGGCAGTGAGGAAAGTTGTGTTCAAATATCAACCTGGGGGACATTTGTTGTTTTATAAAACATAATACTTTTCTGTCAGCTGAAAGAGAGCCATGTTTTTGCCAGGATGAGGTCATAGCTCCCTAATGTCATGGTCTCTTTGACTCATGAGTATGTATCATATATATCTTCATGCACACATTATCTTTTAACAAATTGACTTTGCATATATGATTAATGCTATGACATTTGGTGTGTGACACAGGCTCTTGCCTCCAGCATTGCACCTATTCTTTTCCAAGGTGAGGTTAAATTTCAACCACCAAACTTTAGTTCTTAAAAAATGCAACTGGAAAGCCAGGAAAAGTTTCCAGAAACAAACTCACAATGCTGAAAAATAGCTCCATACTTATACTTTTTAGATTTTTGTGTAATGAATGTGACCTATGATACATAGCATTTCCAAATATTTCCTTACATTAAGAACACAACTATAAAATAGATCAACTACTAACAGCCTATAAAAATCATAATGTAGGCCATCCATTAAATATAAATGTTTGTTAAAAATATGATCAGGGACTAACATGGATGTTATGCAGAGACTGGTGAGGTCATTAGTCTCTTTGGTAAAAGAAAATTGGATAAAACACAAAACATTCTCATTTTGACCAAATAGGAGTTTTTACCTTATGCAAATTACAGTTATCTGAAATGAATTATCATATAGGATATACACTCTAGATAAAGACATAGTTTTAAATTACGAAATATGTGCTTTTTACAGTGTAAACCTTGGGGTCTAAGAAAATGAACAGAAATGGGTGCTTCAAATGCCACAGCTGTGGGCTCATTATTTTTTGTGCATTAAATAATGATTTTAATAAAAGTCTCCAGTTCATGTTCTGAAAGCCATTACCTTTTAGCTATTGCATATGCCTCCTTGTCTAGAGGGCAAAGTGAACAGCATCTCATATTTTTCTCAGGCATGATATGAAAGCATTAATTTCCTTCTGCAGCTTTGACGGCACACAGCTCTTCAGGGCAAGTCGATGCTAGATGATCACACTTTCACTCATAATCAATACAGTGAGGTGACAGTGGGCATCCATTTTTTTTCCTGCAGCCAGTATGGTAAACTGTTATGTGGATTTTCTTCAGAAGCAATGCTTTTAGGAAACATGGAAACTGCTCTGATCTGTTAGCAGCTGAGATGGATGTGAGCTTAGCTTTGCTCTTCCTCCCCTTTCATCTCTCTCAATGGGATACCTTGAAAATATGTAACTTTATGTAAAGAGTCGGCCATGAATCAGAAGTGACAAAATTAGTTGTTAAGGATAATATATTTAGTCCCTGTAGTGTCTCTGTGGACTCCTTTATTTCTAAACACCCATTATATATTACATGAAGAGCATAGATCTGCATTTTGTGTTAAAATAATGGCAACTGTCAAATCACGGCAGGTCTATTTTTTTATAAGGTGTTTTTGCCTGTGAGATTTTCTGTGAGGTGAATGAAGTAGATTATTGAAAATGTTTCAAATCTCAGTTAGCTGGTTTTACTGAAAAGCAGTAGATATTTGATGTTGAACTGGAAATGTTAGAATGCCTGTAGAAAATGAATTATAATAAAACATGAAACTTAACTTACATTAAGTACATTATAGATCCTCTGAGTTTCATATATAGACAAAACAGTATATTGTATTTTCAAATTCACAATACTTCTGAATGCCTTTATATGAATGCGTTATGCATCTTTTTAGAGGGGTTGAAGTATGACTTGCTAAAACCAGGAGGGGAAAGAGAAAAATGAAAATGAAGTAGAGAAGGATGTAGGGAGGGAGAAGGGTTCTTAGCACTGGTTGATAGCAAGTGCTGAAATGTGTGTTTTTGGACAAAGTCTGCTCTCATTTGCTTAATGAGGATGGCCTTTATTGTTTTAAGATCAGCATTTTAATATCTCTACCTCAATAGGAGTGACCCTTTGCCATGTATTGAAGTATACTGTTGGGAGGGTAATAAGAATGGGAAGCTCTCAAAGGTTGGAATTCTAAACCCATAATACACTAGTATGAAAACTGCTTTGTGAGGTTAGTAAAACACAACTCTGTGAGTCTAGTATTTCCAGTTTTGTTTCTGTTTAAAAAATTATATACTATCACGGTGTTTCCTCAATGGTATTGACAAAGGAAACTCCATTGAACTATCTCCATTTTTGTGCAAAATACAGTTAGGAAATGTTTCAGGTGTTTATTTCTGACCACCTTTATGTCCATTAACATCTGTTTCTATATGTTTATTTCAGTGGGATACTAGTTCAATGAGTTTGAAAATTGCATGTGTGCCATGTTACATTAATTCTGTGAGATATTGTTGGTGTAGTCATAAAATCACCTATCCTTGAAATTTTAGAACTTAAGATCAAGCTGGGTGGTAATGGCCCATACCTTCAATCCCAGCACTCAGGAGGCAGAGGCAGGCGGATCTCTGTGAGTTGGAGGTCATCCTGGTCAACAGAGGGAGTCCCAGGATAGCCAACAGCCAGGGCCACAGAGAGAAACCCTGTTTTGATAAACAAAAATCAAAAGAAAGCAAAAAAAAAAAAAAAAAAGCAAAACAACAACAACAACGAAAAATATAAGATTAAATTTAAAGGTTTGCTAGATAATCATTATCTGCACTGAACCTAGGAACTTAGTAAGAGAGAGCTCACCATAGAGAGAAATACTAGATATAATTGCCAAGTTGTGCTTTAAGAGAAGTTGTTTTATGTTAATGCATATATATATATAGTGAAAAGCGACCATTGGATGTGTGACTAATTGAAAAGTTAACATTAGATTTTATGGATAAGGACTATTTGATGCAGTGACATTTAATTTGTGGGGGGGTGTATAAATCAAATTTCTGGATGTTGATGAATGAACAGAACATAAGATATGGATATATATATCACAACTGTAGTTTAATTTTGGAACTTTTTCTATAAACAGGTAATGAGAAAAAGATTTACTTTTTAGTATAAAGACAAAAGAAAATACTTCTTAAAAAGCAATAAAGATATCTAAGTGGAAAAGGAAGATTGTAGATATGGGTAGAAATAGAGATGGAGTAATAGGCAGTATAGTGTAGAGACACCACCATTCTGAACACTCATCACATTTTAATTAACTGTCTACTGGAAGAAGATTAGACTCTTGAGCAAACAGTCAGTTCCTTAATGTGGAATTCTATTTAATGAGGAGAAAGTAGTTCCTGAACTATATAAAGCACAATGGCAAAAAAGGGAGGAATAAATCTTTAAAAAAAGAGAGGAATAGTAAATATGTTTATCTGTGGTTATGTTTTCAACAATAAATAAGTAGCAGAGCATAGATATTGCTCATCCACAGCCTTATAGACACTGGAATTTGGGAAGCTTAGGAAACAGAATCGATAATTACTGAGTGTCAGTTAAGGGGAAGAAACCTTACCTTAAGAGGAAGAGGCCAAGTTCATGATTATCGTGCTGGGGATATGATGGTAGGCAGGCATGGTACTGGAGCAGTTGCTTATACTTGCTTACATCTTACCAGCACAATGGAGAAAGAGAAACAGTGTCTTAAACAGTGTCTTCGTTAGGGTTTCTATTGCTACTACAAAACACTATGAACAAAGCAAGTTGGGGAGGAAAGGACCTACTTGACTTAAACTTCCACAGTATTGTTCATCTTTGAAGGAAATCAAGACAGGAATGGAACTTGGAGATAGGAACTGATGCAGAGGAAATGAAGGGGTCCTATTTACTCATCCCTCCTGGCTTGCTCATCTGCTTTCTCATAGAACCCAGCACCACCATCCTAGGGATGACACCACCTACAATGGGCTGAACCCTCCCCCCATCAATCATCAATTAAGAAAATTATTGGCAGGCTTGCCTGCAGCCCAATCTTAGGGAGGCATTTTCTTAACTGAGGTTTTCTCCTCTCAGATGACTTTTGCCATTGCTTACATCAAATTGACATGAAAGTATTCAGCATATTGGGCCTCTCAATCACTTTTGAAACTACAACACCCACATCCAGTGACACACTACTTCCAAAAAGACAACACCTCCCAATCCTTCCTTAACTGTCTACTCATTGGGATATTCAAATATATGAACTTATAAGGGCCATTTTAAGCAAACCACTACAACCCTTTTATTCTTCAATCTGTATAATGATAGTTGTATGTATGTTTCATTTGGTTTTGGATAGCCAGTTGGTGTACTCTTCTCTGAGGAAGGCTATTTCTCCCTCTCAAAGAAATCCTTAGTTGCCTAGAGTTCTCTGTATAAGTTAGGGTCACATTAAAAAATAGGAGTAGGTTGAAGACATATACATCCCTTTGAAAGCTAAAATGCAATAAATGGACATATAAAAAATGCTTATAATTTCAGAAAGAGAGAGTTAAGATCACTGCATATTTGAGACCTGCCTGGGCTACGTAGCAATTTTCAGGCCTACTAGGACTTCATGGGATGATGTGGCTTACTCATTTAGTAAGCTGTTTGGAACTGCCAGAGTCTATCACTTGGCCAACATTTCCTCTATAAATTCAATTGGTCAAGCCTATTATTAATCAAGTAGTTAAAGCCATAAAACAGGGAGTGGTGAGATGGCTCAGAAGTAAAGTGTGCTGTTGCTTTTACAGAAGACCTGGGGTCTATTCCTAATCTCCACGTGGTTATTTACATCTGACTTTATCTTAGGGTCCTGATGAGTTCTAACCAATAGATCCTAAGTTAAACATAGTCATCTTGGACAATAAGTTACTAGATAGGAACGGATAGATGTATAAGTGGATAATGACATTATAGGATATCTTTGGGGAAATATTTATGAGAGAAATCTCTTCCATTTTCCTTGTAAAATATTTCCAGCAAGTATGATGGATGGCTAATTAGATGTTAATTGTTCATGTCTACTGATTAGGAAACTTAGGAAAGATTTTAGAGCCTTGATTTAATAAGGAGTGACACTTGAATTACACTCATAATTACCTTATTACACTTGGCTGCAGTATGAATCTGTGCTATGGGAATGATTTCAAGAGATTAATCTTTTTCAAGGGCCAAGTCAGTGCTGCTACATTACCCAGAACACCTTTCAAAACTAAATGAGATAAGGCTGACCCTAATTCTCTGTGATATACTGATGTATTTTCTGGGTTAAAAAGGATAATCTAGAGAAGTAATCTTTTGGTAGGTCACAAGCTCTCACATAAAATTGCTGAACAGTAAAAACCATTGCATTAACCAAGTTTAATAGAGTAAACTTTATGATACCAAATATTGAAAACAATTATTTCAAACTAAACCTCCGAGAAGAAATGATTCTACTCTTTATTGAAACTTGTTGAATGTAAATTCTCCCTTACTCAAGATTCATAGGACTCTGTCAAAAGTGAAGAAATTATAGACTGATGGTTGTTCAGAATTAGTACAGGAAACTGGGGGTGCATTTCCAAGAATAATTGAATTGTTGCATCCTTAGTATTCACCATAGAAGCTGGTCATCAGGAGCACAACCCAGGTTTTTTATTGTCTGGAGCTCACATGTGCCATCTTTTGGCTATCTCTAGGCATCGCCTGTGTTCATCAGCATCAATAATGTTTTGTAATTTTATTGTTGAGATAGTGCTTTAAATGCCAGCTTAGTTTATGAAGTAGCCTCCTTTCTCTCTGTTCGATTTCAGAACCAATTGAGAGACAGATTAAGAAGCCAGGTTGGTGGGACTAGTTGGGTTCTCAGCATGAGGTGGTGTTTTGGAGCAGCAATGAATTTCTGAGTTCTGAATCGAATTAGAGCAACTTCTACACTCATGAGTCACAGACCATCCCATGAGGCAGACAATCATATTGCCAATAGGATGTACCTCTGTCAGTGCAGCCAACTCCTAAGGAAAAGAAGGGGGGTATATTAGAACAAAGGATCTTTAAAGCACTCAGAGCCCGTTTCTGCATAACTACATAATAAGGGTCAGATTCTTCTAGAAAAGACAGGGATTGTACTTCATAACCCTGATTTATATAGCTTATCTATCAAAATAATTGTATACCTATTAATATTCTGAAAAGATACACCTCCAGTTCCCGTCATTATTTTTGTGACCCCTTGAACTTTATTCCCCTAATTTAATGCATTTTGAGACATTGGTTTATAATTGGCTAGTGAATGGAGTGGGCCTTTTGGAAGAGAAGGTTCTTTTAAATTAATTGCAGATAGTAAATGTGGAGGGTTACTTAGAAAATCCAGCCTTGTGAGGCCTATAGGTGCCCAGCGTCACTGCCTTTTAAGCCAGGAGACTGTGTATTGTTTATACCTTGAAACAAAACCAACTGCATAAATGTAAAATTAACACTATTGGAAATTGTGTTTTTTGACATTAATTCAGAATAAAATACTAAACACACCTATATAGGACCAGGCACATTTCAAAGGGATTGCACGTGACTTCAAGATAAATTGTATACATACATGTCTTCCACATTTGCCATTGCAACCATATCTTCTGAATATTTGCTGAGACTTGAGTCCAAAGTTTTTCTCCCTCTTTCCATCTCGCTTCTTCCTTAATTGGCCCACTGAAGGATTCTGAATCACAGATTATAGGCCTTCATAGAAGCCACACAAATTCCCTGTCTTCATAGCCATGAACTATTTCTAAATGTGAAAAACATGCTGAAATCGTACAATGAATTTGAAAAGGCAAGATGAGTCATACCAATCCATGAGTGTTTAATGAAAGATTAGTAGCACTCCTGATTTCAAAAATCAATTATTGGGACAAGAATAGCAGTAATAATTTTTATTATCGTTTTCAATTAGACTCAGAACAAAAGTAACAGCAGTGGAGAAAATATGACCATTTATTCATTGTCCTCTATGATTTCTTTTTCATTTGCTACCATAAGGCAGGGGGAGGAGTTGATGCAAATTAAAAGCATTGTTGGATGTGACAAATCCCTGTGTGCTTAAGCGCCACTATGTGTCTTCATCATTGTTAGACAAAGCAGCTTACATAACTGAAGGAAGATCAGATTGAATGACCTATGTTGGAAAGACAATTGTGTCATACCAGGTTAGCTTTCATTCACCCCCTTGATTTTTTGTCTTTGTTTTTGTTTTCCAGGTGAAGGGCTCAATACAACTCTTAGGTGCCACTTTAATCTGGGAGGAAGAAACTGGCAATTTGCTGTTGTAAAAGTTATTACTTCTGTCCTCCTAGAGATGAAAACACCCACACCCAGACACACACACACACACACACACACACCAAAAAAAAAAAAAAAAAACCAGTCACTTAAACTTGAGTGAATATGATTGACCAGAGGTCACAGAGCTGTACATCAGTTATAAACTCGGTGGGTCTGACTTTGCATGCAGTGTTTATAATGACAGCAGAGCACAGTACCCTGGGAGCAGTAAAGAGGCAAGCTTAATCTAGAGCAGAATACATTTACTGGGTCATTCAGACATAGTTAAAAACATCTTGAAAAGCATCAGCTGCAATGAATCTTCCCTTCGCCTCTATTTTCATTCCACTGAAGCATTTGATTCCTTCAGAAAAGTTCATTTTAAAACTTCCTGTCTGTGGTTTCCATGTTGTGAAAAGTATCGTGCTATATTTACTCAGAATTTTAATGTTACTTTGCACAGCTGTCTTACTTCATACATACAAGATTTGAGCTCTATTTTTGATAAACTTATGTGAATACCAGTATGGAGGTAACTAAATTAAAAGCTAGCTGATTGTTTCACAGTTACATGGTTGAAATGCAGAAACCATACCTAAGACTATCTTCCAACACCTGATCACACATATAATGTTAAAAATATCTTTCAGGTTGAGGAGATCACTCAACAGTTAAAAATACTTGTGCAACCGTGCTGACCCAAGTTCAAATCTCCAGTACTTATATGAAAATCCAGGTGTAACTGAGTATCACAGAGTTGTCTAATGATGCTATAGACTAAGGATGAAGTAGGCAGGAAGTCCACTGGGGCTTGTTGGCTCTCAGCTTAGTTTCAATTTTCAGGAGAGAACCTGTCTCAAGGGCATAAGGAGAAAAATGGCCAGCATGATACCCAGAATCCTTCTATGTTTCTGCAGTCACAAGTGGGCACACACACACACACACACACACACACACACACACACACACACCACATACACAGTATTGCCTTTTAAATTATTTCTAAGTAAATGAGGACTTTACTCATATCAAACCATTTCTGTATTTGTGAACTTTGATTTAAATTCATTAAGAATAGGAACAGCTGACACTCTGCACATAAAAAGTTATATATTTGCACATTCTCTATGTTCAAAATTGGATGAATCTTACCTAAAAGCCAGAGTAAAAGAAAAGATATGAAGTGTGTAGTATCTTTATCATATTACAAAGAAGAGTATACTCTACTCTCTAGATTCTCTAACTACACACGTAATACAGGTAGTTTATTTCCTTCTGCTAACGTTTTAGCAGTCTACTGCCACCTGCTGGCTTCTTTTATAACTGTGTGATATTCTCTAACTTAGTTTTGTCATTAGGAATTTAAAATCTAATGTTCAGACAACTGAACTTTTAACATATAAACTCCACAAATAATGGAGCATAATTTATTGTCTCTTATGTATCACCATTTGTAATTTTAATCTACAGAAAGATCTGAATTCAAATGTCACTAATGGTTTACAATATTATGATTCTTATACTATTGTCATAATTATTGTTTTGGAGGTCTTATTTTGACTTTATAATTACTTACATAAAATTGCAGTCAAATTTCTGTTCATTCACATTTTATTATACAAGTTGTTGTCACTTTATAAAAATCAGGTGATAAGGCTTCAAATAAATACAAATACCCAATGATTCTTCATGGCTAATCAAGTAATAATAGCTTATTATTTAAACAGAATAATTATAGCTTCACACATGATATCAACTTTAATATTTTAAATTAAAAATATTTTAACTGTATGTGGCTGTGTATGCTTTTAAGTAGGTGTGTGCACATGTGTGAGTGCATTTGCTGGCAGAAGACAGAGCGTCAGATCCCATGGAGCTGGATCTTTGGGACCTTATCAGCCACCTGATGTGTATGCTGGCTACCAAATCAGGAGCTCTGGAAAATCAACAAGTGCTTGTAACCAGTAAACCATCTCACCTGGATGGAAGTTTTATGTTTCCAGGGAAATGTATCCTGTTAAACATTAGCACACATAACTAGAAGTTGTATTTACATGAGTGTAACTACAGTTTTATCATAAGACTACAAGGTCTTTCATGTTATTTGCAGATTTATAATTTAGTCCTTTATTTCACTTGAACCAAATAGTATAGTGACAACTGAGACTACAGAAGTATTATAATTTTAAGGTATTATAAAAATATATTCTATGAAAATAACAAACCTGGTTGAAATGTACTCTAGAATCATTAAGGATGCTGACACCATTCTTAAACATACTGTAGCATTGAAATTAGTGCCAAAGTGTTCTCCTTCTCACAATCAAATGCATCTTCACAAAAGAAACTCAACTCAATAATCTACCTCACTGAGGAATGCCTCCTGAATGGATTTCATGATTGATTTCTCAGTGAAAATGCCTCCTCTATAGCTGTATTAGAAGTTTCCTTTCAAGTTCCACAATAAGTGACAGGTACTAGATAAAAGCAAAACTGGCAGCAATAATGGAATGTAGGAAAGACAAATATAGTCTCATTGTGTCTGTACTGTTTTGGGGATTTGGAAGGAGAGAGAAAGGCTACTGTAGGTAGCTTGTGAGAAAGGAGCAGAGGGAAACAGCTCTTCCCCCCAAGGACTTCACTCTGGGGAAGGCATGCCTCAAACCTTTGCTTGTCATTCACTTAATGTGTGATCATTTGGCAGCCATGGTTCTCACTTCCTATACTCTCTGCTTGCTTGTCCTTCCAATGAGCACTACAGCCTGGCTTCCCATGTCTCCAGGTCTCCATAATTTGTTTTCTTACAGTGCAGTAAATAAGTAAATAAATAAACAAATGAGCGACTTGAAGAATGGACTAGGAATTCATGCAAAAAAACTTCTCTTTGGCTTAAACAACCCTGAGAACACTGCTAAAATTTATTAAACTCTCATGAGATTGAGTGAGTGCTCTTCACTTCTCTCTTGTAGAATCTAAAACCAACTATGCAATTTCCACAGCTTGGCCATACTCACCAGCTATTCAGAATCAGAGTCAGAATCCATCCACCCCCAGCTTTTATGTTCCAATGTCCTAAAGTGAAAGGAACCCTTTCAAAAGCATCCATTTTATATTTTGCTACCAGTGAATAGAAACAAGTTTGCTCCTCAATGCTATTTTTTTTATTTTGCCAGTTTATATTTAGTATTAAATTACTGAATGGACTCAAACATTAACATTACCCTATTTGGACACAGGGTCTTCATGGTGTCTTTGGCTTAGAAATATCACACTCTGGTGGGGTAGTCCCTCATCCAGTCTATCTGGCATCATGGTTTGAGTATGCATTCAAAAGTTCACTTCCTGGAAAGTGTTCCTCCTGTGATGGGCTGAGAAAGGGTAAGCATTTTAAGAAATGGGTCTTAGCATGATCTCAGAAGAGATTAGTCCTGTTGTATGGATTGACTACTTACATCATGGGTATCCAAACAAGGGCCTCTTCTCTGAGAAACATGGAACCTACTCCGAATGTGCTTGATCCCTTTTGACCTTGAAAGCTAGAGTAATTTTCATCAATTGAGGCACAGCCTTGCACTTAGGAAGCCCTCTCTAGAATCCAATACATAGTATTCTTGAACTTTTAGTCTCTTTAACTTTTCTTTATAATCACCCATTCCCAGGATATTTATTTAGAGAAAAACATGAAAACAACCACAAAAATGGACTCATGCAACTGGTATCATTATAAAGAGAATGGCAGAGGGTGGATGGTCATTAAAATGAGAAGAACACAGTGTGAGACAACTGCATGACAAAAGGAATTTAGGAGGAGCAATGCAAACATTGTGGCTGCCAGGGGCAACTAGGAAAGTCAATGGTAGATTCCACATACACCATAACCATTTTCCTCAGTATCCTGATGTTGGATTTCTAGCTTTTGAAACCATGGAGAATGAATTATATGGCATTGTGACTGAAGTCCTGTGGAATTATCAAATGCATCATCATCTACTCATGAAGATTCTTACCCATGTTAGAATTTTCATCTATTTCTGTTCTTTTATAGTTATATTCTGTTGGCCAGAATAATTATATGCGGAACAGGAAAAGCCTCATTTGGAGACATACAGCCCTTTTCAATGTATGAATCATTTGAGTCATCCTTACTTACTATGATTCAAAAGAAATTTGTCCTGAAAAGACTCTTGGTTTGTCTCCACTTTGTTATTATCTTTCCTGTTTCTTCTTCCAGACACAAGGAGATGTATCTAATCCCACCAGAATTTCAACTATAATGTAAGCTGCATAGCTACACAAGGGCAGTCTCTCGCCTTCTTCTTCCTCCATCTTTAACTCCTTATCACACCTCTCTTCCTACCCATCTCTCTTTCCCCCTGCAATTGAATCAATTAATACAGTAATGATCTGTTGTTAAAGGAAGGACCTTACTGAATATCAAATCTTAATCAGTCTGAATACTGCATGCACCACAGAACCAACAAATGTAGTGATGTTATTTCCCACGACAAACACATCTATATCCCGAGTCCCTTGGGAATAAACACCCACCCCCACACTCAAACTATTGTGAGGAGCTGATGACTCACAATGCACCTCCTGTGAATCTAGCCATAGCTGTATATTGTTGTCCTTTTCTCTCACTCACCTTCTTTATCAGAGCTCCAGGGACATGGTTTAATTTCCTCTTCCTTTCAGGGCCTTAGAGTTGTGATGTTTTCTCATCTAAAGACTGGTTGTGAGGGAACAAAAAAAGCCTTCTGAAATGTTCTCTGTGTTCCATATACCGAGTGATTAACTTTAGTTCTTTCAGAAGTTTGGTGAAATATTTTATCATAGGCAGGCAGCATGTAGAATTTCAGAATTTGTATGATTTGCCTATTGAAATATAAATATCCAAGATCATTGTATACTTATCATATCTGGTTGGAATTTCAGTATTTTAATATTGCCAATTATTCCTGAGTTTCAGGCTTATCCACCCGTTCCCCCGCCCCACCCCTCTGCCCTCTGGTGAATAAATGTCTATTTTGACATCTTTTTTGTCTGTAGTTAGCATACTGTTGAAATACAGTGAAACTACTAATATGAGGGTTAAGTGTAACATGCTCAGATATAATTTTTCTTTCAGGGGAAATTTTTGCTGTAGGAAATATTTGGGGTTTTCAAAGGCTGCTTTTCTTTGAGAAATTCAAATTAGATTATTTTTAATCCATAAGCAAACACGATCATTTTCAGATAATTAAATAAGGCAATAAATATTCATGTGACTGAGACATATTAATTCACTTTTACATCTGTTTTTCTAAACTTACAATGAAATGTCTGTGTTTAATTAAAATAGTATTTTTATAGTTGCATATTATATTTAGCAAGCAAAATTATTGCATGTCATTGATGACTCTAAAATATGGCTTTCCTAAATGATAGAGTACTTTAAAACAATTTTTCAGAATACTCTGATTTCTTAGGTAGTTCTTGTTGAATGAGTGGTCATATGGAAATGGATGTGTTAACACAGTTAATTCATATTAATTCTTAGTAGGATAAGGTCTACAAATAGCCTTTGGTGCCATTTGCTTGCTGGGTTGCCATAGTCATAGAATTAAGAATAAAGGAGAGATGAAAAGATAAAAAAGTAAATTTATTTACTTTTGATGTAAAAATAGTCTGTATTGTTAAACGTTTATGTAATTATTCTTTCTGTACTTAGAAGACAGGTATTTGAAAAATGTTATAAAAATTAATAGAACTTCCAAAAACTATATTTTAAATATGGGACTCATAATCATCCTTATGACAGTAGTTGTTAGTAACCTTACTTTTTATAGACTTGAGAAATAAATCAAGGAGAGGTGCTAAGGCTATTATATTAGATTTGCTGAAAACAACCTCTGACTTGACTCCTATTCTGCTTTCATTAAAGGTTGTTGCAGGGAGAACATTGAGCTGGGAGTGTGTATTCATACTCCTTTATGTGCATCAAAATGAGAAATCCAAGAACTCACATGTTAAGAAATGACTTTTTGAAGGACTACAATCTGCAAACTTTAAAATAGTGTTCACTACCATAGCAGCATATACTTACAAAACAAGAGATGAATGTGAAATAAAGCTATGAAATCATGAAATAACTGTAGATAACAAATGAATATTGCTGTTATTTTTTTCTTTTTGTACATTGCTTTATGCCTTTTTTTTTTAGCCAAACCTGTGTTTGCTAGCATCTGAAAATTAAATTTTTGTACAATTTGTTATGATTATATTCAATTTTTAAATATCATTGATGGCTTTGATTTATGGTAGTTTGTGTCATTTCAACAGTGACAGTGAGCAAAACAAATTGTCAATGTTTGGTGACACTCTGGGATGCACTGTAGAATCATTTATGTCTTTGCATGAGTAGACCACACAAATTCCCCCCTCATTTTTCAGTTACACTAAATATCAGCTGCTTAGTTTATGATTATTAAGGGGCAAGGTTATTTATTAAGCCTTAGAAAAATTAGTCCCTCCATGCCACCAGCCTTTACAAAACATTAAGGAGACCATGCAATTTTTCTGTGGTAGATACTGAAGTATTAAATGCAAATTGTATTGGGCTCTTATAGTATGAAATGTCTCCTTAAGTGGGTTTTGCTATTATGTGATGAAATCTCCCGTTATGATCAGCGAGGTTATGGTTTATGATAGTTCTGGGATTTCATTCAAATGTATTTTAAATGACTTTTTCTCTTAGTGCAATACATTTGTACATTTGTATCTTGTCACCCTGGAAAAGAATCAATGTGTCATTGGAGTCTACTCTTCTTGTAATGATTAGCAAGTTTATATTACCTCTTGCACTAACTACTTGTAGACTATGTTCTGCCTACTATTATGAACATAATCCATTTTTAGAAGCTGATAATTGTATTTCTAAAGTATGTAGTGGTGGGCACACAGCCATATCAGACATCTGAACTGCAAATAACACCTATCTGTTTAGCCAATACTTCTTAAGAGTAAATTTATTAATTCAGATGTTTTTAGAATCCAATTTTGAAATATTTCTATATACAGTAACAAACTCATCTTTAATGGAGCTTTTCTAGTTGAAAACCTCAACTAGAGGTTTAAGATGCTTAGGATGACATAGATAAATTAATAATGATTTATGTTACCCAAAGGAACTAGCATTATCATTTTTATTTTACATTACAAAGCACCATTTCTTACATGGTTATATGCAACATCTAAAAGAAGAAATTAAACCAACAATTATTTATGCTTAGTATTTTTCCATTTCCTATGACTTTCAATTATTGTTTCAAACTTCTCATCTCTGAAGACACCTCAAATACACTGTAGACAACTATTTAGACTCAAGACAGGTCCTACTATTTCCTAGCTTTATGAATTGAGAAATCTTCATTTTCAACTCCATATGAGATTCAAAATATGTAAAACTTTATAAAATAGCTGCTTTCAAAATAATCATACATGCATTTTTCAAAATGAGTGTGACTATTTGTACCACTAATACACCATTAGATGTACATTATGCATGATCATAAATGTACCATTCATTTATTTTCTAAAATTGATAGCCAAATATTGTTTCCATATTTCTCTGGAGAATTACCTCTGTGAAATAGTAATTATTAAATTCAATATGTCTACTTTTGTGTTTTTGAATTAAGTCTAGCATTGTTCTCTTGAAACTGTTTCAGTAGTTGTGGAGCCAAGACACGAAGTCTCAGAGATTTTCTCAGAAGGCTGATCATGGGATTTCATTGTTGTTGTGTTACTTAAATTTTTCCAGATTTGTTGTAAATCTCAATCAGGTATTTTAAAGATCACAGGAAACTAGCCTACCTAAATGAGAATAATGTTGATTGATTTTTTTAACAAAAGTCTAGCTTATATAGTTGCTATACTATGGTCAGAGTCAGGCCTAGATTTCAGAGGGGTTAGAATAGCATGGACTCCAGAACTGAGATTAGAGCTCTGCCTTTCACTTACTATGTGAATGATATAGGAATGAACACTTTACATTGGTATGGAGGTTGGTTTACTGATACAAATTTAAGGCCAATTTTGTTATGCTGTATGTATATTTCTACTCTTTTTAAAGACATTTCTGCTCAATCAAAAATGTGATATATAATTAAGAAACACAGACTAATAGATAGTCATCTATAATAGTCAAAATTATAGTCATATATATAATTAGGTCTTCTAGATATACAAAGATATATTTCAGATAGGCAATCTCCAAACACGTCAAAGACCAAGAGAATATGGATTTTCATGACAATGAGACATGTGTGTTCCTGGCAACACCAATCTACTTCAGTGAAGAAGATGGACATCAAAGAAATTACATATGGAGTTTGTTTTCTTTATGGTGAAAGCTAACCATGTGGTCAAAGAAACTGCTCTTGCCTGGATGGCTTGACTGTATGCTGTATAAACAACACTTGCAGAACCCACAGGAAAGCGACTGTTAAACTTGCCAAAAGAAGGTGGGACAGCTCTTGCTTCTTGGAAGTGTCTGCCAGACATTCTACAGGACACAGAAGAGAACAACTGATGAACTTTGCCAAAATAGTCAAGACAGTCCTTGAAATTTCCCACTCACTGAAAAATCTGCCACATACTCTAGGCCTATAGGCTGAAGATGGATGCCCCAACATTACAGATACCTCTGTCATTTTTGGAGTTTTGGAAGTTGCTTATAATGCATGTCCAATTTATTTGGGTAATATTATATCTTTTGGGGTCTTTGATGGAGTTGACATATAATTATATTATAGTTTTTCTTAGTTATGATAATAGATAAATTACATACAAAACTTAAGACCCACAAAGATAGGATAAATATAGTGCATTTTCTTTAGTTTTGCCAAATGCAAATAGACTAAACATTGTGACTGTGATTCTTGCTTGGTAACTGTTTTGTTATATATAATTTTACTGGCTTAAAGTTAAAACCTTCCTTTTTAATTAAACAGAAAAGAGGACATGATGTGGAATATCCTTCTGTATGCTGTGAATATGTGTTGCTTTTATTGGTTGAAAAATAAAGCTGATTTGGCCAATGGTTAGGCAGAATAGAGCCAGTTGGAAAATCCAAACAGAGTTACAGAGAGAAATAAAGCAGAATTGGGGAGACACCATGTAGTTGCCAGGGAAACAAGATGTGAGGTAACAAGCCACAAGTCCCATAGTAAAATATATAATATGGAAATGGGTGAGAGCCTGCAAGTAATATGTCTGAGCCATTGGTCAAACAATTACAGTCAATATTATGCCTCTGAGTGTTTATTTGGGAACTGTGGGGCAGGAGAAAACCTCCACTTACATGTGAACACAAAGCAGTTACTAAATTCTTCTATGCTTTGGTTTCCTTGTGTTATGCCTGAAAAGAATGTCCATGTGATTACATCAGTAGATTTTGTATGAATACCCAAGTATCATGTTTGCTGAAGCCCAGTGAACATGTTTTCTGTTATGTCTGACTTTTGATTAATTATTACTTTTATTACTCTCTTTGCAGATGAACTTAATGGAATCCTTAAACAGTCTCAAAGAATGAATTAGTATGCATAAATGTTCTTCTTGCTCTGCTATGACCTTTTATGAGTTATTCTTTTAAATGTTAGGAAGGGTAATAATGTCCATGTTTTATTGCTATAGAGTTTGAGTATTAAAGAGCTAAGAGACAAAATTAGACTTTTTACAAATTCTAAGTTTACTCTGTTTTCATACAGAGTCTAAACATCAGTATGGAGAAGACTCTTACCCAGTTCTGGTTTTACAGACTTCTTGGGTTTAACTGAATCCCGTTGCAAGAGTCAAGCACACACAAATAGTGTGTGAACATTTATCTAGTTTCAATTCTTTTGATGCCATATACATTTGAATAACATCTATGAAATCTTTAAAATAGTCTTGCAGATGTTATTCTGATACCAGCCAGAAATTTCCACTATGTTCTATGAATGTGTGAGCGCACGTGAGCATAGACACTTTTCACACCTATAATTTGGCTGACTCTTTCTTTCTTTTGCCTTGAATAACATATATGCATAGAGAACTTTTTAAAAGAATAAAGCAAAGTCTTTAGCTTTATTTAAAAGTTTATATTCAAGCAACTGACCTAGCTGGTAGATTACAAAAAAGGTTCTGCATCTCCTGTTACTTCTTACCACCTCCTTACACACACAAAATAGAGAATAGAAGTAGTGTATGGAATGTTAATAACTAATGAACTATTTCAAAATATCACATACAGAAACAATTAAGTTGCTTAATATTTGACTATAGACCACAGCTTGTCCACTTATTTTTCTCCTTTGTGTGTTAGTGTGTGTGTGTGCGTGTGAGTGTGTGTACGTGTGTGTGCATGTGAGTGTTTGTGTGTGTGTACACATTGGTGTGTATTTTAGAGTCTGCAGTAGAGGTCTTTAGACAATTGCAACTGTATGTCCATTTATTCCACTATTTGAGTGAGGTAAGTCTTTTGTTCTAGCTGCCACCCAGACATTCCAGTGATCTTTCTGTCCCAGCATCTTGTCGTCTTGGAGAACAGGGTTTGCAGACGTGTTAAATCACTGAGTCTGGCTTTATACGGGTTCTGAACTTTCTAATGATTGTCCATATGCTTACAAGGGAAATGGTTATCCATTGAGTCATCTTACAGGTTAAAGTAATTATTAAAATGCCTTGCAACATATAGAAACTCAGGTTTATGGCATTGACATGGAGTCTAAGATGCATGGAGAACAGGTATGATCAAAACATTGTTCCCATAGAACATATATATTCCCCAACACCTCTGCTTATTCACAGCCTTGTCAACCTGAGAATAATGCCATAAATGTAAATTAGTATAATTAATATGGACTGTTAGATGGAGTTTGCCCAAAAATTTAAAAGGTAAAATTATCATATGAGCCAAGAATCCCAATAGTGATGTCTGTATGTTAAAGAAGCAACTGTATTTCCATGTTTACTGTGCCACTCACAATATTAGGTGATGGAAAGATAAATTGTGGAACATACACAAACTAGAATTCTGTGCAGCAGTAACAAGAATTAGATCTTTTCATTTTCAGAGTGAGTAGGATGAGAAATAACTATTTGAAATATATCATGCACAGATGGACACACAGTGCCTGATTTCAGTCATATGCAGGATCAAGAGTAATTTAAACATAGAGGAATAGACACTAGACACTGGGCATGGCTGTCTGTGTCTGCCAGCTTAGTATCCACATGCAGAGTTAGGTATTTGTAAGTTCAGGGACACTCATAGCTACATACTGAGACACTATCTCCCAAAATGTAAAAGTGTAATTAACAGTAGAAATAGTAGACCCAGGGGCTGAAGGAAAGGAGAATGGAGATTACTGAAGAAGTCCCAATAGATGGTTGGATCCTTAGTATCAAATAGTGAAAAGATACATGAACTGTGCATTGCATTGATGGTGTACCAATTACCTAAACTGAGAACGGAAGATTGCAAGAAGTCTGTAAGTGCAATGATTTAACCCACATAAAAATACAGGTGTGATAGGAGTGGCACTCAGTTGAAGATAAATGTTCTGCATGAACAAAGATTTTAGACCTAGGTTTGATCAGCACCAAAAATAACAGTAATTAGAATAATCTATATTGATCATTAAATTTTACTCATGGACATAGGTATACTTTTTTTTTCTGAATTTGATCCTGACACTCAAATAACAACAGTAATAGTAACAAAAAAAACAACCTACATAACGATCAGATTATGTTTCTTTATAATATAGGCCACAAGCTAAGTTATCTGAGTATTTCGATGTGCTAAAATACAGAATTTTCACAGGAATATTTAAAATGTTCAAGGAGGTAAGTATATTTGATTTTTTAAAGATATTGTATAGTGAATATGTGTGTGTGTGTGTGTGTGTGTGTGTGTGTGTGTGTGTGTGTGTGTGGTGTATGGGCCCATATGAATGCTACATATGTGTCTTAAAGTTGCTGTCAGGTGTCTTTCTTGACTGTTCTCTACATCGAGACAATGCTTCTTGGTTAACCTGTAGCTCTTGTTTCTGCCAGCGTGGCTCACAGCTTTCTCTAGAATTCTCCTTTTACATCCCCTGTGAGGTGGTATTACACACATGCTACTGACTTTTACATGGGTCCTGACTATCCAAATAGGTGCCCATGCCTACAGGACAGAACCTTCATGCTATGAACCATCTTCCCAGCCTACATCTATTCTCAACAAATGCAATGCAGTAATATCCACAGGCTACATTACATGTGTTAAAATGTCACGTTTATGTGTATTTTGTATTCTTTGCAATTTCCATTTGAAAAACTTCCTGTAGTCACTCTGTAGTTTAGACCTTTTGTGGTAAAGAAGCACTCCTATATACTTGTTAGACTACTACAACTGTGTTCTTCAGTAACACCTTTGAACAGTGACAGCAGAAGGGAATTTGCCAAGCTGAGATGATACCCTCTGCTGTTGCTCACAAATGAACTCATTTATTTTATCTACCAAAAAAAAAATACTATTCCCCTTCCTAAATTTTTTGATTTCTTACTCACATCAGAACAGTTGTCACCTGTAATATATCTAATGCTCTAAGACGATGTCTAATTTTTTTCTGCTATACTATTTACCTTATTGATAACTACACAATGAGTAAAAAAAAATTAGTTAAGGAGTTGACTTGAAGAGAGCATGGCTGTCGTGGGTAAGAGGAGTTGGAATGTGAATTTACTGGCCTGTATTTACATCTTGAAGATGACAGAGAAAATGACATTCTTAGTTCTCCCAAAGAGGAAAACTGTCACTATTCCATTCAGGGTTATGGACACTATTTAATGGGAGCATGGTTTTATAGTAATGTAATGGAATCTGTATGCTAGAATATTTCCCTAGCAATACTAATTTGGGGGATTATTATTTTAAGAATATTGGCTTATATTTACTGTTCCTTTTTCACGTTTAGGGTCAGTATAATAAGGAAATATTGAATAGTAAGAATGGAGAAGTAAAATAATTCTCTCACTATACACCAAAAGCATCTGTGTGATTCATTTCCAAATTCTTTGTATTCAAGGAGAATAATTACATTGCTCACTCCTAAAAATGGTACCGGGCTGATTATTAAACAGATGTACAGCTATTTGTCATTGAGGTTTGACAATTTCATTTACAAACTAATGTGCTTATGTAACATCTCTGGATCAAATCTACACCATCTGTGTTGGTTTAAAAGCTTATTTGGGACATGTGCTGCATATAGTACTGAAGCAATTCTCTTGTCGCTCTAACAATTGGGTATGTTGTCCTGTGTGATTGTACTCAGGCCTTTTACTCTTTGTTTACCCCAGGGGAAACCAATCTGAATAGTTATTACTTTTATCCAGATGCAATTCACTGAAAGCTGTACAGTGATCGGTGATAAATTATTTAAAACATTGATGCCAGGAATTCCAAGTTAAGTATTACAGAATTCTGCAGCTAGCAGTGTTACATCTAAGTCTATCCTCAAACAGAATGCAGACTCTTGTCTGACTAGACATGTTCCTAGAGGAAGCTGATGGTTCGCTTCCACAGTTTAATTTTCTTTAAGTTAGTAAAAATTCAGTATGAATACACTATTCTGAAAAGGTTGACCATCAGTGTTCTAGGTCTTAGCGTTTATCAGATTTGGCAATATTTTCTTGTTCACAATGAGCTGTTGTAGAGATTGCACCCAAGTGTAAATCCCAAATTCCCATGTTTAATAGTCTTCTTATAGCTTAAAGGGAAATTTATGCAAGACTTTTACTGCACCCTGGAGCTCATCACAGAAGGACAAGTATGAAGTCTTCACGTACTATATCATCCCAGGACAGAAAAAGGTACAAGTTTTAGATAATTTCAGACTTCAGATTAGGGAGATTTAATAGGCACAGATATTGGCCAGGTTAAATTGACACAAGGATGAAACATTAAAGCATAGAAAGTCCCCATAAAACTGCAGGCCTTAGTATAACAACACTTTAAACATTTAAGAGTATCTATTATTTCCCAATTTAAAAAAAAAAGTCCTTTTACAAATGAGGGGAAGTTCCTCTGAAGCAATGGCAGGTGACGGTGATAGATGAAAAAGGAACAAATCTGTAGGCAGTCAACCTGAGTTATAAATCCAACTTCCTCCCTTCATAGTTCTGCCTTAACATAGACTTATTTTTTTCTTTTTCTGTTTTTTAATTTTTTCTATTTCATTTTACATTCCAACAGCAGTTTTCCCTCCTACCACCACCTCACCTCTCTAGCCTCCTCCTACCCTCCCTCGCCTCCCTGCTAGCCTAGTCCACTTTTCCTCACAGGTGAGGGCTCCATGAAGAGTCAGCATAGTCTGATGTAATAGGTTGAGGCAGTGCTCAGCCCCTTTCCCATGCATTAAGACTGAGTCCAGATCCCACCATAGTGGATAGGCTCCAAAAAGATAGCTCGTGTAGTGTAATTGGATTATATCGTGGTCTCACTGCCTCTGAGCATGGCATCTCACACTAAGGAATGAGCTTCAATAAACTAGCTCATATACCAGGTTTGTATCATGGTCCTACTGCTGGTATCCCACTGGAAGTCCAAGTCTTGTTTCTAAATAGGTCTTACAACTTAAATTGCCCATATCTATTCATCTACATGCTACCACTTGGATTTTATGTCTCCTCCTGCATACCCCACTTCCTCTGTGTCTGGCTGGTTACTCCCCCTCTCTTTTGCCTAATGTTCTTTATTCACAAGCCCCGGCTCTACCTCCTGCTTAGCTATTGGCGATTAGCTTTTTATTAAATCAACTACCATGGCACATCTTTACACAGTGTAATCAAATACCTTGCAATAATGTTATTTTGGGCCTTAGTTACTACCAAAATTAAAATAAGGCTATAATTTTACGATGTGATTTGAATGAAGATATTTTGACATTACTGGATGCATTATCAACTTTGTATCAAGATTTCAGAGGACAAATTTTGTATTTAATATTTGTATGGTCTAATTAATTTTTCATTATTGGTTTTCACAGAGTAATGCAAGGATTCATATTCCCATTCCCTAGTTTTCCTTGTTTACCGTTTTATATTTATTATTTTGAAAACAATCTTATTTTACATACCAATCCCAGTTTTCTTGATCCCTTACTTCTTTTTCTTTTTCAAATTTGCAGCTTGCCTTGTGGTCAAGCTTTGTAATCAATTCAGGAGTAGTGGAAAGCACTTGTTTTGTTCATTAGTCCATTGAAATATAGATGTTGATGTATACATTCTGATGATGATTATCTTTAAATATTCTAAGCCATTATTTATTTTTGTGTACTGATGTGTGAGTGGCATATGTATGCTTTCACGTCAGCTGTGTACATACATGTTTGTGCTAAAGTTAGGTTTTCTGGGCTATAGCCCTCCAGGAATCCTGTTGTTTCCACCTCACCAGTGCTGAGATCACAAATATGTAGCACATCACCTAATATTTTTTGGGGGGGTATCTGGGTGATTCAATGCAAAGTTTTATGCTTGTATGGTAGACACTTTACCTACTGAGATATTTCTCAAACCTTCTCATTTATTTTTTCATCATTTATTGTGGATGGGTGGAGAAGAAAACCTACTGAATTTGACTGTGTCTCCATTGTTCTGCCACTGTTTTGTTTTGTAGCAATTGATCCTATGATAATATAGGGAGAACTATTTTGGAAGGAAGAGGGATTCATTAATCCCCTACTTAGTTCTTTTTTAAAATTAATATTATTCTCTCACACATTACATTTGAACTGTCATTTGCCCTCCATCCTACAATCCTAGTCCCTCCCTGAGCTCACCTCACCCCCAGATTCATTCTTCTTCAATTTCCACTCAGAGAGAGAGAGAGAGAGAGAGAGAGAGAGAGAGAGAGAGAGATAGCACCTCTCAGGGATATCATCCAAATATGGCTTAACAAGTTACAATAACACAAGGCATGAACCCTCATATCAAGACTGGTCAAGGCAAACATTGTAGGAGGAAAAGGGTCCCAAGAGCTGGCAAAAGATTCAGAATTACCCACAACTCTCACTGTTGAGAGTCCCACAAGAACACAAAGCTACACAACCGTAATGTATATGCAGAGGGCCTAGTTCAGACCCACTCAGGGTCTGTGTTGTGACTTCAGTATGTGAGCACCTGTGAGCCCTGCCTAGTTGATTCTGTGATTCTTCCGGTATCTTCCATCCCTGTGGCTCCTATGGTAATCTTTCCTCCCTCTCTTCTGTGTAGTTCCCCTGGCTCTGCCTAGTGTCTGGCTTCCTCACTTAGTTCTTAAACTCTGTGGAAGAGTCTGGGAGCTTTGTTAATGTAAGAGGAGAATAACAAGAAAATAAATATATATCATTCAATTTATGTGCACAAAGATATCTTCACAGAAAGAGTGAGGTCAAAACAAATGATGAAATTGGCATGGTTCCATGTGTTCCTTCAGGTTACTGCCCCTTCTATTAGCTCACTTTTTGCCAGTGCACTGTTTGATTCTGAAACCTTTATCTCTACATTCACTTTAATCACAGGTCTGCAAAATAAAGCTTTCGGTACTCTCCACATTTAGGGCTGTCTGTTCAGGTAAGGAAAAAGAAGACATCTAGTTACATTCAAGTGTCCAATAATGGTTATCAACTTCTGCATATTTTCTTACTTTGTCTCTGGCCTATGCTTTGGGCCAATTTAAGGGGTCAGGTATCACTTTGACTGCCCTAAACCTGGGCGAACAGATTCAATTTAAAGTGGAGAGCCCTTTGTGGTTGAAAACAGGATTGCTGGCTTTCTGACAAAGGTATGTGATGTCTTAGTGGACTGGATACCCTGCAGTGCCAAAGTTCCGAGGCTTTCACTCAAAAGGAGGATATACCACTCTTGTGTGACATTTTGTTTGTATGCTGACAAAGCTTGCTTTGAGTCAGAGGGCAAAGCTAGTAACCCTAGATGTCTGGAGGACTGATGGGAAGTAATGAGGCTGTGTTGAGAGAAGGCCTTTTTAGACTGTGGAAACAGAAAGGAAGAAAGCAGCTGACAGTTGCTCCTGGTCTTCTGATCTTCCAGGTTTTTACCCCAATATCTGATATCTAACTCCTGAGTTCTACTGATTAAGATTAATCAGATTAACACTTTGCACCACCTTTCAGCCCCCTGTTTTTCATGATGACAGTGGCCAGGGCCCCGAATTCTTCTTAGCTCAGAGCAACTGTTTTCTCTTTTTCCTTAAACTCTGTATGTGCCATTCAAATTACCTTTTTAATTGATCATTATCACAGGAAGTTTGTTTTCATGGACTCGTAATTGTGATGGTAATTGTCAAGTCTGTGAAGAACCTCTAACTAGACTTATTCTTGCAATATTTAGTTCTTTATATGTAACTTCAATTTTCTTTCCCTTCTCTGTTACTAATAAGATGGAAAGTGTCATTAAATGATCATTATTTTCTGTTTTTGTTCTTCCTGCCTTAGAAGGTGAATCCAGAAATTGTCCTTCTGGTATGCTAATAACTGTCAGGAACTTTGAGTTTGTTTGTTTCTTAGGACTTGATGCTTTTCAAGCTCTTGGTGCATAAGTATCTCCTCAACCATCCTTGTTGTCCAATGAGTCTACCCAGCTGCAAGTTGTGCATGGAATGGAGTTTATATCATAATATTGTTTATTTTCTTCTCCAATAATTTTTGAATGACTTCTTAGAAATCTTTATTTTGTGTCAAATATTTAAGTCCATCTATTCACTGTTTTGCCCATTATCATAAAGCTATTTTAATGAATGAAATAATCTTGACTTTCTTAATGAGATTTATCTTTAAAATAATGAAATGATATTTTTTTTACTTAAAGAAAACCTGGGTTAATATCAAGAAATATAAATAAGAGGATCATGATAAAGATAAATGTTATTTTTCATTAAAAAAAAACCCTAATTTAGGAAATATGAAGACTATCCATAAAAGCCAATTAGCATTATTCAAGCCTTAAAGAAATTTTTTGTATCCAATTAGTGTTTCTACTTTATTATTTCCTCATTTCAAGGAAATGATTTAATTTTGTTAGCTAGCATGACATTTACAGTTGATTGTTGAGTTCCACTGGGGTGTATGAACCCTAGGGGACTCGTCTGTTACTAGTGATATCTTCATCTACTCCTGTGTACTCCTCAATGGTCTCTATGCTAAGCGAGCTTGTCAGCAGTGCAGTATCAGATGCTTGTCCTGGAGACTAAATTAGGGACTATATCAAAACTCAACTTTATTGTTCACACCCGTTAATTGGTAGAGTATCAATGGGGCATCAGCATCAACTGAAAATCTTTTCTTACTTTTTTCCTTCAAGTTTTTGAGGTACAGTGTTTATCTTCACAAATATGAGATGGTGTTCCATGAAATGATTATTTTAGACACTTCAAGCTAGTTCAGGGACATTCCAAAGGACTCTCTTAACAGGAATCCAAAAATGCTTCAAAATTAAAATCCAGTATTTAATATTGCATATTTTAATGGTCTGACAAAAAAACAATCCATGAGGTTACACTTAGAATTTCCCAAAACAAAGCTCTGAAAAATAATTTGCCAGTCTTTCCATACCTCTTGTTAGAGAAGCTCTCAGGCTTTGGGAAGTTTTGGATTGGCCCAGTGTTCAGCAGCTATGCCAGATAGAATTACTCAAACAGACAGTTGAAAGCTACTTCTAAAATCTAGCAAGTGCATGGTGCTATTTCACAAAATAATATGCCTATGTCATGTCATCCTCCAAGATCTACAAAATTAATAATTATAGTTTATATGATACACCTCCATTGTCCTTGAATTCATGATCCTCATGCATTCTGAGTTCTGATAAGGCTGGAAAAATGAACTCTCTGTGGGAAGTAAGGGAGATGGGGCAGATGTATGTCATGAGTTACTAATACAGCCCAAGAACAGATGTGAAGCGAATCAACAGATCATGTACAGAACAAAGAAAATGAGAAAGGAGAGAGAAGGGATAAAGGTAACTATCATATATTATCATTCATCTGGTTGGAGAAGCAATGTGTGATCACATTTCTGACTTGGCCAAGGGGGCATGTTAGGGTATTTAGGTCCCTTACTGGTTCAGATTTGATTTACCCTGAGAATGACTAAACTAAATCAAGATTAGCTCATTCTCTACGAAGTTTCTGCTGTCTCATAAAAGACCATTTGGTAGTATGTTGTGGGCTACCCTACTCAGACACCCCATGGGGGATGTGCTGAGATGATATGGCACCAAGGACTCAGGCACTGGGCCTCAGTGAGTAGCAGAGCATGATGCAGAGGAAGTTAGATCTACCTTAATACCCCCACCCAAGATCCCATTGGCTGAGGCACTGACTCATTGGTGTCTTTCTGGCAGCATCTCTGGGCATTGAGGCAGGCTTGACAGCTTGTCTCAGGGAAGTACCCGTTACCCATTTGCATGCAGGATGGCCTGGGCACAGGGGACAGGGCTATTGGTGCTTGGGTAGGCTGGCCACAGTTTCTCCTACAATAGTATCCCTCCAAGTGCTAGTCTTAGGACTCTTTCCCACATTTCCTTAATAAATCATTTTACACCCCTTGTCCTGTTTCTTTATTCTTCTTGGACATGCAACAAGGGTCTCGGAAGTCACTGGCTCTGGGCAGCTTTGGTGACCTTGATCATATAGCATACAAGCTACCCAGGGTAAGCTCATAATGGGCTGGGAGAGACAACGTTGCTCTCAAAGATCCCACAACACTGATATTACAGGCATATGACTTTAAACTTGACCACTGTTTCTGGATATATGTTTAAGTTTTTCTTTTAGAATAAACTGTGACCTATTTGTTATTGCCATAAAAGCAGGTGAATAAATTATCTCCAAACCATATCACTGAAAGTTTATAGACTAGAAGGTAGGATGAAGATATTATTCGTCATGCATGCTTTTATTAATATAAAGCAGAAATTGAGTGTCCATTTTAATTGCACAATTTCATATGGCAAACTGATAAATATTTGTTTCTAAATTATTTTTAGGTATTTTACCTGTATGTATATTTATATACCAGATGCATTCCTGATGCTCATACAAGTCATCAGAGACGTGTGAATTCCTTAGAAATTGAGTTACATATGGTTGTGAGCCACTACATGTGTGGTCTGGAAGCTGAACACAGGTCCTCTGGAGAAACAAGTGCTTTTAACAGTGGAGCCATTTCTCTAGCCTCCAGAAATTTCATATTTCTTTCTTTTTTCAGGCTTTACTATAGACAGCTTAGAGGACAAAAAGTCTCAGGAAATAGTAATGCCAACATAGTAAGTCAAAATAAATAGGAGGAAAACAAGCTATGAACAAGCTCATTCATCATAGAGAGGCTTCTACACTTACTGAATTATATAATGCATTTTTTTCTATGTTATCACATGAATTGCCATGTTACTCCAATAAATAAAGCTGCTTACCAAATTCCCCTTAGAGAAAATGCCTAGATATTTTCAAGATCACAAAGATTAATATGATCATTTTAAAGACCCGTGTTCTTAAATTATTTTAAGCTAGAGAAAACACAGACAGAACAGAAATGCTGGTGTGATTGCCATTTTTCCAGGTTTTGTGATGTGCATTTCATTAGTTGTGTATGACAGAAATTTTGGCCTTCATTACAAAGATCTCCCCAGCATGTATCTTTAAAAAGAGACAGGGAGAGATGACTCTTACACAAAGAACTGCTCAGTCTCCAGCCTTAGGAGAAAGAACATATAAATCTTTCCTCGTAGACCCATGACATGATATTAATTTACAGTAACACTTTCCTGATTCAAATCTACTTTGGGGAAACCTTTCAGAAAATTACCTTGCTGGATGGAAATCATGAAATCCTTAATAACTCATCATATGTCTGAAGAAAGTTGATTTACATTCTTTGCCTTAAGGGCAAGCTATTCCCAAAAATTGTGTATGTGCCTCTGTGTGTGTGCGTGCATGTGTGTGTGTGTGTGTGTGCATGCTATGTGTGTGAATGTGTTTGTGTGTGTGTGTGTGTTCATATAGTTCTGATAGAAATACTTAATTACATTTGAATTAGTAAAGGCCTTATACCTATATACTAAGCCACATCTTTCTCACTCAAGGACAAAGCGAGATTAGTCATTGGCTGCTTCACTTAATAATTGTTGTTGAATGCTACTGTTACTTTTAAAGACCAGGGAAGGACTTAAAAGTACTCATTTATTATCCCACCTGTAGGTATCACTGCTCTTTGGTGGACATCTGTATCCTTTCCTTCCTGATTAAGGGAGGGGAGGTAGCTACAGCCATTGATGCTTTTATAAGACTATGACCACAACTTGGAAATAATTATTTTTGTTTCTCTTGGTCTTCTGAACTCAAAGGAATTTTCAGATAAGTTGCATTCTAGTATGGCATAGAAAAAAAACAATATAAGCAAAAATATAAGCAAAAAAAAATAATCAAACAACAACAAAACATGAAATGAAACCAAAACCCAAGCTTAGCCTTTGGGAATGGTTTTGTCATTGAAATTTGAAAGCATGATTTCCATTTCTGGACTTTGGCAAGGGTAATGCAGCTCACACTTATGTATATTGATGACCAAGGCCTCTCTTCAAATGATGTGCAAAATGTTCTCTGGCATTTTAGCACCAAAACAAAGAGCAAGCAATTTGCTGCCGCACACTACATGGTGAGATGATATCCATTAAATATTACTTTATGTAGGTTGTTCCAAGGTAGATTTATGTTGCTATTCATATCTTTAAAAGTCACATACCATTTTTGTTTTTAAATGTGTCTTGGTAGTTGTAAGCCGGTTTAAAGGTACTGCACCATTTCCTAAAACTTAACTCTAATAAACCTAGATAATGAATAATCTAGCCTGAACCTACCCTGGGCTACAAGTGCAGGGAAAGCCTGGGTTATCCTGTTTCAAGAGACCAAAGACTGAAAATGTAACTGAATGGTACAAAATTTGCCTACTAAGTGCAAGACCTTGGAATTGACTCCTAGTACTAGAACGTAGATAATAATAACATAGGTTATTGTCACAACATGGGTTAACAGAGAGGGGGGAAGAGAGAGAGAACCAATAGAATGTAAATAAATATAAACTAAGTATTGATGATGTTGCCTTATATGCTGCTTTAGAATGCACATGGCTGCTTCCAGCTACATAATTTTATATTGAGAACTAAACTGACTTTATGTAGAAGAGCTATTAAGCCAATTCACTGGATGGATATGTCCCGAAAGGCATTCGACTCTGTCAAGTCAATGTGTTAAAAAGATTTATATGGTAAAGTATGTAGTTGTTCACGAGAGCAGAAAAATCAAACCTAAGCCATTAGGAGATGGACTTATAGAGTTGCTAACCATCACAATGGAAGTTGCCTGACATATTTCTGCAATTTTCAGTAATGTCAAATTGATTCTGCTTATCATTTGTAACAGTTAGATCGTGGTACTTGACCTAGACCAGTATGTTTTCATGTCTTAACTTTTTAAGTCTGGATGACTTGAATATAATTCATTTGTATATCCTCTTTCTGCTAAAATATGTGATAGATTTGAACCTTAAAACTCTCATGTGATGTATTTTAGAAGAAACATTAGTAAACATTCTCACCTGTCATTGGCGTTTGAATGAGAATGGCCCCATAGGCTTGTATGTTTGGTTCCCAGTTGGTAGAACTGTTAAGGAAGGGTTAGGAAGTATGGCCTTGTTGGATGAGATGTCTCACTTGGGGTGGGCTTTGATTCTTTTAAAGCAGATAATGTGCTTGAGCAGGATCTGAGAGCTTACATCTTGGTTGAAAACCATGAGAAAGAGGGAATAATGTGGGCTCTGATCCTATGAGCTGTAACTACTAAATAATCTCTTCCTTTTATAAGTTGCCTTGTTCATAGTGTCTTATCAGAGTAATAGAAAATTTGACTTTCAGGCAAATCCATAGTCAAGAACGATTACAGCTAAGTGTCAAAATAAAATAAAATAAGTAAAAAATAAAAAGCGAAAAAGATGAGGAAAAACACAGAAGTTAAGCACAAGTTTTATCCCAACTGGACTTACAAAGGCTCTACATGCTTCCTCTCACAGCATGGCTATGACTCACTGTTGTAGAGTCACTGAAACCATTTTATTGCAGAGTTGCCCCTGTTTGTCACCTGCTAAAATTCCAATGTTATTATTTTTTTCTTAAAAGCAGATTTTAAGTACAAATAACATTTAAATTCAAATAAGACAGGCACAGTTAACAAAATGTATCAATTAGGAGATGAAGATGATACTTTATGGTATAGTTTCCTAGAGGTCAGTCAAGGTTAGCCTCTAGGTATTTGTGAGGACAGTAGATAAGAAATAGTTTCTTAAATCATTTCTATCATGACTTCTTACTGGGGCTGGTATTTGCCAACCCTCTTCTGAAATATTTAAGACACTAACGTGATGAATGTGGTATCATCTTACTTTTATCAAGTATACCAAGGTCTGTTGAAAGTGTTGAGAGGCAGGACTCCATTATCTTTTCTTTCTCTCTGTGGATTTAAGAAACATCAAAGACAGATGATTAATCTCAGCTCAAGCTTGTCCTATGTGATTTTGTGGGAATATAGATCTCAGTGTGTGGAATAGAGGCATGGGCATTAGAAGCTTCCGTCTAGGCCTCAGTTTTTCTCATTTGAGATGGACTACAAACAGTACTGACTACACATGGTTTTATGGGGAACTGATTTGCCAAATTTTAAACATATTTGCTGAAGCCTAGGGCAATGGAAGGTTACATTCTACTGTAATATAAAGATATAGGTGCCAATGCAGAATGTACTAGAAAGTATAACTTCATTGTTTTTAGACTCAATCATATAATTGGTGTTGGTAGTCTCATAATTATAAAGACATGGACAATAAAATATGTAAGTTCATTTCATGTCAGTAGCTTATGCAAGGCTGAATCAATGAGAAAATATCCCAAAACTTATTTTCTTTAAATGTTCTTAATGGTGGTTCATTAGTCCTGTAAGACTAAGTTTCTAAGCCAGCCTAGACTCCAGAATCCCTGTCTCAAAAACAAAAACAAAAGCAAAACAACAACAAAGAGCCAAGAATTTACTCTTTCTCTTAAATCATTCAACTTAAAGATTAAGTTATAATAGATTTTTACTATTTTGTTGTTCTCCACAGATAGCTTATTGTGCCAAGAGTTTTACCAAGCTATGTTTTCTTTCCCACTTTGTCTTTCTCCTGTGTGGTCAAAGGTAATATTTACATTTGTAGACCTGGCATGGTACTTTTGTTTTCTTTGTTAAAATTTCAAAATGTGTTATCTGAACATTTGATAATTCACCAATTACCTCACAAAAAGTTCCTTAGGGGGAAGTATAGGACTGGCTGGGACACAAACCTGTCTGAGTGAGATATCCTACCTGCCCTAGAGGAATAAGCCTATGGAGAAAGTATTATAGTTTGTTGCTTTGTTTTGTCAATAGATAAATGACAAAAATATCTTTAAATCTGTGGTATGATGTGATACTAGTTTTTCTTCCAAGTAGTAGAGAATAGACCTCAGATCCCACTACTGCAATATTTTTTGGAGTCCTGTGCACAAGTGAGATGTGTTACCTCTTAAACATATTTCTTCACTTGAACAAGGCTGAAGTATTTTCTAAATCCTGAGCTCTGAACATGCTAAAAAGCAGTGATTGCTCACAGATATCTAAAACACCACGGCGCTTTCTCAATGTGTTTATGTTGTATTGTGGTATTATTATTTATGAAAGTTCTATAGTGCAATCTTACAAAAGGGACTCTGCAAAAGAGATTCTGCAAATCACTATAGTGAAACAAATACATTTTGGCTTTTGTATTGGCTAATGTAAATGACTAGGAAGTAAGTCTGAATGGGCTGTGTCAAATTCAAATGGGGAGCAATCTGTTGTTCATGGGAAGTACCATGAGACAGTGTCTGCTACTGGCTTATATAAGCTTCCAATTTGAGTTCCCAGTTCTCTGAAGCTGTAGGCGACAAGAGGAAATACAACATTACCTCAGCCTTTTTTGAAATTGTCTAAGTTAAAAGAAAAACAATCCTCATGTTATGAAACTATGCCTCCACTATAAATAATTTTTTTTAAATAAAATCCTTAACTTGAAATCAATTTAGAAAATGGTGATTGCAAAAATTAATGGAGGAAAATATTGATAGAACTTGGGAAATTTCGTGACATATCTAAAATCTGTACATGTGATATGAGATTAAGTAGCCATACACAAAGGTCATGTCTCATGCCCAGGTCATGAATGTGAATCCATTCGGAAGAATCTAATTTTGTATTTTTCTAGCCCATGCAGGATTTATGATGACTTAAAAATAGCTAATAAAATATTAAGCTCTAAAACAAGTGGCTCAGAAAAAAAAAACCATAAGAGAAGAGGAATAAGAAATTTGGGGAAACATCTGGGAAGGCTAGTGAAATTGAATAGAAAATGAGTAGAGAAGTTTCAGCATGACCAGATGTAAATTCCAATTTGTGTTCTAGTCATCTAGCCACAAGCACAAAATGATGAATTACACAAGTCGTCATTCTAAGAGTCCCTCAAAATTTGTAATGTAGAGAGAAAAGTGAAATCAGGAGAGAAGCCTTCTCAGCGGTTCCTGACAGCAATTGAAGGAAAACAGAGAGTTATTAAGACTGAACCATATGGATGTTACATAGTGGCATAAATTATGAAAAGGGTATGTGGATCCAGTCCTGGAGGTCAAAATGGACTTCAGTTGATTCACTTAAGACCAAAGAATTGAGGAAGTGCATTTTGTTCTGTAGATTTTGGGGGTGGGGTGTGTATCTGAGTTTTCTAGGCAAAGAGGCTGGTTTCCATCCTTGAATTCCTCAGAGCCCTGACTGGGAGTTTCACATTGCACATCTCTGACTCTTTTGTCTTCCCATCACCTGAGAACCAAATTTTGCAGGGAGAAGAAATGATTTGTAAGCATTTACATGACTACATTCGACCACTCCGCTAATGCTGTATTATCTCTCCATTGCAATGTATATATTGTAAATGAAACCTGCAAAATTACCTTTATCATATTAGACAATAGATTTGCAAGACAGCGCATTAGGCATAGACGTGTTTGGCAACAATTATTCTGTCAGTGCCAAGAGTAAAGCCATGATCCTGTAAAATAATGTCACTGACTGTAGATAATTAAAAAAAAAAAAAAGGATAGACAGAAAAGATTAAAGTTCCTTTCCGAGAACCAGCCATTTGAAAATACAATTAGACTCATAAAGTATGCAATACCCAAATCAGTATAAACAACTTAAAAGACAAATGTAGTATGGAAGTAGTGTGTTTGTGTGTGTGTGTGTGTGTGTGCGTGGTGTACAGGTATGGATGTAGAAGTGTGTATGCATACAGATGGAGGCATAAGTCAACATTGGACATCATGCCTTTGTCGCCATTCATCTTATTTCTTAAGACAAAATGTCTCATTGCTTGGACATCATCAAGTAGAATAGGAAGGATAGACCAAGTGCCCAGGAATCTGCCTGAGTCTGCTTCCTTGGTGCTGAGATTACAAATGTCCTATTCTACCCAATTTTTCTTTGCTGACAGTTGAACTCAGATTTTCATGTTTGTAAGCAAGCACTTTACAGACTGAACTCTTTTCCACCCCAAATCACACTTTTATTTCCTAGTTTATTTTATTTCATATTTTATTACTTGAGAGTGTAAGAAGCTAGAAAATACAAGCTCTAAATATTTGTAATACTAGAAGTAGAAAAATGAAATTTGAAATTATCTTATACAGTATTTTTCTAGACTCAAATATGTGTGGTTTCACTCAACATACAAACTCAAGAAGAAATTTATGAGAAAGTAGCTCCTGACTTTGGAAGGCATCTTATGCCTAGGATGGAAAGGAAGGTTAGCATTTTCAATAACATTGTCGTTAGTAGCTATCTAGACACATGTTTTTGAACAGATCAAGTATTTCCGAGTAAGAGAGATAAACAAGCTGTGGGACCATGAGAATTTGGTTCCTTTAGGCAGATTACCTAATACCTACTACGTGTCTAACTGTAATTATTTATTGCAATGAAGCCACGTAGGGGCTGTCAGCACAAATCCTTGTGTTTCTCTTGTTATGCTTTGCTGGACTCAAAATGGCATTTTCATTCAGTTACAAATCATAGTCCCTAGTAACACTTCTTCGATATCTCCATTTTTAATAATTTTTCAGAGTTTGAAAGTTCAGTAAACAAAAACTTCTCTGGAAGGAAAAGCCTTTCCCTGATCAATGGCACACCTGGATAAACAGATTTACTCATATGAAATTTGCTCTAAAAATGAGCCACATGAGGATGTTTTGGCAAGAAATGAGGCTTGCCTCCGATTTCCGATGAAGATTTGAGTTGAAGCAGTGTGTGTTCACTTAATCTTGTTAAATGTAGCACAGAACAGTAAGAGTATCAGAGCGTGCACTTACATGATAACAAACCCTGCTGTTAGAGCTAATAGGAAATGGTTGTTTCCTCATTCTGTTGCCACAATCAAGCATTCCTTTAGATAGCATCTGCACCATGACTTCTTTGCCTCGCTGCAATTAGCTTTGCAGTTTTAAGTCTGTCTTCTTTATAATTACTAAACAATAGGGTCCCTTTGTTTTTAATGTTTGTTAAGGAAAACGAAAAGTTGGGGTATAAAGTTTGGCTTGGAAAAATAGGCACACATACCCAAACAATAGGACAATTAGGGTGGGAATTAGGGAAAATGGGCCACACAATGACCAATGAAGAAGATACTGTCGACATTTTGAGACTTTGCTTTTTTTTTTTTTTTTTTTAATGGAGGAGTGTTCACTGCATTTAAAGATTACTATTTTAGGCTTTAAAGCCCCATGGAACTTTGTGGCTAAAATGATGAGGGCACTGCTACAGAGAAGAGAGAATTCCTAAATCATTCTCTCTCTCTCTCTCTCTTTCTCTCTCTCTCTCTCTCTCTTTTTAACTGTAGGAGACTTGAGTCTCCTTTACCTTCAGGCAGGGTGATGACCTCCAGAGTCCCTTCCAGCCTTGAACATCTGTAAAGGAGAAAGTGGCTATAAAAACTTTAGAATACATCTTGAAATGGTTATAAAACTATATGGTCCCTGAAGCATTTTCTGAGTTAAAGAACCAATGCTATTTATCTCTTGGTTCAGTCTAACAGAAAAGCTGCCAGGTAAAACATTAAACAGTTTCTCTCCTAATTGCCATTTAGAATTAATGAGAAAGACAATATTCTACTAGGTATTAGTGTTCTTTTCGAATAGCTGTTGCCAAGATTTTTCTTGCCTACTTTTTGTGTTTCCTGATGAGAGCACAGGGGACTTTGGTGGATGGGGCCTTAATAGTGACTGTGAGGATGCAATGCTCCCTTTTTTCTGTTACTTAGATGATGTTTGGGTGGGCCTTACTGATGAGTTTCATGTCACAATTGTCTCCATTTGTCATGGGAATGGATCCCAATTGGAGAACAATCTTGGTGAAGAGACATTTGCAGAAATTTTCTTGGCAACACTAGACTTCAGTGTGACACAGAATTGATTTGTTTTCTCACCAGTTTCCAGTGTCTGGATTGAACACTACTTACCTTCCACTCATTTTGGAGGCAGCACTCCTTTATATGAATTAGGCTCTGTGTAGCTAAATAGTTCCTGAACAAGTTTGTTAGTAAATCCTTTATAATGTTCATTTAGTTAATTACATTTCCCATGCATTAAAGAATTAATGACTAAAACTTTGTTCTATGTGATTATAGACACCAGATTCTTAAAAGAATCATACTTTTAAGGTGAATGAGAGGAAGACTGATAATAGTTGGACAGGGTTCCAGCCATGATGCCATTGCTATCCTCTGAGACACATGAACCTCATAGAGAAATGGAACCTGCATCTATAACAGGACAAAACCTGATAGTAACTAGTTTCTCCTTTTTCTCCTTCACTCCTCTTCACACCCTACTTCTATCAGCGTTCATCTCAGGTCGCCAGAGGGAACCCTTTAGGTGAGAGAGTCTCTTCAGCTTGCTCCTCACTTTCTCAGGTCTCACCATTATCAGCCATAACATCCCAGTATATGCCTCAAATACCCTTTTTACTCACTGCTTAGTTCCAAACAGTCTGCCCAACTCATAGGTCTCTTTTCCAACAGCACTCCACTTCTCAAGACTAGTTTATCTAAATGGAATTGCAAAATGCAAGTGGCTATCTTGTGATATACTGCTTCTACATGGGCTACATGTTGAACTTGTTGGCATGTTACCCAATAGTTCCAGGGATATACAGAGGCAGAGAGAAGTGAAGGAGGTAGTTCTTCAGGAGAAGAAGCATTAACTAACATGTTAACAATTTCTGCAGAAACTTGAATTTTAACTTCCTCAGATGGGCATGGAAAGTTTACTGATAAGGATGGGGAAGCTTATTCTGCTGATCTGTTTTAAAATTTAGGGACATAGAGTATCTGTCTTCATCAAAGTCTTCCCACACGATTCAGTTCCTCCCCATCTGCTCTGCAATTGGTTCTGGTGGGGCTGAAAGTTCAGCTTACTGTATTATGCATCCAGTCACTGATACAAGAAGAGTTCCTGGACTGTGCATTTAGGTCAGTCATATATATGGTTCCTTACCAGGGAATTCATAATTCTTTTGTTGTTCTTATAAGCTTTCCCGCTGACATTAAATCCAACCACCCAAAATCATTAACCCTATTAGTTTCTTTTAAAGGAAGGTTGAAAAACCTAACTAAAACTTTTCTGACCAATTAAAAAAAACAATACAACAATAACAAAAAACAAACAAACAAAAAACCACTGGAAGTGTCACTATGCCTGATTTCAAATTGTACTACAGAGTTATAGTAATAAACAGATCATGGAATGGCCATTACAAACAAGACATTGAATAATAGAATTGACATAAATCCAAATACATAGTAACACCTAATTTTTAAAAAAAAAAAAGAAGTCCAAAATACACATTGGAAAAAAAAAGATAGCACCTCTAACAAATGGTAGTGGCATAATTGGATGTTATCAGGCAGACTAATGCAGTTAAATTCATATTTATCACCTTGCACAAAACTCAAGTCAAAGTGGATCCAACTGCTCAACATAAAAGCCAGATACTGTGACTCTGACAGAAAAGAAAATGGGGCACATCCTTGAAATCATTGGACATGAATTTCTGAACAGAACATCAATAATGCAGGCACTAATATTGACAATTTAATAAATGAGACCTCATAAAACTGAAAGAAAAAAAACTTCTGTAAGGCAAAGGAGGCTGCCAATATGACAAAACAGCACCCTATAGAGTGGGAAAAGACTTTTATCTCCTCCAAATTCAGTAGAGGGCTGATATCCCAAATCTATAAAGAAATAAGGAAATAGATATCAATAAACCTACAATCTAATTAAAACACTGGGTATAGATATAAACAGAGAATTCTCAATAGAGGAAGCCCAAATGGCTAAATGACCGAGAAACAGTTAAATACTCAGCATCCTTAGCCATTAGGGAAATGCATATCAAACTGACTCTGAGATTCGCTCTTATAAGTGTCAGAATGACTAAGATCAATTACACAAGTGACAGCTTACGCTGGAGAGGATGTTGAGCAAGGGGAACATTCCTCCATTGCTGGTGGGAGTGAAGGCTTGTATAGCAAATATGAAAATCAATATTGTGATTTCTCAAAAAAAAAAAAGGGATTCAATCTACCTCAAAATGCAGCTGTACCACTTTTAAACATATACCACAAGGACACTTTCTTTTTCTTTTCTTTCCTTTTCTTTCTTTCTTTCTTTCTTTTTCTTTCTTTCTTTCTTTTTTTTGGAGATTTTTTCTCATATTTTGTTTAAGGTACCCCCCCAAATAAGTTGAGAACCATGGTGTTGAGAAGAGATCTCAAAAACAGGGAGACTGAGCACAAGAGGGATTGAGGAGGGGGAAGGAAACAACTGCAACTTGCTCCCACGGATAGGATAACATTAAAAATAATGAAAATTTAAAAAAAGAAGGTTGGAATCCATCAGTCTTCTGTGCTAGTCATCCTCACCTTCATCCTCCTCTCCTTCCTACCCTTCATCATCATCTTCATCTTCTTCACCTTCATCCCCTTCTTCATCAATATCTTCCAAGCCTTCCTCCTCTTCATCATCATCATCTTGTTGCCTCTCCTTCTTCATCATCCATATCAGGAACCAAATAGTTCTGCAAGGGGTTTGGCCAAATATCGTCTTTGATGGCCTCTCCTAACTCATTTGCATCTGCATCAGAATGTTCAGTAAACCAGGTAAAGAAGCTCTGGCTCCTGGTGCTGTCTCTTCCTGCTGGCCTTGTTCTGTGTTTGACTTGAGCATTTTGTCAAATCCTTTCCAGATTTCCATTTGATTTCAATGGACTTTGAAGATGGGTCACCACTCTCATTCAGATGAAATTCTTTGGAGAGAACTTTATTTTTAAAGTAAGGATTTTCATCAAAATAAAATCTGTTCTGTAACATGATTTAATGTCTTCAAATTCTGTCACTTCAACTCTGGTCAGGTAATGCAGAGTCTCTTCTTCCTCCCTGAGCAGTGCAGACACTTGTGTATGGTTGACCGATGTTGTTACAACATCCCAAAATTGGGATTTTGGCGATCAATTCTGACATCTTCTGAAAAAAATGGCTGGCGGAGTTTGTTATACTTTTGTTCTATTTTCAAAATTTCCTTACTAGCTTGTTCATTAAGTCTGTCTAATTCATTTTGTACTTGGTCAATGTGTTGAATTGCTTCTTGCTGTTCTTTGACTCACTTCGGCAGGCCGAGAAAGGCTGACTTGTCCTCCAGCTTTGCGGCAGGAACTGATTTGGGTTTCTTGGACTGAGGCAGGAGAGCAGGTTGCCCTTTCTGGGCCATGGCATGAGGGAACTGACGTGGCTAGAGCCTTGGTGCTTAGAAAAGGAAGAAAGTCACAGGAACTGGATACTTTCTCAACTATGTTTGTTGTAGCTTTATTCATAATTTCCAGAAACAGTAAATAACCAATCTCTCCCTAAATGGAAGAATGAATAACCAAATGTGGTACATTTAAACAATAGAGTATTACTTAGATGTTACAAATGAAATCATTAAATTTGCAGGCAAATGGATGAACTAGAAAAAAAATCACCAAGTGAGGTAACTGATAGGAGATGTCATTCTGTAAATATGTTTCTCATACTGGTTAATGAATAAAGCACTGTTGGCCAATAGGAAAGCTAGATAGGTGGGACTAGGAGACAAGGAGGAAAGAGTAAAGAGTAAAGCAGAGTCAACATGGAGAGTCTGGAGAGAGCAGGACGCCAGCTGGCTCTCCAGTAAGAGCCCATGGGAATATTAGATTAACAGAAATGGGTTAATACTTAAGACAGAGCTAGCCAATAAGAAACAAGTACTTGGCCAACAGCATTATATCTAATACAGAGTCTCTGTGTGTTAATTGGTGCTCGTGCGGCGGCGGGACCAGACTGGTGGAGGGAGGAAAAATATTACTCCTTAACCAGCGGTGGGAGGAAAAAAAAAATTACTCCTTACAGGTAACCCAGAACCAGAATGAAAAATATGGATGTTAACCTCTAAGTAAATGATGACCAACCTACCTTTCGTAGATCCATAGAGATGGATGAGTTGAAGAGGGAAGTCTAGAGGAGATGCATGGCTAATTCTGGAAAAGGGAAATAGAATAGATTTTTATGAGTGGACTGGAAGGTGGGTGTGTACAGGATCAAGAGGGATCAAGTAGAAGGATGGGATGGGAGAGTGCAGGGAGAGACAGCTGGAATTCGGGGTGGGTATTTGAGAGGTAGTATAGAAACTAAGAACAGTGGACACACCCTGGGCTCTACAAAGGTGATCCTAATGAGGACTCCTACTAATGAGGACTTGAAGTCTAATCTGGACATCTCTTGTAGCCACAAGAGGCTTCCAGTGGAGGAAGTGGATTGCATTCAATTGACTTGTTAGTCAAAGGGATCCCATGGGAAATCCCCAAACACCCAGACAAATGTTGCTTTCACCCCTATGATCTAGTGTTTTTGGTCTGGGAAGCTATTCTTCAAGCTACCGAGAAAGGAATATGGATACATACACAGCCACAAAACCTATGACCTAAAATCTGTCCCATCTGCAAAATATGCTAGCATACAACTTATGGGAATAGCCTACTTATATCTTATTTCACTTAAGGCCATCTCCATGAGAAGAAACCCATACCTGACAATGCTTAGGTAACCCCGTGACCTAGAGTAAATCCAAATAGGACTGCTCTTAAAACAAAACAAAAGACCCAATAGAATGAATCCTAATAGTATTTGCATATACTCATAGATCAGTGTTTTATCTATTCATCATCAGGAAGGCTTCCTCTGCCAGCAAATAGGAACAGATGCAGAGATCCATAGCCATACAATAGGGAGAGAGAGTCTAAATTGGAGGTATCCATCAAATCATTCCCTCAGTAGAAATGTAGGCAGAACGATTGTAAGAGTTAGATTGTATAGAGGACACCAGAAAAACAGGGCTCTAAGAATCAGCTAAGAAATGAATATAGTCACAGGCACTGAAGCAGCAAGCACAGGATGTATATGGGTCTGTACCAGGTCCTCTGCCTATATGTTATAGCTATTAGCTTAGTTTCTTTATGGAATTCCTGACTATGAGAACCAATGGGTCTTTGACTCTTTTGCCTACTCTTGGGACTCTTTTCAATATGAAAAGTTTTTGCCCTATCTTTTGTTTCATTTTGTTGTGTTTGATTGTTAAATCTTAGAAGCCTGTTCTTTTCTAATGAGAGACAGAGAGGAGTGGATTTGGAGGGGAGGCTATAGAGATAGAGAGGAACTGAGAGGTGTAGAGGGAGGAGAAACTATAATCAGGATATATTGTTATGATAAGAGAATCTATTTTATCAAATATATTGATAGTATCATATGTTTATGTAGCTACTAGCTAGGTTACAAATATTAAATGGAAATATTTTTTACTCATATCTTTTGGCTGATCATTCCATGGACTACCAAGGATGTCTCTACTAGTTGAAAAAAGATTAGAGAGCTAGACTAAAGATCTCAAAACAATTTTATCAGCCCCATCCTTTACCTTGTACCTTGTCTTCCTCTAGAACTGGTCTAAGTGCAAAAATATGTATTTTTTTTTTGCTCTCAAGTGAGGCAGAGATAGTATAAATCGTAGCAAAATAGGGAGGATAGAAATACAGCTTAATGGGAGTGAGCTTGCCTAGCATATGTGAATCTCTGGGATCATTCCTAGTATACATTTTACATTTAGAAACAGGCACACACACATACACATCCATCTGTTCATATCTATCTTACTTACTCATATTTATGTTAATCTCTACTGTGATGGTTGGATAAAATAGGTAGACAGGAGATAATATATATTGATAGATAAATGATAGATAATAATGATTAAAAAACAAATAACAACCATAGATAATAAAGAACAGTATTTTTCAGATCTATAGTCTCAAACCCTCAAATCATTAATCAACAAGCTATCAATCTAGGAGAACTAACAATGTAATTTCAATCTAAGATGAAATATCAGGACAGAAACAGACTGGTGTGAATACCTCTGTGAGCTTGGATCCATAGTCGGGAGAGGAGCATGTTCTACTAAGATATAGGTGGTGTTGGCAGTGTGTGTGTGTGTGTGTGTGTGTGTGTGTGTGTGTGTGTATTCTGTTTCTCTTTCTTCTCCTAGTCTTTATTATCTTTGGGGAATTACAAAACCACAGAAGGTTAGGAATGACTCCCGACTGTGCTCAGTTATTCCTCCACATATGGGGCTCAGAAAGAACTTGCACAGGCAACAGGCACACCCACAACAACGTTTAACAGCACATCAAGGCACTGGTGTCTACTTACATTCACACAGGAAATTAATTGTTACCTGTGAGAGGGAAGTAGAGGCACTTATTAACCTTCATGTACAAACAACCCATTCTAGACAATAAAGGAACATTCTCATCTATCTATAAATAGAAAATGGGAGGAGAAATGTTCTTAAACATCTTGAGTAAAAAATAGGCCTTAATATTCAAAGTACCATAGCTATTTATGAATTTCATGAACCTTCATTTGTGAATAAATTACAGAATGAGTGAAGAATTCATAAGATTCTAAAAGAACTTGTCTGTGCAATGGAATAGAAAATAGATTTATTCTTATCACTAAGATCTTGGGCTCATTTCAATCTGATGTATAAAAAGAAATGAAGGTAAGTAATTTTCCTCAGTCTAGTTTATACATCCTTACATGAATTAATTATAGGTTTTAGATACAACTGGACTTTTAACATTCACATGCCTGTTGGAGATCCTTAGATTATAGAAAAAAATGAATGATTCCTCAGGTGGTCTTATTTACTTTGAGAATTAAGGTTAATTTATTTCATAGTTCAGCCACCCCAACTAAAGAACAGTCATGTTTTCATTTCTGGGGATTTTTAACCTGTGCAATATGTATGGACTTCAGCTGTGCCCTCAGGCTTTCTCAAAGTTTGACAGGAAATAACTGAATGCATCTACATTTTGCTAAGGCAAAGTTCTAGGATTTTCTTCAGAATCTTCTACTCTCCTGTGTTTCCTTTTGAGATGAACATTATCTATAGCTATGAGCTACAAGTACTAATTCTTATGTATATTTGGTCTTCTGGTAAAATGGCCTTGTTATACAGCAATGGATGTAGGCATGCGTATGTGCATGCATACATGTTCATATACATATATTCATTCATGTTCATGTATATACAAGTATATGAAATTTATGTGCGCATGTATATGTACTTGTGTGTGATATTTTTCGCCCATAGCACTGTTATTTTCTAAAATTCCCTTATTTTCAAAATCAAGGGAGCTGTACAATTCCTATGGTAGATTGTTTGATTTGGTTACTTGTCTGGAAGAGAAAAATTGGCTTTGGAATCAAGGTTTTTGTTTAGAGAGGGAATGAGAAAATGGTTTTCCTTATGCTGTAATCACAAAGGACCTTCTAACCTTGGCATCTAGCTTGTTTTTTTACTATTGCACATAATCTCAACAGCAATTTCTAATTCTTATAAGTCTTTATAAAATAAATTTCATGAACTGTCAGTGCAGAAATGTAAAGATAAAAGACAGCACAGTTACAGAAAGATATGCAGTATCTCTGAAATACAGTGTTGTTATCAGATATAGTGATTTTAGAATGAAAAGCTGCCAAGATACCATTCTGGAAGGTAAACACTCTCAAAAATCAGTTTGGTTAGTAACTCATGTTTCATCTAATGAGCTGACTCAACTGTAGGTTGTCTCAGGTTTTGTGAACAGCTTTCCTCTTAGAAATCAGCTAATAAATTTAAGTTGAATTGCTATCCCATGTCACTACATAAATATACACACATGTATTTAAATATCAGACTTTAAAAGCTGAAGTATGATGTTGGAACATAGCTTAGTAGAATGCTGGCTTCGTATGAATGGAGCCACTGAGGAGTCAATTCTAGCTCCATATATACCAAATCTGTATACACCTACAATTCTAATACTGGAGTTGCCTTGGGTGATCAAGGTCAGCTTAGGCTATATAGCTACTTTGAAGTCATCCTGGGCTACATAAAACCCTTTTTTAAGAATAAAAAAAATAAATAAAATTTAAAAGTAAAATACTAGCATTCAAACAAGTATTTATCAAGATTAATTTTATATTTAAATTGTGCATGTCTATATATATCCTTGTGTGTATGGGACACGGCTATGTGAAATTACATATTGTGTGTGTGAAGAACAGAGCACAACTTCAGATGCTATTCTTCAGGAAATATCTACCTTACCTACCTTATTTTTGAGGGAGACTCTCTCATTGGCTTAGAGCTCACCCATTAGTTTAGACTGGCTGATAAACAAGCCCCAGTAATTTTCCTGTTGCCATCTACACAACCCTAGAATCATAAGTGCAGGCTACTGTGCACCACATTTCTATTTGGATACTGAGGAACTGAACACAGGATTTGTGCTTGCAGGATAAGAACTTATCTACTAAGTCTTTTCCCCATGGCCAACTTCCATAGCATTCTGGATTTTTCATGATGGATTCCTATAAGTCATAGGATGCTGTTAATAATTGTCATGATATATTATGTACAACCTTTATCTTAGCTGTGTTATGTTTATATATTTTTGATTTTCTTGAAGGGAGGAGTAATATCAGCATTTCAGGTCTGCATGTTAGTTTTGGCTTGGTTATTTTGCATTATAGAAATCTTTAATCCTTAAGTATTATATGACTTTGAAACTGAATTTTCCAAGACGTAGAGGATGTTGTTTCTAAAAAAGAAACTCAGAAATAAAGAACTCTAGCTTCACTTTACACCAGATAAAGTATCAATAATGAAAGTACAGGCCTTATAAGACTGATATGATACTCAAACCTGTTCATAATTTTTAGTTTCATGGTTCATATTGGTATTGTAAGTAATAAAATAATAATTATGGTGACTTAATTTCCAATTGGCCCATTTTGGTACTGTTTTAAGTACTCCCAGAAGCTGACAGTGAACTCTTCTATGTGTATAGTATTATTATAGAAATCTATTTACAATGTTGAGAATTTGTATAAGCATATACATTTAAAACATGAAAACTTTCCTATTGGAAATGGAAATTTTAAGAGTTGTATAAGGAAGAATATATGTTTTCTAACATTCATGTGCCCAGAGTGTTATGTATCATCTCATGGAGCTAATATGTAATTTTGAATAAGTTTCTTCAGACAAAAAAAAATTGGCAATTCCCTAAGAGAAAATAAAAATATTATGGAGTAATGTCTAATAAACAACTGAGTAAAACATTTGGTGTCTCAATTTTCACTCATGAGGCTTGCATCATCACTGAAAGAACACTAATTCCGATGTTTGAATTCTTTGTATATTGGACATTAAGTGTTTAGCTTACTTCTCTTAACATTATCGGAAGTAGATAATAATAGAAAATACAGCATCAATGTTAATTTTCCATTGTTTCCTTTACTACTGAGTAGAAAATTTTAATGAGATATTTAATACATATGCTGAAAAGAAAATCTCCCAAAGTACAAAACTAAAGTTTCAGTTATACATAGTTTGATCAGTGTTGAAAAATTACAAGGAGATTATTAAATGCATATTAGAGCTGTCATTATAGGGACAAGAAAATATTTCAAGTGTTCGTAGACTTTCAGAAGAACTGTCTTCATAGCTTTCACTTGAAGTGAAGTCAGCACATAACAGAAATGTTTTAAAAACCTACATATATTTAAAAGAGGAAATCAAATCCTCTTTTGTGTAGGAGTAATCACATTCCACTATTTGTGGCTACAGAGATGAAATTCCACAGTAAATGTCCAAACTAGTAAGAGAAGCAGCTTAGCTTCTTAATGTCTTCTTTCAGATGGAGACCAGGGTACAGGTCAGTGTTAATAGGTTTTGTGCTTTTGCTCAGCCAGAGATGTGGCAATCATCCATTTTTTTCCACGAGCACAGAACAAATTTCCTTCAATATCTTGCTCAGTTTCTCTATCTACTGTCATTTTCAGTGTCGAAAATTTCTTCTTGCAATTTGAAGACATACCAAAAATGACTTTGGCTCCAGCTGTATCTAAATAAGAACTTCTCTGTTCCTGTGAATACAGAGATTCCATCCTTTCAGATAATTTTGTAACCCAAGTATACAGAATTTAAATGACTTTCTTTACATTTCAGAAAGCACAGAGATAGGCTGCTGGTTTTCATGGAGTGCCATAACAATGGCAGGGCTGTCTCAGTATGTTCTTGTCAGTTTGTACAATATTTGGTTATCATCAGGGGAAGGATAACTGCTACAACTCAGTAGGAAACGGGGAATGGAGAAACGAAACTGCAGCTACATCTGTACTCTTAGCAGAAAAGCAATTGCTTTTCTAGAAATTCCTTAGTTCACTGAAAGGGTTCACCTTCCCTCTCAAGAGTCAGAAATAGACTTTATGGTGTTTTGGTCTGCTCTGGCTACCATAGCAACATGCCTCAAGTTAGAATTCTTAAAAAAGAAAACTGATTTCATCTGACACTGAATGTGGGGAATAAAACACCAAAACACCAGTGTTGGATTTTAGACAGAGGTTTCTCTATGGCTTAGAAATGGCCACCATCTTGCTTTTTCTTTACATCATAGACCAGAAAGTACCTATGAGTCTCCACAGTTAATACTTACCCAGAGGTGACAAAGGTTGAAGATTGGGGTTGTCACCTTTGTTTTAAATCAGGGTTTCTCATTCATGGGGACTGCTGTATACTTTATATTTCACAATGTCTTAGCCAGTTGTCAAAAATGACAGCAAGCTTCCCTTAACTTCATCTTGTGATAACCTAAATGTCCCCAGATATTATTATGTGTACATATTTGATAAGAAAATGCCAAAACTCATCAACCATTTCCCCAGTTGAGAACCACCAGTTTAAGAATATGGATACTTTAGTACTGGGCTTGTTGTCACATTCAAGAAAATGAGAGAATCCTACATAGAACAATAATAGATTTTGAGGGAAAGATTTTGCAGGTAAATTGTATGATATACAAAGTGTAATGCTGAGCCCTTCCTATTGTCTTTCTCAAGGCTTCAGGTGACAGATCAATGGAAGGCTATCAGTTAGCTTATTCTGATGCACCAAGTATGGTTTACTGTTTAACCCTTTACCATTCTGTTACCTAATTCAGAGGACAGAATAAATAGCCTGTCAGCACATTAACTGTGATACTTGCCATATAAATGTTGTTTTTCCCCTTGCTATTAATTTTCTTAGGATAGGAATCAGACAGAGTCTCTTTATTGTGCATTTTTGATGCAGCTTCATCGTGACTCTTTGTGATGTAAGGGCTGCTAGAGTCTTCTGTTACTACACCATCCAGCAAATCCGTCCTCCTATACATTTCTCTTTACCTCCTCTTTTCCAATTCTCTTATCAGCATATTTTTATTGAATCTTTGGAATTTTACATCATGTATTGCAAACACACTCATTTTTCCAGTCTTTCCATATCCACCACACCCTCATAACCTCACCAAAATAAAATAAAAATTAATCAAAAGGTCCCTTCCCTCCAAGAAAACACCCAAATCAAAAGACCTCCCAAAACTTGTCTCCTTCCCCTGCTAGAATTCACGCCTGCATCTTTCCCACCTCTCTTCATTCTTTGTAGTGGCATTGGAAGCTGCAGTGTATCATCCAGTCTAGCCTCAGGCCCAAACAGCTCTACTTGTAAATGTTCATTTTAATGAGTCATTTGTCTGGTTTATGGCCTCAGGCTTCTGCTACACCATCAAAAATGGTTTCTCACCAAAACTCCTCGAAGATACCTTGCTGTTGTGAAGTAATGGAGATCCTGTGACTATGGTTCCAAGAGACTGGCCCCTTCACTTGCTCCAGAAAACTCAAAGCCCTGGGTCTGAGCCTGTGTGGTAGTTGAGCTAATCAGCCATTGGTCATCAACTTGGCTTCAGGCAATGGCCCAGTGGTTACATGCACCATAGACATCAACACAGCCTTTTGCTATATCTGGACCCCAGACTGATTCATGCCCCTCAGCAGCTGCCTGGACTGTGGTCCTCATCATAACCACAGGTGGCTACACATGCCACTCACAACAACATATCCTACCCTGCCACTCGAGGCAGCAAAGTTCAAAGACATCACAAAGTTATTGGTCAGTGGCACAGATTGCTTACATGGATCCCGGGCTTCATTGTAACCTGGAGCAACAGCCAACATCTTGTAGATGCCAACATGGCCTCTGGTGGCATCACAGACCATTAGTTCTTCCAAGAAGTGAACTTTTCCACTTCTTGGGCCTTCATTGTTGCCCAGAGTCAGAGCAATCCTTCTGCTTGGTTAAGGTCTCGAGTCTGCATCAGCTTAAGCTCTGGGATGCTGTACACCATCCGGCGCTACTGGGCAATAACAGCATGTTAACCTTTCACCTGTCACCACCCTCACATCTCCAATTTTGCCTCTCCTCATAGGGCCTGTTCCACTCTTTTCCACCTTTACATCATGTATTTGATCATCAGAGTGGTATCCACTTCAGACAAGTCTTTTCCAGTTATTTGATGTGCTCCTCATTCACTGTTCTCCTTACTCAGAACTCACACTTCTAGCCTCCATTGCTTAAATCCACATGGATGGATATCTATGCCATGTCAAACTTGTCTCTTAAACCCTCATGTCACGTGTTCAACACTCCATCACAGCCAACCTTCCTTATATCTCTGATCATGACTGTCTCAACTTCTCATCACTATATCCTATATTTTTTATATCCTTATTTGAGGAGTTTCCATGGAAATATTGCTAGAGTTAATGGAAAAACAGTACCATTGATGTATTATTACCACTATTTCTATTTCTCTTATTCAAGCACAAGCCATTCAAAGATATCTAGTCAATGTTTGACTTCATAAATACTACTACACTCTGTATGGCCAAGAACCCAAGTGTGTCAACACCAAGGAAGTTCATCCTGTAACTCAAATGCCTGATAAATGACAAGACAGCATAATGGATCTCTTTGTCTCCACATTCAGTATTATAAGACTATATCATAGTTGTTTGTTTGATTTTTGTAAGCCTTTTACAATTATTCTTTCTACGTTTCCTATCTCTTACTGCTTGATAATTCTGGATCTACTTGAGATCCTACTTCCATAAATCTACCCCCAAATTATAAAAGGATACTTTAAAACATCTACAAAAAAACTAATTGCATAGCTATCCTTTTAAATTTGTGATCAAATATACTACCAAATGAGTATTTCATGCTTCATCTATAGCCCATGCTCTCTAGAAATCAAGGTCCATTCTCAGCGACACACTCCACATTCCCCTTTTAATGTCTCCATATTTCCTGCCCTAAAGTTATCATTGTTCTCTTTCACAGTCTAATTTAGAAAATATTTCTGCTACTTTAAGTACACTTGACATCTTTTGAAGAATGTAATCGATTAGTTAATTACTACTGGTGCAATAACCATTTCATTAGCTTCAAATCATTTATTAAACATCAGAAATATTGTCCACATATCATGCAGGCAACCTAACCACAAGAGGTATATCCCATTATCTTCATAGTTATTTTTCTATATTTTTTAAAAAAGAATTCATTTAGTTCTTTGTGTGTGTGTGCTTGCATTAGGGAGAAGGGGTCAGTATTGTGCTATGTTTGGAACTTTGTTCTAAATACAGAAACACATACTTAGGACAAAGATATAAAATTGATTAAAAAATTCACTGAAATGTGTTCAGCTTGTGATAGATTATGAATTAGTAATGATTCTTAAATTAAATCCATGAGGAATTGAGATAATATTAATATAAAATTAAAGGGAAGACAATTAAAATTTTAAATTCTTTACACATTTAATACTTCTTTTTAATTTTTAGAGAATTTAGAAATTAATAAATTATTAAATTAAATTATTATCCATGAATTTTGATAAGAAATGGTATGAGTATATATATACATATATATACATGAATTATGTTTTTTCAATTTAAATTATAAATAAGATTGTTTACATGTCAATCCCAGTTCCCTGTCTCTCTCCTCCTCCCCTGTCACCCATCAACCCCCATGTATGCAACTGGAATAATGAGATTTAATATTGACTGTTCATATTTTGTAAAGCTTGCTACAATATTCCAACTCTACTCACATTTCTTTTTTAAATATTTAATTTTATGTAGAATAGAAAATAGTTGTGTTGTTAAAATTTATTCCCTCTAACCCAGTTTGCTATTATCCTTCCTATGCACCATAGTCCCATTCTGCTTTTATGTTATACATATGTGTGTGTGTGTGTGTGTGTCTATGTACATATTCTGGATTCTTTATATGAGAAAAAAAGCATCAATATTTTCCCAACACACTTAACCTCTTTCCCTTCCTTTCTCCTTCCCACTCTATGTCCAGTGCCACAACCATCTTGTTTTTATATGTCATATATGTGTACTAATTGTCTTTATGGATTTGATTTATGTCTCTCAACAGATAATCTCCCATTCCATCCCTTTTCTTACAAATGATGTAATTATACTCTTCTTTGTGCCTAACCACAACTCGTGTGTATATACTGTAGAACAGTTTAAAATCTGTTTGTCTCTTGAAGGAAATCAAGGCTAGTTCCAAATAATGCAACAATGAACACTGGAGGAAACATATCCCCATGGTATGCTGCTTTAGATTCTTTTGAGTATATGCACAGGTGGATCTTTTGGCTGTTCTACTTTGTTTGGGGTACCCCATTGCAAATTACCACCAGCATTTATTGCCATTGTTTGTATGTGTTCCCTTGTGCTTATGTGTTCACTTGAGGAAGTTAGAAGACAGCTGGTAAGAGTATCTTCTTTCATCATGTGCATTCTCAGGAGACATTCATTAGATTTGCCATAGTATGCCTGTACCTACTGAACAAACTTACTAGTCCTTCTTTGTTTCTTGGATAGCCTGGTTTGCCAGGTTGGGAAGAAATTGCTACTCACTTTAGCAGTTAAAATTCAAATTAAAAGTTGCATTTTCTTGCTGACTATGATTGTTCACTTTTTTCTCTCCTTTATTTTCCAAAGTTTATTTGCCACTGATGTTTCTTCTTTTGAGAACTGTCTGTTTACCTAACATTGCTATTGATCGAGCCCATCATTTGTTCTATTTTGTATTTGTTGATGTTTAAACTTTGGAATTTTTTTAGATTTTGGGTAGGTATCTGTAGTAGACATAATGTTGGCAAAGATTTTCTTCTACTCCATATACTGCCTTTTTACCTTGTTATTCTTTTGCTTGGTAGAATTCAGGGATGTTCTGTAATTTCCAGTAACCCCATTTACCATCTCCTTGGGATTATTTCCTAGCTATTTGAAGCCATTTTCAGAAAATCACTGGAGAATTCCAAGTCATAAATTCATGTCTTTGATTGATTTTGAATTGCTTGGGGCCAGTTGAGAACTATGGACAAAGTTTTAATCTTCTACATGTGGGTATCCAGTGTTCACAGCACCATTTGTCAAAGAAGCTATCTGTTTTCCCCCCATTTAATGCTTTGAAACATTTATTAAAACTAAGTTTGTGTAGCTACGTGAAATATGTCTGGGTCTCTCTATTTTACTCTGTTGATCTGTGTGTCTGTCTTATAATACCATGTTACCTTAGTTAATGCAAGTTTGTAGTATAATTTGATATCAGGTTTTTTGGTAGCTCTAGCCCTGCTTGTTATCTTGTACTGTTTTCACTTACCAGGATTTTTGTGTTTCCATATATATATATATATATATATATATATATATATATATATATATGTCTATTTCTATTAAGAATGTCTTTAGAATTTTGATGGGAGATGTCATTCTGTAAACATGTTTCTCTTACTGGTAAATGAATAAAGCACTGTTGGCCAATAGCAAAGCATGATAGGCATGACTAGGAGACAAGGAGGAGAGAGGAAGTGTGTGGGGGGGTGGGTCCAAGATGGAGGACAGGGAGAAGAACACCAGCCCCTCTCTCCGGCAAGATAAAACCACGTGGAAGTACTTAGATTAATGGAAATGGGTTAATAATTAAGACAGAGCTAGCTGCTGAGAAACTAGTAACTGGCCAACAGCATTATGTCAAATACAGAGCCTCTTTGTGTTATAATATGGGGCTGGTGTGGCAGTGGGTCCAGGCTGGCAGGGGAAAACTTTACTCCTAACAGAATTTTGTTAGGGATTGTTCTGAATCTGTAGCTCACTCCCTGTAGTATTATGCTCATGTTTCATATTCTCTTTTTGGACTTTATTCAAAAAGCAAAACTTATTCACAAAATATGTATGTGCCACCCACTAGGCAAACCCACACTTCCTGCCTTCTGAGGATAGAGTACATCTATACTGTCTGAAGACAACTCTTCCAGAAGCACTGTCTAACTCATTAACTGTCAATCACCCAAGGATATGAACCCTTTCTTTCCTTATGTTCTTTAGCCACACCTGGAGTTTGTATGGAATGGAATCCCTATCAGGAAGAATGCTTCCACAAAGTCAAGCAAAGAAAGAGAGCAATCTTTCCATCCATCATATGCCTCCAATCTTTTGCTCCCCTCCAAAACAAAATTTCTCAAGAAAAGACAAAATGATATTTTCATGGACTTAGCTCATTCAGTCTTCATTATCAGTAGCATTCAGTCTAGTTCCCACTCCAGGAACAATCACAGGATTTTCAATATTACCAAGCTCAAATTTTATTGGAATCCATCAATTTATTCTTAATTGAATACAAATAGTTGATTTCTTTCTGAGACGCCCATGTGCTTGTCTTTTGTAACACATCATTGTTCAAGTGTTCTGCTGTATCCATGGCTTTTCTGGCATTATTCAGTGCATCTTCCATTATCTCCCTGCTTGTTGTAACCTCCCAGAATTCAGTGATTGTCTATTTATGAGTTCCAGATATATAACCACTTTTTATATTATCTCATCCAATCACTTGGTTCTACTCTGAATATACAATGTATATGATAATGCCCTCATATTTATCTCTGTAGGCTTTAAGCTACAGTTATAACACATACCAAAAAAAAAAAAAAAAAAAAAAAAAAAGAACTTATGGATTGTTGGCTCTTCAAACCTTACTTTCTCTGGGTTTTATAAATAGAAGTAGATTTTTAGATCATAGCAACCTTTATTGAGGCTTTGTGGGTGGGTATGGGAGAGTCAGGTTAACCCCATAAAATCAAGAAGACTTGAAAATATAGCACCACTTCTCACGGTAGGCTCTAGCAAACTCGCAGTAAGCTCTCCTCTCCAGTCTGAAGCCCAAACCCAAGAAATCATTGCCTTTTACCTGAATAAATTTATCAACTTTAAGGTTATATGTACCTTTTTACATACTATTGTATGAATGCATCTATAGTAACAGACTAAATTGTGGTTATTCACTGTTTCTAAGACTGTCTCTGCCTATTTTGGGAAGAACATCCTTGGCCACTTCTGGGATGAACAAACTGAAGAGAAATGGTGGAGTGGGACCCGAAAATTCTTTGCCATTGATCCTTGCCCAAGTCCACTCTTGACTCTGGAGATTGCACTTCACCTTTGCTTAATAAAATGTTGGGATAAATATACCTACTTGCTTCTTTTATCTGTGCTCTGGCATGAATTCTTTGGAATCTGCAGAGCCAAGACATCTGTAGCTGGAAGTGGAAGATATGTGGGACAAGTCATTTCCTCATTGATAATACTAGATCCCTCTGAAATTTACATCCCCTAAGCTAATGCCTACTTTCTCATTATTTACAAAATTATCACGTTTGGTGGACCTATTTTGTGGCAATATCAGGTTCCAATGCACACTCCAGTATATACAATTACTTCTGTCATTCATAATTGTAAAACTAATAATAATACAGCTATGTATTAATTTATGGTTACAGTATGTTTTCATAATTAGAACTCGGTCGGCAGAAGTGGAAGCAGTTGCTGATTGGTTTTGTGACAGGTGGTCAGTGAACATTTTCTGAATTAATGAATGGCAGGAAACTAGACAAATGTTCTTAAGGAAACTACATAATTTCTTCTGATAATCGAAAGCCATGCTTCTCCATGACACCCAATGTCAATATGTTGCTAGGTCTCAGATCCTCTTAGTAGCTTCCCTTTTCTTTTATAATCCCTCTTTCTTCTCATAGTAATAGGAAGCAAAACTCACTATTACGTTGTTAGATAAACATGATCCCTGACTAGGGACAGTGGTTTTATTTATATAACCCAAAGCTATCATTAAGGAGCTTTCATACACACATCATCAGTCCCTGGTAGAGATTGTGTGAATCTCAGATCCTGCTCACAAGGAACTCTCCATCTCTCTTTCATTATGCCCCTTCTCTTCCCTCCTCTTCTTTCCAGTCTACAGTGATGTAGGTTTTTGTTGTTTTGTTTTTGTTTTATTGCTTTATTTTAAGTAGTATGACAAGGGAAGATTCCATGAGGAATCAGAGATACAAGGTCATTCTGCCTCCTAAGGCAACTTATTTCAATTTCCAATAGCTCTACCTTTATGAATGCTCCTTTTCATATGACAAGCTAATATTTGCCTGGTTGTTACTATGATCAATTGGTCCTATTTCTGTTGGCTGGAATTCCTAAGCATAACTATTTCCGGAGCAGGAATAGAACAGCTGTTTAACACCTCCCATATGCTATTGCTTTATATAGCTCAAAGTTGTAAGCCCCAAGCCCCTAGCACCTCAGCCATGTATGCTGTCAGCCGTCTGTTCTCTTTTGTAAATAAATTCAGCTCTGCAACCTTTCCTCAAATGACCCACTTACTGAATACTTGATTACTTTTTTGGTTGAATTAAATAGAGGAACAAAGCTTTGCCTAGGTTACTCAATCATTTCTAGATATTATTTTATTTGGGAGAAAAGTACAGCATACTAGATTTGATTTTGAAATACCATTTTAATAACATATTTACTAGGTTACTGATTATTTAAAGGACTACACAATTACAGATTCATTCTAGTTGTTGGGTATGGTATTAGTCATGAAACACTATGTCAAAATTAAAATAGGTATTAGATATTGGCATTGCTCTTGAGAGGATTGCTAAAAATTGTGCAATATCTATATTTCTTAATGAGGTACCAAGCATCCTTTAAAATCTGTAGTAACTTCTGCTGTTAAAGTATCCATGTGGTATATAGCTGAATCCTTAATGTACCTCCAGGATTAGGGTATCCCAGAACTTCAGTGAAGGGGATATGACTCTATGTCATCTTATTTGGTGTAAGGTTCTGCCCTTTGACTCATGCAGCAGTACCCCCACCCTGGGAACAGCCAGCTGCATTCATTTCATTAACTTGTGGGTTATAAGTTAATTTCGGGGAAGAATGCTATTATAGATTTGGATGAGTTCCATTAAACTCCATTTAAACTTTGACTGAGGGATGCATTAATAGAGCTTCAAAGTCAGTCAATCAAAAGATTGATGGGGTATATAGAAGAGAACGTTAAATGGATTATTTGATATGAACTATTAAATCAGTGAAATTCTTTCAGGGCATTCTGGATGTACATATTTTGAAGTTTTCTTCAGTTTTAGATAGGGGATTGACAAGTGTCTTTCTACTGATACTGTATGTATTAATGTTTGAAAATAATAGAAGCTACTTGTGAGAGTTTTATTTATGTTTCTAAGGTAAGGAACTGTTTTATTTGAACTCAGTGCTTTTATATGCACTATAGTGCTTAGTAGTATTTATTTCTGAAAACTTTTTAAATGTATCTTTGAAGCTATAAATACCTGCTAATGTTTTAAAGAATAACTAAGTTCTGTTTTGTCCCAGGTAACTTCCAGGAGCATTTAACCCATGCAATGTCATTTTGAGGTGTAAATGTTACGTTTTATTATCCCCGTGTTTCTGTTGAGATGGATAATGTTAAATGTTAGGCCCTGTAGTAGATTAATGTCCAACTTTGTGTGTGTGTGTGTGTGTGTGTGTGTGTGTGTGTGTGAGTGTGTGTGCGTGTGTGCATGTGTGTGTGGTTAAGAACACACTAGGTATATCTTTCCATCAGAAGGCATCCGATACAGATTAGGTTGTGCCATTCCAAAAGAAACTCAGATATAGTATCATAGTTGTATCATTTGGAACTCCTGGAACTCCTGCATTGCTGCTTTTCCAGTCCTCAAAGGAAGATAAGGGAACCTGGGGTTCAAGAAGGTGATTCTTCAGTACTGGGCTGCAAAATGGTTAATGTGACTTTTATTCATAACACACTGTAAAGAGACTAATTGATGGTGGGACCCAACTGTGGGAAATGATGATACCTTTGAAGAAACCTGTTATTTGAATGCCGTGTCTTGTCTACCTGCAGTTCAACAAGACTGAGTCTTATCTGGGTACATAATAGATTCTTCTAAGGTAGATATGAGACTCATTGTAATGTTATCAGAAAAACAATTAACAACACTGTAGTCTAATGTGAATGAATAAACTATGAAATTTCTGAAAGGTGATGTTAGAAATACTTCAACCAATATTTCAACTTAGTTTGAACAATTCCAAAAAGAATATAATGGGGATATTTGGAAAAAAAAAAGGATTTCAAAGAAAAATGTAATCCTGCGCTTTATAACACAAATTTAATGACTAACCTAATGGCCCAAAGAATAAAGCTCTTCATAAAATCAATACTGGGATTTTCAAAAGGGAATTTCAAAAATAGAATATCATCACATGTTAGTCCCCAAGGACATAGCATAAATAGTTTCAACATGAATATCTCTTCATATTTCAAAAAATATACAACTGGGCACTATGTACATCTTGATGAGTACACACAACATAGGTTATTGTCTAACGGGAGAGATAGGACATTGATATAATCCAGTTTTTGCATTCAGCATCTCAAATACAACATATTTAGAAATCAAAGGAACTTTTAGATTTATACTTTGAAACATGAACCAGAAAAATGTAATCCACAAAAAAGATTGAAGGTAAACCCTGAATTACAAGAGATTAACAAGTTGTAACAAATGTGTAACATTAGATTAGAATCTTTTGGCAGATTTGGGGAATGAGTCCATTTAAAAAAATAAAACAAGAAATATGGCAATAAAATCCACCATAGTTGTTGCAGTTTAAAGGGAAGATGGGAGGTGTGAGGGGGTGAGCTCTATGAAAATGAGTTCCAGAATTTCTAGCATTTCTCTCTTGATGTGAGCTGTTCTTACATGCGTGCCTGTATTCACTGCATTGTGTAGTTCTGTTTTAAATAAAAAACATTTTAATAATAACATGCAATTAAAGACGATCTGAAATCTTCTGAAACAATAAACAAAGGTGTGTACAACTATCGACTGTTCAAACTGCTTATAAAACACACCAGTAGAAAAAAGACACCTGGTGTGCAATTTTTTATTTTTTTGCCATGAGGCATGTTTTATTTTCATCTCTTATACAAATAATTTTCTATGATATCCCAAGGCAAACTGGTGATTTTTTTTTTCAGTCTTATTAGTGAGGGACAGTGGGGGTCCTCCTTCGAAGACCCAAGGGCTTGTGGCATTATCACATAGTGCCTGAGTTACATTCTTAACAGCCATCATTGCATATACTTTTCTTTTTCTGTCAAAAACAAACAAACCAAAACATACTTGTTTTGTTCTTTCCTTTTTAATCTAAAATGGTACCGATTTCATAGCCTGTTTCTTTTCTAAGGTTCTAAATTAGAAGTCTACCATATTTGTCTGCATGCATTTGATTTTACTTGCCCTGCTTATTTAAATATTCTATAGAATTAGTTGTCCGTATCACTACCTGAAAAGTGTTGTATTAAGTATCGCAGAATGGGTGTGGTTTGTTTTGGTAGTCACCATGTTCTCAACACAAAGTCTTGTAACAAATACAAGCAGAAAGAAGAAAATAAAAAGGAAATTTCATCCATGTGTTTCAAGTGACAGATAAACAGCATTTCAAAGGTTACTTGTGTAAGTTCTGTAGCTATGAAAAAAAAAAAAGTCATACAGGTGCAAAATTAAACAAAAATAGTGTATTTGTTGATTTGTTTTGTAGATGTGGTATAGACTTCTCATTGTCCAGGCCTTGTCTGAACTGCTCCCAAGGACAGGATTTTTTAAGTATGAACCTGATCCTGTCACAAATCACCAAGGCACAGAAAAAAAAAAATAATTGAAACTTCCTTGTGTTAAATATAAGCTAAAGGGTTGAAAAGGAAAGATGTGTTTGTCAGTACAAGGATTTTACTGTATGCCAAGTGTTGGACTTAATACTATCCTTAAGCAGATGGTACTTCCAAGTTATGGAATTAATGAAGCTAAAGTTAAAACAGAAGTGTGGTGTGTGTGTGTGTGTGTGTGTGTGTTCTATTACATGAATATGAGTTTTTAAATATTATCTTATAGGTAAAGAGAATATATTTTTTCACAGACCAAAGAATGCTTGTTATTTGCCTTGGGTAGCAAACTCTACCCAGAAAATTCCATTACTGTCTTATCAATAAATCAATAAGATCTTATGTTATTTATAGCTTTTAAATTAATTTATTGCTGATACTTTGATAATTTATGTGAACTCTGGGGAGTTTTCAGGAGGACGTTTTTGAAACAATACTTTGTCTGCAGAAAGTATTTTAATGGAAATCTGTTTAATTTTTGTTTCAGTGCAGTAAAATTCAAAGACTGAGTAGCCAATTATGTTCTCAACAATTTGGTTAATGTAAAACAAAACTATGTCACAAAAGTACTGTGACATAGTTAAAACATAGTATATGTTACCTGAGGATGTGTAATCAATAGTTGATCTTACTTTGCAATTAACTCTACCTCTGTTAACTACACATAGCTTATACTTTACAACATTTGTAGGGTCTTTATTTACTTGAATTGGCATGTTTCATCATCGTCATAGGTTTGGTTTGATTTCCCTACCCTGGACTAATTCTGACACCACAAGCTATATTATAAAAAAAAAATCAATTATTCCAAACATCCTAACTGATGAATCATTTTTTTTCTGTAGTGACTTATAAATTCTTTTATTCTCTGTGGTATTGGCAGTGGGCAACTGGGAGTCCCATCATGTATATTTAACATGTTGTTTCTATACACAATTTTGTAACCTCTCCAGAAGTACATCTGTTTCTTAGAATGTTTTCTACTTCTTCAAAAATGTATGATGTCAGAGCCTTAAAGTTACCATCTCCAATATGAAAGCCTCGTTTTTTTGTTTGTTTGTTTGATTTTTATTTTGTTTTTCACACTGTAACATTAATCTCTTTGAGAAGGGGAAAGGGAAAAGATTTCTTGAGCAAACCCACAGCAGGCAGGGAGGGGAGAGGGAGCTAGAGAAAGGGAGGGGGAGAAGAGGATGGAAGAGGAGGACATGAGGGAGCAGAAAGATGAATCTGGGAAGAATAGAGGAGAGCAAGAAAACAGATACCATAGAAGAGATACCATAATAAATTTAGTATGTCTTAATGTATAAATAAGTATTATTAATCTATGGTTAAGTAATAGACTTGCCATCTCTGGCCATGATAGAATTGTTGTTGAAATCATCTAATTCGGGGTCAAAAGCTCACCGGTTTTATCTCACTGTTCCTCATAAGTTATACCAAAACAGTTTCCTAAATGAGCAATCCGTGCCTTTTCATACTCTCCTGCCTCCACGCCCTTTGCTTCTGCCCCCATTGGCGCTAAAGCTGTTACCCATCTAATTTTAGGCTCAAGTTCATGTCTAGTCTCCAAGCGAATCTGAATTGCAAACAGGGGTGAAGAATACTTAAAGGCATCCAAGTTCATACATATCTGGAAAACAAACCTAAAATTTTCAGAAACTCATGTGTTTTTTTTCACTTGCTGTTTCTAGTCTCCCTTTAATCCACTTGACACACTATCACAAGTGCTGAGCAAGTGATAATCCCCTTGACAAAGATATTCAAGACTGGGAAAAAGAGAAAGCAAAGTGAGTCAGTGTTTGCTTGCAAATGATTGAAGGGAACATACATATTGTGCTGACTTAAGACGTGTGGCTCTGCATTTTCTTCATCCTTCCTAGAGGTTGGCAATTTGGTATGAAAGATTTGTCATAAGCAACCTATGCTAATATGCCATCTCTGGTGTAACTTCACCAATAAGACTAACATTCTGAGTCACACACATACTAACCTTAGGGCATTTTATTATACTGCTAGATTATAAAATCAGCATACCAATCTTTTAAAAATCATCATATGTTTTGTGTTATGTGGTCTATGAAATTCTGTATGGCAATATGGCTACACAGTGAAGCTTAAGGAATGAAAGAGTAAGAGCAATTCTATGTCTTAAATTCTATGGGTGATTAAAACATTATTTCTTAAATATAATTTTATATCTGAAGTTGAAAATGAATGTGTAGTGAAATAAAAAAATGTTTCATTTGCCTTCAAATGATTAACCACAATGTCTTTCTGTAAATGGATGTGCACATGTGTATGAGTGCATGTGTGTTCATGTGGGGGTAGTATGCATGTATATGTACATCTTTGTGGACACCAGGGTCAACCTTTCATGTCCTTCCTAAGGATGATTTTCTTCTGATTCCCTTCCCTCCTTCCTTCTCTTCTTCCTTACTTTCTTTATTTCTTCCTTCCTTCCCCTCCCTCCCTCTCTCCTTTCTTTCTTTCTTTTTTTGTTTGTTTTGAGACAAGGTTCCTCAGTGGCTAGGAACTTACTGAGTCAGCTGGGTTGGGTGGCTAGTCAGTCTCAGAGATATATCCCTATCTGCCTTCTGATAGCTGGGGTTACAAATCAAATGCACATTGCCATGTCTCTCTTCCTTTAAAGTCATTTTTGTGGAAAGAACCTCAGGTCCTAATACTCATCTAAAAGGAAAAAAAAAAAAAAAAGAAAGAAAGAAAAAAGAATTTTACAATTTGAGCTATGTTCCCAGCACAACTCTACATAAGCTAACATAACCAAGTGATTTAATGTACGCCAACAGCCAGCAGACGTAGACCCTTTTCAGTAAGAGATGGAATAGAGTCACAATGCCACTGAACTACTATTTACCTGGGGCCCCCTCTATTTCAGTCTCAAACAGAATCCCTAAAGTTCCTTGCATGCAGTTCATCGAGATCAAGAACCAGTTCTCTTGCCCATACAGGGGTCCCTGATCATTTCAGACATTCCTTACTTAAAGCCAGTCATAACAAGTTACCCCCTACCTTGTTAGAACTTTTTGCTAAAGGTGACAGAATGGATGACATTAGCAAAGAAAGAGATTCCACATATTTGGAAATGAGCTTTCTTTTATATTTTTTTTTCAATTTGTCATTTCTTTTTAAAATTTATATATTATACTCTTATATTACACCATGATAGCAGGTTTCCCTCTCTCCACTCCTCCAAGTCTCCCCCATCATCACTTTCCTTCTCCCCCATATCGACTCCTCCTTTATTTCCCTTCAGGAAAGAGAAGGCCTCTCATGGATAGCAACCTAATACAGCATAACAACTTTCAATAAGACCAAGCACACCCCCTCACATCAAGGCTAGATGAGGTAGGAAGAATCGGGTCCCAAAAGCAGGCAAAAGAGTGAGAGACAATCCCCATTCCCACTCTCAAGAGTCCCACAAGAACATGAAGATATATAACCATGAAATATATACAGAGGGCATAGCCCAGACCCATAGAGGTCCCATGATTGTTGCTTCAGTTTCTGTGGACTTGGAGTGCTCTTGAGTATTTATTAATTTAGAAATTTATGAATATTAAATAAAAGTTTCTGTCAAACATTGAACACTAGCTAGCTTGAATTATCCCAAAGAAGGACAGTCAGCCCTTTGAAGCCACACTTAACTAGGCTGCCATTATCTTTCATGAATACATACCATTTTGATACATTTTTTTTATAATCACTACAGCATATTATACAAATTTTCTCATGCTAACCTACCTCACAGCTGCTGAAAATGGTTAAAGTCAAGCTCAAAGTAAACAAGCTAAACTTTCTCATTTTCAAAATTACAAGTTATACAGATTCTTTTTAATAAAACAGAATTAGATAACTTTAGAGTGTTATTAACATTATGTTTCGTTATTGGCCAAAACCACTTACATATTTTAATTACATGATTTTGATGAGACTAAGGAGTAAAAATAAAATTGCAACTTTAGTTGAATACATTATACTTATTCATGAAAATTGGAGAGGGGAAAGAACAACTTTCAAATCAAATTTATTTATTCTGAACATATTTATGTATCTTAGATATGGTGTTATTTTATGTTGGTTTTACAGGTTTAATTTTGCAATGAAAACATTTGCCCACAAACATGAGATAATTTCTAAATTTTTTTCATTGCAAAATTAAACAGGTAAAACTAACTGACAGAAAAGTTGTAACCCCATGCTGATATTCATAAGAGTAATAATATCTTTGAGCCTGCACTCTCAGGAGGAAGCCTAAATATTACAGTGCCATATGGCCCCCTGGAGAATTGTGACATATTTCTTCCCTATCTGAAAAAAAGTTTCCCTTCTAATTCTTTTCCTCGGAGACCTCTTGTTTTGTAAACTCTTTTTTCCTCCCAAGGTATAGTACACATTTCCCTCTGTTTCAAAGTTGAGGCTGGCCTTCCACTTGCCCTGTGGATAGCATGGTGCTTTGCTATCTTTCTGGAAGTTGTCATATTTCACTGAAGTAGGTTGTCATGTTCCGCATTTGACCATGAAGTATTCAAGAGGAATGTTCTCATTCATTTTGTCTCAGCATTTATCAAACTTCTTGACACATCATGTGTATTCGAGCGCACTAAAGGAGAGAATGATCTCTGCAATTTCATTAGAGCCTCCAATTTTATTTTTTAACTTATACTAAGAGGCAAGCCATTATAATGGGATAGTATATTTTGATTACGTTGTGTACTATTTTCATTTTTGATGGATTTGAGATTCTGCTAAAATAAACCACTACTACAAAAGTGAAGATGAAATTAACTTGGACACATGCTGTGTACTGATGTTTGGGTGGAAGTCCTTCCTTACATGACAGCTCAAATGTATGATGAGTATATACTTTCTGTGATACCACGTTAAAAACAGGAAATTAAAAAAGCATCTCAATATACTATTAAGCTAGAATAGTAGTTAAGAGCAAGGACATAGGACATAGGGCATGCAACAACTCTGATTTGGTCTACTTCTTTAACATGAGCAAATACTTTGCCTTACTGTTGTGGCAGCTACAATAATCATCTCTAATTCTACCTTCCAAATATAATTTAAATTTCTATATTTTGATTATATTCCTTCTCATAAAACATTTCTATATCCTATAATACTATTTCATTGACTGTAAAATATCTCAAGTTGTATCTTTTCATAGTATTGGGTATCTTAATTATTGTCGATTGTAGTTGAGTTTTTTACTCTTTGGCTCTTTGTGAACCAGCCACCCAGTTCCCAAATAAATACACACAGAGGCTCATTCTTTTTTATGAATGCCCAGCTTTAGCTTGCTCTTTTTCTAGCCAGCTTTTCTTGTCTTAAATTATCCTGTCTACCTTTTGCCTCCAGCCTTTTACCTTTCTCTATTTCTGTATATCTTCTCTTTCCTTGTTATTCACTGTCTGACTGTATAGTTAGGTGGCTAACCCCTGGGGTCTATCTTTCCTTCTCCTTTTCTTGCTCCTCAATCTCTTTCTTCTCATATTTTTCCTCCTATATATTCTCTCTGCCTGCCAGACCTGCCTATCCTTTCTCCTGCCTTGCTATTGGTTAGAACAACCAGGTGTTTTAGACAGGTAAAGTAACACAGCTTCACAGAGTTAAACAAATGCAATATAAATGATTGAGACATGTCTTTGCATCATTAAACAAATGTCCCATAGCATAAAAAAAATGAAACACATCTTAAATCACTATTCCACAACAATCAGTATCTACTTTAATAATGCTTAAGAATATTTGCCTACTGATGCATGTCCCTGCTATGTTTAACTCTCTGAAAGATGTTCTAAGTAGATGGCAAAGTAGTTCCACTTGAACTAAAAGACAAAACACAAGATCATTGGAATTGCTCACTATTCTAAAATATATGCTACAGTATGTATTATGTAATGACATTTGTGTGGAAATGTATCATATAAAAAGCAAATCCCACCACATACCACCCTACTTCTTTTCATGCTCTAGTTAATTATTTGTGTATACCTTACCTAGTTTCATGTCTAGCTCTATACCCTAAGTACATATGAGTTTATGTATCTCCATAAAGCCACTAATGAGGGAAAAGGAGATAATGATTCTTCTGAAAAATGGCTTAATTTTATTATTAGTATCATCTCCACTTCCATTTATTTCCCTTCAAATGAAATAGCCTTATTTTTCTTTATGGCTATAAACTTTACATTTTTAATATTTGCTACATTCTCTTTATTCATATTCATATTGACACGTACCACATTGTTCATGTCATATCATTAGTATGCCTTCGTTTCCTGAGGAACTTCATATTGTTTTCCCTAATGGAAAGATTTTCGTGTGTGAATAAACCTGAAATCTCACTGTATACTTACTTATCAGATATTAGGTTTTAAGTTGATATTAAAATCAATTTAAAAGAACTTGATATCATATATATGCACTTATGATGTAGATAAAATATATAGCAGGTTTGTGTCGTTTTATGTTTAAAAAAGAATGATTTTTTTTATATTAATCTCATACATATGGTAGGCATTATCCCATTAAGACTTGAAAAGACATTTTTCTAAAATCGTAGTATTTGTTGAATCTACAAATTTTGAACTCCTACATTCAGTTCATGTAATACTTTCTTTTCCCACATCATCATCTCCTAATTTCAAGGTCATTTGAGTCAGCAAGTGTCTTCCGATTTCACAGTTGTTTCCTGTCTTTTCCTATACAACCGGTTATCTCCACCTCTTTTATAATTCTAGTTTAGCCAAAGTATCCTGTTACCAAAAGCTCAAGCATTTGGAAATAAATTATTGATCAGTTCAGAGAATTTCCAGTCAAAGTCCAGATGGGTCCACAGAGCCATTTCTTTGTAATCAAAAGTGAACCATTTATGTTGAATCATTTCAGTGCTATACATAAAAGCTCCAAACCAGAGTTTTCAATTCAAAGAAGGGACAACATGTGACTTCTATTGCCTCATATGCCTTCAACACATAGGGAAGTACTTGTGCATAACACAGTAAATCTTTCTTTAATGTGTAAGTGAGCACACTTTTCCCAACCCCCACATCTTCTATGGGCTTTTTTCCAGGGGAGTTTTCTCCTTAACCTGGCCATGCCTGAACATTGAGTCCTCCGAATCCCCTCGTCCCCTCTCCAGTAACATTGTCCTTCTTTCATAGACTGCACTTGGGTTTATTTTACTTGGTTGAAATGTTCTGTTTTTCCTGTTGCTCTCTCTGCATTGCACCCAGGTTTGTTTCATCTGAAACAACCTTGTTGCTATTTTGGTTTTGTTAGTCTGTTATTCTTTTCTCTTCAGCTGTACTTCCTTATGGAAAAGGAACCGGCAGTTCTAGGAACTGTTTCTTTAACTTTCTCCCTTTGGCTTAAATTCTGCTTTGTTTGTGTCACATGCTATTCTTTTGATTTGAGTATATCTCCAAAGAATGTGCTATGCTATAAATTTTGTTGTCACTGTGGAAATCCTGAGTCAGTGGGTTTTAGAATGTCATGAGGTCAGGGAATCATATCTTTGAAAGAAGTTGATGTTCATTTTACAGAGAGCATTAGTTCTTGGGAGAACGGGTTGCTTCCAGGAAATTTGTTTGTCTTTTCTTGTTCTCATTACATAGCACCGGACCTCCATTCACATATGCTAGCACAGGACTCTATTAAAAATTTAGCCCTCCTTTTTACGTTTTCGTCAGTTTAACACAGGATTTCACTAAGTGTCCAGGCTGGCCTTCAACGTGCCATCTTTCTGTGCCTGCTTTCTATGTAGTTGTGACTCCTGGGCCATGCTATTTGTCTTTACTTCTGTACTTCCTTCTCATCTTCCTATGTGACATCTTCATCATGGAGTTCCCATTGGATGCTATTTACCATGGGACTCTCTTACCAGAATCAATAGATTTAGATTGTTCTCTTGAACCCCAGAACTGTGGCCAAGGAAAACTTTGTGTTAGTAAAAGGCAAAGCAACACAAATTAACTCAGACGCTGTGCCCCCTTTAGTAGTAGTATTAGGAAGACCATGCGAACTCTGCATGCCTGCTTTTTTTCTTTACTGTCTGCTAATTTGTGAACTGCTCAAAGACAAAAACACCAGAAAGAGCTCACTTCAAAAGCATATGAATTTGAATTCCATATTACCTTCCAATAATCCCCTTTATTTTATAGGATAATTTTTCGTATACTTTAATTTTAAATTAAAATGAATTTGAGGAAATGTTGACTTTGTGTATTTGATGGAAATATAAATAATGCTTAACAACTGCAGATGTATATTGATATGACAGCTTGACTTTCAAAGCTACGCTCCTGTGTGTAATCTGGTGGGATTTGCACTATGCTTCAAGGCTATTCACATAGAGCAGCTGCTTCTTGCCCCAGCATGGAAACGTGGCCTTGCTGGAGACTGGAAGCCATTAACAGAGTCTCCAACTGAAATGCAACCACTGGCAGTGGCTGCAGGCCTCATCTATTCAGTGCTAACGGTTTTAGGTAAAGCAGATGATTCACTCACCCTTGGACTAACTCATGCTGTTTTTCATTTCTTTCACTGCTTTCCATGTTTCCAACCTACTCATTAACTGCAGAAACAAAGGAACCTAAGGAGAGGCGCACAAAAACACACACAACTTGGAGTGGAGTTTATGGCCACTATCCCTGCATGGGAAATAAGATGCAAAGACATTTAGAATAATCCTGTGTATCATTCACCACAAGACCTTTAAATTAACATACGTCAGACTGCCTCTTTGTGTTCCTTATTTCTGACGAGGTGGGGTAATACCTCCCACCTACCAAGTATGGCACCTGAAGACTAATCTTCTTCGAGGAGACAGTGTCCTTGAGGGACACTTTTCAACCCCGTGTCCCATTTCATTTGTTCTTATGTTCTTTTCCCTAATTTTGCCAAAATGGTGATTCTTTCCCCTCACTATTTTAATACATTATGGCTGTGTTAAATAGATCCTTATTTTCACTCAGTTACCAATAAAAATTTGCTGTTAGCAATATTTTCTCTTTGTAATCTTAACAGGAAAAATGGGCTTGGGGCCTGTAAGTTACCTTGTTTCACATACATTTTTTGTTCCTTATTAATGTCCCTCATTACTTGTAATTCTTTAGGAGTTTAATCACATTAAACAAACTTACTCCAAGTAATAATAAAGTAATAATATTATCATATTATAGTGCAGTGTGTAAAGTTAAGATATATTAATGTTATAGCTTTAATATTTTCTTGAAAAGAATTGAAAAGAGTAATATATTATTACTATGTAATGTAAGTACTGACTTAAATGGTCAAATGAATAATATTCTATAAAAAACACAAATAGTGAATACTTATTTTTCTACAATAATGTGAACTGTGAATATTTGTTATCTGCTATTCTTATAACACTAAGAGCTGAGAGACACAAATCTATATAAATTAGTGTCTTTATTCTCAAGAGATTAAAAATTGTTTTTTAAATTGATTTCATGCGTTTTTAAAAATGATACTATTGTACTTTTAATATTTAATAATTCTCAGTAGTAATATCTAAATGTCTACTACATTTTCTATAAAAATAAAAACATTCCTCATCAGGTACTATAATATAATATGTTTTCCTGAAAAAGGTAATGAAAATATAAATTCATTTTTAGAAACAGTCTATTCATTTCACTATTATTCATTCACTCATTTATTCATATTCATTTCTTTACTACACTATTGGGAATTGAAAGGATTGAATCCAAGATCTCAAGCATATTTGGCAAATGCTCTACCATTAAATTTTCCCCAGCCCCAAACTGTATATTTAAAGAGTCTGACATCCCAAAACTTTATCCTATTCTGTCATTTCACAGATGAGAAAATTAAAATTCATGGAGGTTATGCTGGTTGCCATGGTTGACATAATTCATCAATCAAACAGGTTTATTTTTTCCATACAATGTTCTTTCCATGACAACCTTTAGCAGATCCATTTGTAGCATTGCCCCCCCCCCCACCACCACCACCAGTAAAGGAACACTGGCCTCATCAGGTAACAGCTGACATTTTTCTGAAACAGGATATGATAGGGGCCATGAATGGGATTTTGAGCCCCAGGAGGATCATATGTGCTTGCATAATGAGAACCCATGTTCTTACATGTATTGGTTATTTTTCATTTGTGTGATAAAACATCATGATTAAGAGCAGCTTGGAGGAAAGGGACATTTATGTTAGATTATAGTTTCACATGGGATTCAGCCCAACATTGTGGACACATAAGACTAGACTGGTAGTAGGGAAACAGAAATACATTTCATGTGTACATGGGAAACAGAGATCAGGATATATGGCCAGACTATAAAACCTTAACCCTTCACCTAGTATTTCTATAGATTCAGCGACCTTACCAAATAGCACCACCAACTATGACCAAGTATTCAAATAACAGGGGACATTTATCAGTTGAACCATTACATTCTACCAATGAATACCATAGGCTCATGTTTAGCTTATGATATAAAAAATATTTAATTCAACTACATAATTTCCTGTAGCCATTAACAGTCTCAACACTATTCAAAGAGCCTAAAGTGTTTTCTGAGATTCAAGGTACTCCCTTAAATAGGCTCACCTTAAAACAAGTAAAAACAAAACAAAACAAAATCCCGCAAAAAGCCAAACTCCATACTTACAAGGCACAATATAGGAAATATAACTTTCCATTCCATTGCCAAAGGGAGAAATTGGGGCATAATTTGGAAAGATTGTAACCCATCAGGGAAAATATACAGTCCTGTACCTCCATAGTTGCTATTTGAGTCTTCAGTTTCAAAGTAATTAGTTGGATCTGTTCTTCCAGCTTTGCTGTCTCTAACATGTCTTTCTCTTGTATGCCTCACCCCATATAATTCTTCCAATGGCAGATACCTCATAGTTCTGGCATCTCTGTCACCTTCGAGTCTCTACCTCATCACAGACTTTAACTTCATAGAGTCACACAGTAGCTTCCTAGGAACTCTGATCCTGCCATAGATTGCATGGCTCTAATGGCTCTCTGAAACTGCATATGAAGAATCCATAAACCCATCAATCTTGTATATTTTTCCTCCAAATCCAGTACCAAGTAGGTGATAATGCCAAGTTCTCCTGCTGTCTTGAGATGCACGCTTGGGCCTCTGATGCATCAGCTTCCATACAAGAAAACTGGTGAAACAGTGTCTGTAGACCTATTTTTTTTTCTAAGAGCAGAAAACTCCTTAGGCTCTCCTCAGGTCACCTTTGATATTTTCATATTTTTGTCAGCACAGAGCTAGGCGCTTGGGTCTAATAACACTACTTTCAGTCTCTTTATCCTCACATGACTTGCCCATTAAAGCACTAATCTTCTTGGTGTTCTTTTCCTCTCAAAACTGCATTTTTAACACACTTCTTTTAATTGCAGACTTGCATATGAGGAATCGGTAATCACCATTTCAAAGTCTCAATGGTATGTTGACTTGAATTTTTTTTTCTCAGCCAAACAAGTATTTTTTTTTTTTTTTAGGTCACCCTCTCACAAATGCTAAGAATGTGGATAAAATAGTTTCAACCAAAGTGTCAAACCAACATTCCTTAATATACTCCTTATTACCTCTGAAATTTCATGAGGTAGGCTTCTACTGTCTTGGTTACTCTCAGCGTTACTGACTTTTGCATTCTTACTAGAATGGCCCCTGGAGTTCTGCCCCTGGCACCTATTGACTTTTATTTTTAGCCCACATTCCATGTCCATCCACAAAATGCTTTATTTTTAATTTTGAAATATCATCAAGTGTATCCAAGAGGAAAATGGAATCAAAGAAGGGCGATGTGCATGAATCATATAAAAATAAGAGAAAAAAAATCAGAGTAATCAAATCTGGAAATGGATGGACCTCAGTAGAGAAATCATATAAGGTCTGCCATTAGCAACACTGTCTCTGAGCCACAAATGTGATATTAATCAAAAGACAGCAGGAACTCACAGAAGACAGCTAAGAACATTGTAGTAACTAATGTGTGTATTCAATTTCAAATAATTAGCTTTGAAAATATGGAAACATACAAGTGCTTTGTACTAGTTTGTTCATCTTCATGGCATATGTTCTTGGAAAGAAAATATGTATCCATATATTTTTGTATTCAATCTAGAAATATATATCTGTTGTGAATTAAAAGTGCTAATGACGTGACATTTCCTTCTTGATCTATTTTATTTTAGTTTTGTATTCTTCTATTCTAAAGCTTAATTGAAATATGATAGAAGAAATTTTATGATACATTTTATCTAAAAGCTTGGCCATACCTCCCATACTTCCATAATTCAGGTAACAATAAATGATAGAGACCTTGTCTTGAGACAGACAGCTGAATAGATTTTCTATATGTTGTCTATCATGAGGCTAAAGAAGGCTATACTGTTTCACCTAACTTTCTGTTCTCTAGAATTGATCTGACTGATGTCCTAGTATATCTGCTCATACCTAGAGTCAATCAAATTGAAAACTGCAAAGAACAAGACTGTATTTGTTTGAAAAGTCCTAATTTGGATATATGTATAACTCCAACCCATTTTAAAAATACTTTCATAAATGATTCATGAGGGGAATTAACTCCAGGGAACCATGCTTAGCAGAGAAATTCAAATTATCATCTTTCATTATTCCTTTTCACCAGAAAAATAATACACATGGACAAATGTGAAAATATGACTCAATATATTTTATTTGTTTCCTTTTTTTCTCTAGTTCTTAGTAGATACCTTTGGATTGCATTGATTTTTATTATAAGTTTTCAAAATCCTTTCTGAAAGAAAGCAAACTTGCAAGTTTCTGGCAAGACTCTATATTTCTAAAGGGTTTCTGTTAAAATGCCTTTCATCTTTTTCTTTTTTTCCTAGCAACCTCCACACTATTAAAATGAAAACAGCTTTACTTTTCTACTTCAGTGCAATACATATCATTGTCCCAACTCTGGTCCTTCTCCTCAGTGCCTTGTAGGGAAGTGATAATAATGTGTTTGTATCTCTAATTGATGGTGTATGAAAATCCCCAAGCACCAGTCCATTTATGTTATGATATTGAAGAATGGCTGGGTTGTTCTAGGCACAGAGTAAACAAGACTGCTTACCACTTTCCAGTTGTTCATGAAATATTCAGTGAAGAGTGACATAATTTTTAACAGAATGTGATAAACTGTAAAGGTAGCTATTAGATACTTAAAACCACAGAATGACATATTCATATTATTTAAAATCTGGGTCTAAAACACTGAGATCAATAGAAAGAAATCATGGGAAGCTTTTTTCTTATTCTGAAAAAATGGAACCACTTGTGGTGGAGATATTTAGGGTTCCCAAAAGTGTATGCATTTTTTCCTACTTCTGTTAAATGAAGACAACATCATTTAGTTGTTTTCAAAGAGGAGTGATGATTAAGTATCATTCACACAATTTCCAAAACTTACATGATAGTGTTTCTCTTTCAATTATTATAATCACTAAGCAATGTGGATTCATTACATTTATTTTGTAAAAGAGCAAGACAAGTTTGAGAAAGTAGCACAGATTGAAGGAGATGAGCCTGAGATTTGAACCCAGGTCCTCTGGTTGAGAATTTGAGCTCTCTGTGCTTTTTTTCTTGTCTTCTGATTATTTTGGGTTTTCTGACTTCTCAAAATCTTTCCATAAAACTGCTTAGTAAAGAAACAAACAAACACTTTTCTCAGTACATTTATTTCTGATTAGTTGTCGGGTGCAAGACTAATGGAGAAATGTTTTGCAAGTGTCTAAAATATTTTATACAACATGTGAGTATGTGACCCTGCAATGCATAATGGAATTCTATTGTTTTTAGAAAGAGACCATAAGAAGTCTGTTGATACGAGATGGAGAAAAACTTTTGTCTGTGCAGTTTATTCACCTGGATAAAATGAAAAAAATATAAGTTGCTTTTTCTGGTACTCAAAAAATAACCTTTCTTTTTCATGAGCCATTGGGCTTAATTTTGTCTTTTCAAACTTACACATACATATGGAAAAGTTCAATCTCACTTAAATGGAACACCAGAGCTCAAATGAGCAATCATGATTTAGCTGAGCCAAATAAATAAATGTGGATGGTCTTGTCTACATGTCATATTTATGAATACATTGATTAAAAACTACAGTGCTTAATCAGTCTTGGTTGATTCATCTGGTAGGACTAGAAAATAATTTATTTGATGTTGTCCCCTAATGCTCATTTCAATGTTTTATTTGAGAATCATCATCTCACCTTCTTCTCCTACCTGACTTAAGAGACAGTCTCCTTTGTGTACCAGTTGCAGTGTCTGACCCCTCCAAATTCTGTATGTTTCTGTCATAGCTTCCCTGCCTGCTGCAGGAGAAAGACAAGATGAAGCTGGTCTACCACCAGACACTGACAGAGCATAGAAATACAGACAGATGGATAACAGATAGTAGGGTTCTAAGTACCCTGCAATTTATTGAGGCAAATACAGGAGAGTTGAGTGGCAAATTACCTACACCGTTCACAAACCAGCAGGCAGCTCTGCTTGCCAGCTACCCAAATTGTTTCTGGGTAATTTGCCACATTTCTACTTTGTTGTGCTATATCCAAAGGTATGACTTTGAGTTTTGAAAATCTCCTGTTGAGAAAGGTCTGCCCAGCAACAAGCAATATTTGAAATATGATGTTTGACAAAATGGATACACTTTTATCTTACCTACCTGAAAAGACAACTTCAGGTCTGATCTTTGTGGGTATTAAAAACAAGATATAATTTATTGTAGCTAATATTTCTAGAGTGTTTCTTTTCATTTTAAAACCTTCTCATCTATCATATTCACACCTGGAAATTTGAATGTGATGTGATGCTGATGAATTTCAGTTATGGAACTTACACATAAAACTCATATTTTTTTTTACCCTGCAGCAAATTTAGATGAGAATCAAATAGCATTGCTATAAGCTAGTGAATTACAAATTAGGATTTAACAGAAATACTTTTATAATATTCTCTTGGAAAGGGATGGGGAAATATTAGGGAAATAGGGCCTTTAAATTATGTAGGTTAAGCAATGTTACATGGGTATTTATATCATTAGAGCTTACTGCATATCTTGTTTGTCATTGTTCTTTAATGTAAGAGCCTCAGAAAACATTTTATTCAGCAACATTCATTATATCAACTGTTCTAATCTATTCTTTAGAATGAACATTGTCATGGTAAGGGCCTCTACTGTTGTGAAGATATACCATGAGCACAGCAACTCTTATAAAGGAAAAACATTTAATTGGTGTGGCTTATACATTTTTGGAGGTTAAGTACATTATCATCATGATGCAACATGGTGGTGTGAAGGAAGATACGTTGCTGGAGAAGGAGCCAAGTGTCCTACATCTTGAACGGAAAGGAATAGGAAGTGATCTGAGATAATGGGCTTATCTTGAGCATAGGAGATCTCAGGGCCCACCCCCACAGTGACACACTTTCTCCAACAAGGCCATATTTCCTAATAATGGCACTCCCTATGAGCTTATTGGCACTGATTACATTCAAACAACCACAAATACTATAGGAGATGATTAGGCTTAGCCTCCTAATTAGTTGAATTAAATTTTAAAATTTATTTATTTTTAAATTATTTTTTAATTATCAAAATTATAGATTCTTGCCTCAAGCGGGCTTTCAAGAGATCACAGCTAAATAGGACAATACATAATACATAAATTGAGGCAAAACACCCTTATATTGAGGCTGAACAAGGCAACGTAGCAAAGGGGAAAATGACCCAAGAGCAGAAAAAGCCAGAGGTGCACTCACTACCACTATTAGGAGTCCCTCAAAAACACCAAGCTAACAGCCATAACATATACACAGACAACGTGGTGTGGTCCCATGTAAGCCTGATGCTTGCTGCTCAGTCTCTGTGAGGCCACGTGAGCCCTGCTTAGTTGTTTCAGTGGGCCAGGTCTCCTGGTACATTTGCTCTTTGTAGGCTTTTTATTTTTTAAATTACACTGCAAAAATACCCAGAAAACCAAAATATAGTTTGAAAGACAAAACTGTCATTTGCATTAAATATATTTGAAACAATCTATTTCCAGAGGGAATTTCGAGCAGCTATACCACTCTGAAATGAAGAATGGCAATGTGGTTTTGAATAACAGTGTGGGTCAGCTTCAAGGGATTTTTAGCCTATCTCAGTTTACCTGGTGTCTCCAAAAGCATTACAGTTGGAAATGTTTTCCCAGTCATGAACCATCTTTCCTGTATGCAGTTACAAACTCACTTTTTCTTAGTTCTCTGTGTCCTCATGGAAGACATCATCATTTATAGGGTTGCTCTAGTCAAAAGGCTTCATAACCATGTATGTCATTTCCATCCTTCTCACTGAACTGGAGCCACTAAATATCTCCCTATTGTAAACACCTTCTTCTGTCATCCCTTGCCTTTCCTACATGGAAAAAAACATCTTTTGGGGTCACTTCTCACTTCTGTAGACTTGACTTTCCATAGTCACTTTTTCTTATTCCCATCAACTGGTCAGTTGAAACCAACAATACATAATGGAATTAATTTCTTGGTTTTTTTTTTTCAGAGGAAAACATAATCTACCCTTCAGTTTTTACACTAAAACTTCCCTTTCTTGGAGTTATATAGAGTACAAACACAAGATTGGTTTAGTTTGCCTTGTGTTTATGCTCATAAATACTTTCTTGAAAAATCATATGTGAAAGGTGACAGCTCATCTCTTATACTAATAATGCACACATGTCTCTGTTTAAGTAAATTATAAAGTCCACAAGAATAGGGACCAATTATGTGGAAATGGGACCTGGCTTAGTTGTTGACAGGGTAAAGTGTTTAGACATTGTTTACTCATCCGTACGGTTGCTCCTGTCTTTCCATAATCAACTGTTCAGATTATTCTTTCCCTTCCTGACACTTTGTCCATAATGAATATCTATCCTTCAATATTCATACCAAATATACTTGCTTAGTGAATTATTTCATCATTACTAATGTTCTTTGGACATTTCAAAAAAGTCAACCCCAGTGCTATTTTTCTTCCAATAAGCAATAATATCTATCTCCTCCTCTTGGCAATGACATTTGAAAAAAATGACCTATTACAAGGGAAATTACCAATAAACCTTGTTGAGCTGAATTTGGTTTTGTTATTCTAACTTTATTAGCAAAAGGTATCTATGATATAATTAGAACCAACTACCTAAGATGATGCCACCAAACAAAATAGTTTCACATAGAAAATATCCAAAGTTAATTCTTCATTTATTGCAGTTATGACTTTTAAATTACTAGAAGTGTATCAAGTAGAAACTCTAGAATTATCACTGGAGCATATTTTTACCTTAACATTCCTTCTAAATGCAACAGCAGCCCAGCCAAGGGAACACTCTCTACAATGTCTGAATCTACTTTTGTTTCATATTCATTTTGACACTATAATTTCAGATCAGGCTCACTTATTTTCCATGTTAGGTAATCATCTTACCATGACAGAACCAAAATACTTATAATCATTTACCCTAAAGGAAGGTTTGTTTTGGCTGACAATTTTAGAGTTTTCAGTCCATAAACAGCTATCTCCATTTCATAAACCTGAAGGAAGACAAAATATTATGAATATATTAGCAAAGGATGTTTCCAGCTTCTGTATGGCCAGCAAGCAAAAAGAAAGAGATGGGGGAAATGTCTGTGGTTCCATTATACCTTTCAAGGGCACATCTCCACTAGCCTACATCTTTCAACTAGTCCCTACCTACTGAAGGTTCCAAATGTTCTTATAATGCCAAAAGCTGGGGATCAAGCCTTCAACACAGGAGTCTTTGGGTAACTGAATATCTATAAAGATGTAAATATAGCACTATCTGTGCCATACTTTCCTAAAAGGTAACTGATTTGGTTTGAACCCTTCTCTCACTCCATGAAGTAAAATATTTTTAAAGATGAGTGAGATCACATAATTTCACTGTTAACAACCTTTCATTCTCCACCTTACAGGGAGTACGATAAAAATAACTTGCTAATATGCAAGGTATTGAAGCATCTATTAAATTTCTACCAAGAAAAGTTTGTTTTCATTTGCCAATGTCATTATTATCTCATGTAAAGCTCACTAGATTTCTTTGGCTTCTGGCACAAGTCAATCTTATTCAGACTTGCTCATACCCTGCACATTTATGACTAGGATGTATCTTTCTTGCATCCCTTATGATAAACAAATTGGCTTTCTCTATAACTCAGGTTAATATCAGTTTCTTTGGATTGCTCTGAAAATACTACACATAATCAGATACAATATCTTTTCAAGATATCACCTTATCCCAATTCAATATTTAGATAGGCTTAGAAGGGTAAGCCTGTGATCCCATTTACATGAGAAACTGAGACAAGAGAATAACATTGGATTGATAGTTTTAAAATTGACTTCAACTATAATTATTTAACATCACTTGAACATATTTCTATATGCATACATTTATATAAGAACACATAATGAAAATTCAAATAAGTCTTCTCAGAAATCCTGGCCATCATTTGTAAAACATGCCTTGGTATGATGAGAATTTGGATATCTGTAACTCCTTACCAAATTTCCTTTTTTACTTGTAATATATACAACCCAGAAATGTTATAACTCTTGTATATTTTTGAATTTGTGCTCTTTTGTGTGTGTTAATTACAACTATGATATTTCCTGAGCTTCAAGTAAAACACTGAACTTTTCTTTTGAAAAATCACCAAGGTGCCAGTGCACTATTTAGAAAAGGTTAAAAACTTTGCTTCTTTCTTTAATAGTTATTTCCTCATTCTCTAGCTAGCTTTTAACTTCTGTGCCATTTTGACATGGAATTAAAAATATCTGACACCAATCATAAAACGTTTGACCTTTATGTCCTAAAAGAAAATGATATAGAATAAAAGGTGGTATCATCTGTAGAGAGAGAATATTCAACTCCATAAAACATCTCAACATGCCACATCTTTTTCATTATGTAGCTTGTTCACACAATATCACCACTCACCACCCATGTATTTGTGTCACTGACATGTTTAATTCTCTGTATTTGTATGTATCTTTTTATTTATAACAAGAGGCAGTAACAAGGAAGAAAGGATAGAAGTGATTTTCTTTTTAGCTCGGTACATGAGGACAAGGACACTACGGCATGCCTAGTTTATAATGAAGCAGGGTTGAGCGCATTAGATGGTTGGATAATTGAGTTGTTGCTGCCTAGATTCTGAATTAATGTATGTCCAATGAGAAAGCAAGCAATCATAATTTCTGCGTATTCTCCACAGGAAATATGTTTGCCTTTGCTGGACAATTTGTTTTTCAAATTGTTTGTTTATTTAGTTGTTTATGGTCTGTTCCTTATGCTTTGCGGCAGCCCTCCTGAACACATATATCCTTTAATTTATGACCTGGAAACCTGAAATGTATTTTTCTCTGTATTAACTTCTCTACTATGAGAAGGAAAGCTATTAGATTAAAACTATTTGAGTTATTATATTCAGTGACAGACTCCTGAGTCAGGAGGAGTGATGAGCTGAGTCAACAAGGGAATTGGCTCAATTCAGGATTAGGCATTGTTACCCAATTTAGCGATTACAACTTCCAAGTACTGATAAAATATCGATTAACCCGTGTGTCCCTCCTGTAAGCCTTCTAAATCCCTATAGGTTCAAGTATCTATGAGCTGACGGTTCCATATGGGCTATGGTGAGATACATTGTGATTTCCCTTCTAAACTGTGCTTATCATTCCACGAGTCACTGAAATTCTCTCTCTCTCTCTCTCTCTCTCTCTCTCTCTCTCTCTCTGTGTGTGTGTGTGTGTGTGAGTGTGTGTGTGTGTGTGTGTGTGTGTGTGTGTGTGTGTGTGTGTGTTTGTATGAGGGTGTGCACCTGTGTTTCCTGTATGTGTGCCTATAGGAAAAGGGCTCCCCCATGAAGTGCCCTTTTTTATTGTTCTATAAATTACATTTTAAGACTGGCTGACACACACTGAACTTGAAGCTCACCTTTGGCTAAACTGGCCAGTGAGCTTCCAGTTGCATGTGACTCTTCCTCTTCAGCACCAATGCTCATGCATCCACGCCTGGCTTTTGCATTGGTGAGGATGGGAACCCAGGAAGAAGTGCTTGCTTGCCAGAAAACGTGTTCCCAGGTTTTGGGCTTTCAGCTCTTAGTAGGCTACAGTACAACTTTCTTCGGAAGTCAGACGCCAGCCACCTCAACCATGCCGCCCAAGTTCGACCCCAACCAGATCAAAGTCGTGTACTTGTTGGCGCCACATCTGCCTTGAACCCCAAGATCGATCCCCTGGATCTATCACCAGAAAAATGTTGGTGATGACATTGCCAAGGCGACTGATGACTGGGAAGCTTTGCAGATTACAGTTAAACTGGCCATCCAGAACAAACAGGCCCAGACTGAGGTGGTGCCCTCTGCCTCTTCTCCTGCTCTGATCATTAAATTCCTAAAGGAGCAACCAAGAGACAGAAAGAAGCAGAACATTAAACACAGTAGAAATATCACTTTCGATGACATTGTCAGCATTGCCCAGCAGATGTGACACTGGTCTTGAGCCACAGAACTTTCTGGAAGTATTAAAGAGATCCTGGGCTGCTACCCTTGTGAGACGTCATTGATGACATCAACAGGGGTGTAGTGGAATCCCCAGCTAGGTAAACAACAAGAGCAAATATTTCAATAATTCAATAAAAGACATCTGATGATAACCAAGAGAGAGAGAGAGAGAGGGAGAGGGAAAGGGAGAGGGAGAGGGAGAGGGAGAGAGAGAGAGAGAGAGAGAGAGAGAGAGAGAGAGAGAGAGAGAGAGAGAGAGAGAGAGAGAAGAAAAATAAAAAAGAAGAAGAAAGAAAAAAAGAAAAGGGTAGGGTCGTTTTTACCCTCTGAGACATCTCCTAGCCTCAGCTAATGACTTTTGAATGATAGCTAATCCAACATTAGGAATAATCAATTAGGGATTTAAGGTTAATGACTTTCCATAGATTACATATAATTATTTTTTGAAATAGTTTATAACTTCAAAAATCATCTTAGATCTTTAGTTTGTTGCACAAAATTGCTTTAAATTTGCAGCAACAGACACTTGGGGTCAGTTATTATCATTGGAAACATTTCTCACCTGTCCATGGTTTCTGTTACTGCACAGCCAATTACCTGGGAAGGGTAGCAGAGAAGTAAGGATTTTATTGCCATAACTATTTTGGGTCATGTATCTGGACAGAGCTTTGTTAGGCAATTTTTCTCTTCCAAGGAATGGTAATCTTTTTACTTGGTGAAATTCACTGATGAGCAGGCTGTTTAAGATGATCTAAAAGCTGTCACTCATATGTCTGGTGATTTTGCATTGATAGCTGAAGACTGGCTCAGTTGGGACCATCCATCACATTCTACCCCTCTACCCAACACACACACACACACACACACACACACACACACACACACACACACACATACTGTCACCTCTGTTATACCAAACTCAGAGTGTTTGGACTTCTTACAAGGTACTTCAGTTCTCTAGGAGAAATGTCATGAGTGAATTCACAGAGGCATTTCCTGATAGCACTAAAATATCACTCTTGAATATCACTTTTGCTATGTTTATAGATTAACTAATTCTCTAGATAAGCCAAAGCTCAAGAAGAAGGAATTATACTTTACTAATCCATTGTTACATTTTAAATATTTTGTTGGGTTTTTTATTTTAATATCTCATATTTCCCTAAATATTTCTTTTTGAGCCAGACCATATATCAAGTTCAATTCTACAATGGCAGTGGATTACAACTGTGCATCAATAAAAAAATTGACTTCCTTGTCTTTTTCTATTTGTGAGTCATTCATTTATTCATCCAACATTGATTTCATAAAAACCTATCATATTCAGAAACTTAAAAAAAAAAGACTAATAAACATCCTGTTCCCTTACTAAACTACTAAATGGTAGGGGAAAGTTAAACCTTTCAGATTGATTATCTTCCAAATATTCTGATTTATTTTACCATATTCATAGCAGCTGTATAAGGAAAATATTTGTGTGCTTGAAAGTTAAGTTCACTTAAATTTCTATAGCTTATAGATGGTGTATATATGATTATACATACAAAAATCAGGATTTCTTATCTTCAGTTCTTTTATTAACATTGATATAATTTGATTATAATGACAAATAAATTTTATTATTCTAATCTTACTGCACTCTTTTATGTTAATTCTAGGTTAATTTGTTATATAATAAGCCAAAAGTAATATTCAAAACTATAGACTTATACTTCCACTGCTCATACATATTCAAATAGATTGTAGTCCTGAACTCTACACTATTGTTGTATGACAATTTCACAGTTTAAAATAACAATCTTTTGCTTAACTCACTAGTATATGTGTAACTAGACAGCTCAGTTGAGCTCTTCAGAATTTTAATTGCTATATCCATCAAGAAACCTTTGCATTTTGCTTTTGTTAGCTGCAAATGCTAAGGAACCACAATGTATCTAAGAAATAATGTCTCATGTAACAGTTTTCTTTAAACTGTTGACTTGACACTGATGATGTTAAAGGTAGCATGTAGTACTTTGGATGATCACATTAATATACAGGAAATTTAAAAAGTAACTAAGGATCCAAAAGGAAATAGAAGTCCCAGTATGTCTTTGCATTTATTGTAGGGTTATCATGGGTAAAAATTATATGGTGGTTATTTCAGAAAGCTAAAAGATTTTTAATATTTTCACCAGAAGGTAACTGATAAATGTTTAAAGATACAGACATGTTGAATTCTGTTTAAATATGATAGACAAATACATCTATCAAACATCACAATATAATGTCACATTTGTTAGAGATGTTTTATGATTTCTTTGTATTACTTAACATAATTTAAGTTCATAAAACACTTTAAAATAAAAAAAACAACAACAAAAACATGATCCATATTTTATATAGGAGCAAATTTTATATAGGTTGCAACAGGCTGCAGCCATGTTGGAAGAATGAAAGAACTTATTCATGTTTCAATATAAAATGTCATAATAGAAGACAGGGTTTCTAGCAACATTCCCCAACTCTTCAATTTTTTTCTAGGCTTAGATAAGTAAACACAAATATAAACATTAAACATTTTCATAAGTAGAAAATTTTACAATGGAGGTACCCTCTCAGATAGCCTGGTTTATAAGTTCCTGTTTTATTGCCTTGGGTGGTGATAATGCTCAACTTTATTACTAATATTCAGGAGGCAGAGGCTGCTGGTTATTTGTGAGTTCATCACCAAACTGTGCTACATAGTAAGGGCAAAGGCAGCAAGGGCTACATGTAGAGACCCTGTCTCAGAGAGAGAGAGAGAGAGAGAGAGAGAGAGAGAGAGAGAGAGAGAGAGAGAGAGGAAAAAAAGTTTCTGCCTAAAAAGATTCAGTCTCCTAACCCTATTTGAACCTGAACTTCTCTGATTACTTGTAGAATGGAATATATTTCCATATGTTTAATAATTATGCATTGGCTCCATTTATGGTGATTTAATGGAGTGAGAGAAATGGAGAAAATAGGAATTGCTGCAATCAGACAAGAGAAAGAAAATTAGTTCAGTGCTTCATCAGTACCCCGGGATAGAGAAGAGCTATGTGAGTCTAGGTCCTTGTCTCACGGCTTCTTTCTAAATGAGGAACTACAACTGCTAACCAGCACAGAAATTTCTGGGGAAAGTATAATAAAGAAGGCTCTTTTTCATTTTAGTTTCTTGAGAAAGGGTTACTCTGTGTAGTCCTGGCTGTCCTGCAACTCACAGAGATCCAACTGCCACTGCCACCTGAGTGCAGGGACTAAAAGGCATGTGAGCCACCTTCCAGCAGAAACCATTTAATTGAGCCACTAATAGGTTGTTAAGTTTCAAAGGGAAAGTGATTTTATGAGAAAGTTGTACCTTGAACACTGTGTGAATAAACTGCGGCAATATATTAAACAGAGATACTTGAGAGGTAGTCAACATAGGCTATGGAAATTAGTTACTTTTTTCATAAAAGTGATGACAGGAAAACATTTAACTTCATCCTTATCTCCATAAAATAACCAAAGATATTGGGTTATAGCATAAGGCATATTATATTTAAGTGACAAAAAATAAGTAACAGAAGATAATATAAAGATTATGCAGTGTCGTACAAGAATTTACTGCTAATTCTCCAATATTGTGTATGTTTGTTCTCTTCCCTATTCCCTTGGTTGTATTGACTTCCATTGTCTTGTTAAAGTGAAGCCGGCCATATGTCTTTTCCCAAAACTAAACCGCAACTCACCTTTTAATGAAGCCATCAAATCTTCCTTTTACCATTTGCCATGAAAGCATAGTCCTTCCTCCCAGAAACATTGCCCATTGGGTATCATCAGTTATTATCTTGATTATGGTTTATCAGCCCTGTCCTTTTGTTCTTTATAGCATCTTTTGCTTCTTCCAGTATTCCAAAGGATTCATACCAGCAGAGACTCACTAGGTGACTCATCCAAGGAGGTAAACCCATCCTTTGCCCTCTCACCTGTTTTTAAGTATTGCAGCATCGTTTTCCCTTGCTTCCCAATGTGAGTTTCAGTTCTTCGGTTTCTGTGTTATTTTCCTACTCATTGGTTAATGCTATCCGCTTTGGTTTACAGTTGATTAGGAAGAACATAGTTCCTAAGAGTGATTCTCATGGCACAAACAGTTGACTCTAATAACTTCATCTATGTCACCAAGGCGTCACCCTACATGTGGTGTTGGTGGGGGGATGGGAGGGGAGGGTGGTTAGGGGGCATGGGAGGTTGGGAGAGAGGGAGGGAAGGAGAGGGAACTGGGATCAATTTGTAAAATTATAAAAATAAATAAAAAAGAACTTATTGGTTTTGAAATATTTATTAACTGTTAATCTTTGCCTATTTTCTTCAAATTTGCGCTGAATTTTTTATTCTCCTCTTTAGGAGATTGTTTTATAGCAGCATTTAAACGAATACATATATGTGTATATATATATATATATATATATATATGTATATATATGTGTGTGTGTGTGCATGTGGTTGTGTGTGCATCTGTTTGTATATGTATATATTATATATTAATTATGTATATATTGTGTATATTATATACATATATATACTATATATATTTAATTTATATTTAATTAATGAATAAAGGCCATGAACTTAAAAAAAATAATAAGGGGTATATAACAGGGCTTGAATGGAGGAAAGGGAAGGGGGGAATGATTTAATTATAATGTTAATAATAAAGAAGTGATTTTTTTAAAAAAAAGACTTTTAATTCCAGCAGGAATAAACATTATCTTTGTGGTAGAGTTTTCACATTATGTCCTTGCTATGATTTGGTAACATCTAAGTGTAGCCTACACATGATTGATTTGACATCATCATCTGCATTTCACAAGCATGTCTATCATGAAGTTTGCAATTCTCACTTATGTTTGTTTGTTATGTCCTATTACGTCTCCTTTATGCTTCTTTATGCTTCTGTCTCTCAGTAAATATCATCTTTCACTCTTATTTGGAGACAAGATTTCCCACACCCATTCTTTCTGTAAAGCAACAAAAATCTTATCACTAGAACATGTATCTTACAAGACCACTTCTATGACAAAACTCTATCAATAGATTCACCGATAAGCCTGTTGTATCTTAGTGAAACTCAATTCTTTATTTAACTGTGAAATCTTCATCTTGTATAATTTTTAATCCTTACAACTGTAACTGCTCCTGTTCATACTATTAATACTAACATTCCCATTGCACACTGATTTTTTTTTCTGGAGAGTTTCTTTCATCTGTTTTCATTGTCAGTAATGAATTATGCATCCTTCTTGTTCCTAAAATGTCTGTGTGTAATTGTGATATTTGGTCCATGATTTTTATAGTTCATATCATCAGAAGACTTGTGACATTTTAAGTTATCTTCCCTCAAAACATGACTAGAAGTCAGGATTGCTTTTGACTAGAAGCTTATTTGGAAATAGGAAATTTGGAGGAATCAAGAAGTAAATATATAATGGACCAATTTCAACATGATTGGCTCAGGAAAGACACAAAACACAAACAGATGAAATGTAATGGCCAAGTAAAGACACACATTGAAAAGGCAGACATTGTAATCATCTGTTTACAAGCCAAAGAACACCAAAGACTGCCAGCAAATGCCAGCTTAAGATAAGAGAGACAAGGTAGAGTATTCTCACATTCCTTTCAGGGAGAACAGTTTGTGGCCCTTTGCTGATTCTGTTTCACTTGACATTTTTAGTCATCCATTGTTAGTTTAGACTCACCATTTTACCTATAATGTATGTTTATAGCAAATGAATCAAAGGACCTGTCAACACCTGTAGTTCAGATTTCTATTTCCTACAGTTTTGAAAGAATTTATGTATGTATATATGTGTATACACACACACAAATATATATATATATATATATTATTTTCATATACTGTATTTAAGAAATTTTGCTGCAGAATTTCCAGGAAATAAATAATAATTACAAGGCTAACTAAGCCTATTTTATTTTGATTTAATATTTATGTATTATTAATACTTCTTTTTTCCAAACTGTATGACCTTCTGACATCTTTGCATACATTAGTTCATGTTGATTGTAACATCTCTGGTCTGTAGACTCATAGGATGCTTTCCACATTATCAATTCATTTGTACAGCTCAAGCTTTCTGCCTAAGATTCATGCAGCCCCTGACTTACTGTTTGCTATAAACACAAAACACAGATAAAAGGAAAAAAAAAAACCCAGTGCTGAAATGTAATCAGCAAAGGGCCACCAAATTTTGCAATCTCATAGAAGCAGTTGGTGACCTTTGAAGAGCATTTCCAGGCAAGTGGATATGGAAGAGCCCGTGCTGTAAAAGCCAAGCATGGAGTCGGAAGGGAGGAACTGAAGGATGCAGGTGTAAGATGCCCTTTCAGGGAAGTTGGCAGGGAAACAAAGAGCAGTAAAACAGAATGGCAAATGTTCTGTGGGTCTCTAACTAAAGTGGTAAAAAGAGTTTTGGAAACAACAAACCTGCTTAGAGATGATGATTTAAGGGAAAAACCTACAAGAGCATAAGCAAAGCCATTTGAGTACAGGTCTTGAAGAGCACAGGAAAAAAAAATGGACATAATGACCCAAACTCCATGATGCCTTTGCCATTTCTCACTTTGAAAAATGTAGAATACACAGAAACTGTTATAAAGCATCTTAGAATTATTTTTACTTTTTTCTGCTTGCTTTTGGAAAACCTTTATCTCTTTTATTAGATAATCAATATCTTTACTCAAAGTCTCCCTCCCCACATACAAAATAGCATTAAATGACTATTTCTACATGTCACTTTTCTGTGTAAAGCTATACATCATTTTTATTTGATATTCTTTTGTTCCTAATTCTATTCTCAACTCTTAAACTGTCAGTTACATTATCCCAGTGGGGGGGTGAAAAAGTTATTTCATAAAGTGATTTTTCTATAAAAAGAAAAGATAATGTTCTTTTATGTCAGGTTCTGTGATAAAGTTTTAAATGTATCATCATTTTTCTTTAAAATAATATGGGGATGTTTGTGTGTGTGTATAAGTATTTGAGAGGGAGAAAGACAGAGAGACAGAGAGTGTGTGTGAGCGTGTGTGTGTGTGTGTGTGTGTGTGTGTGTGAGTGTGTGTATGTATGTGTGTATGTGTGTGCATGTGTGCGTGTGCGTGTGTGTGTGTGTGTGTGTCTATATACCACTAAGGATAATCACTTGTCTAAAGTCACACAGTGTTGTTCCAGAAAGTATAAAGCTACTTTTCCCAGCACCTCATAGCTTTATCTCTGTATTATTGCAAAAGAGTTGTAAAAAGGAATTGAATTGCCCAACTTCAAATACAAATGTTATGTGTTTGAAACCTGGAATCTTAGCTATGGCTTCCAGGTTCCATTATCTGTTAAAACATATTATTTACTGTAAAACCTACATTTCTACTAGCTTTCAACTCTGCTCTTTATTTACTTTGATGGTTTAGTCAAAATTCCCTATAGCTCCATGGTAACACTTTCTTATTTCATTGATTTTTTTTAAATAATAAAACAAAATCTAACGTTAGTAAAGCAATGATTGGCAGAGATACTGTGAGCAATAATATCTTAAATTTTCTTGTTTCTGGTGTCCCATGTAGAGAGGTGCTTGATCGCACAAGTCCTCTTTAAAATAAATACTGATGTGACCATTTGGAAACTAATAAATTTGAAGGCCTTCCATGTGCTATGGAAATAAAAACGAAGTATGTATTGTTCAAGGTGGCCTTAATAGCTGGCACCAGAGCTTAGTCAGATTTTATAAGCATTTTAAATCATATTACTCAGCAATTATTGTTAGCATAGACATGGGTATCTGCAATTATCTAATGCTTTAAATTATCTAAAATCAATATGTTAGTATTAAAAGCTTAGACACATTACTTTAAAATGGTTCACATGAACTCATTTGACACTATGTTAATTAGACTGTCCTATTTAGCCTATATTTATACCTTGTAAACCAGGTTAATTTAAAAGTTTATGGCACAGGCTTCTATTAGATTATAAAGTACAAGAATGTTACCCTTCTGAAGAAAATGAATATTGTCATCGGTAAGAAAGCAGCTCAGATTGCTATGGCTGTACCTAATATTGTTTGTCACTCCTAAAATGATGTTCTTTCCAACCCTGACTTCATGAGAGCATCTACATTTGCTCATTGACATAGTTAATTCTGTTTTTTCATGTGCCCCTCCTCCAATAGTCTCTATACATTTCTGCAGTGATGCTGTGACTTACATATTTGCTATATTTTACTTCATATCTGTCTTTGTGGGATGTTATTTAGAGGGTTTGTAATGGCACTGAGAGAACGATTATTGGAATTTTAGTTGTATCAAGAGACCAATAGCTTTAGTAACTAAGTGGAATTAACCATAGAACAAGGAAACTGTATACAAATACCAATCTTACCCTTCATAATAAAGGGTGATGAAGTGAGTATTAAAGACTCAGATTTTAATACGAACGAAGTACCTGAAAGATTTGTGTAGAATGGCTTCATCTCTTCCAGATGTGATCTCCCTTTAGATCAATAGGAGTTCTTGGTTTCCCCATTGACAGCTGATCTGCAGAGAATAAATAGATTTGTAAAGCATGTCTGGACTGGGAAGGGCACTGGGAGGATATCTTTCCTATCTCTGTTTCCCAGCAAGGCCATACTTAAATCATCCAAACGACTCGGTCATTCTGTTATTAGAGCTTGTCAGGAAGAATATTTCTTTGCCCTTCGTTTTTGACCATGCAATATTTAACAACTCTTATTGGTCAATTCTTCATTTTTATTCATCCATTCACTCTCTTGAGAGCTATTCAGTTTTAAATGTTAAATTCCTACTTCCCTCTGCAGAACACACCTAGTATCTATAGACTATGTGACGTTTTTTTCTATTTGATTTTTCTAAGGTCTGATCATATTTCACTGTATGCAATATGAACGTCTTAAGAATAAAGAAAAAGGTGGTTTGAAACAGACACAGGTAGCATCCTTTTTGTTCTAAAGATTGGCATTCTGTAACAATCACATCCTCTGAATACACAGAACACTTTACACATTTGTCAAAACTTCTTGATATCCTTCCTAATGAGTTTCCATATGATAGTACAATACAAGCATTTTCATGCCTCAATCTAAATTCTTTTCCCTTTGATGGCTAGTTTGTAAATGTACAAAACTCCAACTCTGAATTTAACTTTGTTTTATTTAACCTTCCTCAGACATATTTATTGTAAGACTGTTGAGGACAGCTTTGGAAGCAGAAAAAGATACATTACTAAAGAACTTTGAATCCCAGGTGAAAAGAAATCCTGTCCTTGTCCTCATTAGTGAGCACTGCCCTCTGATAGAAGTGTGCTGGTTATCTCAAGAGAACACTGAACTATGTTGGTTCAGTTTAATGGACATTCCTTCCAGTCCATCATGGCTGCAGTCAGAAGTGGCTAGAACTTTCAACAGCTCATCTCTAGTGATGCATTTTCTCCAGCCAGGACCCATTTTCTAAAGGCTCTTCAGCCATGTAAAACAGCATTGCCAGCTGGGAAGCAAGTATTCAAACAAAGGAACATGAGGAGGAACGATTCACACTCAAGCCCTAACAGTATCTCCATCCCTCCCTCTGCTTTCAAGTGTCCCCTCCGAGAACCTCCTACCTTCCCTTTAGTGAATGTGCCCTATTAATCATGCCTTACAAAAAAAGCAACTCTCAGCTTCTGTCTTCACCTACCACATACACAATTGTTTTATGCCCACCCTCACCTCTCCTCCAGTTAATTTACTTCTGTCCTGTGTGGAGCTGATTCCTTCACACATGCTTCCATTCTCCCCTGCAGGATAAATTGTCTTGAACTTGTGATAACATTGATATCTATTGGTTCTATCCTGTCACTATTGAATCAAGTTCATATTATATTCATTTTTTAAGACAAACAAATAGTTCTTCAGCCTCCACTCCTTTCCTCCATTTGTGAAACACAAGTGAAACACAGGACCCGCTTACACTCGTTGTCTCTAATTTTTTTCTTCATCACTTGTAGCATCGTTGTTGATGTCTTAGAACTACTTCTCCTCCTGGACTGCTGAGGGACTTCCCCAAGTGTCCCAGACAATCTGATTTTTAGTAAAAGTAATAAAAAAATCCATTAATTATTTTATTAAATTCCTTATTAACATTTCAGAGGGCCATTTCTTATTGAGTCACTCTTATGTGTTGACTTCTAGAATGAACTCTGCTAATTTTGACCATTCCACTAATAATTTCTTTGGAGGTTTGTAGCTGGAAGCTTTTGTGCATCCTACCTGGCCCTGCAGTTGCTTGTAAAATAATCATTTGGAGGGGTAATATTCATTATAATACTTGGATGATGGCTCAGGCTTATTATTGGGTAGTTAATAGATGTTAAACAGTTTCTAGTAGTCTGTGTATTGCCACATGACCTGTAGATTACTGATGATGTTTAGACATCTTTCTCCTTTGGTGGCTCAATTGTATCTCTTTGACTCCACCTTCTTTCTCCCTATATCCCTGCTTAGATTTCCTGTCTAGCTTTATTCTGTCCTGCCATAGGCCAAAGCAGCTTTATTCATCAGAAATCCTGCCTTGGAAAAAAAAAAAAGTGAGATTTGGGGGTGGGAAGGATTTGGCGCTGCTCTCTTTAACCTGATTTAGAAAGCAGTCACAGGCCAATTCCTGGGTGCACCCCAATAAAAAGACCAGACTTGCTTCAAATTTGGCTCAATCGTGGGGTCAGTCTTATTCTCACTATTGGGATGAATTGTGTCTTCTAGACACTAACCCTTTATCAGATGAATAGGTAGCAAAGATATTTTCTCATTCATAGGGCTGCCCTTTCATTTGAATGATTATTTACTGTTTTGTACAGAACCTTTTAAATTTCTTGTTATCTGGGGTTCTGTTCAGAAAAGAATTACCTATACCCCCATGATGAAGTGTAATCCATGTTTGTCCTTAAGAGAATTTTAGGCTCACATTCTTAGACTAAGGTCCTTGATCCAGTTGGAGTTGAATTTTATACAAGGTGAAAGATAGTGACCAAGTTTCATTCTTCTGTGTTTTGATCCAGGTTTCCAAGCATTATTTTGGGAAGTTCCTGTATGTTTTTGACACCTTAGTAAAAAAAAAAAAAGATCAGACTCATGGATGTATAATTGGACCTCTATTCTATTCTGTTGATCTATGTGTCTATTTCTGTGACAGTAACACGTTGCTTTTGTTACTATAGCACTGCAACATTACTTTGAAAACAAAATCAACATTTAATTCATCCAGTAATCTAAAGAATGCCAAGTTTGGTTTCACTCTGCAGATGTATCACAAAAGAATAGGAAAGGTGTGGCAACCTATCTTAGTTGTAGAATGTGCGTTTATCATGTATAAAGACCTATGTTCAATCCCCAACACGAGTCATAGATAAATAAGTTACGGATAATGATTATTGAAGTTCAAAAATAAATAGCTTAACTATTATAAATACTTTTATTATATGTGCTAATATTATAAGTAATATATATTTTATGTGTTTGTGTATTGCAAATAACATGTAATATCTTGGAAGAATCATAGATTATACACAATTTTAAGGAGTCTTTAAATATAATGTTACTAATGAACTATATCAGGCTAAAGCACAAGATAAAAGGTAAACTAAATAATTATACTTAGAAATTAGCAATTTTACAGTAATGGATTCAAACACATATAAATAAATATTTTATAGTAGTTTTTTTTTTTTTTGTTTGTGTGTTTGGTTGGTTAGCTGGTTTTGAGAAACAGGGTTTAATCTGTATATCTGTGGCTGTCCTGGAACTTGTTCTGTAGACCAGGTTGGCCTTGAACTGACAGATCCACCTGCTTCTGCCTTCTTAGTGCTGGGATTAAAGGCGTGTGCCACCACTGCTTAGTATAATAGTCTGAAAGACAATTATGACTAATACTATTCATTAAGTCTTCAGAAAAGAAAAATTCTTGGCAGAGATACAAATAATGTTTATCAGGTGTGTTATATAATCCCCATGAAATGTAAAAAATTAAATTCTGTACATGCTACAATAAGAAGGCTCATGGTTTGGAAATACTGTGTGATGGTATAAAGGACAGAAGGCAAATGGAATGATGTTCACAGTTTTCTTCATAAAGGCATGTAGAATTAAAGGAGTTGGGAGTTTTAATCATGATAAATTTATTGACATCACAAATAGTTCAGAAACTCTGCTCATAGAGCATTAGACTTTTATGGCAATTCTCTAGAATATAGAATAAAATGTTCTGAAATAGGAAATCAGTATTCACTTGCTTGCAGGAAGGAGGAAGGAGGAAGGAGCCTGGGGACAAGACAACCTTGTCCTGCCTCCATTGCCTATAACCAATCAGCTAAAATGTTTTAAACAGAATAAATGATTATATATGATGAAATCAACTTATGATAAATTTATATAGCATTGTGCTTACCAAATACTATGCTGCATTTTTTCCTATTATCTTACATGTTACTCATGACAGTGTAAGAACAGATGTTGCTATTATGCCAGGAGAGAGATAACTATTCATGGACTCACTGTATTTGGAATAGACAGGTATGCAAATTAATTTCCCAAGAATTACCACAGGAACAGTTTTTTTTTTATTCTTTCTAATTAATCTGACTGAACATCTAAATCTACCAGTATAGTAGAGAGAGTGGCAAGGGAAAGAACAAAAGAGAGATAGAATCTTCAAGAACACTTTTCTTCTAAATTTCAAATTTCTACTTTGAATTTCCTTAAAGGTAAATTATAATGTTTTTAGTATGTTATTCCTAAGAGAAGAAAAGCAGCATTTAAAAAAGGACATTTTTACAACATTCAAGTAGGTTTTGGAAATGGGATATTGTTATTACATGTAAGATATAGAAACCATCGCCATTTATTTTTACTCTAATTTTTTGTAAGGGTTATGAAACAAAAAACCAACACTCTGAGTGTATTCGTATATGATATTAATAATCAGTTGGAGGAAATAATGTACTTAATCATAAATGCAAAATGGATAATATATAAACAAATAATCTATTGTAATTCAGATGGTCTGAATTCTGTGCATCTAATTTAGTATGGATAAATGATATCTTGCAGTGGCAGGATGCCAATGCTTTAAACATGATTTAGATGCATTTGGTACAAATTGAAATGTGACCTCAGCTGGTAGTTAAGTTGACAATTACACTTGCATGTCCAGCTGAGTAGCAACATGGCCTTTATCCTTGTCGGGTATCATCATCTACCGTGATTATCAATCTCTTTGTATATTTAGATCTGGGGTTGGATATAATGTACTTGTTGTACAATGTGAACATAATTATTGACAATATTTTGGATTTCTTTCCAAGTAGTGAAAAAGTGTCATTTTCCATTTAATACTCACAACATATGTGATAATTGTAGTTGTTTCTAGCCTACAGATTATCACCTGGAGATTTATCAAGTTAAGTATTTTTCAAGTATCAAGGTCATTTATCTAGGGAACAATAGAACAAGAAATTGAATTTATTCTTACATATTTCAAAATTTCATATATTCAAATCAATATCTTTTTCATTTTTTAGTAGCTGTGGGAATTATTTTACAAAAGACACAAAGATTAATCCTTTTGAAAATATAATTTATTTGTAACCATCAGCAGGGTGAAGCAGGTATTACTGTCCTTTTCTAAGATGCTGTATTGGTTATTTTTCTATTACTGTTGTACAATACCATGACAAAGGCAACACAGAGAAAGACAGTTTTACTTGATCATACCAGTTACAGAGATGTAGGAGCCTCTCACTATAGGGAGAAGTGACAGGCATGAGAAAGCAGGCTGAGGGCTCACATCTTGCCCTGTAAACATCAAGCAGAGAACACTAATCAGAGTGGCAAGATTCTTTAAGCTCTTAAAGCTAGCCCAAGTGACATACTTCCTTCAGAAAGGCCACAACTCCCTCAATTTACCCAAACAGGGCCACCAAATGATGGGATAAGTGCTTTGAGTCACTCATCAATTTCTGTAAATCCAGTCACATCCCCAGCTTTTCATCTTACAATCTCAGTCTGCTCTTACTTGCCTCTATGTTCTTCCCTCTGCCTCTAGAAACTTCTCACCTCACTACACAGTTATTCATACCCACATGTGAACTATCTGAGGAGCATGGAAGCTTGCATGCCTATTAGTTAGATTTCTGTTGGGGTCATGGCACCGTAAGCTTGGAAATAAAACTTTTCCTGTCTTTGAAATTAAAGGAACAGTTTCAAGAAACTGGAAATCTGGCAACTTCTAGAAGGAGCAAGTGAGTCTTCATTTATCCTTAGCTGGAACATGAGTCCCTTGTTCCCATAAGCACCACCTTCTGAATTCTACCAAAACCCTAAAGGATCTGGAAATAGATTTTCTACATTCTTTAGATGGGAGGAGAGCCTGCTGGTGACTCACTGTACTTCTTACTTCCAAAGGGTGTGTGACCGAGAACACATCCTGTTGTTGAAGATGATAAAATTGTAGCAATTTTGTTAAGAGGCTCAGTATAAACATGGATAATTGCCAGGACATCTGACTCTGGGACAACATTCAGCAGGCTGATCCTTGACTGTTGTGACACTTATACCAAAAGATAAGGACTTGGTTCAACTGTCAACTCATAATGTTTCTTTGTTCATTTCCAGCCTAGTACCAGTCAAAGAAAAGCATGCAGGCTTCCCTATTGGATAATTTGCTGTTAGCTAAGCAACTTAGCTTTTCTACAACAACAGCTCTTACAGGACAGATGCTATCCTATGTAAAGTTTTGAAACTTAGTTATTTTTCATCTCAACACATGCTGGTTGTGATTAAGCCAACAACAAAACAACAAAAACAAAACAACTGAATACAAGGCTTTTAGCTTGTGTGTTTGCTCATTTGGTTTGTTTGGGAATGGCTTTGTTTCCATGACTGGTAAATGAAGGAAGAGATACATTGTTTCCCTACTTGCCTAAAGTTCTCCAGCTACATCCCAGTAAAGGGGACATAAAAATGCCAAATCAATGTGAGAAGACCTTACAAATGTATTAATATATACATCACCACATGAAAACATGCAAATGAGAAATATAAACAGTGATAAGAAAATGGGCTTTTATGTAGTCTTAGCTTAAATAAAACAACTTTGTTTGGGTAAGACAAAGTATCTGGGAAAAACAAAATAAACAAAGGTTGCACAGGAGTTGGTACTGAAGCAGGAAGTATCTTTCACTTACAGAAAATAATACATATACATACATTCATACATACATACATATGTATATTAAATTGATATATGACACATTTGTAAAGATCCACTTGAATCTACATTCTCTCTAGGGTCTTCAGCTCAAAATAATTTGTATACCAAAATGCAGATTTTAAGTAGGATAGTTACCTTCTTATTTATAATGGCAAGATTAGAAGACTGAATTATCAACTAGCTTATGGGGAAAACTGGGCAAGCTCAGGGGCAGAATCTGGAAAAACAGGAGTGTCATTTTAGTAGAAGCAGTAACAGTTAACACTATTTCTCACTACAGATGGCTCCATTTAGTTATACAATGGAGAGTATGACGTCAACAGAGTTTACCTTGTAATTTAAGAGGTATTGCTACAGCACACTGGGGTTCAAATCCCAGTCCCTTCTGCAAGTCAGGACTGTTCATGCAACTGACTACTTAGTTTCTATCATTTTTTATCAGCCATGAGCAGTCTTGGGCCAGCTTCATATGAGGTACATGCTGGACGCTTTACAAAATTGACATGTGGGTTCTCGAGTCATTAATCGAAAAATAAAAGATTTATTGATGTTTGTCCCTCAAGTTTGTGGAGCGTGAAATCATGGTTACCTTGCACTTTCCACTCTGAGCACTCTGTGTGCTTTGAATTATTTATATTGAGCAGACATTACTTTTATGATCAGTGAAAGAAAACAGCAAAAAGCATGCCAATTCTTTAAAAACAATCAGACACTGCACATTGGAAATGATCTAATTTGCCTTTTTTTTCCTCCTTGAGACCTCTTTCTTCTTGAATCTTCACTGTTATTTGTGTCTATTAAAAGAAACCTATTTCTGATAGTCTATAAGGTTTGTCATAGTCTTCCTCTCAGTATCTGATTTTGATAGTTAATTTTATGCAAATGGGTTACAACTAAGTTTAATTTCTTATTTAAAACATTGCCATTTACAGTCTCCAAAGCAACTTGTACATCTCACTCAGGACTGTTTTATAGTGAACCACATTTTATTATGCTTCAATTATTTTGTGCCGTTGGGGATGAGGGGAGGAGAAAGATTCGCCTTGCCATGGAGACTTAGAAACCACCAAGTGGTGTTCCATATTAAAGCTACCCGTGGAAGATAGCAACAACAAAGAATATCACTAATGGACCATCATTATTTGACTATGTCCCTGTGGCCTTTATAAACAGTTACTATCAAACTGGCTCTATGTTAATTCAAAGGTTGCAGTTACCCACTTCAGAGCGGAGGTTACAGCTCTTTCCCATCTGTTAATTCTGTATTATTAGAATTGAAATTTCTTGGGGAAACAGATGGCTGTAAACTTTAACAGGTGTTTATGGTGCACTACCTTAACTTTAAATGCTGAACAGGTACAGCTCTAAATTTGCTGGGCTGTACAGGGAATTAGTACTTTAAGATATGTGGGTAAAGAATTAATTTGTTTTGAGCTACATGAAGAAAATTCAATATACTTTGCACAGTGGTAATGCTTATTTGACATGATCCAATACAATGAGAAATGTCAAAAACAAAATAAACCAAAACAACAACAAAAAAAAAGATTTAAGGAAACTCTGAACTATATTCTTCAAACCAGACTACCACCGGTCCTGCTAATAAAATGTCAAACAAGATGAGATTTGAACATATGGGGAAGCACCCATGCATCAGTGACTGCTACAGTAGTTATGTGCATAGAACAGATCATCGGTGCTGTCTCAGTACAAGATGCAAAATCCGCATCTGCGTTCTGCACGTCCTCACAGTATTCTCTGCATACATCACATGCCGCTTCGCTTGGCAATATTCTACTCAGTTGAATGGAGCACTGTCTACTGCTTCATAATTCATACAATGAAAAAGTGGAGTAGAGAGAAATATGAGAGCTAGACTCAAGTGTTTTATATATAGAACATTTTTTTTCTGAAAGTAATGGACATGTGTTAACATTTTAGACATGAACATAAAACTCTGCAAATCACTAACCAATTTAAATTTATCAATCACTTAATAATTCACTTTACCCATTTCAAACATGATTCTAAATTTGATCCACAAATCCTGTGAAGCTTATCCCATCACACAAAATATTGGTTTACACACATTTATAACTTGATAAAATTTCTTGAATTTGCTAAACAGGTCAGAGTTTCAAAGATACTGATAGGACTATGAGATCTTGTAAATGATTATGAACAGCATTGTATAAAAGCTCTTCACATTATAGATTCATTAACAGTGTTGCTGATTCTCCATATTATTGCTGTATATTTTGAGTCAAAAATTAAATAAGTAAATAACAATAGAATCAATAACTTGAAAACCTTTGGCAGCTGTAGTTAATTTCTATTCTTTTATCAGTTTTTCAGTTCAAATATGTTTTAGGCTAAATGGCTAGATGACCTTTTCTGATCTACCCTAGTTTCCTTATACTGTGAACTGAATACTCTTCTCATGGCTTCTTATGTTATTGAAATATGTCAGCAGTACTGACTCGATCCTGAACTGTAACTAAGAATGAATCTTGCAAATTACAATCTTTTGCTAAGATGCTAATCCTTTCACAGTCAAGTGCAGAAAATGATATCTGAAGGCATGGGCATCTTCCAATTCTCCTTCTAGAGCCATGCTACTACCCTACTCTATCCTGCCCTGTACAACTGGATTTCCATCAGTAGCTTTCCAGATCCTTTATCCAATGGGAACAATGAGAGAAAAGTCTGTATTCTATCAGTATTAGCCCATTTTCCCGCCTCTGAAGGTGTGGGCCCCCAGTTCCCTTTTCCTGATCTTGTTTTGCCCCTTTGTTCCAAAGATAGTGAAAAGCCTTTCTGTTACCAGCCTCCAGTTATTCATTATTAATTGTTTTTTACTTATAACATAGCTTTGGCAAATAATAGCTCTATTAAAGTCTCTTCAAATTGCCTGAGGTGAGTAAATGCCACCTGATTTCTAGCTGAACCCTAACTGATGTAGTCTCTAAATGATAAATAAAACAATTTAAAGCATTCAAAGTTTTAGACTGTATCTATTTGTTACTTTGAGTTTCCTACTTGACAGAAGATTGGGAGAGACTGGCTGAGAAATCTGTATCTACTATTTTTTTTCCTTCAGCACACAAATTCTTGTTTACTTGTAACTATTTTAAAGTTAAGCAACTACTTAGAATTGAGGAGAAAATAATATAGCTGTTCTTTTGAGAAATGGATGCTGTCAAGGCTTTATTACCACAAGGAAGCACCAAAAGTAATCAAGGCTCTTTTGCAAAATGGGATGTGTACCTTCCTGTCAAATTCCATTAACTTACAGGTTTGAATTATAGTTCTATTTTGCAAAATAGTGTGATGGAATCAGACATAATATTAGAGGCTGAGATTTCTGTTTAAAATTGCCTTTTCTTTCTGCTTGCTAGAAAAAAAATTCTGAAATACATCCTTCTAATCAATTGTTAATAGTGAACTCAGTGCCCACCTGCAACAATTTGGCTGTTCTCAGAATAGAACACCTTGATATTCCAGAGAGAATGCACTTGCTTTCCTATTTGTGCATAAGCAAGCTACAAGGTGAACTTCTTGTGAACCAATGGGGAAGTGATATCTTTATGTAGCCCATAAATTGAGCATTTTTTTCCCGATTGGCCACATATCACACTATGTGTGCATCCTCCAGACATCCAATTATGTATCACAGGCTCTCATGTAGGCAGAAGGATATAAAATGTCTCCAAGAAATTGTATAAAAGCTAAGTGTGTTATTGTGGGTTGGTATTATGTGTGTGTGTGTGTGTGTGTGTGTGTGTGTGTACATGTTAACATATATGTGTGCACATGTCTGTTTAGGTATGATGTGAATGTCTGGCAGGGTTTTTTTAATCATTCTATACTTTGATCTTTGAGATAGCATCTTGTACTGGAACTGGAGCTCACCACTTGGATAGACTGTTTCGTCTGCAAAGCTGATTCTCTCTTATCTCTGCTCCCCAGCCCTGAAATTTCAGGAAAGGCCAGGTTTTGCTTGTGTTCATCTTATGTCATCACCACACAGCAAGAACTTTGGCAAATAAGGCATAGTCTCACATTTCAGTCAGCTGTTTGTAATGAATTAAGCAAAAGACACTAGATAGATCAGTTTAATTGCCAATTTATTGGTCATCCAGCATTTTTTGCAAATAATGAAATGAAATAAAGTAAATATGTCTACTAGAAATGTTCCTAATATGTAGTTACCATTAGTTATAGATAGCTTTAAATAAAACCTGGACCATTAATATAAATAGTTGTTAAAATTGTCTTTGCTCACTTATTAAATAAAGATATGCTGGTAAGTCTCCAGCTTTCCCTGGGGCTATACAGAGGATTAAGTTACATAAATTCTTATAAACCTTATCCAACAGAGTCTGGCATACAACACTGAGTAGTTTTGTCAGTTTGTACTGTTGTGCAACAAGAGTCTGTATTTTTTTCTTGTAACTGCTAATCAGAAGGAGGGAGACTGATGAAAGAATAGTGCTGCCCTTGGGGTAGGAGAAGTGGGGAGTGATAAGAGTATAATGCTCAGCTGGGTCGTGGTGCATCCCCTTAATCCCCACATTCAGGAGGCAGAGGCAGGAGGAACTATGTGAGTTCAATACCAGCCTCTCATACAGAGTGAGTTCCAGGACAGCCAAGGCTACATGGAAAACCCTGTCTCTAAATACCTGAGTGGAGGGGTGGGGAGATTAATGCTGGAATAGAGTTAGGGCAAGGCAGTTGTACCTTTGGAGAAAAGAGAGTTCCAATAAGCAAGTAGACATTCCTGGAGGTTGCTCCAAGAATAAGAAGCAATCATACTCTAGTTTTGCAGAGACAGGAGAGAACAGTGGGCCTTACTCTCCACTCCTGTTATCTACAGGAGCTGCTTAGTTACATGGTAGCTTTCTTCAGCTGTTCATAGCTCACTTGTTTAACTATTTAGCTTCATCTGAGTAATGTCTTCTCATAGTGTTCCTCAATTAGCTCAGCTTTGTTCAGTTCCAGGCAATCCCTTCCTTTTCACTGGTTTTCAGGACTGATTGTGTGTGTGTGTGTGTGTGTGTGTGTGTGTGTACTTACAAGTCTCTGTGCACCCCTCCCACTTAGAGCTAGCTCTAAGATCATTATCTGCATTAACATTTTGATAAGAGATTCAGCTTCAAACTTTTGGCTTAATATCTCTCTCTCTCTCTCTCTCTCTCTCTCTCTCTCTCTCTGCTGTCTGTCTGTCTGTCTGTCTCTCTCTCTCTCTCTGACCACTCACAGCAGATATTCCTGTGTCTATACATAGAAGTTTAGCCAGTACCATATACTTCTGAGTCACGCATTCAATTGTTTTCCAATCTGCTTTGTTTTGATATACAAGGGGCGGATTTTGAAGCAAGCAAACATCTCTGGAGCCCAATTATTGCTCAAATATTTCACTGCCCTCATTTCAAACACAGAACTTCACTGTCTCATTCTTACAGACTATAACATCTTGCAGTACAAATTACCCATTAAAGCACAAAGCCTGACCTTTTCAAGGGCTTGTCACTTGTCCTGGCTGCCCCAGGACCACACATGGGTAGTTTTTATTTGATGAATAACTGCTTTATTTTACTGTCTGTCACTGCAGCTGTCTTCACTTACTATCGATTCGTGAAACAGTTTCATAGCTTGTAATTTATGTGTTTTACTTTTGATTAACATCCAAATTTTTGGTATTTTCTCATTTGGGTCACACTAGATGGCTGAATTCGAATTTGAACATGGGAAGCTAAAAGGACAATGACTAAACTTCAGCAAGCACCCTGAACTCCAGCAGTCAGTTACTCTCTATCTTATGGAAAATAGTGCGAGAGCTCCTTCTTTTTTGCTTGAATGTGAATCACAGCGCGGATTTTAGGCTTCCCCTTGTTCCTGAACTGACAATCCATTTCATTTTAGAAGACATATGATTTGTCTTGCCTCACCTTTCTTATACATTTTAATATATCCCCTGGAAGCAGGAATATACAAAGCAATAATATCTCTAACTGTGCATAGTAGGCAAGTCACTAATGCTAGTCAACCCTGTTCAACATCAGTTTTAATTTGTAGGGGCAGACCAGGCCCAACCTCAGAGCAGCATAATCCCAGCACACAAGAAATAGAACACAAATTCCTTTTCATCTCCAGAGACCTTAGTTTAATGCAAATTTGGGATATAACAACTACTGCCATTAATATGCAAGATAACTTGTCATAATAATCCCCTTAATAATTAACTTTAGCTAAAAAATTCTACCAGATGCTGAGTCTGAGCAGAGAATGAACAACTGCATGAAGTTTAAAGCGGCTTCATTTTTATGCAAGAAGCCTTACCGTTGGGAAAGAATAGGAAACAAAGCTAATAAAAAGTCTATATAGAAAAATTTTGACTTTTTTATTAAGTACTAATGTTATGAGCTTAAAATTTGAAGTAAATACACCTTTTCAAGTTTAGTTGTATGTGAATATTAACTCAGGTTTGTTTTCATCTTCACGTCAATTACATGTAGTCTTTTAAAGTGTACTAAATGTATACTTGTGTTTTCTTCCATGCCTATAAGCACGTCATGTATGTGCCTGTACCTCCAGGGGGCCAAAGAAGCTATGAACTGATGTAGGTACCGGGAACCAAACAGAGGATCTCTGCAAGAACAGTGTGTGGCTCTTCTCAGCTAAGACTTTTTTCCAGTCTCTTAATAAACCTTAGCAATATTTCCTCTAAAGTTATCATCAGAGCACAGCATAAGTTATCTCAGAAACTTTGAGATAGAAAATACACATAGGTTATAATCTCTCAATGTTCATTTTAGTATTTTTTCTAGTATATAACATTGCTTTAAGTGTATTTGATATTACAAATTAATCCCCTAATTCAAAAGTAGATATGGTGATTTCTATTCATTAGTTTAACCATCAATTTGTCATTTTTTTTGCTTGGTTTTCAGAATTTTGAAAATCATTACTGTAACATGTACAGGGGATGTTGGCAAACCAAATTTGGATTAGGCACAGCATCTTTCCCTCAAGAAGCTTGTGTCTAAATACAAAAAAAAAAAAAAAAAAAACCCAAAGCCAAAAAAAAAGTGATTTCTCCCCAAATAAACATCAGCCTATATTGTGTCCCATAATCTTATTTCCCATGCAATATTCAACAATAATATTTTTAGCTTAACAATGTGTTGCCTTATGTTAGCTTTTGAAGTAATCCTCAGAAATGAATCCTTAAAAAGAAACTTATGAAATAATTTTCTGAATGATATATATATATATCATACCCCAAATGACATATTTTTGATGATCCCTCATGGAAGGCCTCACCCTCCCTGTGGAGTACTTGGGGAATTCACCTTTTAGTCTTCCCCAAAATACAAAATATTCCAAATAAAGTTTTCCTAGTTCATTAAGGAGTATATTTCTTAGATGAGGGAAATTCTCAGACTGAAGTTTTTATACAGTTACATATAAGTGGATAGGGCTAAAGAGATGTCCCAGTGGTTATGAGCATTGCCTGCTCTTCCAAAGGTCCTAGGTTCAATTCCCAGCAACCACATGGTGGCTCACATATAATCAGTGGCAAAGAAAAGAATCTTAAGGCTTTAACATCAGATTTTGCACCTCTTCTAGTTCTCCATTCAGTGATCATTACTTCAGATCTCTTTTCAAACCACAGAACTAATCTGGCAATATATTTGAACCCAGCCATAATTAACTCTGTAGCATATAACCTTCCTGTAAGGAGTTTGGTTTTTACACACGCCGCCACTCTTGTCCCGCAGCCGCGCCAGCCCCCAAATAACACACAGAGACTCTGTATTCGATATAATCTGTTGGCCTGGTTACTATTTTCTTATTGGCTAGCTCTGTCTTAAGTGTTAACCCATTTGTGTTAATCTATGTATTTCCACGTGGTCTTCTTACCCGGAGCCAACTGCCGCATACTGCTTTCTCCCGACTCTCCATCTTGGCTCTCCATCCTGACTCTCCTTACTACTTCCTCTTCCTCCTTGTCTCCTAGTCCCTCCTATCTTCCTTTCCTATTGGCCAACGGTGCTTTATTTATTAACCGGTATGAGAAACATATACAGAATGACATCTCCCATTATCTCCTCTTTTCTGTCTAAATAAAAAGAAGGGTTTTAACCTTAATATAGCAGAATATATCACATAACAGTTATCAAATAAGAATCACAGTTAACATTATTTAGTCCATTAACATTTAGCAAGATTTGAAGAAAATATTCCATCATCTATCCTATCTTTGTGTGTCTAAAGTCTATGTAACTTATCTTTAATACTAAGGAAAACTATAACCATAACTATCTGTCTTCAACTCCTTCAAAGACCACAGAAGGATAGTCTATAAACTCTAGAAATGACAGAGACATCTTGCCTTGTCAGTCACCTGAAGTTCTTTTGTAATCTTCCATCTTCAGCCCATAGGCCATAGTGTGTCTGGCAGACTCTTCAGCAAAGCAGGAAACTTTAAACTGTCTTCTTGTATTGGCAGTTTGTCAGTCACTTTTCTCTGTGTCCTGTATACTGTCTGGCAGACCCTTCCATGAAGCAGGGACTCTATAGCAATGTCCATCTTGAATCAGCAGTCACTTTTCGTTGGGTCCTGCATGTCCAGTTTATACAGCATAAAGTCAAACAGTCCAGATAAAAGCAGTATCTTGTCCAAATGGCTAGTCTTGCCATATTGGAAGTAAACTCCATAATGAGTTTCTTCAATGTCCATCTTCCTTTCTGACGCCGGTGGTGTTGCCAGGGACAATTATGTCTCATTGTCAAGGAAAAACCCTAAACCATTTTAAATGCCATATTCTGTAGGTCTTTGAAAGATTTGAAGAATTCCTATCTATCTCAAATACATCTCTATATATCTAGAAAACCTAACTCACCTAGCTATAAGTTTTGACTATTATAGGTAACTTTCTAAAATCTGTACTAAATTATACATTACATTTTTAAATGAGCTATATAAATACAATACATAAGCAAGAAGAGGAATATACATATAACAACATTGACCTTAAATTGTATCAATAAATTAAAATCCATTCCAAAACAAAGTATTCATATCTATACCATAATTCCCTTTTTACCTTTAAAAAGAATTGGCTATGATCATTAACCATTTATAAGCAAGTCCATTTAATATGAATCTGTCTTTACTGTAAATCTTTATCTTCGTCTGGCCTCAAGTCTTTATCTGTTAAACAACAACATTGTTGTCAGATAATCTTCTTTATGACACAGATAGTAGTTAATCATTAACGCTAAGACCCACAACTGGTCACTCTGCAGAGAATTAGAAACTACCTGGTACCCAGCCTTAAATTGGAGTCTATATCACAGCCTTATCCCCAAAGTTTAGAGATATTTATGAAAGAGAGGGTAGAAAAATTTCAAGAATGGTGGTGGATTATTTCAATGATATGTTTTTTAGACACAGTAGGGGTGACTGCAGTATGATAATAAGCTCAAGACCTATGCCAGCTCATGCTAGACAAAATCTTAGCATCAAGTAGGGACTGACTAATGGCAATTGATACTGTCTGGGAGAAGAAGAATCTGTTTTCTTTTACTTTATATACTTTATTGTTATTTTTTCTTATTTTACATATCCATCCTAGTTCCCTCTTCCTCCCATCCCCTCATGATCCCTGACTCCCATCCAATCCCATTCCCCAACTACTCAACAGGGAGGATAAGGCCTTCCAAGAGGGATCATCAAAATCTGTCATTTGGGGTATGCCATAGGCCTTCCCTCTTGCCTCTAAGCTATGGGGAATGTGCTCCCAAAGTCCTTTTGTGCACCAGGGATATATCCTGGTCCCACTGTCAGAGGTCCCTTAGACTGCCCAGGCCTTGTAACTGAGACCAATATTCAGGGGGTCTGGGTCAGTCCAATGATGGTTTCCAAGTTATCAGTCTGGGGTCCATCAGCTCCCCCTTGTTAAGGTCAGCTGTCTCTGTGGGTTTCTGCAGCCTGGTTTTGTCCCCTTTGTTCATCACTTCTTCCTCTCTGCAACTGGATTCCAGGAGATTGGCTCAGTGTTTAGCTGTGGGTATCTTCTTATGCTTCCATCAGCTACTGGATGAAGGTTCTAGGATGGCATATAAGGTAGTTATAAATCTCATTATATGGTAAGGCATTTAAGGTATCATCTCCACTATTGCTCAGAATGTTAGTTGGGGTCATCCTTGTAGATCTCTGGACATTTCCCTAGTGCAAGATTTCTCTTAAAACTTATAATGGCTCCTTATATTATGGTATCTCTTTTCTTGCTCTTCTCTATTCTTCCCCTATTCAGTCTTTCTGCTCCCTCATGTTCCCTGCTCCTCTCCTCTTCTCCTCTTCTCTTTCCCCCAACTCCCTATCCACTCACTGCCCACCAACATCCCTGTTCCCAATATGTTCAAGAGATCTTGTGCCTTTCCCCTTCTGTGGAGGAACTTGTATGACTCTCTTACTGTTCTCCTTGTATCCTAGCTTTAGTTTTCTTAAGAGTGTGAATCTGGAAAATCCTCCACTCTCCAAAGCAGGTCCCATTTCCAGGAGTATTTGGGCAATGCCAGTTGGACACTATGAGTTTCATGAGAGAGGATGGCAGAGACCAAAAATGAAGTTGAGTGTAGATTTGATCTCTATGAATTTGATCAGAATACATTGTATGGAATTTTCAAAAAAAAAAAAAGAAAAAAAAAAAGAAAAAGAAAAAAGAAAAGAAAGAAAAGAAAAGAAAAAGCTATTTTATAAAATTTTGCCAACTTAGATGATTTTATTTATAATTAATAAAAGGAAATTAACTTGCCATATTTTTAAATTGGAGATCATTTTGCTTTTATATTAAGCAAATATTTGCTCAGCTAACCTAAGACTAGAAATTTACTTATAAGACTTTCAGGTAGGAGATGAAGGCCAATTTTATGGTAAAAATAAATCTTCCTTTTAGGGATGCAGCCTACTATTTTAGGAATAAAAATCTGATGACATGAAGTGTGGGAAACAGACATGTCAGAATGAAAAATGATTTAATGCACACATGATTGAGAAGAACTTCACCTTAGGAATCTTTTGCTATGAGTTTCTGTATTGCAAAAGAAAAGTAATTCTATGGAGGATAATTAAAACTAACACCCAGAAGCCCATACACTAGGAAATGCTCAGAAAATGAATTACCTGAAGTATATAAATTCACTGTATTCTATTTCATTTCACATTTTAAAGAGTAACATCTTTAGTATGGATGAAAAACAGACTATTCAGGTGTTTGTGTGATTAAAAATTACTCTTCCTTATTCTGTGTACACCAAAAAGATATTATGGTGATTGCAAATTCATTATATTTGGAATCTATTCTAAATAAATACATTTTTCTTAATGTTAGAAGAACAGAATGGATAAATATATGATGAGTTAGTAAATTTGAAAATCAATTGATTTATGGTTATTGTCAATTTCAGAAGATGGACTTATACATTTTTTTTACAATTTACACACACACACATACACACACACACACACACACACACACACACACACACACACACGGTCCATTTTAATTTCTGATTCTTTCATAATCTTATCAACTAGTACCTCTAGTCGAATAATATACATACACCATGTCTAGTCCTTTATCTTCTTTATTGAGAGTCAACTATATATTTGTCTTGAATTCTTATGGGGAGGTTAAATGAGGGACCATAGTTCTACTTGAGAAAAGATATAGAGAAATATATAACATACATATAAAATTTAGATATTCACTCTACTCTACTCACCTTTACTCTAGCATCACCTGCTCAGGCCTTTATAGTTTTCTAATGAGGTATTTCTTTTTGTCCTTAAATACTTCATTGCAGCACGACGGATTCTTGATTCTCAGGCTCAGTGGCTTGCTGCTCTTCATTCCAATCACGTCCCTCAATCATCAGCTCAAATACTTCAATCATCTTGGCATTTTCATTGATTTTAATTAATTGCTATACAGATAATTAATACACAATCACATTTTTCTTTTTCCTGGTCTAGAATGTCACAATATTAACTTCTAACAACCTTTTTTTTATTATCAATAATACATTTAAGACAGCAAAGTGAAAGTTTTGATGGGCTTCAGTTTCTATTCTAATTTTTAAACTTTCTAATCTTCCATAAGAAAGTAACCTGTCTGAAGTTTAAAATCAAACTGCGCCATAAATCTCTGACTGAGAAATTAAGTAGTCACCACAAAAAAAAAAATCAATACTGTTTTCCTACTTGTATAATAGATGTTAAAATAGGTGCAATATAATAGCAAAGATACATTTCACATAAAATCATGAAGTTATAGAGATTGTTTGCACATATCTATAAATTCTATAAATTGGAAATAATGAAATAAATTTTGCACTACACATTTTTCAATATTCTAACCTTGTGTATTGTGTGTGTGTGTATTATGTGTGTGTTGTTTGTGTGTGTGTTTTTTGTGTGTATGTGTGTGTATGTAATGTGTGTGTGTTGTATGTGTGTATGTGTCTATTGTGTGTGTGTGTAATTTTTACATGTATATGTGTGTGTATTGTGTATGTGCTGTGTGTGTATATGTATTGTGTGTGTGTATGTATTGTGTGTGTATGTGTGTATTGTGTGTGTGTGTATTGTGTGTTCTGTGTGTGTGTAGTTTGTATATGTATGTGTGTGTGTGTGTATTGTGTGTGTGTGTGTGTGTGTGTGTGTGAATGAATGTTCCAAGTCTTGGAAATAGCAGTGAAGAAACAGTGGTTTTATTGATCTGCATTTTCTTCTATTTCTGAATAACATTTTTTTCCTTATAACTGAGTGAGAAGTACATATTGTCCAGGTTTCTTTTCATTCTAAAAATTTTACGCAAGTTTGACACACTGTTTGAAACATTTATATTTGTCTATTATCTAGTATTTTTTTTTTTTTTGAGTTCCAATGCCATGCACCCTCAAAGATGTCTTGTTAGGTAATTTCTCACCATTCACTATTGATTCTGATTTTAAAAGACTTTTATTTCCTTCAGTCATTTCCTTCTCTCTGGAGGTAAACAAATCACTAACCCTAGATCTTGAAAGCTTTAAAAGCAATCTGAGTCTGAGTTTCTAATGGCATGATCCTCTAGCATCAAGATCCATTGCTTGCCTACATTGGGCAAAGTTAAAAGGGAGGTGACCTGTTACTTCTCCTATAAAAGACATCCACTTGCAGCAGTGACAGCTGTGTATATTTCTGCCATGAGGGTTTACTGGACCCTAGGAAAAAAAAATAAAGCACAGAGATTTCATCAACTTTAACATTTTCTTCCAAATTCAGTGTTCAGCAATTTAACCACTGAATTACTAACATAAATCCGATTTCATAAGATGACCCTTTGTCTTTCTTGCAGTACACTTAGGGGATACTTGTCAATGAGCCTGTGAGGATTCTTAGGGGATACTTGTCAATGAGACTGTGAGGATTCTGAGGTTTCATGGTGGCCAAGCTTTGTGTCCCTGTCTGTGTCTGTCAATAGCCATGATTTCTTACTCAATGAAGGTTGTGAAGAGAACAGAAAGTCAAGCACACAAGCATAGAATAATAATATTTATACTTTGGGAACAATTGTGATTCCATATTCCTTTTTTTTTTTTCAAGAAGAGGAATCTTCTATTATGAACAGGAGATGCTGGCAGACATTTAGCATCTCAGGCTGCACTCCAGACCTCTGCATTAACACATCCCCAGGTGATTTTTCAGCACATGAATATTTGAGAAGCACCACTTTAACAATCCTTTGAATGCATACATAGTAATTCTTTGATGGCAAGCTATTGTTTTTTATTGCTAAGCCCTCACCTAGGCGGTTTTTAAATTTTGTTTAAAGATACAGTTTAACCTTTTGATAATATGCTTAATCATAGAGATTTCTGTTTTTATACAAGCTTTATATTTCTTTCAAGTACTAGGAAGCCTGTACATTGGCAAGCATATTTATATAGCAATTTTCTCAAAGTTAAAGGATATATTGTTAAGTTCAGAATCTCTAGTATATCCTATTTTCTTGTAGATGTAAATGTAGATGAAAATGAAATTTCAAATATCAAGTGAGTCTTTGGGGAAAAGCTTTAGTAATGTACTAAAGAATTATCTTCAGTATTTCCTGCTACTTTTGTAATATTCAATTTCTAAAGATTTGTTTTATATGCACTTACAGAAGCATGTATAAGAAAACAATCAGGCTATGATAAAACAAGAATGGTTTGAATAATGGTCGTCCAATGACAGTTTCATGTATCTCTTGCGGCAATCCCTGAACCTACTGAAGTTCCCAGCATTGAACACTAAGTTTTACATAGTTTGATTTTCTAAAGTATATTTTAATATTTTAAATGGTAAATTCCAAATTGATTTCTAATAACGATTTCTGTAATATCTGAAGAAAATATTAATTAACTTCATTTAATTTCAAATTGTTAGAAAAGTAATGATTTAAAATAAATAAGAGGAAATGTGCTTACCCAGAGTGCTATTTGACAATATTAGTATAGGAACTGGAATTATTTGCCTTGTTTATTATTAAGAATATTTCATATTTGCTATTATATATTATTTTAAAACTAAGCCCCATTTACTATAAAAGTTTGTTTACAAATATTTCTGAGAATTTGTAGGCTTAAATAATTTTTTTTATTTTTGAGAGTATAATAAAATATACTATTTCTCCCTTCTCTTTCATCTCTACAAAACCTACCATATAGCCCTTCCTGCTCTCCTTCATATTCATGGCATCTTTTTTCATTGATATTCCATGCATATATATGTGTATATGTATATATGTATATATACATATATATGTACAAATGTATACAATTTTCTAAATATAGCAAGATTTTAATACTAAATTAAATCAAATCCATGCACAAGGTTACGTAATTTTGATATTGAAACATATCTGCTGATTTTAAAGTAATCTAAAGTAGATTTCCATTTCTTTAAGCTAAAATTTTAATATGTATAACATATCTCATTCAGTTTTGTTTATATCAGTATACTTCAAAGAATCCCATAATTTGTAGATAATTCATATTATTCTCATTGGATACATAAATATAGAGATATTAACTATTTTAAGAGAATCAAATGAAAGAATTATATTAAATATTTATATTAAGAATAAAATAAAATCGGTTAAAGCAACAGCAGAAGATATACTATAGTCATTTCCGTCTCTATGTTCAAATGCATTTTATGTTTATTAAGTGTTAACTTTCTTTCCTGGTTGCACTCTTGAGATCTCAAAACTGGGGTAGTAGAAGCAAGAGAATTAAGAGTTCGATGTCAGCCTCAGCTGTGTGTTGAGTTTAAGGCCAATCTGGACTACACTAGAAAACAATGAAAATAACAACATCATGGTTTAGAACATTCTAAAATGCAGAAACATCGTGGAATCATGGAGGAGTGTTTCCAAAGTATGATTAGTTTAGAAAATAGTGGTGTGGCTGGTCTTATACGAGCAGCAGGATGTATCACAGTTGCAGTTTTTTGTTTGTTTGTTTTTGTCTTTTCTACTTGAGCTAAGAACAGATGTCTGTGCTTCCATCTCAGAAGCCTCCAGGCTTATGATGGGTAGCAACTGTGAAAGAAGACTTTGAAGATACTATCAAGCCTTTACTATTTTTTATTATGATCCAGCCTTGTCCTTGTGATAAACAAACAAACAAACAAACAAACAAACAGAAAACCTGATGCCATTACATGTCAACTTCTTAAACCACTCAATTTCTGTCTTACCATTAGTGTTCTACATCTTACAAAGAGAGCCTTACCTCCTGATGTCTGTCCTCATAACTAAAAAAGAATCCCAGATGAAATGTCACATACACCTTTTCTTCTATATCTAATTTCATTTATGGTCTCATAACTTTAAAGGACTTCTCCTCTTATCTAGAAAACAAGGAGGACTATAAGATAGATATACATGGTCCCCTAGAGAAGGAGAGAGGGCAAGATCTCCCAAGCAAATTGGGAACATTGAATGGCGGAGAGGGAGTTAGGAGGAAGAGAAGGAGAGCTGTGGGCATGAGGGAGCAGAAAGATTGAGGGAGCAAGAAAAGAGATACCATAATAGAGGGAGCCATTATAGGTTTTAGAAGAAATCTGGCACTAGGGAAATATCCAGAGATCCCCAAAAATGATCTAAGCAATATTGGAGATGGGGAGCAGAAAAGGGATGGATTGGGCATTGGTGGGGGAATCAGGGGAGGACAGAAGGGGGCAGGAACTGGGATTCACATATAAAACAAGTTTGTTCCAAATTTAAATAAAAATTACATAAAGAATAAATATGCAATGCTTTGTGTAGCCCAGAATATTTCTCTCAGTTCTGTTATTGACTTTTTTTTTTACAGTAACTAATAGTTAACTAAAATGATCAACTTAAAAGCAGGAAAATTTTGACTCATGCATCTAAAAGTTGCGTCCCATAGCTGCTTGGAATGCTGTTGCGTTTGAGCCTGTATATGTTAGCACTTCATGACAGGTGATACTGGTATAACACCCTATTCCCCTCTTGGTGACCAGGAACAAAATGAGGATGAATAGACCAGGGTCCAAGCACTGTGTGATAGGTGTGCACCCTGTACCTAAAATCTCATGTAAAAATCCTCCCCTACCAAAACAAAAACAGAAACAAAAAGAAAGAAAGAAAGACAGCAAAGAAAAATCCTTCCCTGCTTTACATTCCCTAAACCTTAAATATTTACTAACTCCTTATGGTGTAAATGGCCTGGGAATAAGCCCAAACACTTGGATATTATTTTGTCACTACTATACTGGCCATTAGAGGGCCATGGATCCATTACTTGTTAAATTATTACCATGTTTCAATATCTCACCAATTCTCTGTTTCATAGTCAGTACCTTTATCCTTTCCCCATTAGGTTGGTTTCAATCTTCCTTCTAATTTCCTTTCTTATGTATTCCTCTGTATGCCTTGGGAATGTCCTTTCCCCTATTCTCTTCTCGTCAACTGTATTTTGTGATTTCTCCACTTCCCTAAGAGATTACTTGTTATGATTTGTCAATCAAAGAGTTATCAAGATCTAGTTCATTATTTTTCCACAACACTCCCTTTTCCCTTCCTTTTACACTGTGATGGGTTGACTTATGTTCTCCAAAATGCTATGTTGAAATCCTAGTCTCTAGTGCGTTAGGAAACCTCATGGAAATAAACTATTTGTAAATCTTGCCTGATAAATGAGGGTATTTCAGATAGCCCATGGTTTAATGTGATTAGCATTATTATAAACAGGAGAAATTGGAACATAGACAGGTAGGGGAATGCTCTAACTGAAAGGGTGACATTAAAGTCTTGTTTCTGCAAACCCCAAAATATCAAGGCTTGTCTGCAAACCATTAAAACCCAGTAGGGTGCCATGATATAGGCACTGCCCAGAGTGCTCAGTTAGGCGCTAACTACAAACACCCTGATTCAGTAGTATGGCTTCTAGAATCATGAAACAATAAATTTGTCTTGAGTTTATCAGGTATGTTGTACTGTATAAAAATATCCCAGGAATACAAATATGATCCCATTTTACTTCAGTCTTAACTGACTGTCACTGTGGGAAGCTACCTGCCTTAAAAAACTTCGAAGGAAGAATGATTTACCGTGTATCATAGTTTCAGGGATTTCCTAGTATGGTCATTTGGCTGTTCTTTGGTGTGCATGTGGTGAGGCAGAGTATCCTGGTGGGAGTATATGCCCAAACAAGATTCCTTGCTTTCCACTTGCTAGGAAACAAAGGGAAAGGAACAAAGAGTCTGGGCTCCTAATATACTAATCAAGAGTACCCTTCTCAAGTTATTACCCTTTTCTATTCAGACTGGAAATTCCCACAAACAGACCTTTGGGAAACAACATTTAACTGTTATCATCTGCCTATAGAATTTAGGGTGTCGATACAACCCAAATATCTCAGTATGAAACATGGAGTGTTTTGCTAATTTTTCATCTCTATATCTTTTTTTTTTAAATGTCTTAACCTAACTGATATAGACTGAATACAAGCTTATCAGCCACTTGCCATATATTTTCTCTTTCCATTCTTTGGAAATTCTACATATTCTGTCTTCTGTTCCACCCTCTTCCTCTATATGTTTTGTCTATGATGCTCACAACTTGCTGGAGAGATGCACTGATTTCTTTTTCCCACAAAGACAGCCCATACTTACTTACTTACTTACTTATTTATTTATTTATTTATTTATTTATTTATTTATTTATTTATTTATTTGATGAATTCATTGGCCCTGTTTTGAAATTGCACATTCATCTAGTTTTATTTACTCCTTCCTGTCTGTGTCTGTTTTAACTCTGAGGTTTGGAAAACTGTGCTCGATCTCTCACCATTTTCTCAAACCCAGTGTCTAGCATATCAATGAGTAATTTTGTTATTCAATGAATATCTACATATTTATTACCTCGGACATGTCTAAACAGTCTTATTTTAAATAAAATAATGTAGACAAGGTAGTCTTCTATACAGGGCCTTGTTGCTTCATAATGGACTTCACCTTGTTATAATGTAAGAACAGTTCTCTGCTGTCATATAATGTGTAGCATTCAAGCAGTGAAACATAGAATAATATAAATTCTAAATGAAAAACTTATTTCTTTTATAAGCAATAATACATTTATTGAATGCACATATATTTGGCAAGTGTAGCATGCTCTCTGTACACACTTTAAGAAGAAAGATGTGTCTTCATTAATAAAATCAATTTATAGATTTAAGTGTGAACTTGCTCAAATAGGCTGCTTAACATCATAAATATTTCATCACACGTTGATTCTAGTGTAGCCAAGAATCAGTCAGTCTTGTAATATGAACATTAAAAGTGTGGAGGGATCCACTCCCAGTGCGCTAGGCTGAGAAAAGCAAGATGGCAACAGAGGGAATGGACGCTAAGAGCAGAGGAACATTGGGCATGTGTCAATGGTTATCATATATCCTCAGCATCCTCAGTCCATATGGATTCATCACAAGTAGATCTGAGGAAAACATGATGAACAGAACATGACTAAGAGTGGCATACAGTCTTAAATCATTGGTTCCTGCTCTGGAAATTGTTCATCTAAGCAAACCCAGGAAACATGGACTGGCTCAATATCCACATGCTGCAGCAGCCCTCCAATATGTTTATATATGTAATAATTTCTGCAGGAATTAGATACTTATCTTGGAGTATTTCTGCTTTGAAACAAAAATAAACTGTAATGATTTGAAATACAATTACACGAATGAAGGCATGTTTGCTGCAGAAAATTGACCAATAGTGATGGACTACAAGTATGAACTCTGCTCACTTTTCTAAAGTAATAATCATATCTGAATTATTTCTATTGCTTTCAAAGACCATACAAACCACCAAATTAGTAACTGTGCTAATCAAGAATGCTGTTAGCAAAATACCACTGCTGTTTAATCTTTCTTGCATATTTTATGATCATAGAACACAGCCAGACTTTTCCAATACTTCTAGCCAATCTACAACTTCCTTCCTGAAATTCCCCCTTACAGCTCTTTTATAAGTTTTCCAAACCTTACATTCCCTCTCCAACAACCCATCATTCTCTATATATAGTCATACATTTTATTTTATAATGAAAATAGATGTCAATATGTTCAACCAGCAGCCACCAAATTGGCAAACCTACTTAACTTTGTTTTTCATGTTTTTCTGAAGAGGACCTGTCTTCTCCCATTTCGAGGCTTTCTTAAAAATCTTGTCATTGAGTACTACTCTTCAGAATATCCAAATTTACAGTCTTTGCTAGATTAGTTCATTCCTTCCTTGTTCCAAACACCTCACCAAAATTCTCAGTGTAGTATCATTGGAATAATAAATTGCAAAGTATGTGGCAGGTAGCTCTTCCTCCTGAGCTTGAGAACAGTAGGGAGTGGCTATATAGAAAACCGTCCTGACCCCTACCATGTGCTCATGTTGTATACTCTCAATGTAAAGATGAAGTAAATGTGGTCTACATAGAAATTCTCCATTTTTTCACTTTTATCGTATCTTCATTCTCTTCTGTACTTTGGGGTAAAATTCACACCATATTTCATTAAATCCCCATTATTTTCCTCAATCGTTTCAATCTCATGCTATATTGTGTCTCTTTAGTTGTTATTCTTTAAAAACAACAGGTTTTTCTACTTTGTAAGGGCATATTCCTTTCAATAAAGGAATATTCTGTGTTTCTTTCCACTCTGCTTCAAGTTCACTGATGCCTGGCTTATCACCTTCCAGGATAATTTGTACCGCAGCTGAGTTTTATAGTTTTACAGGGCAACTGATTGCTTTGTTTTCCTTTCAATTGTTCCGCATGTAATGGAATTCCATTCTAGTTTTTCACTAGTTTTTCACATTTCAAACAGAGCTTCTGTCTAAACATAGAGAGAAACTTTGTCCCACAGTTTTCAAACCAAAAACAATCCCATCTGAATTACATTGTTTAAAAGATGATATTTTAAGCTCGGAATTATTCTGGAAGAAGCTTAAACTTCGTTTGCATAGAGAATCTTTGCACAGCATAAAATATCTATCGCTTTAACTTGGAAATTGCATGAATTTTAGAGACAATATGGGCTGGTTTAGAGTGGATTGTAGTAACAAAAAGTTAAGTTCATGTCTGTCTTCCCAGGAATTCTTTGAAAACAGGGTATTTTTGGAAGTCATGAAGATAAAAAGATGATAAAGAAGTTAAAAAGGCTGTGTCCTACTCCAGTGGGTTTTTACTTTCATTAGAGATAAAAGTGGGGATTTGGACACAAAACACATTGGCACACCTGTCAAAATGCCATGTGACACTGGGGGCAGAAAATGGAATGATACTAGTCAAAAGATGTCCAGTGTTGCCAACAGCCAGGATAAGCATGAATACTTTGTTCTCTCAAGCTCCCTGAGCCCTGAGCACACATGGCTCTGCTGAACTCTGCTTTGAATATAGAACTTCTCCAAGTGTTAGGGAATAAAGTGATTTTACCATGGCCACCCTGGAGAAGTAATACAGATTGTGGAAACCTGTTCAAAGTAGTCTACTCAACATTTGCACAAAGCAAACAGAGCATCAAAAACTCCAAATCAAAGAGACATGAAAATTTAAAGCAACCCTCAGGATAGCTTGCTAAATCTGGAGAGTGTGAACTTGTAACCTGTTCTGTGTTTATAACTTGTCACATTTGCTTTAAGATAAAATTCAGAAAATTAACATTGCCTTTTTATATTATCCATTACTGTATGAGCTGTCAGTGCAAGGGTTCAAGTCTATTAATTGCTTTGTAGGTGTTAGAAATAGGGGAATGGTAAACTGCAGATTTGAGGAGTCAGTATATAAGTAGTGTTGTGACTATTTCTACCTATTGAAATGAAATCTGTAAACAACATGAACAGCACAGACAAAGAAAATTACTGGTTTTTATGTTAGTGAAGATTAAGGAAACTAATATAGGGAACTAAATTTTATTTACTTGATTGGCAATTACCTTTCAAATAAATCAGGTTTTTATTATAATTGTTTTGATTGTTTTGTTCTAGTGAATTAATGTTCATTGTTAAAAGTAAAGAAACTAATTGGATGATATAATTGTATTCCCTGGTCTTTTCATATTATAATCTATATGTATAGTATCATTTATATAAAATATGAATACATTTAATTTTATATAAGTAACAAATACTTTGTTCTCTTATAATTTTACATTCCTGTCTGTATCAATAAATATTTGATTATAATTATATAGTTATATATTATATAATTATGTAAATTTTCCTACTGGTTTTTAAGTTTCTTATATTACCTAACCTTCCATCTCTCTAAAAATGTGACACTTAAAATATACTGTAGCATATAAGAAATGTTGTGGTATACTGCTACATATTGCTATATGTAATGATCATTTTTTCATCAAGGTGGTCAGGTTCCCCAGTAGCTACATCAGAGAAGTTCCTTGTAAAATTGATGGGAGAGGTTTGAACACTAGATAAGTGATTTCTCTCTTACCTATGCTAAGAAAATTAGTGCTTGAATAGATTTTATGTTTTTTTTTTTTTTTCTCTTTGGTATTTTTCACTGCGTAGCCCAGGCTGCCTCCCTGTTCCCCTGCTTTCCAAACCCTGAGGTTACAGATGTGTGGCAGCACACTTAGGTGTATTAGTGTCTATGGATTCAATAAATGTTAATGGAAACACTATAAAACATAATGATAAGTATCAAATTTATGAAATTGGGTTAGGGTACTTTCTTCTAAAATTATATATAAAAGGGGATGTTAGTTCGATTTCAAAGGAAATATACTATTAGATGCTTGCTAAGTTACATATAGTTTCAACCATCAAATACTTAAGAATTATAGAAGGGAAAAAACCCAAAATATTGCATAATGTATAACTTCATAAGGAAACCCATAACTGTGTGCATAATGAATTAAAAGAGGATTTATTAAAATAACTTGACACTATAAAGTGTGGGTAGTCCAACAATGTCTCATACTAGAGATTGTGAGCACGTGGTTACTGTTCAGAGTCTATGAGACTGAGCACCTTGTCTGCCATTGGTCTTCCATCCACACTGGAATCCTAAAGTCCTAGCACTGCCTTTCCTCAAGGGTGGCAGTACCACATGCAGATGAGGTCACCAGATAGATGGAAAGCAAATAAGTAAAAGCAGTACTTCAATTTTCCCCTCTCCTTTCATCTGGGCTGCAGCCAATAGGTGCTATTCACTTTTGGGGTGATCTTCCCACTCCAAGTAACATGACCCCTCTCCCCCAACATACCATACAATAATGCCCATTAGCTTGCATTGTACTTAATTTGGGAACTAGACAAATTGACAGTATTGTCATTAATTATCACTATGTGTAACTGTTTGTGAATTAATGGTTAAAATCTAATTTTTACTTGTCACATAGATTAATATTATTTTAGTTGTTTCTAATTTGAAATACTGTTGTTATTTTTAATGTTTGTATAAATAATTGGGAAAATAGCACACGTGGCAGCTTAAGCCTTTAATTGGATGAATGATAGTGAGATCGATCTAATTCCCTTAATTATAGGAGCAATTAGCTGTGGCCCCTTGAAATACATGAATTGATTCTTCCAGATCTAATCAACATAAAATAAAGATATAAAGACATTTTGACTTCAAAGCCACATTGATTCTGAAATTATGGCAAAATATTTGTATTATTCATAGTTTCATCCCTGAAACTTGTAGTTGAGTTGTATTACATTTATAATAACTAAACAGACCTTTTATCTTGAAGAAAAATTTTTAAAGTTTGTATTTCATTATTCTATTTTAAAAGGTACACATAACCTGCTTAATACAAATTTTGAGTGAAATAGAGAAATGGTATCCTTTTTTTTTGTTGTTGTTGTTGTTGTTGAAGAAATCTTTTTTCTTTTCTTTTTCTTTGTTTTATGATAATATTTTCTATTTAATTTTAAAACAAGCTTGTTTTCCATGTCAACCTCATTTCCCTCACCCTCCCCTGTTCCTCTGCCTCCCCAGCCCCCATCCTATTCCCTTTCTACTGCCCAGGGAGGTTGAGGCCTTCCATGGGTGATCTTCAATGTCTTGTCATATCATTTGGATCAGGGCCTTTAAAGAAAGAAATTAAAGAGAAATAATATCTTAATTGCTCTTTTATTACTGCCTAAGTTATATTCCAGGGTAATTAAAAGGAAACTTAAGGTATTGATTATGAATAATTTCAACTTATTGAATATTTGTCCTAATGAAATGGAAAAAAAAGAATGTTGCTATTGTACAGATAAAGCCAGTGGAAGTTTGCAAACAATGAAATGAAATTATATTCTCAAAAGACTCTGAGGAAGTACTTTTGCACACTGTAAATATGGATTGCTCTCATTGTTAATAAAAAGCTGATTCCCTGATGACTAGGTAGGATTTGGGGGACAGCGAGAATTCTGGGATGAAGAAGGGCAGTGTGAGAGGAGTCACCACTCAACCATGGAGAGGAAATAGGACCTACAAGATAAAAGAGAGGTAAAACCACATGGCAGAATGTAGATTAATATAAATTGGTTAACTTAAATTGCAAGAGTTAGCGAGTAACAAGCCTGAGCTATTGGCTGAGCATTTATAATTTATAATAAGTCTTCATGTCAGTTATTTGGGAACTGGCTGGTGGGAAAGAAACATCCATCTACAAAAAGATCCAATTTTCTACTTGATATCCAACATGCCTTTCCACCACAATGCAATGAATTCTCCTATACTGTGATCCAAAACAAACATCTAGACCTTTAAGTTGTTTCGTTCAGTATTTGGTCAACACATAAAGAGAGACAACTTAATATACACTCTGTGGGGGAAAGGAACAATATACCTTGCAATACAAGTATACTGCTTGGGAGGTAACAGAGGCTGGAAGACAGATTTATGGAACTTTTAAGCCTCAGTGTAGACTCCATTAAGATAGATGGTCATGTCATGGAAGGAGGCTATCTGAAATGATCGTGTAACTCTAGTTCTCAGAAGTATTGCCGTTTTTTACTGAACTTTCTAGAGATTTCACTTCCTTGCTAATAACTGCTTATCTATTGCATGGTATCTGACTCTTAGAGTATGAGCAAAATGATTACACGAATAAGAAAAATTAAGAAAGAACATGCAGCAAACATTTGTAGATACATTTCTACTTACCCAGTGAATATAAAGAAAATGTATACTAAGGACAAAGAGCTTCCCTGGAGGACAAGTTATAGAGGGATTAAAAAATAAGTCCTGAAATTTGTTTTTATGAGTCTTGTACATTTGAATATTGAGATATTAAGAAAATCATCTTCACAGGTCAAAATCTTGATTCAGAAAATGCTTTGGCTTTAAGCTTATGGTCAGTTACATAACTAGATGAATACAGTAGTCCATTTCACAACTTAGCATTCAAAACTCAGTAAATGAAAAACAGGCTTCTGTACAAAAGTTTGAATGTATTCATTCCTGAAACAAATGGTGTGTGATTTAAAAAAGCTCATTTGCAGATCAATGGTAATTGTGTCTCTCATATATGCCTTTGCCTCCTTCCATGTGAATTAGAGAGGTAAAACTGATTATGTATTTCAATGGAGAAAAAAAAGTCACTTCCTGTGTGCAATAAAACTTAATGGTCTTTTCTTGAGTAATGTCTAACATTGGTTCCAATGGCTTAGGACAAGTTTCTTGGTAGGACTGTGAATAATTATGTATTACATGTGAACCAAAGTGAGAAGAGATTAGAGTTCTATTTCAGGGAGGCTAGAACTGCCAGATATTATCAATAAAATATAATGAGTAGAAAGCAAATAAAGTCCTGATTACTCCTCTGAAATATTGTCGTAGTAATCCCTGAAATGTGATTTCCCCTTTCCTAAATGGCTCTGAAAACTTTGAGACATTTCTTCTGCCTCTTTTTTATTAAGTGGTTAGAAAATGGATCTTGGTTAATGCAGTTTCTTATTGCCAGATATAGCAGTCATCTTAAGAAGATGCTTCCTAAATTAGTTTCAATAAGTTGTATTATGAGTGCGCACCTTCAGCTCTGGTGTCCTCAGTGCTGGATTCAGAAGCTTGTGTTTGCCTACTTCTACAGGGAAAACCTCTTAACCATATTAGTCTAGCTGACATGCATCCAACAGTGTCCCCATGCAGTGGGGGAAACCTTAGCCATATTCTGTTAATATTAGATTGCAGAAGGCTGTTAATTATTTTGTGATGACTTAGGATCTCGTGTATCCCTCGTGGAGCTAGGGAGACACTGACCTCCAGCCAAAACCCTATTTTTTCTTCAGTTTTTGACCACTTCTTCTCTATCCTACCTACATCCTGTTTGACCTTCTCTGCACTCTCCAAAATAAATGTCTAGTATGACAATTCCTTCCTCACGCTCTTCCCTATGGAGCATACAAGACACTACTTGACTGTAGAAGGAATTAAATTAGTTGCTACATAAGAAGCTTTGCTACTTCCAGGCCTTTAATGACTCTTTAAATCTGAAAAAAAAAAAAAAAAAAAAAAAAAAAAAAAAAACATTGCAAGTTGTTTTGGGAAACAACTTGAAAAGCGAACACATTTCCTGGGGGTTCTCACTCTTTTAATGTCCAATTTGTTCCTGAGTCACTTGATTAACCTTTCTACTTGGACTTCCAGTGCTAGATTACAGAATTGCCTTCAGGGTCCCCCTCTAGCCCATTTTATTTGTTATCTATCCCTTCTTGTAGATTAAACTCTGCACTTCAGATTCCAGCTTCTTTGCTGCTTCTGCATCTTCCTTTCTTGTACAATTCCACCTGGTTTCCACTTGCCCAGACTCCAGAAGATCGTACAGGGTCATTGAAATCCTGTTGTATTTCTTTTTGTTTTGGTAAAGCATAAGGCAAGGGAAAGTAAGAAGATACATTTCCTAGGATCATCATAGAAATGTTACAAAATATTGTAATCTATAGAATAGTGACATACGGTAGTACCCTGAAACAGGAGAATTTCTTAAGGAACAATCTTTCTAAGTGCTTTGCCAAGCATGACAGAAGATGCACACTGCAGGAGCTCGTGAATGTAAGAGTGACAATCCTAAGATCAGCAGACGACTGGACTTGAAGACCAGATGCATTCTGGGTGATAACGTAGTGTTAAGTGTTTCTTCTAATGTTTACCTCAATCTAGTTGATCTGTTAAGATACCGCCTTGTCTCAATATGTTATAATTACTTGAGATAGTTCAATTAGAAAATAAACATATTCTGTTTTCCAATGAAGTAGTTGAAAACTGGTAGCAATATAAAACTAGTAACACAGGAAGTGTGAATGAACATTTTTGTATGTACACACAATATAGTTATTGTATAATAACGAAGTAAAGATCAATTGAACTTCTTTCTACTCCTTCTACTCCTCTTTCTCCTTCTTTTTCAAGAAAGGAAGCTTGGAGGACAGCCTGTGGTTGTTCTGATTATATTATTCAAATAAAATAAGAGTAAACAATGTCTTACAATTATATATTCACTCTGTCTAACCCTCTTTAAAACAGTTTACATATTATTGTTGTATGATGTGTTTTCTCTTTTTTACTCATTGGCTCTTTTGGAGGGAGGCCACCACCCAGCTCCCAAAAAACCACATGCCGCAGAGACATATTATTAGTTATGAATGCATGGCCTTAGCTTGGCTTGTTTTAGTCAGCTTTTCTTAAGTTATCACACCAACCTTTCCCTCTCAGCTTTTATCATTCTTTCTTCTGTATATCTTACTTTCCTTCTTTCTCTGTGTCTGGCTGGGTGACCCCCCCCCCCACCATCATCCTCTTCCCTTTGTTCTCTTGCTGCTCCTTGGTTTTCCTTGTATTTATACTCTTTGCCTTCCAGGTCTTTCTGTCCTTGCTGCAGACTCACTATTGGCCATTATGCTCTTAGATCACCAGGTGTTTTAGACAGACACAGTAACACTGCTTCATAGAGTTCAACAAATATAGCATTAACTAAAGTCACACACCTGAAAATAATATTCTACCAAATAATATAACTTAATGAATCCATACAACAGATCTGCAAGCCAAAGCATCTTTTTTTCTTTTTTTTTTTTTTTTTTCTAGTTTAAGTGAAGCATGGGAAGAACAGATTAACCTGACTAAAAAGAGGTAATCTATGAAAAGAGCTTGGGAGGAGACTAAAAAGGGTTGGCTACAAGTTGCACTAAGGATCATTTTTTTCCTTTCATTTTGGAATCAGATTGTAATTGATAGTAGGCATGATTAGATAGGAGGTAGAAGGTAGGAGGATGTGACTAATGGGAGGGTGCCTTGTGAGGCTCCTAAGCTGGGGCTAAAGGGAATGAACCAGTGTTTTCCACTTCTCCAACCACTTCCCTTGGTCTGTACTGTGGACATTGTGCTCTAGTTTTATTTCTGGATTTCGATTTTAAGGGAGAAATTAGGTTTGAGGATGGAAGAAAAGTGCAAAGAAAGGAACCAGGACCCTGGCAGTGGTAGATCTCTGTTACCAACTGTGGATAGCATAGACTTCCGCAGTGACAGATTTCTATTTTGCTTGACTAATATTCTATTTGAAACCTTTCTTAGAGAAGTATACCTTAGACATGAAGCATTTTAGAGAAAGATGATGATGCACTAAGAGGTGCAGATGGCTGAAAGTTAGTAGAAAAATTTGGATATCCTGTTAATAACAAAAAGCAAAATATGGCTGTAGGAAAATTATATGATGAAAGGTGAAGTATGTGCATCAAAGCAGAATCAAATGAAGGTTCTTTCTAAATGTAAGTTGCTGTGTTTCCAAAATATAATATAACTGTTTGAACAATGTAATTTGGTATACTTGAGATCTAGAATGAATCTAGCTTTTGATGTGTACATGGTACAAATGAGCTTAATTTTTTAACAATTATTTCTTCAAAATTGTGTTTCTGCCAATGTGACATATGTACATTTTTTAATTATAAAGTTTTCCTATAAAATTAAATGTGTTGAGCATACAACAGTCATTCCTATGAAAGCATTTCCTTGAGATGCTTGTATTGCATTGTGTATTTGAAAAAGTCGATGCATTCTGTCCATTTGAAACAGACAAGCATAGAGAGTAGCTGAGCATCTGGGGATTCTATTTGCCTTAGTTTATTCACTTGCCTTCTTCTAACAATGTGCTTGGTATCCAGGGTCACTCACCTAAGCACACAATATACACAAATGCCACTTTTCTAACAATGGACTTACCAACCTTTGGAAACCTGAGACTCCCATAAGCTGTATGAATACATGCTTTCAACAATAGGAATGACTAACTCATCCTAGCAACTCATGATAACACCCCATTTCTGTCCAAGAATCTCCCAGAACACATCATGAAATTAAGGGAAATGGGCTGATCTTATCTATACTAACTGGTTGCATAGTCAGTAAGGATAATTCAGAGAAGCTTCCTGGGAGAATCCTCTATGTACTATCACCTGTCTGTGCATAATTTTACCTGCACAACATTAATATATCTGTTGTGGTAGAGTACAGTGAACCAAAACTTACACAGTCCAAACCTGTCAATAAAAACCAGGAATGATCTGTACTGTTACCCTTAGCAACCAAATGCACCCTTCTCTAATATCCTATAAAAGAGCTCCTCAAAAGTAATGATAGGCCTTGAGTGCTCTCTAATTTCATTCATTCTTGCTCTTAACATCATATACCTTTACTATTACTTTGTTCTTAAATACTTTCCTTACTATTTTGAATTCCACATGTAACTTTATTTTGCATTTTTTTTAAAGACCAAGTTTCTGTGTGTAGCCTGAATGTCCTGGAACTTGTTTTGTAGACCAGACTGGTCTCGAACTCAGATATCTTCCTGCCTCTTCAACTAAAGTCATTAAAGGCATGCACCAGCACCACGTGGCTTGGTTCTTTGAGTAAGACCCCCAAATAAGGAAACACAGATCCAAACAATGACTACCAGACCATCGGTAATACATTACTGATTCCTTTCTTTCAATACTAAATTTTTCACCATTTTCTGACACATATTATCTTAAGCTAAAAATCCATTCATATTGACATACAGATTTCAACTAATCAGAATGGAAATGAATGCAACTTGGGGTATGAAATCTTCAAATCTGAGGCCCACTGCATACCCAAGTCACTGTTTTAGTCTACAAGTGCAGCAATAGTATTGCCTGGTTGCAGAAGTGCCATGCAAATTTCTGGAGTAGATTCAGTTACTTTATTGTCACACACAATTAGCAGCAACTACTCATGAATCCTAACCATAGTGAAAGTTTTAAGGTAAAATCTCCATAAAATTTAGTATTAGTTTTATATAGAAAGGTAATTGCATTTATTTATGAAAAATGTATTCATTATGGTGGCCTTTAGTTTTTCGTTTCCAGTTTGTTGGAAGGCAAGAATCAATTTAAGTGTAATATTCACATTACATATTGAATCATTTTATTTCACATCCTTCATCTTAAAAAGGTTTAGAAACTCATGTTAAGTCCTAACTCTTTCTTCCCAAGTTGTGCAAATTTTCTAAATAGTTCTCTTCAGTAATAACTCAGAGTAAGAAGTCCAAATATTTGTTTTAGTCTGAAGAGTAATGTTCTTTTACCCAAGAACTCATGATCTTGCTTTAGAAATCCACTCCTAATATTGCTTGTCTCATCAGTAAGGCAAAATTGTAATATTGAAAGTTTCCATTTCTCTAAGTGAATTATGAAATTGGGGTGGTTTCAAACTTTTAGTACCCATTAATGGAAGAGGAATTTCCTAAATTTCATTAAGAACATGTTATGGTTTTTATTCCATGTGTGTTGTGTGTAATAAATTACATGTGAGCAACATAGATGACTAAATAGAAACATAATCTGTCTTACGATGTGACAGAATATATTGTTATGAAGACCTTTCAATCAGGTCTGCCCGTTTTATTGTAGAGTCTTTATGAGGAAGACCTTTAACCCCAATCAGATCTTTTCCCTCTGGATGTTCAGGAAATGCTAAGGTGAACTGATTCCTACAGAGCAGCTTCCAAGAGCAACTTTGTCAACAGCTGTGTAGCAGCAAATGAAATATTGACTGAGTTTCTTGTCATTTAATTTGCAGTGATTTTAGTGCTTTCAAGTGGCAGGCAAGACACAAGGTATAATTCAATTGTATCCTTCCTCACAATTTGAGGTTGCAAGACTCCAATTCACAAGTTAACTGAGACACACAAAGGGTAATGCAAGTTTTGAAAATAGTTAGTAAATAAATATTGTACCATGTCTGATTAGCTATTCAGCATTTTTTCTCTACCACACTTCCCCAAATGTGTATTAAAATTCAATATTAAATAGTTCCTGAATTACCATTATTTTTTGATGCATGGTTTTTGAATGGGTTATGTAACTGTCCTAAATATGTACAGACATTGAAATGTATTTTCAGTTTCTTAATAGAGCAGTGTTTTTCTGTTTGTTTTTAAAATCTTGGGAATTGCTGTTTTTCTTATTATGCTTTTTCTTTCAGACTCAAGGGAGCCCTTAAAAGTCTGCAAATGGTATCTTGATTTTCCATCCCTTGGGGCTTTCCCGTCTTCCACAGTCTAGAGACTATTTTGGACCCTTCTTAACTTCAGTTTTACTTTACATTGGCTGTTGAGGCACTTGTAAAAGCTTGTCCCCCCGAGTTTATTTGTGTTTTGGTGATCTTGTGATTCACTGACCTTGAAGCCCTACAGATATCTACCACATCTGTGTAGTCCAATTAGAAACTAGCAAAGATAGCCTCCATGTGAATATTTCATTTTATAATATATTTTATGGTTTCTTTTAATGAAATGGATTTGAAAACAGGTTTTTGATCATAAGTAAGAACAGCTACATTCATGACATCTTCCTTACTTTATAAATAGCAATAATACTACTTCTACTCTGTTACCTTAGTAAAGCTAAGCTAACAGTAGAACTGGTTGCACTGAAAGAGAACAGAATCATGGGAGAGAGCAGAAACATGCAGAACACAGAGTAAATAGTCACCAGAATGTTCGTGGGCTCACTTCTGGGGGTAAGAACTGGGATCTCTGAGGAAGACACCCTATTGCCATTGGTAAGCTTGTGAATCAGCAGTTTACCATTGCCAGACATCACAAAGCAAAGATTTTGGACAGAGAACTTTGTTGTTTACTGAAACTTGATTATTTACCCAGCTGAGCAACCAGAATGCTATCTTTGATGAACAGATCTGTGCGAATTGAGGGAAGCATGACGATATTTATTAATTTGCAATTTTACCATTCCTAGGCAAAGCTTTTCTGTTGTAAACAATTAAGTCATGTTGATACAGGTGACTTAATTAGTATTGCCATTAGCCATGCCATATTTGATGAGCATGATTACAGTATTTCTGCAGTGTTATACTCTACTATACAGAATCATTTTGTTATATCCTCCTTTGAAAAAGTTTGAAAAGGAAATAGCTTTAAAATATATTGGACTAATAAATGTAGAAAAAATAGGATAGAAGATATGTGTTAAAACAGGCTTTCCACTTTAGGCTATTATTTCTTAAAGGATATTTAAAGAGTATTGCTTCCAAAGAAATTTAAAGTGGTTATATTAGAAGTTTTATTCATATATATTAGGAAGTCTTAGAGTTAAGTGGTGGTAACAACATATCTCTTGTCCTTTGAGGTATTTTCAAGCTTTTAGCATTTTGATGTACCTTGTGAGTTTACACAGTTGGATAGAAAAAAAAAGAAAGAAAATTTGGCAAATATATATTACTGAGATATTCATGAGATCAGATTCTCTTGGGATTGACATATAGTTGAGCCTGCTTCATGAAATGATGGTGGAAGTTGAACAAATTATATAATATTAAAAAAAATGGTACTGTTATATTATTTGGCACTTCAAATCCAGATAAGAAAAAATTATTAGTAACAAGGAACCTTTTCAATTACATGACAACGTGAGTGTCAGCCTGAAAGGCTTACTTGGCAGCTCTTTATAGAATGAATAGTAATTTGTTTTGTAAACCTGCTGATAATGATATTTTATTTACATAAATTTTTTGACTATTTCATGATTCTCTGAGCTGTCTCTCTAAATAACCTTGAACTCTATTATCCCATTCTTGCTTCTCAAGTCCTATTATTTCAGGTCTGTGCCAGCATAACAGGTATATTTTTCTCATTACAGAGAAAAAGAAATATTGACTGTGAAAGAACCTCTAAGATATGTTATGATTTTCAAGGAAATGTCAATGCTCCAAAGGTTTATAATAATTTTTCATGCAGAAGATTTTGAGTTTGCTGTATCTCTCCAAAATTCACATGCCATTTGCACGGCATGATCCAGCTCCACCTTTTCCAATTACCCTGACATTGGACAAATTAATATCCATTTCATTCAGTTTATTAATGTGTAAAATTAATGCTGTAGAAAAGCTTAGACTAAGAAATTTGGTAGTATACCTAAAGAAACACTTGAAACAACCTTGTGTGGATTCTAGTTATCAATACCTACTATTATAGGGAAACTAACAAAAGTTAAAATGGAAAAATCTCCCTTTAATAGTTCCTGTTTTATTTTAATTTTTTTCTTAATTCTACAATATATTGGGAGTGTCCAACAAACTTTGATATTGTTTTCATTGTTTCAATATCATCAATGAATTGAAGTCTGTGGTGTTCAAAAAGCAAAACAAAACAAAACAAAAAACCATGAAATTATGTGTTGGTTTCAATGCTGGACTCCAAAAGTGAAAGCCAAACACAAACTTCCATGCCTATATATAACCTGAATTATCAGAGGTATGTAACCCCCAGAAACATAAGGCATAAGATACACTTTTATCCAATTCAAACCTTTGTTTCCTAGAATATACTGTGCCCTAACTGATTAGAGCCGAACACAATACGATGAGTGACACAAAGAACCCTTATCAATGGCACCCATTCCACCCTACCAGCCTTTTGATTAAATTGCTGAGATATAAACATCATCCATAATTGTGTTCTCTTAACTGAAGACAGATGACCAAATTAGTCATTGTGCCACAAGCATTGCTATCTTGTGTTTATAATTTCCAAGGCCAGATTTCAAGCAAGCCAAAACAAAAAAAAAAAAAAATTTACTTTACTTTCCATGATAAGGGAGATTGTGAAGAAAAAAAAATAGAAAAAAAAAGAAAAAGAAAAAACCAAAACAGAGCAGCAGGCAGCAGGCAGCATGAAATACTTTTCTTTGGTGGGGAACAGCTGTAGATGTAGACAAGAAGGGGGCAAAATTACATTTATGTCCTGGATGGAATTAATATAAATCCCCAGTTTTACCCAGATGGTGTGATTTCACAAGTTTCCTTTTTTAACACTCAGTTTGGTGGTAAAATGGTCAATTTCTGTACTGGATCATACTTGTAAATTTTCTAGCAAAGTGTCAAATTTTTCATGTAAATACTTCCAAAGCAAACCTTATTTTTAGCATTGACTATAGGAAGAAGTCATGAGCATCTTCTTTGGAGTCATTTATGTAACTGTTTTCTGTACGAACTGAAAAAGAAAAAAAAAAAAAAGAAATGAAAACTAGTCAAAAATGTTGTTAAGGAAGATTCAGCCAACATGATTGAATTTGTCTGAATCTAAGATGAAATCCTTCCTATGTATTTTTGAGAGTTTAGTTGACTTTCTGTTGTGAGGCTGTAAAGATGTACTACTGTTGGAATTTCACATTCAAGTGAACTTTGACTGGGTGTTATCCATACAAGTCTGACCTTTGTATAAGCAACTGGAATGCTAATAAACATCACAAAGATTGTTTTCTGTGAATTATAGGACTATGTATAAAGCAAAATAGTGGTAAACTATTAGTGATGTAAAGTGTGCGGTGACATTGAGGAGGTCAGATTTCTATGGCTTACAGTGCAAGCAAGAGCAAAATTATTGTTTGAGTGAACAACTCAGTACTATGCCTGGTTTCTGCAATTTATGTAGTTATGATAATTCAGTTGAACTATAAAGGTGAATGTTCAGTTTTACTTTATACTCCATGGAGTTAGGCTTTGAAACTCCCAACTGGAAATTAATATGTAAGTGAAAAGTTGGTTAAAAAAAAGTTGGGTGCTATGTGGGGTTTCTCAGGGTCACAGACTAGTTTGGAATAGTCAGTCTTAATGCTACACCTGGGGTTAGGGACAGGACTTTGAGATGATGGACTGAACTTATTAAATGATAGTTCACCACTCTTATTAAAACTTGTAGAATTGCTAAGTGGTGGTGGCAAACATGTTTTATCCCAGCACTTGAGAGGCAGAGGCAGGTGGACTCCCAGAGATTGAGGCCAGCCTGGTTTGTAGAGTGAGTTCTAGGACAGGTAAAGCTATGCAGAGAAACCCTGTCTCAAATATTCCCATAGAAGAACCACAAAACTTCTAGCATGTCTTTAATATGTTATCAATGTTAATATTTATTCATATATATAAGTATATATATACAAATATATATAAATTTTTTCCTTATTTTGCATATCAATACTAGTTCCCTCTTCCTCCCTCCCATGCCCCATGCCCCCCTCTCCACAGAGAGGGTGATGACTTCCAGGAGGGAATCATCAAAATTTGTCAAGTCATTTGGAGTAGGGCCTGGGCCCTCCCTCCTGCCTCTAGGCTAAGGGAGTATCTTTCCATGGAAAATGTGCTCCCAAAGTCCTTTGGTACACCAGGAATACATCTTGGTTCCAATGTCAGAGGTCCCCTAGATCACCCAAGTCTTCTAACTGAGGCTCACATTCAGGGGGTCTGAGTCAGTCCAATGCTGGTTTCCCAGCTATCAGTCTGAATGTTCATGACTTCCCCCTTGGTCACATCAGCTGGCTCTGTGGGTTTCTGAAGCCTTGTCTTGACCCCTTTTCTTATCATTCTTCACTCTCTGCAACTGGATTCCAGGAGTTCATCTCAGTGTTTAGCTGTGGGTGTCTGCTTCTGTTTCCAGCAGCTACCAGCTGAGGGCTCTATGATGGCATATAAATTAGTGATCAATGTGAATATTTATTAATTCTTACCATCTGTACTTGTTAAAATTCTCCAGAGAAATAATACTAATATAGTATTGTATATAAACAGGAAAATAGTGTGTCTATGCCTATATAATATACATAATGAAAATATCCATCTGTGTTGTCCATATATAACTTAATGAAGGAAACATAGAGGCACACACAGTATTTTCGTAGTAAATATTTTTAATTATTAAATAATTGCCTGCAATATATTTTCATCTTCCTCCTTTAACTCTTCCCAGATCTACTCCTATTTTCTTCCACATGTTATTTCCCCTCTTAAAAATTAACTTTTGTTTGTGCTATCCATATATCGCTGTCTATGAGGCCTTCCACTGAAGCATGAATTACCTCCCAGGAGCCACACCTTTGTAGAATGACTTTCTCCCTTGCTAAGAAGCTAGAAATTCTACCCAGTTCTTTAGAAAGGAGTGTGGACCCACAAAACCATTTTAGTAGGAAGTTGACTGGCTTGATTTTGTAGAGTGTTATGTATACAACCACAGCTGCTTTGTGTTCATGAATGTTAGGCTCATAAGATTTTATTATTTAATTTCTTAAAAGAACTGGATCACAGAATATAGACCATAGAAGCTCATGAGTCATCAATAAGAGTAGGCCTCCAAACTACAAGCCTCAAACAGGACTCACATTTATTTTGGGATTGAATTTCTTTAACAAAATACCAGTTTTATTTTTTCCTTTAAGGCTTTTAGCTCATTGAAAGAAGTTCATAGTAATATTAGGTAAACTGAGTGTAGATATAACCACATCTAGAAGATACCTTTTGAGTAAAATAGAGATTATAGTTCAACTCAATAGTGTGGCAGCACCTAGCCTAGCTATGTGATTAACCATTACACTGCATTAAAGACATCAAATTCTTTGTCCAACCCTCATTTTTAACTAGAAATTTGTATTAATTTGAATAGTATATTTTATTATATATGAGGTGTATCAAATATAATATGGAAAAAACACCTAAGGTAGCATCTAGTTATTATAATTTACATACAGCAAAAAGTCCTGCTCTTTGCATAATACAAAAAGTAAAAATCAAGCAAGCAAGACTTCTTTGAAGACTGTCTTACAGAAGTAGGTCACCATGATTGTATTATATTGTCCCTATTTCAATTTATGCATAGTGAGATGTGTGTGAGGTAGCATATACACTCCATTAATTTGCAAATCTTGCACAGTGTCATGTCTACAAATTCGCTTTGGTGGTGGCAGTGATTTAGGTAGATTTTTAGTAAAATATATACTTAACTATCAAAAGAATACTTATACTAAGAGAATGAAAATGAGAAGTCAACGGATTTCCAGAAGAAATTGAAAGAAAAACAGGATTTTCTCAGATATAATGTGATGTTCTGTGACATATATATATATATATATATATATATATATATATATATATATATTCCTAATAACAGTCCTAATAACAAATCCTAATAACAATCTGGTGATTATAATGGAAATCTAGATTCATAATTAGAAGCAGAAATCTTCCACAGACCTTTGTTTAATTAGATTTTTTTTACCTTGAATCAAATACAATGGCTGTATTATACAAATGTGAGAAGCAAGAGCAGGCAATCATTTTGGTTTATTATTTGTAAAAATAAAAATGAAGTATGCATACATTATGTTAGATTTGGAGCTAAGCCACTAAGGTCACCAAATATATAGTTAAGACTGCAAATTATTATCCAATTGTGTCTTAAGAGATCAGAGAATAATATTCATTTCTTGTCTATATGGCATGGCATTTCAGTTTGTGTCTCTTTGCCAATTGGATAATGAATAAAAGTTTTCTATGAAAGACTTTAGAATAAGTCAAAAGATGATGTACTCTGTTTACCTGGTACTTGCCTAGAGGAGTTAGATAAACTGGAAGTACACTTCATGGATTCATTTTAAAAGATGTATTGGGGTATTAGAATTCTAGAAGCATAAATGCCAGTTGGAAACTATTTTTATTATGAGGTGAGATACGGAAGATAATATACTTGTGTTGAAGAAACTACTTGATGTTTTTACTGTAGTAATCCATAATAAACACATTACACACTGAACACACACACACATACACACAGATAGATATAGATATAGATAGATAGATAGATAGGTGGATAGATTGATCGATAGATGAGAGAGATACATGCATCAACATAATGCATATACTTACACAGGAACAAAGAAAACAGAGGTAATAATAGCCATTTATTTTATCAAGGTCAATCATCAGCTTAGTTGTGATGCTATACTGTAATTCTGTAAATTGTTATCATTAGGAGCATGTAATTAGAGCTGCATAGCAGTTCATTGAATTACTTCATAAATTGCCCCCCAAAAAATCTGGAATCACCTTAGAATTCCTGTTAACGAAGAAAACTAAAATTTTAATGGTCAGTTGTAGTTGAAACTTTTGTGTCAGCTTCCTTTCACTCCCCTCTAAGGATCAGACAAGGTCAATGAAGGGGGAATGGAAAGATTGGAAAGAACCAGAGGACAGGGTGGAGTGCTATGAAATGTGAATTGCTGTCATTTGGACATGGCATAGCTTTGACCAACAGGAACTGATTGCAACTACGTTTATTCACACAAGATCAAGCAACTTATTAATTCCATCAAGGATGAGGGAGGTGTTTCTAAGGTCTCCTTGGACAGAGGAACTGTCCAAAGTTGATGTTTGTTGGGGAATGGAGAATCATATTTCTTGGATGGTAGCTATTGATAGGCTGCTCATGTGTCACTAGATGACCACACATCAATGACATAAAGGTAGCCTGAACTGGGTTTAGTGTGCTTTAAAACAAAAGGAATAGGGCATGAAGTTGGAAGATGTATTGCAGGAGGTCTGGAGAAAGTTGGAGAGAGGGATGAGGTATATGTGGTTAAGATACATTGTATATGTGTTTGAAATGTTCAAGGATAATAAAAAAGGAACATTTAGGCTTAAACTCATATGTACTCACATGTTGGAAAAATTACGATGCTATCCAATAGAATGAAATGTAAGAGGAATAACATATTTGAGAAATATTTTCGATCAATGGGGGCAATTTATTGGTCAGTAAAAGTTATATATTGGGTTACTGCTAAACTTAAAGTCAACTTTTTATATAGAGTTTACTGTCATCAAAAAATGCAGCCCTGAACATTCATGAGTACTTATATAATATTTCCTGATTCTAGAATGGCTATATAGCCAGGGAGAGTCACAAAGATCATAAAAATGACATCATATATCCCTTAGTTTTTGCACTGAATTGCTCATTGTCTAATAATATTGCCAGCGATTGATAGCACTGAATTTCCTCTTCTCCACCCAAGAAACTCTCTGAATTAGTTCCTTCCACAAAAGCCAATTCTCAAGACCCAGGCTAGAAATTCATTGGGACTGTATAATTTAAACTTTGATATTAGTGATCTTGAGTGTCTAGTTTTAAATTCTATCCAAACTTGAATTTCTACAGTCTACAGTCTAAAGTTATATATTGGCTTAAAATTCAAGTACAATAGTGGGAAATGATCACATGTTTGTTACTTTCCAATTAGAAAATATAATTGCTTGATCTTGTGTGAAATGAACTCTTTCTCTTTGATAAGATAGCTAAAGTTGTCTCTTGCTGAGTAGATCTTCATATAACTAAAAGAAACTTCTGGAAATAATTATATGAATCACATTTGGGTGGTGATGGCACAGGCCTTTTATCCCAACACTTGCAGAGGCAGCTGGATCTCTGTGAGTTCAATACCATTCTGACCTATAATAGATAGTTCCAGGACAGGCTCCAAAGCTACACAGAGAAACCCTGTCTAGAAACAAAACAATAAAACAACAACAAAAAATTATATCAGTCACTTTCCCTTATTGCTGGAATTTCACGTGAGAACAGCAGTGAAGTAGTCAATAGTACATCTCCTTAAAGCTAGAGAGAAACTCACTGAGCTGCTCAACACATCCATTGTAGGCAGGAAACAGTGCAGATTTTTGGAGAAGACTATAGCATGTCATGTTGGCCTATACTCAGAATGTTTACCTAAAGAAAACATGGAGCAACCCTTGAGAATTAACTTGTATGTTTTGATCAATATAAACTTGCATTTTGCTCATTTATTAATTAGATATGTGATTAATTAGTATACCTTCAATTCCTCTTTATATGTGTCTAGTTCACAGGCATAGACATAATACTTACAAAGACATTTTATAGAATCTTGGATTACAGTTTTGATGTTGGAAATTGAACCCAGCTTCATGCATATGTTACATACATACTCCACAACTGAGTGACACCCAGAGTCAATATGCATTTTATATGTCCTTATATGCATACATACATATATATATATATATATATGTATATGCATGTATAAACTGTATTTTCATTTCTTAGGTTTTATTTTTCCATTGTTGATTTAGGATTATTAGCCTTGCCTATAGGGAGAAGAAAGATAGAGGGAGGCTTAGAGTAAAGAGAGCTTAGGCCATGGAATATGTATGTAGGAATGGCACATCTAATTGATTATCTCAAGCTTTAATAATGCCAAGGAAATGACCATAAATATGGGCTGTTATTTCTGTACTTGTAGCATTACATATTTTGATTGTTACAATTTGCTGTGGCTAAGATATATACAAGTTTCTGACTCTCACTTGAAAGAGAGATGAATGATGTAGTTCAAAAATTTATAGTTGTGATAGAAAACAACAGACTAGGCTATTTATCATATCTTGGACTCAGGTTTTTATTATTGAGCCTGAGGAGAATTTCTGGACCCATTTCTCACATTTTACTCATTTATTGAGCCAGTAGTATGGAGATTTTCAAAACCCTCATTCCAGTTTTCTTTAACATACAACAAACCAAAAGTTTTGCCTCCCTTGAAGTAAGCTTCTTAGAAAAGTAAACATTGCTTCTTCAATGCCAACCTGTTGGCATTTGTGAAAAGTTTGCATTATTTGGATTTCCATCAATTTTAATGTTCTTTAAGTAGTATTTTTTCTTATTTTATATTTATGCTCACACTTATATATATCCTTCATCTTTTTATCACTAATCCTTAAGAAGCAATAAATTTTTATCTGACTTATATTAAAACAGTTTTAAAGATTTAAATTTTAAAAGGCAAAGTGAATGGTATTAAATTCTTATTGTTTTGAAATATTTTCAATGTGAAATTTACTTTGTGAATTATTACTGAAAGTAGTTTAGTCTTTGAATTAACTTGACATATTCTACAAAGTTTGTCTTACCTAAAGATAGTTTTCCACTAAAGATTATAAATATGAACTACAGTGATCTATACTATTCATATTATTTTCTGTATTTTACTTCATGGTTCTATTATTGTATTCAATTTTCTTGATCAATGACCAGGCATCCTTGCCCTCTCATTCTCTCAATATAGACATAGATATTGTGTTGATATTTTGTTCATGATCTAACAAATAATCCTTGCCTGAAGAACAGAGTGCAAAGCTAGCCATACTAGTTAGCCATAGAGGCCAGGCAGTATTTGTACACACCTTTAATCCCAGAACTCAGGAGACAGAGTCAGATGGATCTATGTTAATTCATGGCCATCCTGAACTACATGAAATTTATCCAGTCTAAAAGAGAAACTGTGCTCACTCACAGTGATTTCAGCACTTTGAGTCCCATGTCTTTAATCCTAGCATTAAGGAGGTGGAGACAGGAAGGCATATGGCTGGGCCAAGAGAGCAATATAAGGCAGGGGGGAGACAGGAGCTCATTTTTTGTTTGAGGAGCATTGCAGTCTGAGACAGTCAGTCTAGGGATACAGTCTGATGATGCAGTCTAAGGATACAGTCTGAGGACAGGTTCGTCTCTTTATTCTGAGCATTAGTAGAGATAAGAACTCACTGCTTCTGTGTTGGTCAGTCAGATACTCTAGGCCTTAGCCAAAGATATCTGTCCCTACGCTACTGTGAGACTCCCGTGACTGTCCAAGTAGCCTGCTGTTTCTGTCTTCGCTGCAGCTTTTGGAAGTTGCTTGCCTGCACACTTCCTGCATACCCTAGTATTGTTATCCTCCTTCTCAGGTCTTTGATGTGGTTGAAATTTAGAATTATTGTTCTCTCTAGATAGAAATTATAGTTATAAGAGCAACTTTCCAGCTTAGGACAACTCTATAGCAATCTCTGTTTCTCTATTATGTCTTTGCCCTAGGACTGGATATGTAGTTCTTGCCATTTGCTCGTGTTGCTGTGTTGCTTCACTAGCAATAGGTCTTTCTTTTTTTAAAATAGGGGTAGACAGAAGAAATTTCTGCATTTTAGTTTCATGGAAATGATCAATGAATACAAGTGTGTATGAAACATTGTTGCCAACATTCCCAGAGACAGTAGATACAAGTGTGTATGAAACACTGTTGCCAACATTTCCAGAGATAGTAGATACAAGTGTGTATGATACACTGTTGCCAACATTTCCAGAGACAGTAGATACAAGCAGTGCAAAACAAGGTTTTTGAAGTTAACCAGAGTCAGCATTTGAAAAAGAAAATTGGCAGATGCTGAGAACACATTGAAAAAGTAATGAGTTGGTTCAAGTCAGCAGTTCTCAGCCTGTGGATCATTACGGCTTGTGTGTGTGACTACCTAAGACCATCGAAAAACATTTATACATACATTCCAATTCATAACAGTAGTAAAATTACAATTTTGAAGTAGCAATGAAATAATTTTATGGTTGGGGTCACCACAATGTGAGGAACTATTATTAAAGGCAATGGGTCTTAATTTCCTTATATGTCCTTCTCCTAGAACATTCTTGATATTTGCTATATTCATATATAGTTTTGTATCAAGCCTAAATCTTTTCTTTAGACTAAAAGGGGAATTGTCGTGAAATATACACCCCTCCCACACCTGTTGCACTGGTCATGCCTGTTTGGGCATATTCACAAGTGCAGACATTAACGGGGGAAGGCTAGGTCTGGGGAGGACCCCAGCCTACTCTCTGCTTCCTGGTCAGGTTGCAGAGAGCATCTGGGTGGCAGTTTGGCATCCGAGGAGTGGAAACCTGCATGGGTCATCTGTTTCATGTGCAAGTAATTCTCCCTGAATAAACCTCACTTAACCAATACTGAGTCCAGTGAATCTTAATTCCTATGCATTAGTCAGGTGTTTTCCTTAGACATTGAACTGCACCTTGTTCATCTACAAAATTCCTATTTAATATTCCCTTCTAAAAAAGGGCTGTTCTTTTTGTGAATCCAGTGTGTAGCAACATATTGGACATATTGGGGTTACTTAAGACATATTTGTTGATTGACCAATTGAATAAATGGAAAATTAAATATGCTGAGGGAGGTTGAGCACAGCAGAAGGGAAGAAAAATGGAATTGCATTAATGGAATCTCTTAATCACTCCACACATTTCAGATTTTCATGTCCAAACTTATCATCTGTGGGTCCTTGGTTCAAGTAAAATATAATATTAATAATCTTGGAATACATATATGAATTCATAGAATGAGTAAATTAAGGGGAAGCATTCTGTTCAAAGGAAACACTGAAGAGAAATTTATATTTTTTAATGAAAAAAAAAAACAACTGTAAGACATAGGACTATTTTCAAAGCCAAGTTTTTAAGGTTTTTTTTCTTTTTCTTTCTCTCTTTCTCTCTCTCTCTCTCTCTCTCTCTCTCTCTCTCTCTCTCTTTCTTTTGAGAAAATAGAGCTCTGGTTTTCCTCTACAGCAAAGGTTCAAAGGTTATCTGAAATTGAAAGAAAATTACCTGGGCAATGAATGTAGGCCAATTGGAAAGGGCACTGGGGATACAAGAGGTCAAAAGGAGTATATGACATAAAATGTCGTGAAGTGCACTAGAAACTTACATGGGAATATCAAAATGAAGTCCACCATTTTGTACAATAATGTATAACAACCATAGTAAAAAATCATGTCACATTTACTGATAGAACATTTGTGAAAATGTGTTATTCCTTTCTCCCTTATTGTTTTCATTTCTCATTTCAACATATATTTACTAGACAAAATAGTATTCCATTGTATTATTTTCATATATGCATATTAAGTACTTTGATCATATTCGCCCGCATATATTTCTAGGAGTAGGAGTAGACCTCAGCTTAGTCTAGCTGCTCACATATGCCCTATATTACCTTCACTTAATACTGGCTAAGTTGAGTTCCTGCTTGAGGTTTAACACTGTTCATGCTGTCTCCTGTTGTGTAGGTTACCATCTGTTAAAAGTACACAAGTCTAATGGATCCTAAACCCGCATGATTATATTTGCTTACTTAGGCTAATACTGTCAATATTTATGAATGTTCTGGAAAAGAAAGATTCCTAGTGACTTGTTTAACCTCATTATGACAGCAGGAGTTTGTACATCTCTCTTACACCATCAGTATAGTTGTTTTAAACAATGTAAAATTGGTGCTTTCCAAACATCCACTAAGCTCATTTGATATTTTGAGGACTGATTACACAAGTTTTGGTCCTGAATTTCTGTGACCCCCTCCCCATATTAAAGCAGAGTTTCTTTCTTTAGCTTATTCAAGTAAGTAAATTAGCCCTAATCCTAGGAAAAAGCTGTGAATTCAATAAGGCACTTTTAAAAATCCACATGTTCTCTTAGCATTTAAATGAGAAAATTTTTAATTGTTTCTGAAAATGGAACACTTGAATATAATACTCTCTGTGTGTACATTCCTTGGGTAGATGGATCACAATATTGATTTGTATTTCAGATGGTGTAGAAAGCATCCCTGCTGTTCACTCACAGCATAGGACCTTCTGAGTGATGTTTCATTTTCACAGCATCCTATACATTCCTCAATACTTTTCTTATGTGTTTTATTAGTCAAGCTGTCTTTTTGTTCATATATTCAAATGAACTGTAGAGGTTATTAACTTGTCCTTCGCAAATAGATTTATTTTTCCAAGATAAATGCTTTTATAAATTTAATGTGTGACAGTTTTATTACTAATTGTAAATAGAATGCCTGCCAGATTTTTATGATAGCCATCACTAACTCATTTGGACCCTTATTACATTTTAAGCCTTCTTGTTCCTGGATCCTTTCTCTTTATCACCAGCAAGTCTATTTGGGACGTGTTCAGTTTTAAATTTTAGTGCTGGGTTCACATAATTGGCCCTTTAAGCAGTGACCAAATCTTTGACAATTTGATTATGCTATCAAACATTAAATTTATCATTCATGATGGAAATAGTCTTTGTGCTGTTTCTTCTCCAATGTCTTCCCAGACATGGAATTGTGTCAGCAAGTGATAACTTTGTGAATTCATTTTTGTCAAAAATTGTATTAAATTCAATTTGATTAGCAATTTTCCGTGCCTAAATATGGTAAAAATGAAATCATAATCTTTAAATGATTTATTGATTACTAATGGTTATTCCACCAGTTTTAAAAATGACAACTATATTAGTGATACTTAATCTAAATTCTTTCCCATAATAATATAAATTTTCTCACTGACCTCTGTACCTCATATTATCACAGAACTCCCATTTTAGGTCTGTTATTTAATGAAAATATGACCATAAAATCCTAAATCTATGACTAGACATTCATAAAGTCTCAATACATGCATTGTACTTTCTCCAGAACATATATACAATCAGTAAATGGAGAAAAACAATGGGGTAAATGTATAAATTAACCAAATCATGTTTGTAACAAGCACATCTATGTTTTACCAAACCAAACATGGGCAATGTTTAGATTATCTGGATCTTTTCTGAAAGTCCAATGCTTTTGGTCTTCATGAAGTAGCCATGCCTGATTGTTTGTATATGTATTATATTTACCTGTATGCAAAATAATCAAAACCAGTATTTCCAAGTTATTCCTGTTTCTGAAAAGAAACATTGAGAACATTAGCTAAATGTTAGCTTCCATAAATGGTAGCTGATCTACTTTCTAATCGCACTGAGATTCACAAGCAGGCCACGAGTGAAGTTGCAGGATGAAAGGGCATCTAATAGATGTTGCAGGGAATTCTTTATATAACAATACAAAGAGCCTACTATTTGACCATACACACACAACTCACCTGTGTTGGAGTGCAAAACTAGAAATTAATCTCAAAATGCTGAAGAACTTCATAGTAGTGCTTATTGAAATCAGATGTGCCTTGATGATTTCAAAAAGGTCATTCAAACTTTATAAACATGGATGGGTGTTGTCAGTAATGCAAAGTTCAGCGGCACATACTTGCTTCTTAATACTTGGTTACTTGAAGAAGTTTCAGGATAGCTCCTCTTCCTCTAAATTCATGTTTCTTTTATATGTGTAACTTCATTTCTCATAACTCTTACCCATTACCAGGAATATGATAGATACTATTCCAAAGGATGACATATTTCCCTGGAATTCCCTCATTTATATACATTAGCAAAGATAAATTATGACCTTCAGGTTTGAACAATTCCCCATCCTGCAGTTAAGTGAGCATGAACTCATAATGTACTGTGATGTAGCAAGTTGGCCTTACTCTGACTGGAATACATATGTCAGCTTTTTTCCCAGTTTAATTATAAGAAATTGTACTCATTGTCCTGGACAAAGCTTGGGAACATGTTGTGCTAAATATTTATTTGAATGCCTTTTGTAATAGTCACATGAATAACATGATGGTCACAGCATAAATGCTGAAAATGAGTTACTTCAAAATATAAAGACAAGAGGGTGAAAAGGAAGAAGGAAGGATAAGGAGAAAGACGAGAGACAGAAATAGAAGATAGGTGATAGGTAGGTAGGTAGGTAATTATAGAGAGTAATAGCATTGTTTTGCTCAGTAGTTTGTGTAGGTAAAATAGACTAATTGCAGGACACTGAATTTACATTTAAATACCTAGGTTATAATCTCAGACATGGTACTTGATTGAAACCACAGTGTAACAATTTTCTCTAGAGTTATAGCTGGAAGCTTCTGTTTTATATACAGAGAAATAGAAATGTAAGCTGTACATTGTCCACTCCCTAGAGGTTTTGTAGATGCTAATATGAGGAACCAGTTCCATAAATTGGTTAGACTTCATGCCGATGATCAGTATTACAAAAGATTTTGTTTATTATTATTTTGAATAGCTACTACAAATGAGATCAGGCTGAATGAAGTTCATTTAGATTATCTAAAATAAGCTTGCTTACTGTTACATAAATATGCGAAAATCACTTCTTTGAAAACAATAAAAGAGGAGGAAGTAAAATGGAGCTTGAGTGATTTAGTTGATTACAAGGAATGTATTTGCATCCTTTGACTTGGAGAGTTATTACTGAAAACACAAATCTACATTAATAGTTTGGAATGTGTTTTATTCTTAACTCTCACTACATGCTATTTTATTCATATGGTAGTATCAATTATTAAGCAAAGAATAAAATGGAATGGAATGATCAAAACAAAGTAATGAATGTAATCACGAAAGCCAAATACTTCTTTCTGGTAGGGATTCAGCTTCTGCTTGCTGATACACACAGTTTCAATAAAACCATGTTATTTTCTAGTTAGACACTATTCCCTGTCACTGTAGATTCATGCAATATAACAAATAAATGAACTGATTTATATATATTGCTTATAGTGTAAGAAGGTCTCATTCAGCTTTTAAATTTGTTCAGTGGAGTCTGTTCTAAGTATGTATCCATGTGTCAAAATATGGTCACTTTATAGCACAATTCATGAATACCATGCAGTCTCAAGTCCTCCATTTCCAATGCCCCCATGCCTCTTTTCATAACCCCACTTCTACACATGTCCTTCAGACTCAAGATTTCATTCCATATTGATTAACTAGTGCATCTTTTGATTTATTTATACAATCAGACTCATAAGCTTTGGATTTTAAAAGACATGCTTCTATACTTGCTTGTCACAGAAATAGCTTTATACACAAAACTAACACGATTACTTCTTTAAAAAAGTCAACTTAAATGAGTTCTTTTTTTCATACAAGGTATTCTGATTGTAGTTTCCTCTCCCCAACTCCTTCCAGATCCCTCTATTACCATAGCACTCAAATCAAACCATTATCTTTCTAGTTTTAGATGGCAATAGTAATTGTACAATAATAGATACAGCAATAACTATGGCAAGAGTTGAGCAATTGCTATGTGAGCATTTCTATTCTAAGTAGTGCACTTGATATGAAATGAATGCTAATATTTCCCACATTTCATTCTGGAGTAAAAGAAAGTTAAACAAGTCTCGAGTCACAGTTAAACCCTGTAATCAATCAAAAATCATGGATATATCAGTTTAATTTTCAAGAAATGATTAATTTGATATACTGTATTATAGGAAAAATATAGATAAAACTCATAACCCTTAATCTTTTACATACATGCTTCATTTACTAATTCTTTATTGTCCCTAAAACAACACAAAAGTATAATTATTTAAGCATCATTATTATCCCATGATCAATTGCTTTTAAAGCTAGACTCAAATATTTCAATAATATATTGTATATTAGATCATTACTTTACTGGAACAAAGCTACATTACACATATGGGAATGTTATCTATTCAATTCAATTAGTTGTTACTTACTAATATAAGGATTTGTACCTAAACTCGAAACAGTGAGCATAATAAAAATAAATTGTTTTATTTAACAAATTGTTCAGTAATAGCATCATTTAAATGACCCAAGTTAAATTAGTTAATCTCAAACTGTTCATATTTTAATGGATGGAATTACACAAATATATTTTGTGTATTTAGAGCAAATATTTTGCAAGCATGTTTTTGTATAGAAGTGATGCTACATCAATTTCCTCTTATTTAGAATAAATCAAAGGTTTGCAACGCGTACAAATTTCATAAAAGAACTACTATTGAAGGAAATACATAAGATCCTAGGACAGAGAAATGAGATGCCCACTATGTCCTTCCTTGTCTGTCATACTACCCTCATCATTTGTTTGAACTCAGAACACATTTCCTTGACTGATAAAAGCCTCTGTATTTTCATATGTCCGAGAAGGGCAATTGGGAGTCAGTGGAAGTAACAAACACATAGAAACATTGGATTTTATATCCAGGCCAAAACAAGCTCTCAACAGATATGAGCAAAGCATGGTTTCTTAGATATTCTTGGAAAAAATGAAGGCAGGCATATTGCACAGACACTCCAAGGAAAATGATACAAATTAAAGGGTGGCAATTATTCTCCTGCTTCCTAAAACTCAGTTATCCAACATGTCTGTGTCCTTAACGAAGTAATGATGACTTCGGAGTAATTTGCTCTGGAACTAATATTTCTATTTTGCAGAGGGGAAACTTTGGCAAGAATATGGCCAGCTCTGATGGTCCATTATTCTAATACTTCCCTGGAAGAAAACCACATGCAGAAATGTTACCCATTCAATCAGATATTAGCTCACAATTAGAGCCCATTAAGCTGAATGTTAATTATCCCTTGTTCTTTAAAGACCTATTTTCTGGACATTCAGCAGGATATTTTTTTTTAAAAAAAAAAATGTGATTTAGCATTTTAAATACACAATCCACATTACATAGTACCAAATCAGAAATTGCTTTTACACAATAAAGGCCTCCTGCAAATGACTTCCAGAGGTTTAGGTTATCCTGAATTAATCATTCAAATAGGATATGAAAAACAGCTGATGCTTATCAAACATAAAAACAGAAAAGAAACTGGGGGGGGGGTCACAGTGTTTAATTGTTCACAATTTGATGTTCACATTTTAATTAAAGATCAAACATATAATTTAGCTACATGAAGGGTGTTGCTATTATATAATCAGCAAATGGAAAGATCTAGGTGAGAACTTAAGTAGGCATATTTTATTTCATGAATGAGAATTAAAAAGAAAAGAACCTTAAAAATACAAGGGTCAAGGCTTCTTAATGTATTGGGTTCTAAATTTGTTCAACATTTTTTGAGATTATAATTTAATTATTGAATTTCTTTCCTTTCCTCCCTCCAAACTCTCCCATTTACCCCAATCTTCTTCAGAGACATAGGTTCTTTTTGTTTTTAACTAATTATTATTGTATTCATAAATGTGTATATATACATATATTCAAAAGTATAACCAATTCAGTCTATAGAAAACTACCTGTATATGTTTTTTTTTCATAGCTGATCATTGGTCCTGGACAACTAATTGATATATTTCCTCCTGGGGAAGTCTACTTCTCTAGTTCTCAATTTTGCTTAGTTGCCTATAAATCTGTGTGTAGGGTTGAGGCCATAAGAACTTCCCTCTATACAGTCTGGAACTTTTATTAGTATCAATCATGTTCACCTTACATTTGGGCAGTGATGTTGCTGAGAGTTTTTCAGTGTAGCTTCTGATTCATAATCTTACATGAATCTTCCCTATCTTCTGGCTTTTACAATCTTTCTACTCCTTCTTTCACAACATTGTATTTATGTTGTTAGCATTCGAAGGAAGTATAAATTCTCTCAAAGTAAGGATACTAGAAATCAAATTCTTCTAGATATTATCTTGTTCAGAACTGTAATTTTGAGTATGTTGGATGTTAGCCACTTGTAATTAATTGTTTGTCCTTAAACCAATTAAAACTAAAAGTTCACTTCATCAATCCTTTAAACATATTTCAAGTATTTAGATGGCCATAGCTATGATTAGTGACCCTGATGATTGGTCCATCCTTTCAGAATGTTGCATTGGACTATGCCAGCCTAGACTTACTGCTTTCTTCCATCAAACTATAAATGAGTATTTCTTTATGAGTTTCCTGTGGAAACATAAACAATTTTAATTTGTAGCAAATTAAGTTCACTTATTGTCAAATGATGAAGGTTATTAAAGAATTGTGCAAGTGACATTGCAGATGTGACTATTTAATTTCACTGATGAAAAGGTCGTGACTTACTAGCCCCATGACCCAAAAAACTGCCATGAGGAAATGTTGATGGTGGCATCATCTACAGTCTACTGGATATACCATGCTGTTCACTAAATAAGACATGAACATAAAACACCTGCCACAGATGTCACTAAAAAATTCAAGTAACCATATTAAGACAAGAGTAAGATTAAGTAACATTGATTTTTTAAAATAATGCATACCATCAAGTGCAGTTCAACAAAAATATAAAATTTCTGCTCAAGTTCATTTGAAATTGTCATATTTCAGTTTATTTTCATGCGTAGTTGTCATGGTACAGAGTGTATATTTCATTTAAATATATTGAAATTTGCTTGTGTTATATTTTGAACATCAGTGCATAAATGTGACTCTTGGCTTCACAATAGTAAAACTAGATTTGGAAAATTGAAATCCGCAGACCTTCATTTGTTTCTTTATTCAATTGTATCTATTGGACACACTTTAAATGCTAGAAGCCGTAACCTGACATATGATAGGGTACAATGGGAAATGACACCATGCTTTCATCAAAATTATCTTTCTCATTGATGACATCGTACAAAAGGAAAAACCACACAACATTGGGTGGAAAAAGTCTGTAACAAAAGTACCACCGAAGGTGCTTGACAAAAAGATAAATAATTAATTTTGCCTTTAAATGTGTCTTAGAAGACTTCTAGAAAGAAATGTCTGATTTAGTGTTTTAATAGTATATACGGTTTATCACAAAAACACAAACTAATGCCATAAAATTGGGAGTTTAGCTTATTTGTTAACAGAAACTCATACAGAAATAAAATATGTGTCGGCCATATGTGTTTGCATGTGTGCATTTGTCCATTTAACTATCCATGTTTAAGTACATAAAAAAGAATGAGAATTCTATGTGAGTAATGGTGGGACAAAGAACAGGAAGAAGCATTCTCTAAGTTATACTTTGCACTTAACTCAAGTAAAACAAAGCAATTCAACATGACCTCTGAGATTATTATTATCTATCATGTTTATATTATAATTTTACACATAGTTCAGTCATATATGGAAACAAAAGACCAGTTGAAATGAAAGAACCAGGGAGAGATTAAAACCAGTTAGTAAGAAAAACATTTGTGAGTACAATGTAAGTAAGCATATTAAGTGTTAAATGCCAAAAACGTGTGCAATCAATGAAATATTACTAGAAATTAGTGGCATTCTTGGTTTGTAGCATATCATTCCTTATGCTAAAACATGCACAAAAGACTTTATAGTGGAAAATAAAAGCAAATATCTAAGTGAATATGGAATAAAGTGATTTTATTTAGGAATTCTTTTATTTTACTCTTATATATAAATAAATTAATAACTGTGTATCTACAACTAACATCAGATTTTGGGGGTTGCATAATTCTATATCTTCAATCTCATTGATATGAAGTTCTATGATTGCCACTGATGGACACTCAGTGTTAAAGTTTTATGCAATCATTTCTTTATACTGGAAAATATGATTTTTGGATCAAAATATAGCTGTTCTTGATTTTCATTAAGAGGTAAAATAAAATGCAATAAAATCAAGATTTCCATTGTAATTAATATTAAAGTTAAATTTTGTGCTTTCATAAGAATCTGTCACAGAAAGAGAATTATTGGATGAAGACTATATAAATTGAAATAAAATAGATTTGAACTGGAAAAAAAATGAATGAGGGACACATTGTGATTGAGAGACATCTAAAGGCTAAGTTCCAAAAGTACCATTTGTCAGAGGATAAATTTTAGGGTATCTGTAGCCACAGCCATAACCTTGTTCTCACCTTGGATAATTACAATTGGAATAATGAACTTGAAAAACACAGATGTGTGTTTTTGTTTTATCCCTTACTGCAATTTCATATGTCCTTACTTATAAAAATATTTCAATAAACTTCCTACTGAAATCAATGTTCTCAGCTTCTCTTACATTATTGTATTTCACTTTATGGTGTCCAGTCCAGAGGGAGAGAAAAGCATCAAGAAAGTCATTCACAACTGCCTTCCCCCAAGTAACAGAGAAGAATGAGAAAAGTCTAAAAGTGTTCTAATGTTCATTTGGAAAAATTTTCTCTGAAGTAGAAGTTAGAAAGCATCTGGAAACTGTCATTTTGTGATGACGGATCTGAACAAGGAGAGACATACATGTGTCAGAAACAGAAATAATTCTGCACTTACAATTTAGCCACCATCAGAGAACAGGCGGGGGAGTAGACAGAGAGGTGTGTGGTTTGAGAAACAGAAGAGAAAAACACTGAATTCTTTAGTAGAGAAGTGAATGGCAGCCATCCATCTTTATGGAGGAAAAAGAGTTCGATGCCCAGGGGCAGCCAGGCAGCCACCAGCCAGCTACCAGCCAGCCAGACTGGAAAGGAAGAAAAGTAGGGCATACAGAATGAAAGAGAGTCATAAAGCCCTGAGGCAAAACATAGAAGAGGAATAGGTTAAAACAAGGTATAAGAAATAGTGGGACAAACATAAGCTAAAGGCTGAACATTCACGACTAATATTAAGTCTCCATGTCTTTATTAGGGAACTGGTTAGTGGCCATCAAAATGCCTGCTACACTGAAGTTTGGGTCTGCGCTATGTCCTCTGCATATATGTTATGGTCATATACCTGAGTATACTTGTAGGACTCTTAACAGGGAGACTGGGGATGTCTCTGACTCCTTTGCCTGTTCTTGGTACCTTTTTACTCCTATTGGGCTTGCCTGAAGACCCTTGATAAAAGGATCTGTGCCTATTCTTACTTCAATCTTTATTCTATGCTTGTTTTATATGCCTAGGAGTTCTCCTATTTTTTTTTTCTTTTTTAAGGAAAGAGAGGAAAAGTGGATGGGGAAGGAGGTGCTGAGAAGAGCGGAGAGAGGAAAAGTGCTGTCTGCTGCCAGCACGGAATCTATGAGAGAGAGAAAAAAGAGTAGTAATAAAAAATATCGCCCTGAGCAATAAAATGACCTTAGTGAAAGGCCACACAGTGCATATTTTCCTTATATCCTGGGAGATTTAACAGGCCCTGCAGCTCTCTGGCTGAAAATTATTTTGAAGGTTCCTGAAAGCAGAATTCTACTTTGGCGGGAAAAGGACAAACAGTTGCTTACGTGAACAAGACAAAGATCAGGTTAAGAAGGGTTGGCCATGACTTTTGACCTTTGACTTTCTTCCTAGCAACCATTTCTTACCACTACTTCTCAGATGCTTGTGATGTGGTCTACACAACGTATGACCCCACATCCAGATCAAGTCTCTAAGAGGAAATTGAGAGTGAATTCATGAAGAGGCTGAATATTATACACTGAATATCACTACCACCACCACCCATCACACCCTAATACTCGGAAAATATGGAAGAGGATACAAAAAGAATTTAAGAGCTGAAGGATGGGGAAGCATGCTGTGAAATGCTGGAAATAACATGCCTGTTGCATTAATGAAATCAGAGTAACTGTAATTCCCTCTTTGGTCAAACCAGTTGAATATCCAGCATAAAAGTCCTCTTTAGCTGCCGCCCCTTCCTGAGGTGCTATTGGCCAATTGATAGCAATTGGAAGAGAGAAAGTCATTCTTTTGGGGAGTTGGCCTCTAGCAACCTCTGGTAGGTTTCTCATGTTCCTCTTGATGGCCTCACAACTGTGTTTATATGGGTAGAACATATTGGGCTTATCATTAAATCTAAAGGGGGAAGAGAGAATACATAGTAGAACACGATGGAGTGACTTTGATGGGGAAATGGGCAGATATTGTCATTTTTCATTTTATATGCATACGAAATTCTCAAGAATTAGGAAAAAATAAACCAAAGACAAAGAATGAGAAGCATATGGTGGCACACGCCTTCACTCTGAAGACTCTGGCGAGGAGGCCAGCAGGTCTCTTTGGGTTCCACACCTGCTAGGGCTAACTGATTGACTAACTGATTGACACACTCCCTTTTCAATTGAAGTCCTGACTCTGAATAGAGAGCAAGAAGGTCCATTCTAAGTCATCATTTTTCTTTTCAGGAAAATATTTGTTTCTCAAATTTCTTAACTTTTATCTGAAACACCTGACACTTAGGTTTACTTTTAGTTCTTCTCTTCAGTGTCTCGTTAAAACTCCTACCAAGTAAGTATCCATTTGAATAGATGTCATTTTCATCTATACATTAGCATACATATTCAGTGGCACATTGAAACTTGGTATGAGCTCTTCTCTTAACTCTGTGCATGTGATTGTATACTGGCATAGCCATTCTGGAGAGAAGTTTGGGCCAGAATCCTTAAAGCCACTCTTTGTCTTTTGATGATAATATGCATTTCTGGGAACATGTTCTATGTAGATGATAAAACATGTCAAGGAAATGTATAAGGGAAGAATGTTTAGGTATGTTGTGCCCATAAACATAGAAAAGCCTATGAAATGGCCTGTGGCTTTCTAGGTTCCTGAACACCACAGAGTCACTAAAAGCATATTACAAAAGGCTGTAGAAAGTTCTAGAGAGGATTCTGGTGGGCTAATAAAGCAGGGAGACAATGAGATTCAATCATTAAAATGAGAGTGTGATACATTTTTGTGGATATTTATATGCAAAATACAATTTCATTGTAATAGCAAATTTCTCAAATTTCAATTTGAAAAGTTTCTATTTTCAAAAAAATTTACAGGCAAAAACTTATTTTTTGTCATTATAATTACTGCTATTACATTAAAAATGTTTGGACAAGAAACTTCATAGTATCGTTATGTAATGCCAGGTTTATTTATGGTTGTGGAAGGTAGAACGATCTCTACGTTGCCTAAGGTAGCTATGAATTTTAACTTCCTCTGTGTGTCTTTACTTAAAATATTTCTCTTTGCTGACAAAACTCAGCCAATTCCAGACTATGTATTTATTACCCAGAATTACTTACAAGTAATAATTTATAAAGAAACTTGATTTCACAAAGTTTTCCTGTTTATGGAAAATTTGAGAACTACTTTGCTTTGGCACCAAACTTTGTGCACTTACAACAAAGAGTATAAAAAGACTGTGAAGGTAGGGCTGTGATGGTGCACGCCTTTAATCCCAGCACTTGGGAGGCAGAGGCAGGTAGATCTCTGTGAGTTCAAGGCCAGCATAGTCTACAGAGCGAGTTCCAGAATAGGCTCCAAAACAATACAGAGAAACCCTGTCTCGAACACCCCGTCCCAAAATAAAAAAGTAACAAAAGAAAGTAAGAAAGAAAGAAAGAAAGATTATGATTGACAGGCATGAGACTGTGAACAGAAAAATACTGTTCCTTATGCTGATTCAAAAATTCCCCATTCATGTATTCTTTGGTATTGGCCCTTTCAGAGCTCACTCAGGACAAAATTCCTAGGGAATACTTAATGAATATTTAATTGAATGGATGGCTATATAGCTCTTCCATGTCAGCTTCTAAAGTTACAAGATGGTAGTGTACAATCCTGGAGATATTCTTGACAAAAGGTCTTGTTTTGCATTGAATTTATTATAAGAAGTATATTACCAATTCTTCATCACTGTTTTGAAAGCAATTGTGGTATATTGATTAGAGATCATCTGCCTGCAGAGGAATCATAATTGTTTCCATACTGTTACTTACTTGTGGGTTCATTCATTCACAAGTGTGCAACCAAACTGCTCTGTGTTTTATAATAACTTTTGTAAACGTGGAGCTGTATTTTTACTCTTTAAAATATATATTTTCCCATTTAACGTGCCAACCCAGAATATAGAAATGAGACTTAGTAAGTTTGGATATGTTATAGGATTATATTCAGGTTTTTTTCCTTTTTTATTTAATTTTTTTTTTTCATTTTATATACTAGCCCCAGTTACTTCTTCCTCCCCTTCTTCCTCAGATGGAATTAGGCCTCCCTTGGACAGTCAACAAAGTCTTGTATACCAAGTTGAGGCTGGAACTAGCTCCTCCCTCCTGCAGCCAAGGTGACTTAGCTTTCCCACCATAGGAAATGAGCTACAAAAAGCCAATTCGTACACCCAGAATAAATCCTGGTTCTTCTGCCAGCCTTCTAACAACAGATCAAGTCACATAACTGTCACCCACATTCAGAGGGCTTAGTTTGGTCCTATGCAGGATCCTCAGCTATCAGTACAGAGTGCAGGAGCTCCCACTAACTCAGGTCAGCTGTCTCTGTGGTTTTCCCCATCATGTTCTTGACCTCCTCCCCTTGCTCATATGATCTCTCCTCCCTCTCTTCAACTAGGCTCTAGGAGCTTGGTCCTTGAGAGAGGCTCAGGTAGTGACTGAATCATTTGAGACTCAGGCAAACCCTGTCAGAATTCCTCTGGGTAAATTCACTGAAACATTAAAGTCAGTGATGCTGTGGACTTCTTTGTATTTTCCTGTCTTTCATGAACAACCAGTTTGTGCAAGTGCATAGCATTTATAGAAGTTACATGGTTTGAATGTGGTTGACTTCCTGTAGCTATTGCTTATCATATTTTACTCACTAGAATTTTAAAACCCTATGGTTACTAAAATGTCTTAACTACTTCGTTTGAAACAATGCTTGATAAAAAATGCTTGATAAGACACGTCCAATATTGTTGTATTTAATAACAGATTGTGAACCTGCCTTGGTGAGTGATGAGTCTTGCTAGGTTTTAAATCCCATATGCACTTTCTCAGCCTCCCAGCAATAACAAGAAAAATTCCCGTTGTAGATTACTTTGTGTCTCAAGTGCCAGTTGCCAGAGTGCATTGAAGAAACCTTCAAGTGAAAACACACATGCTCTGGTTACAGTGGTACCTTGGCTGTCAGCCTTGGGGCAAGACAAACTAAGGCACATGCTTATTTTTTTTTTTTTTTATAGCTTTTATTTATTGAAGGATTCCTGACAGCAGCATGTTCCTGAAACATAACAACCCAGTCTAGTTGGCTTACTACAAGTCTTAAAACCCTTAAAATTTAAATGTAAATTAAAAAGTAGATAAAGTGACATCAGAGGGCAAACTTGTTGAGAGACAATAATAAATTGCAGTGATGTAATCTGTCTTATGTGAAGGCAAGCTTAGAGGTTCCATAAGGAACCAATGAATTTATTTTTAAACCTTCATATTTAAAAGTTAATGCAAGACACATTCATTTGTCCTAACAACATCATATCCATTGTATATGATATGAAAGTACAAAAAGTATGATGTCATAAAATCATGTGCATATATTAATCCTGTTTTTCCCACTTTAGTCTGATATAAACCACCTTACTTTAGTTCATTTTCTACTGTGTCTTGGTAGGATACTGGATCTTAAAACTCAAGTAAAACTTAGTATCTTCAGCATCAGCTCATTCTTGAGCCATGTATTAAGTAAATATCTGGTCCTTACTCACCCAGCAGAAAGGCTACACAAATAACACGACTGAAAATCTTCTAGGAGAATGTGTGACTTTTTTTTTCTTGTCACTCATCTTCCATTTAAAATTTGATAAGGAGAAAGAGCATCATGACACAGTTACTGAAGGATGTGGAATTCACTTTCTCTTCAAGAAGTACAGGGATTCAGGATGCTAAAATGTACTCTTGGCCTGGGCTGTAGCACAGAAAATGTCTGGTGCTATTAGTGTGTGTGAATGGTTATTTTAAAACAAAAAGTTTCCCATTTGGGTAGGTCGTTTTGACTACAATGATGCTGGAAAAATAATTCATTATATAGAATCTACTTCATATAAAACTTGTGAATTATTTTCTTTAGAACAAGACTCTTAGAGTTGTTTTGATTTGCATTTCCCTAATGGCTAAGGATGTTGAGCACTTTCTTAAGTATCTTTCAGCCATTTTAGATTTCTCTATTGAGAATTCTTTATTTAGTTGTGTACCCTGTTCTTTAATTGGATTATTTGGTGTTTTGGTAACTAGCTTCTTGAGTTCTTTGTATATTTTGGAGATTAGCCTTCTGTCAGATGTGGGATTGATGAAGATCCTTTCCCATTCTGTGGACTGTCATTTCGTCTTGTCGATTGTATCCTTTGCCTTACAGAAGCTTCTCAGTTTCAAGAGGTCATATTTATTAATTGTCGATCTCAGGGTCTGTGCTACTGGTGTTATGTTCAGGAAGAAGTCTCCTGTACCAATTCATTCAAGGGTACATCCCACTTTCAATAGTAGCTCATCATTAGTTCCATGATTTTGAACTTTGAGAAAGCTTCAAACTAAGTAAAAGGGCCAGTCATTTTAATTACATGTGCTTCATATGCAATCAATACAAATCTTCACTCTAATTTTTCCTTTCCTGCTACTGTCATACTTTTCAGAATACAAATTTATGGATATTTTTGAACACCCTTTTTTCAGATACTAGTTATACATTTGAAGTCAACTAGTATAAACAAATAAAAAAAAATAAAACACTTAGAATCCATTTTTAGACCCTCTAAACTTACCCATAAATGGAAAGGGGGAGGGAGAATTGTGGTTGGAATATAAAATAAAATCAAGATATAAAGAAATGTAAAAAAGTTAATATTACCTAAAAATTAAAGGAGAAATAAGAAGTCCATAGTGCAAGTTATAGTGACAGATTTATTTCTGTTGAGGAAATTTCCTCTTTTTCTTCTATCTATGAATACTCTAGTTTCCCTTGCAGTTTACGTTATTCCTGTCTGTGGTGGCTTCAATACAAATGGCACCCATAATAACCTCATATGTCTGAATATGTCAGAGAAACTCTTTGGGAAGTGCTGGAAGGTGTGGCCCTTTGCAGAAGGTGTACCACTGGCAGCACTGTTTCTCACTATTCCTTAGTTGCCTATTCTAGGCCTCATGGGCTTTTCTCTGTCCATTTTAGCAATGTCCATTGGCGTCATTTTGTTCAGCTCATGTTTAGACAGTCATGTTAGTGAGAATTTAGGGGTATGCTTCTGACATTATTAGGAAAGACAGTCTCACAAAAAACTCCTGATCATGTGGTCCTTACATCCTTTCCATCCTATTTTTTTGCAGTATACCCTAAACTTTGCGTGTGGGATTTGTTGTAGATAAATCCTTCAGAAAAAAATAGTTTTACCCAAGGAAGAGCACACCAAACTCATTATTCAAGGTGAAATAGTCACCCTGAAAATACACATATAAATAACAGAGATTGGGCAGGTTGTATTTATGTATTTAGGAATGCGTTTTCATACACTTTGTGTGTGTGTTTGTGTGTGTGTGTGTGTGTGTAAAAGAACTGTTAATGAAAAATAGAGACCATTAATTTGAAACAAAGACATAAGACTTATGTAGGAGTATTTGAGTGGGGAAGAGAAAACAGAAGGAAGAAATGCTATAATTATATTTCCATCTAAAAATAAATAGTAGAAATAATTTTTAAAAGACTCGAGACAAAGCCAACTATGGTCTCTCTGTGTCTTCTGCTTATGAATTACCATGTGGGCTCTCAGCTGTCCCCATACCATGCCTATACTCCATCATTATAGACTCAATTCCTCTGAAACCCAATTAAATGCTTCCCTTTATAAGTTGCCTTGGTCATGGGGGTTTTATCGGTTAAATAAGGATCAGGATAAACAAATAGGCTGAATAGATGTTTATTCAGGGAGAAATAACTTACAACCTAGACAGATGAACACCAGGAAATTCAACCTGATGCTCTCCTGACAGAGTCACACCAGCAAGAGAGATTTTCCTGGCTCTCTCTCCGACCTCCTTCCACAGGTCACTTCCGCCCATGGCTCCACCCCCCAATGGGCGAGGTCAGTGCCACAGAAGGACTATCTCACTACAGGTTTTATCATATCAATAGAAACGTATCTAAGATAGTGCACATGATAAAAACGACTATAACAATTGCTATGATAACCATAAAAATTTGCCTTCTCTATATATGTGCTCTAATCTTATGTTAGCCTATATACAATAGATAAAAAACATTTCATGAAGTAAAAGGATTTTTCTACCTTGTGAATCCTGCCAGTGTGTAAAACATTAGTCTAAATTTACATGATTTCCTTTTTACATTTTTCTCAAAAATATCATTTGCTCATTAATGCCGTGTTGTGGGAAAGATCCTATAAAAGCTTGCTCAATTTACATATTGCTTCTAGATTAATTTTCTTCAGTGAGCTAACCCCCTGCTCTTTTTTCAATCAAATTCTTTATCTGAATTGAGCTCTTCATGCATTGGACATCTCAAACACCCTGTCTCAACGGGCCCATTTTCACATTGTCATAGCATGTTACAGGAATATAACTGTATTATTATTTCAAGTCACATCAAACATCACTGCTGAAACTGGCTCTTTTCCTATTGCTTCCTACAGGCTTTTAACAAATCATGTGGTTTTGTTTGTTTTTTTTTTTTTTTTTTTTTTTGCTTTGGTTTGTTATTGTTTTATTTATTTATTTTTGCTACAAGCCTAACCATTCCATCATCCTTTCTACACGATTATGTTTGGAAGAATATTTGAGTTCATGGTAATGGCAAAATAACAGCCAAGCTTAATAGAATTACTCAACTGCTGTGGGTACGCAGAATATTTTTCTTGTCTACCGTAATTTCTGTTTTGGTTTGTTTTCTGTACATGAATTCCACACAAAATTTAAGCAGCCCCTTGATGGATAAAAGTTGAGTACACATAATATACCAAAAAGATTTTGCTGATTTAAAAGATGCCAATCTCATATGATTAGTATTTCTATACAAAAGTTATGAATTAAAATTCCAAAATATACCTTAAACAATGTCAACTTCATTATAAAACTGATACAACTTAAAAGTGATGATTATTTTGATAAAATTTTAAAACTTGAAATGGAATCAAACCAATTTTGTCTCTCTTTTTCCTAACTAGCTCATTCCAGGGACTCTCCATCAATAGCCTCCCATACTACCTAATTTCCTTGGATTATTATTGTTACATATTGCTGTTACATATTAATGTTGTGACTCACAACTTAATATCTAATCAAACATTTCTTTTAATTTGTTTTTAAAATATGTTTTTTTCTCTCATATATTTTTATATACTAAATAATATTCTTTTCATTGTCAAAGTCTCTGAATTATTAAGCTCACCTTCTGTCATGATTCTATTGCTGTCTGTTTGAAAATGTGATTTGTATGCAGTCCCTCAGCTCTGATGAGGCCTCCAGCATTAGACAAGATTTACCAAGTATCATAAGTTCAGCACTGCGGTGCTACAAATATATAAATAACTAATAAATACTTCCCTTCAATAGTTAACAGCTAATGGAAGTTATGGGCATGTAAAAAAATAGAAAATTATTTGGTAAAGTAATAAGAAAAATGAACAACATTAATGTGACTTCTAGTCAGATGTACGATAGTGTGAACTTGGAACAACTGTCATAAATGGAGGAAAACCGTTCACAAGATTTGTGCTGATCAGTTGTGTTGATAGAGGATAAAGTAGCTAAGCACTATAATTATCTTGTTCATTGAGTTTATAGGACTATTAGGATCTAGTCCAGACTGATAGAACTGTAGAAGAGTAGTCTTGTGTGTGTGTGTGGGGGGGGGGGGGCTTGCAATAGAGCTCAATAGTAGCTGGACTACTTTGCATATGTATGGTACCGGGATTGATCCTTGAATTTTTGGAAGGATGTTTTTGTTTTGTTTTAAAACAAAATAGATCTATACTGTGTTTGTTTTAATTGAGTGCACTTGACTTTATGGGTTGTATATTTACCAAAAGGGATGGAGGCTAGACAGAGGTGACTGATAGATGGACAGCTTGAGGAGAGTTTTGAGATGGATAGTATAGCAGTGTGGAATGATGAGAAAGTGTGGTTAAGATAAATGTTTAGATTAACCACAGCATATTTCTTGAGTGTTCTTTGGTTGTGAGAAGATGATTCAGAATATAATTTAGGAATCATCTCAAATTTTCATCTTGTTTTATGGATAATTTTTTTAATTTAAATTTGAAACAAGCTTGTTTTCCATGTCAATCCCAGTTCCTGCACTCTCCCATCCTCCCCTGTTCCCCCTACAAACCTTCATCCCATCCCCTTTCTGCTCCCCAGGGAGCAGACTTCCATGGGAAGCCTTCAAAGTCTATCATGTCATTTGGAGCAAGGTCAAGGCCCTCTCCCAAATGTCTACGCTGAGGGAATACCCCTCTGTGTGGAATGGGCTCCCAAAATCTATTCCTATACTAGGGATAAATACCGATCTACTACCAGAGGCCCCATAGACTGCCCAGTCCTCCTAACTAACACCCACGTTCAGGGAGTCTGGGTTGGTCCTATGCTGGTTTCCCAGCTGTCAGACTGGAGTCCATGAGCTCCCCTTTGTTCAGGTCAGCAGTCTCTTGTATGGATGATGTTAGTATATGAGATGGGACTATAATTGGATATATTCTCCTTTCTATAAGCTTGAGGCCTGTTCAATTCAGTGTGTCCTTAGCACACTTTGGATATTAAAACAAGACCAATACTGTTTTTGGTATAATGCTTTGTTTACCTTCTACAATGAAACTGTAAATGAAACAATAGTAACATTTACCTCTTAGAGTATGAGTTAATATATGAAAAACAATATAATTTCTGTTATAAGTAAGTCATTCAGGAGTTACCTACTAGTATTTCATACTAGTTCCATGATTTTAAAAGTAATTCTTTACCTAAAGTTTTCAAAATCTTGGGAGAAAAACTTCTTTATCCTTTTTATCATTCTTCATAATCCAAATTTAGGACCACCAAAAGCCACTGTATAAGTACTTTAATTGCTCTTCTCTAAAAGCAACTGTCCAGGTTAAGACAATAATTAAAATGACTGGGAAGCAAGCAGGCTGGTGAAGGTGACATTGTCATCATCACACAAAACAAGCCAGAAAAATGCTGTGTCCACCTTCTACCTGAACCCTTCTATCAATCAGGGAGGTATCTACATCTCATTACTCATCATAAGAGATCAATTAAATGCTTATTAACAGGCTACAATGGCTTCAAGTATTTTCCCAATTCCTGTAGTAACTATCTGTAAAGGTGTAACTGTTGATAAGGAATGGAGACACTTTGTTGAAGCTCTTCTCTCCTGTGTAGCATTGGCCATGGACAATATTTAAAGTACACTTTAGCTAAACCAGGAATTAGGATACAGACTTCAAAAGAAAAGTAAAATGAGGAACTAAGCACTCACACTTTCTCTTTTTCCTTTCTTACATTCGGTTATTCCATTAATTTCTTTTCTTGCCCAAGGTTGGGAGCTAAACACAAGGATTCACATATGCCCCTTAAGAATTCACACTCTGAGCTAAATTCTTCAGTAAAACATCTCATATTTTTAACAGGAGAAAGAATTCTTTTCACAGAACGAAGAGAAATTACAGCTAGCTGGAGAAATATGATCATTAATTAAAATAAAACACTGCATATGATTTTACAGGTTTATATTTTTAATATTTAAGCCAATATTAACATCATATTTTCATTACAATAGATCTTTATAATGATATGATTGGTCTACCACATTGCATATAACCAAAATGGCAATAATAATTTTGAAAAGATATTTTTGAATTTCTAATTTGAGAAATTATAGTAATTTTAAGATACTATTTTGTTTATCTTGTTATGACAGGCATGAGATATCCTTAGATACCAAAATTATTTTGTAAAGATGAGAAATATTACATTTCTTTCAGTAGAGAAAGTGCAAAATTTACAAGGGTATTAAGCCTCAGCAATCGAGAACAGCAGTAACATACAAACATGAATATATCGAGAGCCCAAAGGTCTCAGTCATCGGGCTTCTTGTCAACTAGCCTGTGTCATTGTGGAAATTAGAAAGGGTGCCCTTTTAAAGGGCAAAATAACTGTTAAGAAAAATCAAAAATTGTCATCAAGAAACTGAACTTAATCCCTCAAATCCCTGACCGGTACAGATAGGGAGGCAACCCACTCCCCTTACGAAGAAAAATGGAAGCAAAGGACAGAGGGGCCAGATTACACCAGGGTCTCTGCCGGCCCATATGCCAGAAGGTGAGTCAGAAAACACACTCAGTGCAAGAAGGAACAGTGAAAACAACTTGAGGTACTGTGCAGAATAAGGTCCTGATTTCCAAAAGATAAGAAGGAGCCAACGAGCATGTTCATCTCAAACAGGGAGGAGGAGAGTACAGGACCAGCAGCTGTCCTCGTTCATCCTCATTGATTCCATGGGGACCATTCTCTAGTACTTGTCTTTGTGAGTTTCAGGGCCATGAGCATGGGGTTGACAGAGGATTAAACAGCAATGGATAAATCTTTTTGTGCCTCTGGATAACCTATCCAGGTTTGGTAGGCTTAGAAATCCCTGGGATTTGCAGAGTGAAGACACAAACTTTTTTCTTTTGAGTCAACCCTTTGTGTAATGCCAGTTTGACTTTCTCTTTGTATGGGCTGCCTGTTATTTCACATTTTGTACTCAGACCATTTTGTGGAGAAATCTTTGCAGCAGCAGTAGCTGAAACAAAAATATCTTTCTGGCTTAAGGTGCATGGGTGAGAGTTGGACAGGTGACACAGATGGCTGTGTCTCTGAGGGTCACTTAGTGATTCATTATGTTTCCATCGTATAACTACAGCCTACTATCTCTGTGTCAAGAGAAGAACGTTAGAAGATTCCATATATGCATGGTACTGCTGAGTCAAGAGCTAATAAATGTTTCTACGTGTCTCATTTTATTTTCATTTATTTGCTTGTTTGTTTGCATGTGTGTGCTGAGGAGGCACTCATACCAGAGCAGACTTCTGAAGGTCAGAGGACAGCTCTCCACCCAGAAAATGGTTTAAGGGGATCCAATTCATGTTGTCAGGCTGGGCAATAGTTACCTTAACCTTGTGAGTGAGCTCCTTGACTCTGATCATGACTTTGAATAGTCCCAATTCACATGCCTTTTACATGTCATTTCCCAGGTAGATCTTTGGAAGTTGGTGGAACTTAGGAGACCCCCCATCTCTTCCCGCCCCTCTCTGTGTGTATGTAGGGGTCTTTAAATACCTGGGAACATATTCTTGAAGGATCCTATGGGAACCCTCTCTCCTAGCACTATTTTAGTTCCTAGACCATTTTTGTTCTGCAGTGTATCCCTGCTATTATGTGTTCCCTCACCTCAGATATGAAACAAATGGGGTCAATGATCATTGACTGAATCATTTAACCTCTCAGAAAAGTTACCATTATGGTCATGGAGAGCAGACTGATAACAACATCCCAGTTCACATTGGCCATTTCTAGTCACATGATTCCACTCAAAAATCCAATGGAGATGTAAGGAACAAGTAAGATAATATTTTGTTTCAGAAGCAAGAGATGGTGTTGCTGGGTCAAGGTCAGAACAAGTCAAGCTTGAAGAGAACAAATGGACGCCTTTTTATGTCACTCAATTTGCATAGCCCAATTAGCTGTTATACAGTTTTAAGGCCCATGCCACTTTTTATCTAGGTCATTTCCAATATTCCCATTTTCCTGGAAGCCTTGCAGTATTCTCTATGTCATTCTATTTTACCCTGGAGTCAGACATTCTAAATGATTTTGTAAAACATAAGGACAGATGTTTCCCTTCATGCATGATACTAACAGAAACAAAAGCTTTTTCCTTGTGTACTTCACAATATGTAGAATATTTGTCTAGAAAATTATATTATATTACTAATATAGTATTATTATACATACATACATACATACATATATACATATAAAGGTACTTTTTAAAATTTTCACCTGGCCATTTTTATTATAGGTAATAGGCGGCAGTGGTCAAGGTATCCATACAAAACATTGCAACTTGATTAGATATTTGATATTTCAATAAGAAATAACATAAAACTCAACACTGTTGGAAGAATATATTCTTCAAGTGAACAATGGCTCCCTAATGCCTGTGGTTATAGGCAACTAACATGTTTCAGAATCTCTCTTGTTCATGATCAGGATTCTGCCAGGTGGCCACAAGTCCAGAATTTACATTCTGGTTCTGATAAGATTAGTGTCACTAAGGTCAAAAGAAGGCCACCTTCAGTAAAGAGATCCTTATGAAGCATACTTGTATATAAAAACCTCAAAGAAAAATCTGTTGACCTTGACCTCCACACTGCATCAATTTCATCACTGACAATTCTCAAACTGTGGTTTGATTCTCCTTTGTCTGATCCAATATCAGTGAGGAAAAGGATGAGGAAAGAGTTACACATGTTTCTAACAGAGTGTCCTTGGAAGTCCCCGTGGAAAGACACTTAAAAGGAGGTTTGATATGGAGAAAACAAAACATTATCTGCAATATGTCAACCCTTCCCTTATGTGTTTCTCTTGTCTCTGAAGTAAATAAGTAAACAATAAATTAAACAAAATTGTCCTGGGTAGTCTGGAAGACATGCATGCCTTTATCCCAAACCCAAAGAAACCGTACTGTTTAGTGGACCTATAAAATAATGTTCTTTATAGGCGAACTTCTTTTTTTTTAAGAATAAAATAATTTTTTATTTTCATTAAACAACACATTCAGACTTCTATCTAAGTAAAAACTAAATTAACTATTTTTAAAATAGAAAATTCAATTTATAGCAATCAGGATTATCTAAGTCACTAGACTATTGTAGAAGACTTATGTGTGTGTATGAAACACATGCAAATAATGTAAATACAATACTTATGAAAATAATTAAGTTATATTTTATAAACATTTTGATGTAATAATATATATGACAACTAAAATGTCATTGCAAATTCATCTGTTTTGCCCAATAATTTGGGAATATTTTTCACCTACTTATCTGCCCCTCAAAGTCCAAAATTTTATATAATTATAATACTTATTCCCAAACATGATACTAGACTTATATTTCATGAATGAAGTTCATTTTCACTATGAGAGAGAGAGAGAGAGAGAGAGAGAGAGAGAGATATTTCTCCTTTTAAACCTCTTCAGAGTTTAAAAAAAAAGTCAGAACAGCTAATAAAATATGACTCTATTTGGATTCTGATTTTGAATTTTACATCATGACATTTGCTTTTAATGTATCTTTGAGGCAATTATCACTGTTGCTTAATAGGAAAGAAAACAGTATGTTGAGATTTTGTAAAAATTGTATTTCTTCACTGTCAAAATGTAGTGATTGTTTAAACTGAATCAAAATAAGGAGCAGAATCATTGTTATAGACTATGAATGTCTTCTAAGAATGTCTTCTCATGGGTTGGGAGATGGCTCATTAGGAAAAGGTGCCTGCCTCTGAGCCTGACAGCCTGATTTTGAACTCCAGGGCTCACATTATATAGAGGAAAATCAACTCAATCATCTACATTTGTGTTATGTCATACATATGCCCACATATGCACACATATGAAAGCGTTTAAATATATTGTTTAACTCCATTCTCCTTATGCAATCACACAGAGATGGAAATACAGACACATACATTCTCTCTTTGTCTCTCTCTCTCTCTCTCTCTCTCTCTCTCTCTCTCTCTCTCACACACACACACATACACACACACACAGATTCAGTATAAGATATCCAATCACAGTACAAATATGTGTCATTGGTACCTGGAAAAAGATGTTTTTTTTTTTTTCCCCAAAAGTTATTCACCTCAAATCCAAGGAATCTGTGGGTGTTAATTAATGTTCTCAAATTAAAATTACTCTGAAGCTGTTGAAAGGAGACCACCCATAATTACCAGGCCAGACTAATCCACTGACAAAGGTTATCCTAAGAGACATTCAGAGAGCAAAAGGCCCGCACTGCAGAAAACAATGCAACAATGAAAGTGGTTTGAAGAAATAGATGAGCAAGCCATCCCCAAAACCACAGAAGCTGGAAGAGGCAGATAAATTTTTCCCTGGAGCATCCAGAAGGAGTCTGATGCTGACCTGTTGCCCCCTGCACATCATGTTACTGGCTTCAATACTGTGAGAAAAATGCAGTGGGGGCATTTTAGAGCATTATGTTTCTGGCTGTGGTAGTATCAGACACTGGATCTAATATACCGTATCTCTGCCTTTGCTCAGGCATTCCCTCTGCCATTCCTCTACTGACACAAATAAGAATTCTATGTGTCCCCAAAGCACATATGTCAGGGTCATTGATAAATACTTTAGGATCCCCACAATCGCAGAACTAACTTCATCAACTTTATTGTCGTTTCCCTTGTGATATTTTGTTTATGTGGCTGCTGAAGTACCTCTGGTTTGCATAATGCACCTTTCCTGCTTTCTTCATGGATTTATTATCAATATTGTCATTAGAAGACAGTCAGAGTTGCATAAGTATTTCCCATGGGGCAATGCTTCTGTGGCCCTATCAATACTAGAACAAGTCTCTCCACTGGAAAATCACATCTGATGTTCTTGCCTAACTCCCATACATTTATTTGGAAGTCATTTTACTAATTGGGTCCTTAAAACTAATTGATGTGTCACTTGCTAGAATATGAGTTCTAGGAATAAGGGAAGAATTTCAAAAACATGGGTATAAATCAGTTTTAGATCATTTTGGTGGTCTACATGAGTCTCCAGAAGAATCTAACCAGGACGATTCTATATATAAAAGTACCTTAAGGAAAAAAGAAAAAAAATTATTTCAATGCCAATAAACTAACAAATACCTCTGAAAACAATTGCCATATTATAATGTGTCCATATCAACATACCTGCTTCATAAAAGGAGGATATAGACATCAGAGAAGAAACAATATGTCTTTACAGATAGAATCTGAGATTTCAGGGACAATAACCCAGACATATTTCCCCTGTCAGTGAACTAAGGAACCAGTCTACCCTGTTGTTATTTTGTTATGTGGTATTAATGTTAGAGGGGCTGTAGTGTCCACTGTGGCCCCATTCTTGCATATGCTAAAGGGGAAGGGGGCATGAAGAAGATACTAAAGTTTCACACAACCATGTAGTGAAGTATGTGCCACCAAGTTTGGGGCTTGGCATATATCAGGATATTTTGAGTTTTCAAAAGAAAAGAATGGTCTCAGCTTAGTACGAAGCAAAGTCCTATGGCTGGAGACACTTTGTCTGAAACTAGATTTCATCTTCTGTGAAAGGAGACATCAGCGGATGTATATGAAGAGTCTGTCTATCAGGAGTCCTGTTTTAGCAAAGTGTCTCACTGCTTCCTATTCCCTCAAGCTGTGCTATGAATGCTAACTGCCCTGCCTGATTCCCTACGTCAGGAGTAAGACATTTCAGAACCACGCAAATGTTAATTGTCATCTTGTAGGAATTGCTAATTGTATAACCATCCTTTATCCAAGCTCCTCATATCTAGGAACAGACTCATATTTTGGGACATTCTAGTTATTGCATATTTGTGCTTAGGTACTTTCTTTTAAACTTGTGCCTAATTATCTTTTTCAGGGGAGAAAATGATGTTTATAGTTTGCAGCATTAGGAACTGTATGTATCTAGGAAAAAAATAAGATCAAAGGCCTTCAGTGAAAAGATAATTTATTTTTGTCTTTTAAAAAGCAACTCACTTGAAACAAACATTAAAATATACTAATACCCTTAGTAACCTGAGAAAAGCATAAATAAGTGAAGACATATGTTCAGTAGAGTAGTGTTTTAAATAGGAACTGTAGTTTTCTTCAAAGTGATGTAACTTATGTGTAAAAGGACCTTGTTCATTAACAAAGAGAAAGTATAAAATGCAATGATCAGCTTATTTTATCCACACAGAGATGTTGTCTTAGATTTATATAAATGCTTGTATTTGATGGATACCATCAGAGAATTTAGGTCATTCTAGGAAAATATTTATTAAGTACAATCCTGAAATACAAAATATGGTTCCTAAAATAGTGGAGTCATTTCTATTATGTAACATCACAGAAGTATGGACTTAGAGTTATTTCCCAAGTTCCTTGATTGCCTTTCAAATTATAGTGAACAATTTTCTGTGCCAGGTTTGTTAACTCTGAAAGATGGGTTATACTGGGTCATACCAGTGGGAGGTAGAAGGAAAATTGGAGAGGAAACGAAGTCTATGGTGATCAAATACAGCATGTATTTTGCAGTTGGACCTAGTACAGATTAGGTTATTTAAACTTTTACACTAAAAAATGGTCTCAGTAAGGTGCCAGGGCTTTCCTATAACCATGAAAACTGAAGAAGAGGCAAGAGGATCTCAGAGGATCATATCAAGAACAGGACTGGGTACATAGTAAGTCCTAAAATGCCCATGCCCTCACAGACATTTTTAACCTTTCAATTCACTGAATTTCTGAGATACTTTCACCGTTGTAACTTATAGATGTCCTCATTCTTAGAATTGGAATGACTAGATAGTTTCAGGTATCACTCTTTGATATCACTAGAGGAGTCATGATTCCGGATCCTAACCGTAGGTTCTCTGAGAATTCTCAGAGAGGGGAAAGGGTTGTCGGTCTTCACTGCCTTCATCTTACTAACTCACGGGTTCTGTTGATGGGTTATGATTACCCCCATCTGATCATTCACTGTATCTCTTTATAATGCCTCTTGAGTAGTGTAACCTAAAACTCCATTTCTTGTACTGCTTTCTGTGGTTACCAGTAACCCTGTGCCTATATTTCAACCATTCCTTAAAATGTTTATTTACTTATTTAGTTTTGTTTTAGTTTTTGAAAATAGATTTCTCTCTCACATAGTACATCCTTATGGTTTCACCTCCCTGTATTTCTGTCATGTCCTCCTCACCTCCCCTTCTCTGTGTATCCACCCTTTGCTGTCCCTCATTAGAAAGCAAACAGGTGTCTAAGAGATAATAATAAAAATAAGTTGAGGTGAAACAAAAACAGACACATTGGAATAGGTCAAAACAAACAAAGAGAAGACAAAGAACCCAAGGAAAGAAACAAGAAACAGATATACACACAGAGATCCATTCATTCCCAAGCTATGGTATCCCACAAAAACATAAACCCTGGAAGCCATGATACACACAAAGGACCTATAGGAAGAAAAACGGAGGAAATAATATTAAAACTTAAATATTAAAAAAAGACCTTTTTCCTATACTTATTCATCTTTTAAACAGCATTTACCAAGCTCTACCTAGACAAAAGTAGAGCCTTTAAAATTGTAATCTAGTAGTTAAATTTTAAAAAATCCCAATATTTGAGGTGTTATCTTTCAACTGAGGGGGAGATGAGAAACATTTACAAAACACTCAAAACAAGTTTCATACTAGATTAAAATTAACTAATAGCATAGAAATAATGACAAAAGAATCTGGGAAAGATAAGGATAATTTGGAACGGTAGGAGTATATGGAGTAGGACCAGTGTATGTTACAACTATTGGTAGGTTTCATTTGCAAGGTAAAAGTACAAAATCCAAAGACAATAAAGGCCATAGTCATAGTTACAACATTTGAACAAACACAATAAGACAATAACATTTAAGTCCTTTGCATGCTAAGGAAGCCAACAAACTCATACAGAATATTGTAAAGAAAGATAGATCATCCCCAAGTAGTGGTGGTACAAGTCTTTAATTCCAGCTCTCTGGGGATAGAAGCAGATGAATATATGAATTTCAGGCCAGCCTGGTCTACAGAGTGATCCAGGATAGCCAAAGCTACACAAAGAAGCCTAGTCTCACAAAACAAAAACAACAACTCAAAAAGAAAAAGAAACAAGCAAATCTAATCTACCAGGTTATAACTAATCTACCAGATTATAAGGCAAAACTTTTCCGTTGAGCTGCAATAGCAGATGATACAAGATATTGATAAAACATATTATAAACTTAACTTTGTAAAATACTTTTTCTATTGAGGAGTGGGAGTGGGAGGGAGACCTGTCAGTTATGGTATCATTGATGTTAAGAGGTGTTAGTGACCCAGAGCAGGGGGATGAGTAGTGGAAGAGATAAGAACTGGTTAGATCTCATATGCATTACAGAAGTTAGGTGAATATGGCGTTCAGATGAATCTCACCTACAAATTACAAAGGACGCGGAATTATTCTAAGAAAAAGCAATGTGTGAGAAAGCATTAGCTGGTAAAAAGGCTAGAGATTCTAGTTAGACACCTTTGTAAGTTGTTCTACAAAACAAATTGCTTCAAGCAAAGCTACTCGTAGCTGCCTAGGTCAGAAGTTCATGTGGGCTACTTGGCCATCACCTGAGTGTTTCACAGTGGCTATAATGAAGTCCTCATGGGATGTGGCTTTTCTATAGCTGAAGGGAAAATATATATTCCCAGAGTCATTCGGGTGTTGGCAGTTCAGGTTCTCTTGGATATACACTGAGGTGGTTTTCTCCATGGCTTTTAATAGAGGCATCAGTTCTGGCCACTCTCCATCTGTCCCCTTTCCATCCTAAGTGACAGATCCATTTCACTGAATCACATTCAGGCTCTCAGAGTCTCCATGTCTCTCCCTCTTTTCCTGCCAGCCTGTGAAAACTCTCAGCTTTTAAAGATCTAATGTCCTCAGAATCGTCTCGCTCCTGTAAAATTCTTTATGAACGTAAGATAATGTAATCACAGAAGTACACTTGGACTGGCAGAAATTGAAAAGAGGAAGGTCAAGAAATTGTTATGTTGTCCAACTTAATGTTGAATGGCAGTCAAATACATGGAAATATATCCACTAGAAGTTCGGTGTCCATGTGTAGAGCCTTAACACCTTCCTTCGCCACACCCTCCTGAAGCAGAGTTACTTGCAAAATCAGACTCAGCCAGAGACACAGATGAAACCACTGACCCAAGGTCAGACTTTTACATCTTGCAAATTACCTAAAAAAAAAAAAAAAAAAAAAAACTCTGACTCACTGCTGTATCAGATGGATCAAAGTGGAATGACCTGCTTGCATATTAGCCCTTTACCTCCTAGCATGTTTGGTTGCCATTATTTATAAGAAGTCTGTAATCTGGATATATTGTATAAGAAGATAATCTGTTTTCAGTAAAAAAAAAAAAGGGGGGGTGGGAGGGAAAAATAGGGGTTGAGATACCTAAGGAGGTAAAGGTAAGCTTTCTGCCAAGCCCAGTGGCCTGAATTTGATCTCCAGAACTAATGTGTTACATACACCTGTGTGTATACACACACACGCGCAAGATAAATAAATAAGTAAAAATGCACTGATTTCTTTTTTAAGGGGTAATACTTGATTTGGCAAATCCTGTCATAGCAAAGTTTTACCTGCAATCTTGAATTGTACAGCTACTATACATATGGAAGCCTCCATATTTAATCAGAGAAGGAACACAAAACAAACCAGAAGTCCTTCACAACTGCACTGATAGTTTGACGCTGTTCCTTATGTCACTCCCCCGATTCTCAGTGGTACTCACTATTCTCATGCTGGCTAAATAGTTCAGTATCAAAGAAAATTTATACCCAATAATATTTTTAACGATGAAACTGGTTTTCAGGCATAGTGCTAATACTCAGCTTCCATTGGGAGCTGACATGAGGCTGCTCTTTGAGAATACATTGAACCTATCTCCTGGGTGGAATAGTAAGTAGTTTGGGTGGATGGATTAGGACTTGTATCACTCATCATCTGGTGAATTAATTAACCTGAGGCTTGACTAATGGGAAACTATTTTGCTGTTAAGGGTGATTAATTAACAAATTGTCCTACTTAAGAAATAGTGCTTATATATGCACATTTATATGTTAATGTACCAATATGTGTATATAAATTATTCTTTTATGTGCAATACTTAAAATAGTAGCTTCAGATTGTTTTAAAGGAGTTTAAGTAATATAAATGCAAAGAAATAGAATCTTTCTGTAAGTTTCAGAGACTAAGTAATAGTCCCCATAGTCCCATAAAACAGACAACCACAGAAAAGAAGATGAGGCCAGTGATTCTCTTCTTAGGGAAATCATTAGACTTAATACCAGTGGACACAGGACATGATGTTTAGAATAATTGTGAGACCTTCCGCTGCCATGAAACAGTCTCCATTGACTACAATGGAGACAAAGTAGGAGGAAACGTGAGGGGGTTGGGGTTTTGCACACAGCTGGTAGACCATTTCTGCCCTGTTTGGTTTAGTTTGAATTATGAAGAGAGAGGAAATACAGCCAGTTTTGTGTGTTGGGATGAATAAATCTTGTTGACTCAGGTGTTAAGATTGACTCTATCAAACTTAATAGCACCCAGAAATCCAAAGGCAGGCAGGAAATTACCCAGATGATTGTCAACTGAAACTCGAGTTTTCACGAATGTCAGTTTTTAGCTGCGAGGTGAGTTTAGCGCTGGCTCTAAAGGGAAAGAATAACTCTTTTCTGGTATTTGAAAAATTGCCTTAATGAAGAAAATATTTGTTTAGCATCACCTTAATGAGCATAGAGGTCAATTGAATGGTTCAGTTAAAAACTATTGAGAGAATTTGAGGAGGATGTAAGTGTGTTCTTCCTGGAAAAAGAAAAATCAATAAAACAATGAAACATTTAAAGAAAAGCCAAAGATCTTTTGGTAATGAACACTTTCTCCCTTTATTTTGTGAACTAAGTGGCTCTCTCTCCACTTTCTCTCTCTCTCTCACTCTCTCTTTTTTCCTTTCGTCTCTTCATTCTCTCTCTGTCTCTCTTCCTTTCCTTTTTTTTTTAAATTTTTTTTTAATGGACTCTCAGATTCTATTGGTCTCTATTATACTCTTACTTTGCAAAAATCACAGTGGAATCTGTTACCTCTGATCTCTAAAGGAATAAGAACTGCTGTGAACATGGAAAGATGTATGCATATAGTGGTGCATACATATGTTTGAAGATATGTACTCTGTGTATATATAGCTACGTAAAGCTATGTGTAGCCCTGTAATCATTGCTACCATAGTTTCTAATCAATTTTAGAAGTTGGTCATAGATTGTAGTTATAGACTTTGTAGAAGGACCTAACTTAACATGCCTCATATACCACTTTTGTTTAAAAATTATAATAAAAGTAGACAATTTCTTTGGTTTTCTTTTTGCAAACAGAACACCTGTCTGTGTAGCTATTGTATCTTCAATTCTGAAAATACAGAGATACTTTTCCTTATAATATTTTCCATTTAGCTAGAAATAGAACCAACATCATTGTATCCCCAGGGTTTTAAGAACACTCAAGAGACAACTCCTAGGAGATTCAGCTACAAGCATTAATACATAGTCTACAAACATCCTCATGGGACTGTGCAAAACAGCGATTTGGTGTCTCTATGTAGTTGAACAGGCTTCAGATTCTATATCTGGTAAGTGTATGTGAAATTAGCAGATGTTTATTAAAACAACTAAAAGAAACAGTATTCAATTAATAAATACACTACTGGCATCTCCTACAGATAGCAAGCATTTTGTGTAGTTGATGTAGCATAGCCAACACAGCATGTCAAAATTTTTGCACTGTCCTGTTTTACAAATGAACTTTACATAGCTTGAGAAAATATCAGCGATGAAGAAAATTATATTATATATAGTTTCAGGAATATCTGACTACATTACAGGGCTGCTTCTTTAGAAACTTAGACATTTTTTCCAGGATATATATTCTGCCTTTCAAAGAGCAGAAAACAGTCATTTTCAACTTTGGTTAGCTATAAATTAATATAGGCCTGAAATGTTTCCTTCCTCACATCCCTGCGATATATTAAATGTCATTCATTTGAAAAGTTTCAACACCAATCAGTCTTAGTTGAGCAATGTATAAAGATAACAGGGTTATATTTTGAAAACCAAGAATGCTTGAACCTTTTCTACCCAACACAGCTACACATTTAGAGAGTTTGAGCACATTTAGGATCTGAAAACCAGGAGCAAACTGCAAAGCCCCAGGAGGAAAACTGTTGTATGATGTGCCCTGATTCAGCATACATCACACTGAATCAAAACTACTGTGGGGTTTAAATATTTTCCCAAGAGATCCTTGATATGGTCGAAGTTCCACCCAAGCCCCCTCCCATCTCTCTCCAAACCCTGCAAGGCTCAAAAACCCTGGCAAATGATGATCCCTTCCTCAAGGTGCTCAAGACCACTCCCTCAGGGTATTTACACTGCCTCCCGAAAAAGGGACTACTGGTTTTCCCTGTCTCCCTTTCCCCTCTCCTCTAGGGTATTGGAAGACCATCTGAGAACGTTGTATCCATTAAACGTGGTCTTTTGCTAATTTGGTTTGATTTGGATTGCTGCATTGGCTGAGAGCCTTACCAGGGTCTAGCAACTTTTCAGTTCTCACTGATTCCCTCCCCCAATTTTAGAAACCTTTAAAAAAAAAATCAAGATTTTTATAGTACAAAATGGTAAGCTGTCTTTTTCGTTTTTTCTTTTAAAAATTTCTTTTCTTTTAATGGTTGCTTATTATATTTTTCACACTCAGACAGCAGTTTCGCCTCTCACCTCCCAGCAGCTCTGTCTCCCTTCCCCCACCTAATCCTCCTGTTTCTATTCAGAAAGGGGCACTCTCCCTCCCCAACACGGATAGCAACCAAGCAAGGCACATCAAGTTGCAGTAAGGTTAGTCACCTCCTCTTACAAAATTCTTCCTTAGTTATTCTCATGAGTATTGAATTTGTGTTATTTCCACCCCTCATTCTCTACTCCTTGCATTCCCCTCCACCATTTATGATCATGGTGTCTTCTCCTGTAATTATTTTTGTTTTAAACATTGTGTGTGTGTGTGTGTGTGTGTGTGTGTGTGTGTGTGTGCATGTGTGTGTGTGTGTACCACCTACCTACTGAGCTCCTGAGTCTACCTAGTGTTGGTCTTACGCAGGTGTTTAAGGCAGACATCTTGCTACTAGATATACCATAGGTAAACCACCACAGAATTCAGCAATGAAGAACACAGACTATCCTCTCTGCAGCCAACTGTTTTTCCTTTTAAGAGAATGCTATGGATTTTATTTTAAAGCAACCTTTTCACATTTTGCATACCAATCCCAGTTTCTACTTTCTCCCCTCCTCCTACTAGCCCCACCTTCTCCCTACCCCACCCCCCATCCATGCCTCAGAGAGATTAAGGCTTCTCATGGGGAGTCAAGGAAGTCTGACACTTCTCCTCAAGGCAGGACCGAGCTCCCCTCCCCCTTTTTAGGTTGATCAGTGTATCCCTATGAAGAGAATGGGCTCCAAAAAGCCAGTTCAAGCACTCAGGATAAATCTTGGTCCCACTGCCAGTGGCCTAACTGGGATTGGTATGGAACTGGGATTGGTATGTAAAATGAAAATAGATTGTTTTAAAATTAAAAAAAAGTCTAAAAATAAAGTATAGATAATGTGAAAATATGACAGGTAAAAGTCCAGTACTGTCTGAGAACTGCAATGCATTCTACTTCTTAGCTTAAGGAAAAATTTTGTCATAGTTGATTAGACATGTAGCCCTAATTTTAAAGTTTTACTTTTAACAATGAAATATTTTATACAAGACAAAAAAGAAACTATTATGGAATAAAATGACAAAGAACTAGATGTCTTAAATAATACAGATAAACTTTCATCAGACTTTTCTAATGAAAAATGACTAATAAAAGAAGTATAATGTAAGACACCCCTACTGTGTATTAGTATATGTTAGTGTTGTTCTTATTCAGATCTTGTTTGGGTTGTCAAATGGGTTAAGTATCCCATGTGTGAACTCCTCCTAAAGACAAAGCTACAGGCAATAAGGGGATCCAAAAAATGGATAAAATGGACCTCCCTGGGTTGAATTCCTAAATGGTTATCCATTGTCACATGTTTGACCCTGAAATCATACGCATGTGAGTTACACTAAACAGATTGAGTTGTGTGTGTGTATAATAATAAAAACCAAAGAAAAAGAGACCATTATTTCGACAGGGAACAGTTGGATACATCAGAGTGGATGGATGAGAAAGGGAACATAACATACTTACATTTTAATAGTAATAATAAATATGTAAATATCTCTTTTGGCTAAGAAAGCAGAATTTAAATCATAAAGCACTAGAGCATATTAGTCAAGCAATTAATGGCAGCTACGTATGTATGTTTGTAGGTATTAATTAATCAATCTGTGGCTTTTCAAGAATTATCAAGGTAATTCTTTACCTATTTACCTCTCCCTCATTAAAACTTAGCTAAAGTTTATTCAATGGGTTGTCAACAGTGTTTTAAGAAGTAAATTAACAATGGAGTTACCTATGGTTGCTAGAAGAAAACCATTGTCAAATTAATAAAAGGAATACAACTGAACAATAATATAGCTAAGTGTGCTTAATGGTGTTTCTGGTCCTTTAAGACATATATTGAGAATTTTTTGGATGGAGATTTATATGATCTACATAGGCATCACTCAACCCCCCCTTTAACACTCTGGCTTAGCAAATCCACCAATTCTGTGGCGTGATGTAAGGTGTTGAGGGGATGAGAGCTTCTCCTGTGTAAATTATAGTAAGGGAAGCAGTAGGCTTTATTTGAAGCAGCAGAATATAAATTGGGTATTTTGCATTGCTGCTGTTGGAATGAACAGTGGTACTAACTGGTCTATGGCCATCTAGGGAGATTTAGTCATTCGGTTTTATTGTGCTTAAGTTAAATAATAGCCAGGATCACCATGTTGTGATCAAATAAACAGTCGACTCCTCAAACTTTGTCAGTCTCAATACCTTTAGCTTTTCTCTACCAATTAACTTTGCCGTAAGGATAGCCCAGTGCTTTATGTGACACCTAGCGATGTCATTGGGCTCTATCCACTGTCTGCTTTAGGACCATCCCCCACCCACCCACTCAGTTTCGGTTGTATTGATAAAGTCAGTCTCCACACATTTGTGGATTGAAAACAACATCTTTCACTCCTGCTTAGGAAATATTTCATTATCTTGTAGACAAACTCAAAGCACAAAATGAAAACTGAAAACGGTTCATTCTTCACCCACAGTTAATGAAAGGAATACATTCAGTGACATTAACAAGGTATAGCTAGAAATTCAAATGATGTTAGAAATCTTAGTAATGTTTTCTGTTTTAAACTTATTAGCCAAGATTTTATTGTCCTACAGTTTCGATTATTAAAGACATAGTAGCATAAGTTTGAGATTATAGGGGGAGGTAAGGCAGGGCAGGATGAGCAGTGGGAGGGAGAACTATGGTTGGAATATAAAATGAAATTTAAAAGAAAAAAGAGATTATGGGGATATAATGTCTTTAATGAATGAAAAATAAGATCCTTTTGCATAAACAGTAACATTTTTCAAAGTATAATTAAACAAATGGTGGCATAATAGTAAGTATTAATATAATGCTTAGTTTTCTAATTGTTGTTTGATAATCCCAAACTTGGAGATAGTGCTAGATGCATAGACAAAACAAATTTATGAGCATGATTAGAATGAGAGGTTAAAGACCATCAATTATCTTTGGCTCTCTTTCCTAATAAGTTTTTGCTGGACTTTAATTCTTTAGATTGCTACAGTTCAAAACTAGAGCCTCATGCATGCTGGACACATGATCTAGCAGTGGACTACATGCCCAGCCTAGCCATCATTTCTTAGAATTCAAATGCCTTAATGACAAAGATTTAGTCTTGAATACTTAAAACATGAGCAAAAAAAAAATCCAAGAAGTAGTTTTGTTTTACTGGTCTTAAAATACATCATATTCTGCCTGATTCATTGTGTGAGGTTCTTAAGTGTTTGATAAGGAATGCTGACAATTAGAACTTAAAATTTGTATTTACATAGTTGTCCTACAAATTGTGTTTCAGTTCAACTTGCAAATAGTTTGTGTCTGGAATATTACTATACAGTCCTAATCAGTTTTCCTCCTTCCAAGTCAATTTAATAGCATTTTTGTTGCTATTAAAGCTAATTAAAGGTCATGAAATATCCTAACTACATTTTACCTTCATCACCCATTTGTCACCCATATCTTCACTATTCCAGGTGCACTATAGCTTTGACAGATCTTAGAAGAAGGCAAGCTTCTTGCATCCTATGATCTTAGTCATATTATTCCCTCAACTCAGATTGGTCTCTCTTTTGTGTGGCCCAAATTCCCCTTAAAATAGATAGTAATGATGATTCATGGTCAAAGATGACTTCTCTACCCTGTATATCATCTAAAACAAGTGTTCTTCCTGTCTTCTGATGCACTTATATTCTTCTTTTTATCTAGTTTTCTTTGAAGTCTTCTTAACACACTCTATGACAAGCACTACAACATTTACACTGCTGTATCATAACTTTTGATAAATTGAGTCTTACTAAGGAATGTGGTTTCCTTGCTTTCTTTACCACAGGAGCATGTGGTAAAGGGGATTTCTTCTTCTTCTTTTTTCTTTCTTCTCAGTGGTGCTGTCTCTAATATTTTATTTTTTTCATTTGTATACCAGCCTACTGCTATAACCAGTTCAATTCACAGTTACCTGGTTACTTGCACACTCCTCAGTGCAGTTTCTCTTGCACACACCCACATACAATGACTCCAATATGCTTTTCTCTAACCCTAATAGCAAGGAATAGAAAAGAGAAGCAGGACAATGAAGTATAAGAATCTATGCTCATTCCTTCTGGACCCTGGCTTTATGCTCATGTCACACTGGACAAAGAACCATCTGTAAAGATGAATAGCAGCAAAGTCACTTTACCTGGCTCTTGTGAATATAATACAGAAATATGTGATATATGGAGAGTTTAATATCACTATTGTATTTGGTATTCCCTTAGAGAACTGACATCCTAACATAAGAGCTATTTCAGGAAGACTGGACACAGAGATGTTCAGCAGAGAACATACCATAGTGATTAGCACTGTACTGAATTCAAATCACATCTCAATGTGCTTGGATAAGAGATCTAAGCTTTCTATGTAACAATATACTAGGTGGAGGTGATAACTGCTTCTGATTTTACTGAGTTGTAAATGAGTTAGTACACACAAAATATTTAGTTTTTGTGGTAGGCTGGTGTGTCATTAACACGAACTTAGTTCAGAAGTTCCCATGGAAGTGTCTGTGTATTCTACATTTGATTTTTCTTGTTGTTGTGTCTACCCTCATTTTATTGGCTACCCCCACACATGTTCATGGGGGCAGGTTTTATGACCTCTCTTCTAACATGAAGAAAACTCTCAGGCAGATAGGTTCTGGAAGAAAATGACCTTCCCACCATGAACAACACTGGTTCAGTTCTTCTATTTCTATTTCAATTTATCCACCTGAGAATCTATGGCTTGGTGCCTACCATGGGTCACTGACTGGGAAGCAAACCTTTAAAATCTAAACTTTAAATTTTCTAAAAATCAAACTGCCAAACAGATCAGCCACAGAGGGGGAAAAAAATGTTCTCTTATTAACCCTTCTCGGTCAAGGCCCTTCAGAAATATTCAACAACTTCCAATCCTATGTTAACAGACTGCCCTGTTTATGTTCTACACAAAGAAAAGCAAATCATTAAGAAACAAACACTAGGTATATTTAAGAGAGGATTCTTCTATTAAGAGGAACAAAGTTGGTAAACAGTATACAGCATGGTTCTAGAGCCTTCAGCAGGAGATAGTGGTGAGGTAGTTGTGTATTCATTTCCACAAATATCTGTTGAATGCATTTAACAGCAGCAGCAGATGATGACAGTTAACCAAGGAGAGGAGAGATCTGAGAGAAGATCAAATTCTGACTGAAATACAAGCTGACCTTTTAGAGAATGCTTGAACATAAATTTGAAAATACCCTTTGCAACATGGACAAGATATAACCTATTATAATATATCTCAAAAGTTCTGAAATTGGGAGTTAAAAATATAAGGTGATTATATTTTCTAAATGAAGACAATCTGAAAATTTGTTTGGGTATCCTGTGTAAATCACTGTCCCTTTCCTAGATAAGTGGAATTTTATATTAACTATACTTTTAAGTATAAGATATAGGCTATCCAAATCAGGATAACTCATTGTTGATAAGGTACTTTTCCCAAGCACATGGTTTAAAAAGGGCAATTTATCATACTTTGAAAGTAAAATTGGTGTTTTCCATAATATCGGAAGTCATCCTTTAAATACACAAATACATAATTCATGTGTTGTGGCTCACTGAGTAAGAGAATAATTGACCATATAAACAATACTAAGATATAGATAGTTTTTACATATTTGCCAGAATGTTCTGATTGTCTTCATCCACCTTAGGTTTTAGAGATCAAGTCCCCTTCATTCATAGGCGGAGTCATGATGTTGATTTTTTTTAAAAAAGATAAACACATTTCAGGACCACCAATGTTTTCATAAATACAATTGCAAAAGACCAAGAGACCTCTAGAGCGATTGTATTTCCATGGTGACATGCATAAACAAATAAAACAATTGATTCCTTGGATGTTTGATTAGCAGAGCCTGTCTGATATTTTCCAAAGTTTGCTTGTGACATTCATGATGGGTTCTTTAGAGGGAGTAAAGGACATATGAATGCCAAAAAGACTTTGATACAGGAAAAGATGCACAACTCCTGAGAACTCCCCCTCAGTGTTTTGCTGTTGGGAAGAATAAAAATGTACTTATTTTGCACCTAATAAATATTTCAGATCCATTTATGAATAATCAGTGCAGTTAGCATGCTTTTGTAAAGTCACAAGGTGAAGGAATGGAAAAGGAAAGTACATTCTAGGAACTGAGCCTGTCGCTAGCACGTCGCTGGAAACCCCCTCTGTCCTCACAATAGATTAACTACCCTCTGTGCATACTATATTTTTGTTCAGCTTTTGCTATTCTGAGTCTGGACTGAAGCAGTCGTTATCTGTGGCGGTGCCTGGGTGATTTTCAAGCCGAGCACTACCCACCCAAGTAGCTGTGATACCGGCTTTCACTGAAGCCTTATTACTCTTAAAAGAGCAATTTGGTTGGCTGCACGGCTATTAGGATCACACAGGCAGCCTGAAAGCTGTCAGTACAACTGCTTTCTCATCTTTTCACACAGTCCTGACATCTCTTCTTTTTTCTGCTGGACCTACATTCCTGTTTTTATCATTTTCAATCAAGTGCACGCAGGACACTGAGGAATATTCCCACTGAAAGCAAAGTGGAGAGCAGGAATGATTTTACAGCTCCTAAAGTGGAAACATTGCTGACTGCGGACTGAGTAGCAGGAGCTGGATCCGTGAGAAATGTAGCTTGGCTTAGGGCTACATCAGGGAGCTGCTCCTTCAGCTGCTAAAGATGGCAAAACACCACCTCCCCCCGGCTTCTCAATGATTATTGCTATTTTCATAACCGGGAGGGAAGAGGATGTGAGAAATTTTGTAAAATTCACTTGTGGAAATGTTACCATCCGAGAGAGTGGAGAAAATTACTAGACTCGAACTTCTCTTCGTTTTGATGCTTTTCTTCTCTGGACCAACTCTCTGCAAGCTGACCAGGACCCCCTGGAAAGGCAAACCTTGGAAGGGGGGTAAGTGGTGAAAGTTTCATGTTATAGGTCAAAATGGAGAGAGCAAGGGTAGCTAATGGCAACTTGAGAACAGCTAAGGGGAGACGAGCAGTTTCTGTTTGAATACTGGTTTTTATTTCAGGAAAAGGAATTTGTGTGGTAGGTGGCTGGGAGGAAGAGTTGCTGTCTCTCTCACTGTTATAAATATGTGTTTGCAATTTGGGGGATGCCAGGCCTTCGGTGCACTATGACTGTTTCCAGTGGGGAGTCTCCGGAGTCAGATGCATGCTGTTCATTGCAAGAAGATGTTTGCTCTCTTTGGGATGCTGTCTTAAAAAAAAATGAAATAGATTCAGAAAATTATTGAGTTGTTGGCAGATTCTGTGACATGATCAGAGGGATGTTCAGAGAACAGTGCCACCAGCACTAAATCTGTGGCTGACTCTATCACAGTTGATGTGTTAATAAAGATAAATTATGTTAACTTTAGTCAAAGAGGTATCTGCTGCATGAGGGAAAAGGCTCACAGTACTTTAGAGCTTGGTCATGGATTTTCTTTGGTTGTTGAAAATTTTTGTGCTGTGGATTTTTGAGACGTAGACTCTACCCCTTTTCAAAGTTCAGTTGGTTCTGTTTCACCCGATGACATTTGTTTATATAAACAGAGTTATTGAGCTACGTGTTCTGTGGGTACAGTAAACTAAAATGATGCTGTAGAAATATCCTAGGAGAGTGTGTACACTGTAAGGGAAATCTTGGTGGAAGATTTCTGGATATATTGCTGTGCATAGACCTTCTTTTACCTAATATTTTGTCTCACCTCTAAAAATGTATTCTGTGCCCCCCAACCACTCATAAACACACACACACACACACACACACACACACACACACACACACACACACACTATCTTTGCTTTGATGATCTGAGGTTCAAGAGAAGCAGGTTCATTAACAAGAAGATTTAATAATTTATCACAATATCTCAGCAGGATTTTCTAAATACCCAAGCCCCTTCAGTTTGATCTTCCTCTTCATCCTTTTGTTGCTTTACAGACATTACAAATCTTCTGCCTACACATCTTCCAGGGTGAAGTTCCAACAGACACTTAGCTTAGACTGCTGGTGCACACCTACCAGAAGAGGGGTGGGCCAAATCATCTGGAGCCTTATAAATTATATCACCACATTACTGTATTGCTCAGGGTTATCAATGGATTTTTTCACTTGTGCGCTGCAAGCTGTTATTTATGTGAGCCTGCATGGCAGCTTTAGGTGGCTTGGGATCAAAAGATGTATGGCTGTATCGACTCCAGGAGATGTCAGGAGTGTTAACTTATATTTCCTATATACAGTTTTCAAAGACAGTCAGTAGTTATAACATGTCAAAGTTTAATTTCCTGTGTTAAACTTCAGCAGTGGATACAGACCTCTGAAGACCCAGTGAGAATGTTAAATAGCTGTTAAGTTGCTAGAGGAATGTTGACCTAGTCAAAATGCTTGTGCATGTTCCCGAGCATTTATTCATTCCACGCATCTTCAGATACAGATGCAGGAGATTTCATTTGTAAATCAGGTCTGGAGTGTTCCGTCTCTGAACATGTCACTACTTTTTTTTTCTGATGTACTCTAACTAGCTCAGCTAGAAATATGCTGGCTTGGCTGTATGATGGAGATGTGACTCAGTCAAGTTCAGAAATAGGCAATCATAGCAGCGTATTTTACTTGTTGATAAAAGACATCTTGCATGTGTGGAAAGGCCAGGCAAGTTACTAGAAAACTTTCCATGTGTCGACTTTGCTTTGAAATAATTTCCCTTTCAGTCCCTCTGTTTATCATTGTATATGTGATGCATAAATATGTTGCACAGACTCGGGGCTTCTGCAAATGCAGCCTTGCCTTGATATGCATATGTACATGTTGTAAATATTTATTTATTCATGAGCTTGGCTATTGATGGTGGTGTGTTATCTTTCAGTGGGTTGCAAAATCCTTACTTTTTTCCCTTGGCATATTATGAAGTCTTCAAAAGCATATTTTGAACAAGGATTTTTAAAACATTATTTTACTTTGTAGGAAGTAGGGGGTCTTTTTACTAATTTTTAACATATCTGGCAGAGGTATGGTATGTATGGGGCAGACTGGGAAGGGATGAGTTTTTAGATACCATTCCTTGGGAAGCAATGTTCTAAGGGAGATTATTTGGTTCTTTGGTTTGCTTTATGTCACCACTATCTGTGTGCAGCTGCTTATAATCAAAACCTTTAAAACTTGCACACTATTCCCAAAAGTCCTAAAAACAAGTATCAATAATCAAGAGTTTTCCTCAGAAGTGATTGTTGATCCCTCTCAGTTTTTTTTTTTTTTTTTCACTCTCACATCGCCTGTGTGTGTTTGTCTTAATCTGATTGAGCAGCTGTCAACCTCCATATGGCAACCTGCCCACACTGACAATTTCCGTTTTTGTTGTATTAATAGGAACCGTCATTCTGAAAGAAGAGGTTATTGGGGCAGGAATAAGGTCTGGTAACATCACAGAGCAGTATAGAGCTGTGGCATGGGAAGGGTGGTGCAGACAGCATGCACCAGCCATTGCAGAACAGATATCTGAATACCGACTCGTAGAACACTGATGCAGAATGTTTTTGGCTACCAAGACATTTTTAAGCTTATCAATGAATGTGACTTTCAAATGTAGGTTAGCAGGCCAGCAGGTTTTCTCTGAGGCATAAGGTTTTCTATTTAATCACATTATATGAATTCCTAAAGGGAAGGCAGGTGTCCTGTCTGATTAGTTCAGAGCATAACAGAAGCAATCATAAGAGTTTGTATTCACAATACACTTACTGAAAATCCTAATGACATAGCTGACATCATCTTCATTAAAATTAAAGAAAAACAATTATTTTACATTCAGTTACTGTCAGTGGGAGGATAGAAAAGATAAGACTTAGCTCGGAAAAGCTGCTTCAATAACATAGTTTCACTACACACAACAAAGTACGTCAAATGTAATATGAACATAATAGGAAAATCTGTATTTCCATTACTGATGACTAAAGTGTAAGCTAAGTTTTAATATTTGTGGCTGCTATTAAAGGGAAAATTTGGAGAGCAATTAATATAACACCAAGTAGTTTCAAAGTATAGAAATAGGCAATGTTGACATTAAACATGAGCGTCAAACTTGAGCATTTGATACTGAGTGAGCAATGATGAATCAGAACAGCTACTGCTGAAGCTAAGGGGCGGGGCTATGCCTGACTCTCTCTGTGTGGCCTCTCATTGAAGCACTTGACTTGATTCTATAGGAACTGCCTGCAAGTGTCTGTGGGTTACTAGAAACTTCTCAGTAAAGATGTCGGAGATAATACTGGGAACAGAGCATGAGTTATCAAAAGTTGATGAATCAGAACATTCTCTTTCAGTCCTGACCACACCGCATACATACACTACCTTGATTCCTTTTATAAATTATAGCAGCCGGCTGTCCATGTCTATCTTGGCTAAACAAAGGAAACTTCCCTGGCAGTATCTTTTCCCTTTGTAAATGACTAGAATGTGTTATGAGCACACACAATGCCATTGAGTTATTTTAGTCTCTAGTGCACTGGAGCATGCACACAGGATATTCAGAAAGTGCCATTATCTGCATGGCCCCATCTTACATACTGTCAATTAAAACAGAATTTATTGGAATTTGTGAAGTGCTCTGGACCTTAAAATTTATTTTAAGCTTTTGAAACTATTTTAACCTGTGTAATATCTACAAGCCCATTATCTATCATGACTAAAGTTTTATCCTAGTTAAATGAACTAATGAAGAATGTACTTTGTTTTCTTTGTTTTGTCAAGTAACCCACAAAGCACAGTGCATCACAAAAGATATTAGGATTCAAGAAATATTTTCCTTCATAAAATTTGAACATTTTGAGACTTGAAGAATGGTTCAGTGATTAAGAGCAGGGGTAGCTCTGGTGGAGAACTTGTGTTCATTTCTCAGAACACACATGGCGGCTCACAATTTTCTATAAGTCAAGTTCCAAAGTTTCCCTCTTCAGACCTCTGCAGGTATCAGACACACACAGTGTTGTACACATACACACACGCACACACGCACGCACGCACACCCACACACACAAACACACACACACACACACACACACACACACACACACACAAATGCCAGTAAATACTCATACATGTAAAAACAAAACAAGTAAATTTTAGAAAAAATAGTTTTCAACATGGCTTAGGCTTTGACAAATATTGAATCACCTTAACACTCCCTTATTAGATTTCTACAGTTTTGATAATACTAGGCTCCAGGCCAAATTGGTCAAGTGAATTTTGAATTCAATTGAAGACTATGTGAATCAAATGAATATTTTGAATAGTTAAGAGAGAAGTCTTTTAGCTGTTAAATATTTACTAAAATTAAGGGGCTAAGTTTATTGAAACTAGAAGTATTTATGAAAAAAAGGGGAAATAGCATATTTGAAAAACCTTTATATTCCAAAGACTATAATATATTAAGTGTCTGTACTGTTGTGAAAGCTGAAATTTATTCTTTAGGCATTTGCTTGCCAAGTCCTCAAGACCACCTTCATCCTGAAACACTGGATAAGGAAGGGAACTGAAGGTTCAAAATTTCAAATTTAAAGTAGGAAACTGAGACCAAATATTCAAAGTCCTTACCTGAAACCTTAAAGGTGGCATGCAATTTTGCCCAAAAAAAGGCATGTTTTCCATGAATTATGCGTTGGTTTTTAAAGCTTATGACGCACCAGACAGCAGAAACTTGATCTTGTGGAGTTAGTGAGACAGTCTTATACTTACAAGTGTCCAGGATTTATTATTTCATTTTAATGTGTATATTTTATTGGAATTATTATTATTATTATTATTATTATTATACATGTTGAACCCAGTTCCCTCTTCCTCCCTCCCTGATTTTTTCTATTAAGACATCTTCACTGTGTCATTACCATATTAAAAACTGAAAAAGGTTATAGTTGGTATAATTTCAGAAGGAAGTTATAAAAATCTCAAATCATATTTTTATCATATTGTCTTTCATAGAATATCAACTTACGATAAAAATTTCAGTACCACCATTAATTCAGTTCTTTGAATGCCTTACCTTCTTGGTGACACATGTTGACTTGCACACTGCCTTACTTGTTTTTCCCTTTTGCATAAAATGTATACTGGCTTACAAAGTTTAGAAACAATTGCAGTTCCTGATTAGATATATCTCAATGTCTCTTTATTAGATTACTATTGTAATTTATACTGAAATGTAAGTGACCTGGAATGTAAGGAGTAGGGTTTTTCCTCCTGCTGCTGCCAGTCTTGTCCCGCCGCTGCACCAGCCCCAAATAACAGAGACTCTGTATTTGATATTATGCTGTTGGCCAGTTACTTGTTTCCTATGGGCTAACTCTGTCTTAAGTATTAACCCATTTCTATGTATTTCCACATGGTCTTACAGAGAGCGGAGGAATAGTGGTTCTGTTCTCTCCAGACTCCATCTTTCCTCCTTGTCTCCTAGTCCCTCCTATCTTCCTTTCCTATTGGCCAACAGTGCTTTGTTCATTAACCAGTATGAGAAACATATATACATAATGACATCTCCCATCATCTCCTCTTTTCTATCTAAATAAAAAGAAGGGTTTTAACCTTAACATAGCAAAATATATCACACAATATCCAATAAGAATCACAGTTAACAATATTTAGTCCATTAACATTTAGCAAGATTTAAGAAAATATTTCATCATCTAACCTATCTTTGTGTGTCTAAAGTTTATGTAACTTATCTTTAATCCTATTTAAGAAAAACTGTAACCATAACTATTTGTCTTCAATTCCCTCAAAGATCACAGAAGGATAGTATATAGACTCTAGAAATGACAAAGACATCTTACCTTGTCAGTCACCTAAAGTTCTTCTGTAATCTTCCATCTTCAGCCCATAGGCAATAGTGTGTCTGGCATACTCTTCAGGAAAGCAGGAAACTTTAAACTGTCTTCTTGTATTGGCAGTTTGTCAGTCACTTTTCTCTGTGTCCTGCAGACTGTCTGGCAGACTCTTCCATGAAGCAGGAACTTTGTAGCAATGTCCATCTTGAATCAGTAGTCACTTTTCTGTGGGTCCTGCATGTCCATTTTATACAACATAAAGTCAAACAGTACAGACAACAGCAGTATCTTGTCCAAATGGTTAGTCTTGCTATATTGAAAGCAAATTTCATTACATGTTTCTTCGATATCAATCTTCCATCTTCCTTTCTGGTGCAGATGGTATTGCCAGGAGCATTTATGGATCACTGTCAAGAAAAACCCTAAAGCATTTTAAATTCCATATTATGTAGGTCTTTGAAAGTTTTGAAGAAGTCCTACCTATCTCATATACATCTCTGTGTATCTTGAAAATCTAACTAACTTAACTCTAAGCTTTGACTACAAAATATTCATATCTATACCATAATCCCCTTTTTACCTTTAAAAATATTGGTTGTGATCATTAACCATTTATAACCAACCCCATTTAAATGAAAACAAACATTTATAAACAATATTTGGTAATTTGGGTGTCGTTCTTTCCAAACTACTTCCTGCTTATAGGGGGCACTGACATGGGTATCCTAAGAAGATGCAAAAATCCTGGCTGTAGTCTGCAAGGCTGCTTTGTCCAACCTGTTTTGAATGTTGGATCATCAGGGACTCTGTTTCAGGGGGTCTGGCTTGATCAAACCATATTAGTCTGGAAGGAATCCACAGCTTTTCATTTTCTATAGAAACAAAAATAGAAATCCTTTTCCCCAGTAACTTGTCCTTGAACTTAAATTTTGCAGTCAAAGCATTTTTATAATATATAAATTGGATTGATCTAGCAGCATTTGTTTTATAATCATTAAGCAATGATGTTTATCTATATGACTAGATTTTAAGCACCATGCAAATGATCAAATTAATAGTCCAGTTTTCTTACATACAGAAAATAATTTTCTGGTATATTCATACAAGATATTCTTAGAACCTGGAGAGTTTATTTTCCTGGGTAAATTTATAAAGCCATGCATTCTGTTAATGTAGCAAGAGTTCACTGCATGAAGTATTAGGGTAGACTCTATATATGATCAGTGCAATCTTTGCCATGAAAGAAGTTGACACCAGACTGAGAAAAAGACCAAGATTGTGTTAGGGAGACAGGGACACATTGTTAAATCTCTAATAGCATAGTTAACAGCTGATAATTTAGTGGTCTTCCAAACGATAACTGAAATAGCTTCCAGAATACACATAGGCCTGAGGATAACTTCTGGCTAAGCAGTCCAGTCTTTCATTGATCTAACAGAATATTCTGCTCCTGTGTTAAGATGTCATGAACCTGTTAGCGATGCAAGTACGGCTGTGGGTTTGAGGGTGTAGATCATCAAATAAATGAGTTAAACTTGATGTTCTATTAGCTGAAGATATTTTAAAAAATGATCATGTCTTTCCACTTTTGTCTCCAAGACATCATTAAGGTAATATGTACATCCAAATCTGAGTGATATATACAATATTCCTAACAAATACTTTAAATCATGAACTGTATACAGTGCAGTTGCATGTTCCAGTAGAAACCCTAATTCTGTGAATCTAGTCATTCAAAACTCACTTATTAAATGCTCCCGAGAGAGAAGTGTGTGACAAATTTAATCTATATCATGTTTCTTGAAAAGTTTCTATTGAAAACTGATTACTAGCCTTGGGGTGATTGTGTTGTTGAAATCATCTTAAGTAGTTTTATACTTTAAAATAATTTGCACAATTTTTTTACAGAAATTTTTACTACTTATATAAGACACTGGCATTCATGACAACACACACACATACTCATACATTTTAAAATTCAGGAATTAAGGAACAAGTCCCCCAGAGCACATGGGAAGTGGGGGGGCAGTGAATGGAGAGAGAACTAGGAGAAAGAGAAGGGGAGGAGAGGAAAGCACATGGGACTAGGAAGATTGAGTCAGGGTAGGAATAGAAGACAGAAGAGAGAGAGAGAGAAAGAGAGAGAACATAAAAGAGGGATCCTAAAGGAAGGTCTAGAGACCTACAAGACTGACTCCAACTAACATTTTGAGCAACAGTGGAAAAGCTACCATAAATGCCCTTCCCTGATAATGAGATCAACAACTAATTTCTGCACCATCATGGAGCCCTCATCTAGTGCCTGTTAGAAACAGATACAAACACCCATAACTAAACGTGAGTGGAACTAGAATCCAGATGGAGAAGGAGAGGACAAGACCAGGTTACAGAAAAACATAGAGACAGCTGACCCGAACAAGAAGGAGCTAACAGGCCCCCTGACTGATAGCTGGGAATCCAGCAGGGGACTGACTCAGACCCCCTGAATATGGGTCTCAGCTAGAAGGACTGAGCAGTCTAAGGGACCTCAGACAGTGGAACCAGGATGTATTCCTGGTGCACAAAAGGACCTTGCAGACACATCCCCCATGGAGGGATACTGCCTTAACCTAGAGACAGAGACAGGAGAGACGTCCTAGTCCCTACTTCAAATGACTTGACAGATTTACATGACCCCACTTGGATGGCATAGCCCCATATGTGGAATGGGAGTGGGGGATGGGAGGGTAGGGTGGTCAGGGTGTATGTGAGGGGGGAGAGAGGGGAAGAGGGAGGGAGGGAAAGGGAACTGGGATCGACATATAAAACAAACAATAATAATTTTTAAAAATCAGGAATGAATGTATTTATAAACATCTACTATATAATTAATCCATATTTATGCTGTGGCACTGTAGAATTAACATGCATAAATTATGTAGTTTACCTCAATTACTAGTTATAAAATATATTTTGAGGGGACTTCATTTGGTTAAAAGCATATAATTAAGCCTCAGCTCTCTATGTCCCAAAAAGAGTTCTTCAAATCTTAATTAAATTATTAGATGGCATTTTAGATTTACAGTTATAATTTATATATATATATATATACATATATATATATATATATGTTCAGTGTAATTTTATGCACCTGTTTGAAAAATACTATGTAAATGTGTAGTTATAAGAGTTACATATATTATACGTAACATGCTTTTCCAAAGGAAAACTCTATCTAATAATTTTAATGGATGAGCTAAATCCTTTGAGAGTCAATGTTACTTGTAACTTGGATGAAGTTCCACTTACCCCAAGGGGCTACTGGAATCCCTAAATTGTCAGTTAGTGTCTAGGGAGGTACATTTTTATATGTCCTCTTGGTGACTTAAGTGCTTGTCATTTTCATCCACAAGGTCTTATGTTCAGTACCTTCCTGGTGTCACAGTGAGACTAACTTTAGAGCATGGTCAGTCATGCTTGCTAAACTTACTTGCAATTGCCATCAAGCATAAGAAGCATTGACATTCTACCTATATCTTAAATCTTTGTTAGAGGTGACCTCTGAGGACAGCTTTTCCAACATCTGTGATGCTCAGAATTCTCAAAGTACTGCCTATGTGGGCAAAAATTATGTATGTGTAGAATAATTACCACACATTTTTCCTTTAGAAAATAATTAATTGCTCAAAATCATTTGTTATAACTACCTACACAGTGCATGATATAGAAGAATTAAAACCCAGTGCTCAGGATGTGACTCTGTTGGTACTATGCTTGCTTAATATGTAGAAAGCTCTGGCTTCCATCCCAAGCAACTCATAACTTGGGCATAAACTGAGTACGGGGCCACACACCTGTAATCCCAACACTTGGGAGGTAGAGATAGATGGATTAGAAGTTCAAAGTCATTTTCAATAACACATCTTACATTTGAGGGTAACCTGGTCTAAATGGGTAAAACTCTGTCTCAGAATATGTGAATAATTGTTAATTGTTCAATTTATTGAACACTTCTTGTTTGGAACCATTGCACTAATGCTTCCTGTGAATTATAATATTTGATTTTATTCCTATATACTAGTATTGCTTTTTCATTTGCTTTAAAACTTGAATAGACAAAATTGAAATGTTTTCCTCCTTCATTTGCATTTATCAATCTATATTTTAGACTCACCAAATATGTTACAAATCCTTGCTGTGTTTTTTTTTCCTTTTTTTTTTTTTTTTTTTTTTTTAGCTTAATTGTCATTGAATGAATAAGAATATTATTTCCTGAAAGTGCAATCTTGGTCAATTGCTCCCATAATGTAAACATAAATATCATACATGGTTTAAAATTGTGACATCTGTATAACTAGTAAAATGGCTGAAGAGAAATGACCATGTAGAAAACACAACAATTTTTTTTTTTTAAATCATATACAAGAGAAGCTTAGGCATTTTGAAGATTACCATTTCCATATAGTATATATAAAATTGGAGCATTCACAAGGGCAGAACTGAAATTGAATAAGCCAGGTCCAAATCCAGATGGCAAGGAAAACTTTCAAGCTGTTCTATGTGGAAACTGATTTTTAGATTTCCACGTGATGCGTTGTAAGTTCAAATTAATTTTAAACTTTTAATTTTCCGTAATGTGTCCCCATGATGCCTAGTATATGCTTCCTTGTCTGTATTGTTGCCAGTGCTTCTAAAATGGGCACCAAACAGCTTTTTCCCCCCTCTGAGTTAAATACACCGAGAACAGCACTTAACTGTGTGCATTTTGAACCCTGCTCTATAAAAGTTTCAAGAGATAAGAAGCACTTTTCTTTTGCGGGGTTAGTATTTGTCTGAATAATACATAAACACGGAGAAACATTGGAAATTCTGCAGAGGACCACAGCACAGCTCCAACGTTGAGTTATCATCACAGCTGAATAGCTTGCAATGGTTTTAAACCTCACACCACAGTAAATGTTCATTGTCTCCTGGTTAGAATCCTATTTGAAAGGAGGGTGTGGAGGATGAGACCTTGGTACTCATGGAAGTACTTTAAGGTGTCAACAACAAATGACTGAAAGTGGTGAGAAGGAGCTGGCTGCACAAATGACAGGGGAAGAGACGATGCTGCTTTTCTTAAAAGCACTTGGGGTTTTCCAGTTCATATTCAGCTAACATTGGTTCCAAAATAAATAAATAAATAAATAAATAAAGATAAAACTCATTATTTTTTTCTGTCTTTTCACAATAGCAAAAATTTTGAATAACAAAAGGCTCCCAATATTTAGTGGTTTAAGTGACAGCAATTTTTCATGGCGGAGGTCAATGCAGATTCTTTTATTTCATCTTAAAAATTAATATTAATGATCATAACAATACTCTAAGTATGTCTTTGTTCATATATATATATGTATATACATACATACATACGTATGTATGTATGTATGTATGTATGTATGTATGTATGTATCAGAGTGAGTAGACGTTAAAGAAACTGCGGTGGCTTTAGAAAGCAGGCTGAGAGACAGTTTTATGGATGATATAATGAACCAGACCAGTACCTAGAAGGAGCTATGATTTTTCAATGCGGCAATGGGGCTAAAAGGTGCTTCTGAGTCTGAGATGGGTCCGGATTCAGATCCAGATGGGTGAGCACATGGACAGTTAAGTAGACCTTGTCAAATACGGGGTACCCAGCGCAAACTTCAGAGACAGGCACAGAGTTCTCTGTCTATTGGTGCTGACCCATCGACACTATCAACTGATAGGTTGCTATGAGACCAACTTATTGCACCATTAGGTGTCACTTTATGGGGTCCAATTAAAAGAGTTACAGCCCTTCCTTGGCATAGAGTGACCAATAAGTTCATAGGCCTGTTTTACCTGAAATAAGTAGAATACAGCCATGTGTCCACATGATCTAAATTCACCCTGATAAATTAAAAATGTACACTTAGCATTTTAGGATGATTTCTACCTAGCATGGTTATTAGGTATATCTTCAGGAATTACAGGGTAGAAAAATTCAGTTTGTTTATTTTTAATTCCACCTGCTCAAATTGCAATTATTTTTATCTTTGAAAGTACCTGGTAGGTGTTAATAATTCAGGATTGACAGTTTTATATAATTTGCACACTATAGGTTCAAAACATGAATAATGTTCTAATTGTCTCCAGACATTTTAATGATTTTATGGAAACAGTAATCTTTGATTGAGAAAATGAAATTTGTTTAACTTGCCCAATTAAGACTGAGGATGGTGGGCATTGTGGCAGATGCCTTTAATATCAGAACCCAGGAGACAGAAACCAACAGCTCTCTGAGTTCAAAATCAGCACACAGAAACCCTGTCTCAGAAAAAAATTCAAAACAAACATGATGAAATTAACAAATATCAGGCACTCTCAATATGAAGTCTTGTTAAATAAATTAAAACACCCTGGAATGTATTATTTTATATCATACCAAATTGAAAATTCTCTGATGTAAATTTATTTATTTATCAGATTTAGAATATCATATTATTTCATCATTATGAATACCAGTTATTTGTGTCAACCATAAAAAGAAACTAGTGTAAGTAGACAGCTATTGCAATATTACATGGACTGAATTTAGGGTTGGATGCATTTCTAGATATGGAAATGTTTAATTGCACAACATCATTAATTACTTAAGGAAGGAAACCTTATGTGTAATTATTCTACAACAATTTTCTTTATTTTATTTCTAAGATAATTTAAGCTGACTGTGTAAATTCAGGGGAGCATCAGTTGGCAATACCTACAGTATTTTCTATTCACCAGTATTATAAAAAAAGGTTTAAAATTAAGTTTGTCTAATTGTTATTGATGTGTGATATCTTTATGTCATGTGGAATTCACAAAAAGCCAACTGTCAATAGTTCACATTTATTACATATAAGATACATATTATATAGAGAGCATGTAGCATGTATGATTATATATACTTATTTAATAATCACTGTTTCCATTCTTTTTATATTATGACTAGTGATTTTAGTATATTTATCCACAAATCTGAATATTTACTTGGAAACATTTTAGAGTTATCTCAAAAGGTTCATTGATAAGGCCAAATTGATTACGTCAATAGCTGATTTTTCCACTGAATTGGAACAATAGTATTGAATATTGGAATATGTTTACATTCCAACCCCCATTACATCTGAATGCTGTATTAGCTTTTCTTCCACATTATCAAATAACCAAAAAAGCCCATGTAATTTATGAAGGTTTTGAACTCATAGTTTCAGCCCATGATTGGCTTGCTTTATGCAATAAACATTTGATGAGACACAGCATCATGAACTCATGTGGTAAAAGATGGACTATGCCTTGCAAAATCTGGAAAGACAAAAGGCACAAGGAGACACATCTAGACACTAGTTCACTAAGTTGTCAGTCCTTCAATGAAATCAGCTGTTATTGTCTCTGTGTGTCCATAGAGCCTATTACTTACTCAAATCTCTAGCTCTATATATTGCAGTGGTGACCAAAAGTGACACATGAGTAATCAGAATCCACTTCATACTTATTTCACAAATAACACATAATGTAATTTTCACAACATAGAAAGTTATTTTTAAATAAGATTTGATGTTCCCTATGCCTTATTTTTATTCACACTAACTTAAATGTTAAATAGTTTACTTGGGTTGGCATATATAAATATGTGCTCATAAACCACATATAGCTTGTAGTAGTTCACAGTATTTTTATTTTAATATGTAATGCACATTTTATCAATTTACTTTCAAATTAGAATGACCAAAGCACATATTATTAAAAATCAGAGTGACAGAAAATTAATGGTAGTTAGGAGCTTGCTCAGCAGAGTCAACTTCAGTATTGTAAAACAAAAAGTTTAACTTCTTGATTTTTTTTATTGTTTATTTATTTTTATAACCAAGTCCATTTAAATGAAAACAAACATTTATAGACAATATTTGGAAATTTGGGGATCGTTCTCTCCAAACTACTTACTGCTGGTAAGGGGCGCTGTCATGGGGGATTCTAAGAAGATGCAGAAATCCTAGCTGTAGTCTGCAAGGCTGCTTTGTCCAGCTGTTTTGAATGTAGGATCACCTGGTACTCTGTTTCAGGAGGTCTGGCTTGATCAAACCATATTAGTTGGAAGGAATCCACAGCTTTTCATTTTCTATAGAAACAAAAATAGAAATCCTTTTCCCCAGTAACTTGTCCTTGAACTTCAATTTTTGAGTCAGAGCACTTTTTTTTAAATTTATTATTTTACATGTCGATTCCACTTCCCTCTTCCTCTCTCCCTCCTTCTCTCCCTCCCTCCCTCCCTCCCTTTTACCCTCTCTGCCCTCTCACATGCACCCTAACCACACTTCCCTCCCATCCCCCCACCCCAATTCCATATGTAGGGGAATGCCATCCAGTTGGGGTCATGTAGATCTGATAGGTCATGTGAAGTAGGGACTAGGGCTTCTCTCCTATCTCTAGATTAAGACAGTTATCCCTCCATGGTAGATGTGTTCGCAAGGTCCTTTTGTGCACCAGGGATACATCCTGGCTCCACTCTCTGAGGTCCCTTAGACTGTTCAGTCCTACTGGCTGAGACTCATATTCAGGGGAGCCTGAGTCAGTCCTGTGCTGGATTCCCAGCTATCAGTCTGGTGGCCCGTTAGCTCCTCCTTGTTCAGGTAAGCTGTCTCTATGTGTTCCTGCCACCTGGTCTTGTCCTCTCCATCTGCATCTGGGTTCTAGTTCCGACTCAGTGTTTATATATGGGTGTTTGCTCCTGTTTCCAACAGGCATAGATGAGGTCTCCATGGATAAGTTAGTTGTTGATCTCACTATCCGGGAAGGGCATTTATGGTAGCCTTTCCACGGAAGCTCAAATTGTTATTTGGCAGCAGTCTTGTAGTTCTCTAGACCTTTCTTTGTGTTCAATTTTATCTTCAAACCAATATTGGCTCCCTCTTTTATGCTCCTTCTCTCTCTCTCTCCTGATTTCTACTCCTAACCGGGCTCAATCTTCCTGGTCACACGTGTTTTCCTTTCCTCCCCCTCGTTTTCTCCTACTTCTCCATTCGCTGCCACCCCCCACTTCCCCTGTGCTCTGGGGAACTTGTCCCTTCCTGGTTCTATGAGGGACTTTATATGAGTCTCTTAGAATACACCTTGTATCTTAGTTCCTCTGGTGGTGTGAATTATAGGCTGGTGATCCTATGATGTAGGTCTAAAATCCATATATGAGTGAGTACATACTATGTTCCTCTTTTTGTGACTGGGTTACCTCATTCAGGATGGTTTCTTCAAGTGCCATCCACTTGCCTGTGAATTTCAAGATACCATTATTTTTTTCTGCAGAGTAATAGTCCATTGAGTAGATGTGCCACATCTTCATTATCCATTCTTCAATTGAGGGGCATCTAGGTTGCTTCCAAGTTCTTGCTATTATAAATAGTGCTGCTATGAACATAGTTGAACAGATGTCTTTGTTGCATGGATGTGGATCCTTTGGGTATATGCCTAAGAGGGATTTTGCCGGGTCCTGTGGTAAACTAATTCCTTTTTTCCTGAGGAACCGCCATACTGATCTCCAAAATGGCTGTACGAGTTTACACTCCCACCAGTAGTGGAAGAGTGTTCCTCTTTCTCCACATCCTCTACAACATGAGTCATCATTGGTGTTTCTAATTTAGCCGTTCTGGCAGGAGTAAGATGGTATCTCAAGTTGTTTTGATTTGCATTCACCTGATAGCTAAGGTTGTGGAGCCCTTTCTTAAGTGTCTTTCAGCCTTTTTGATTTCCTCTATTGAGAATTCTTTCTTCAGTTCTGTACCCCATTTTTTATAGGGTTATTTGGTGTTTAGTTGACTATTTTCTTTAATATTTTGGAGATCAGCCCTTTGTCGGATATAGGATTGGTGAACATCTTTTCCCAGTCTGTCGGCTGCCGTTTGGTCTTGTCCATTGTGTCTTGTGCCTTACAGAAACTTCTAAGTTTGAAGAGGTCCCATTTATTAATTGTTTCTCTCAGTGTCTGTGCCCCTGGAGTTATGTTTAGGAAGCGATCTCCTATACCAATGTGTTCAAGGGTACCTCCTATTTACTTTTCTAAGAGGTTCAATGTGGCTGGATTGATGTTGAGGTCTTTGATCCATTTGGACTTGAGTTTTGTGACCTTGAAAAGATAACAATCAACACTATATGGAAAAACAAAAGTCCCAGGATTGCCAAAACAACCCTATACAATAAAAGAACTTCAGGAGACATCACCATTCCTGACTTTAAGCTCTACTACAGAGCTATAGTTCTGAAAACAGCCTGGTATTGGCATAAAAATAGACAGGTAGACCAATGGAATCAAATTGAAAATCCTGATATTAACCCACACACCTATGAATACCTGATTTTTGACAAAACAGCTAAAATTATACAATGGGGCAAAGACAGCATCTTCAACAAATGGTGCTGGCACAATTGGATGTGAGTGTGTAGAAGACTGCAGATAGACCCATGGCTGTCACCATGCACAAAAATTTTTTGATTCTTTTAATCAAAATTGAGTAAAAAGCTTTCCTGTAGCCAAAGTGAATGGTGATGTTTAAAGTTGAACATGCCATAATTTACTCTGCAAAACCATAAACATCTTAGCTTAAAATTAAGTTGCTTAAATATCATTGTTACCAGGTGATGTTAATAAAACTTAAATTTAGTCAGACAATATGTGAAAGTCAATGAGTTTAGACTAAATCACAATCTGAAAACATTCCTGTTACTTACAAATCTTTCATAGCCATTATCTTCTGGAGAACTAGTAAGAAAGAAGTCACAGATAATGAAGAACAGTGAACATTTTGACAAATATTTTAAGTAATATAATATAAAGAAATAGTGGCTGATTCACTAGGGTAAAGGAGTGGAAATGATTACCTTTTGCATCTTGTAGAGATAAGCAAAGATGTGGCTTATGTTTCAATGAGGAGGGGAAGAATTCTTTTACCTGCCTATCTTTGACCCAAAATAGGGGACAAATGAAAATGGAGATAATCCCAACACTTGGGAGGCAGAGGCAGGTTGATCTCTGTGAGTTTGAGGCCAGCGTGGTCTGCAGAGGTAGTACAGGTCAGGCTTCAAAGCAATACAGAGAAACCCAGTCTTGAAAAACAAACAAACAAAAAAGAGTTTCCATATGATACATCAACTTCATGGACACTAACACTATGTTACTAGAAATTTGAGCATAATACAATGTTCGTCATGAGAGAAATTTTTTCTACGTGTCCATCATATCCTCATGTTCTATTGTCATATAAAATGAAATAAAATAGTCTCATGACTATTTTATGAATGAATTTGAAGATATAACTATAAATATTTTTGTGGCAACTTAAAGATTTGATAATGCTCCATCATTACATATCAATAAAAGTCTTTTTAAATTTTTCTTTGAAGAAAACATTCTAAAGTTGTATATTGTCTAATATGAAATGTATCACTTTGTTTTATTAAATATGTCACTAATTTTCATATATATATCCAACCTTGTAATGAATGACAGGATACAAACTCTGAAAGCGATGACTAAGCGTTGGCAGTGCCACAATGATAGACTAGCCAACTTTGAAAAAAATCTCACAAGATCCAAGGAAGGCATTTTACTTCACAGTCCAGGCTCAGCAAATGCAAGAATGTAATGTTCCATTTTTTTCTAACTCTGATCAATCCCCACATGATGGAGTCAGGTGGTACCACACAGGTGCTCTGTGATGGACACAGTACCAAAAGACTTGTCACTCTGGTCAGAGCCTCCTTCATTTCCTCTGTGATCTGTGGCTTTGACAATGCAGAAGAGAAGCACAGGCATGTTTTCTGTTCTGCAAACTCTATGAGCTCTTGCAAGGAGTTATTTCCATAATAGATTGTAGTCTCAACATTAATACACTGGTTAATCCAAATTGAAAAGTAATTTCCTGGGCAGGAGAGTCAGCTTGACAGTTTAATGTGTTTCCTGCTCTGGAAGAAGGCTACAGTTCATTTCCAAGCTCTAATATCCCATGGTTACAACTGCCAGTAACTGCAGCTCTGTGCCCTCTTCTGGCTTCTGCAGGCAGTGGCTTACACATGGGTAATACACGCACGCACACACACACACACACACACACACACACACACACACACACACACACATGCATTAGAAAAACATTTTCACAAGTAATTAAAATTTAAAACACCATATATACACAATTAAAAATAAGATAAATAATGTAAATAATATCCTTCTGGTTAGACTTTTTTTCCAAATTGGATTTAAAAAATTGTATTTTATTTAGAGTTCTCTTCAAATTCCCTTGGATATGATCTTTCAAGAGGACAGAGTAGGGAGCAAAACACAGATATGTCCAGTTGAGTCTATGGGTAGATTAACTTCCTAGGCAATCAAAGGTGGTAGAAAGAATAGAAAGCATTTTCTACTATGAGGGGCCAACTTTCATTGTGATTTCCCTAAAATAACTATTTTTGTAGTGTTAAGAATCATTTCCTAATATTATCTAACATGCCTTCATGCAGCCTTTTTATTTTTCTCTTCTTGAAATGTTTCTTGAAAACTTCTCTATGCTTAGATTTATAACAGAAAGTGGTAAGCATATTTTCTAGATCCTGCTGTAACAGAGGCACATTTTTTAAAATAATATTTAATGTTAGCCTTTCAAAACCTAAATGTACACTTCTACCATGTAACATTTGTTAAAAATAGCGAATAAAACATCCACTTTATGACTATTTTTGGGTGAAGACAGCAAGCTCTGAATTTCAATAACCTGTCCACACCAGAATTCTATTTTAGATGTCTAGATCTCATCAATTCATTCTGATATTACTTATAAATGAAAATACCAAATGTCCTTTGCTTTGTCAGTGAGGAAGTAGTTTACACTTAACAAATGGTCCAGTGATGTCTATTTGGAAGCTTCATGACATATTAATGTAGTTGATGAGGTACAATTTGTTGTGGGGCTGCATCTGATTAATGGATTGCTATCTACCACAGTTTCATCTGCAATAGTAGTCCCATAATAAATGTTCATGGCTAGACAGTGCTAAATGTGCTCTATCGAAATCATTCGTTACTTATAACAAGTTTCAGTCTATATGAATCAAATGTTGTTTATGGTTCGCTTCTGTGGGGATTTATCATTTGGAAGCTTTTCTCCACTTCAAGTGGAGTCAGTAAGATATAGATTTCTTGAATAAGTTGTTTGAATCATGGGTGGTCAGGTATAAAACAAATTTACCACCAAGGTACCTATTACCAAGTTATATAGAATAGTAATGATGAAATGTGCTTTTAAACTTTCTCCTGATTCTATTTTTTTTTTAAAAAAATGTGTTTTGTATGTGATCACAGTAAAAAGTCATTAAAACAACAAATAATCTGAAAACTATTTGTCATTCAAGAAAATTCATAAGAGACGCTTTATTATCTGAAAGTAGGAGTGACTTTTCTTCACATAGTGACTCCAGTCCCTTACTCTTGCATGCTGTCTCTTGAAGAGGAGCTTCTATTTTTTATGTATAACCTCTCCTCACTCCTGTTCCATCAAACTTTGATCCCATTTTGTTTTCTTTTCTTATGACTTTCACCCCGTCTGACTCTTAGTTTCTTTGCAGTTCTAGATTTTATGGTGCTTAGCTTTCAATTTGAACTACTCAGCCCTTGGTCGGTCCTTGTTCAGTTACAGCTGGCATTCTGCAAGCATTATCAAAGTCCCCTCTAAAATCTCTCTGCAGGTAAAATTAGCATCAGTATTTGTGCTCAATCAAAGAACTACAATATTTATGATCATATACGTTAATTATTTGATTGTTTGTATATGTTCACACACACACACACATAATCCTGGATCAAAACATTTGAGATTGTTCTTACAGTACATTTTTTTAAATGCTAGATTTTTAAATATTGAATCAACTTCTAGGTTGACTGACAAATCTTAAAGTCATTTTTGTACTTTATATAAAATATTTTTGTGAGAAAAGATATTTTATACCCTATACTAAAGTTTATATGTAGATTGACATATGGTTGCAGCCAGACAAAGATCCTATTTTACAATTGCATATCTGGTTTGGTTTACATTTTCTTTAAAATATATTAATGAGACTTGTTAGATTTTTATTAAAATGTATAACAATATGTGTTCAGGTATTTTGCTAAAAGTACAATTTTAAATCCAATATAAATCCATAAAAATTCTTAATATTTGAAGATTATACAAAAATATATAGGGGGCATAATGCAACATGTCAAGTATGTTTGCTCTTACTGTTTTTGTTTGGCTACATTCTTCTTTTATTCTGTTGATTTTCCTCTAGTAGAGAATTTACAGAAATATGTTTTGAGGGATATAATTTAGTGTTAGAAAACTTGAGAGGATTAAGTACCAAGATGTTTTGCCTACATGTGTGTATGTGTACTAGCTGTGTGCTGGTATCCATAGGAGTGAGACAAGTGCACATGTTCCTCTGGAATTAGAATTATGAATGGTCCTTAGCTGACGTGTAAGTACTGGGACTTGAACCTGCATGCTATACAAGAGCAGGTATTGCTCTTGACTACTGAGCTATCTCACCTGTCCCTGAAATATTTAAGTCAAGCATTAACACAAGAAACATTGTTTTGAAATTTCAATACATTTTCTGTATGCTTTAATATTTTACATTTGAAATCATGCTATAAGTCCTTCACTTTATGTTAAATATAAAATTATACTCCCATTGACAAAAATATAATTTGCAATGTCTGTATGATGATACATACTATGACTACACATTTTTAAATAACTTTTCTTACATACATAAGTTGAATATCATATGAATGTGGATAATTTTATATTGGGTCACAGATATTACTTTTTTGTGCATAGCACTGATACCAAAATATATATTTTATAAAAATAGATAATATTTCATTAAAAATGACAAAAAAGTATGAGTATTCTGAGTATGACTTGAGTTTCCTTCTGTGGTTTGTAAAATGACCAGGTAAGTTAGTTGCCCTCATGGACAAAGCAGAAAAGAGTCCATGTCACTGATTCAAATGGCGGATGAGCTCATGCATATTCCCCAGTCTCATCTACTATTGACTGGTAGTCAGATCTGAGCATCTTTCCATAACTCTGCTTTGAGGCATTTAAGATTTACTTGTTCTCCAATGCTTATTGAAATCCTCATATTTTAGTGAGTGTTCAAATAGCTTGAGAAGCAAAACAAAAAGGGTTATTTATTTCAAATTAATAAACATAACAAAGTTCACCTCATCAAAACAGAACTACTACAGCTTGCTGAAATATGGAAGAATGAGAAGAAATTTAAAGAACTTTTAAAAAAATCCACAGACATGCTGATAATAATAGAGCTCTTGATTAGTTATTAATAGAATATCCTAGAATGGTTTTCCTACTTAAATCTACAATGTGCTTGAAAACCAACTATACAAGTGGATATTTAAGCTTAATTTTGCATTTTATATATTATTATTACTAAACATTTTTAGACATGTCAATATATTTCTACTTCAGTTTCTTCTACTGACATTTTAAATGTTCATTAAATTCATCTAAAAGTTATATTGCATTCAGCAATTTTAGAATCACTATGTAGTGATTATTATGAGCCTAAAATAATGTTTTTGTTATAAATGAAACACTAATTGGCAATGTATTGATTTTTGCAACATATTTACTTAGGCAATAGATTAAGTTTAGATGCTGTGCTTCAAATGTTTGCAAAACGGTTTCATTTTCTCCACAGTATACAAGTTGGAAGACACATGCTTCCATGAACTATGAGCCATAAGGTGTATTAGAAGCCATATACTGTTGGTACATACAGAACTGTTTTAGGAGTGTCAAGAGAGATTACAATGTCAGAGAAAAGAGTGATTGTCCTGAGGCTGCACATTTCATTTTGAAGAATTGTGAACTTGGGGCAAGACACTTCTGCTCTGTGTATAAATGTCTTCTTTCCCACTGGATTTCTGTAAGTTTTCCCCTGGGGATATTGTCCTTGGAAAATTTCAGTCTGGTTTATTGTTCATTTAGAGGGACTAAACGTGTGTGTGATAAATGCTAGGTTCAGTGTTACATTGAAGATGAATTTGATTTGGGTTCCCTTCCTCTTCTTTTGGGTATGACAATAATTAGATGTTACAATCCCTTATGTGCACAATGTTATTAATTTATGCATACCAAAGCTATATTTGTGTTCTCATAATTTATTAGTGCTTCCATATCTAAGAGTTTAACACATATCATTTTTATTGTACATCATCTTTTGAAAATTCATTAATATAGGATATAAGATGATTATTCCTTTCGTTATTACCATCAAAATTTGTCTGCCAACTCTGTTATATATTTACTAGCTCCTAAATTCTAATACCAAAATTAAATTGATAAAATTAATATTATGTATCAAAGTGTGATTCTATAGCAATAAATAAGGTGATTGCATAGTTATACTAATTGATTTTGCTATTAGGAAAGGCCATGTGAAAGTAGACTTAAAATGGAAAGAGTTGTGGGTTTCTCATGATTTTGGTTGTTAGGTATATTCTAACTTATTTAGGGGTATTGTGTCTTCTAAAATATCACTTTCTGTTCATTAGCTGAATTTGCTATATTTTCTAAAGGTCAGAATATTATAATACTGATTTTTTTTATTCTGCTGAAAAATATCACAAATGAGGATATCTGTCCTTCAATTGAACTTATTAGAAATATTACAGTAATAGAGGCAAACTCTTGGAAGTTGGAAGACTGAAAATTTCTAGTCATGTCTTACCATAATACTGATATTCTCTTTATCCTGCAATGGTGTAGGTTCTTTCTGTATAGAGCCTGTATTTTCCCCATCCATAGGTCAAATCCAGCTTAGAGCTTGCTTTTTTGCCAGCATCCACAGCTCAGGATGTAAAGACATTTCATTAAATGTTGTGTACAATTAAACAAAGAAAACTCTGTGTTTGGTGCTTTATAAGCCCTAGAAAGCATCTGATATTTACCATCAGTCATTTTGTAGAAAAGCAGGATTCTGCTGGTTCATTTCCTGTTATGTTGGAGTGTCCAAACGGATCATTTAACTCAGTATTAATATAACACCAGTGTTTAAGGCATAAGAAAGGATGCCTTGAATATTCAACAGTAATTTTCAAACTGTGATTGTAGCATTCAAAAACATTCCTTTATTTGTAGCTCAATTTTGTCCCACCCTCTCAGACATAGAAGAGATGACTCTTCTCCTGGAAGTAAGAGGTGACTGCCACGCAGGCTCATATCTCCAAGACAGAAAATTGGGAGAAACTGGGGTAACTCTACCCCTCTAGTCCAACAGTGGGCTCTACTTTTTCCATACCCAATGTAGAGAAAGTTAGGAAAATAGCTTTGCCTGTGGTAAAAGGAAAACACTCAAGCAAATATCTATTTCTGCCACATTTCACATGTGACATTGAAAAGGCCATTCCCAAGGATGATGTAATTTGTGCTGAAAAATTATTTTTGGAGAATCTTTTAGTCGGTTAGAAGGGCTGAATGCACACTATGCTGTCTTCCAGTCATCAAGCAGAATAAACCTTCCCATCCACATAGAGTTTTTTTCAGAATCTGTAACAACTTTCAGACTTCAGTACAACATTTTCTAGCCATTTTCCAATACACTCCCATGTCCTCACCTAAATATACCCTGACTTCCTAAGTTTCAATTAGAAAATAAAATATCCCCATTAGACTCAAGTATTTGAACACTTAGTCCCAAGCTATAGAATCTCTTCAGGAAAATAATGAAACATTTGGGTCATTGGACAAAGCCATCATAAGTAGAGCCCATGATGAGACTAAAGTGTTATAGGGAGCCTCGTTTCTTCCTCTTATTTGTCTTAGTGATGCAAGCTGCAGTGACTTCTACTTCACACCCTTTCTGCTAGTAAGGTAATTAGCCTATATAAATTGCTGCCCCCCCTCAAATTGCTTATTTTCAGGAATTTAGTCACAACTAATAGGAATTTATGAACACTCATAATAAGGAAGTGAGTTGCTCATTTCCTAGTTGATTATATAGATTTATTGCCAATCTAGTTATGTTTTGTCTATAATGTTTTGCTTTTTTCTGAAAGCTATGTCTTTATGGACCTTATATTTTTATCCTTTGCACTATCATAAACTGAGTTGGGTCATTAATTTTTATCTATATCATGAAATAGTGAAAAATCTTGTCACAATTTAATGGGCCACAAAAGAAAACACATGGCACACATGTCAGTGACAAAGACTTTTATTTCAGCACAAAACAATGTATGAACATCCATGTAATCTTAGGTGCACTGAAGCTAGGTTCAATGGGACTGACATGTATAGACCCTGGTATCTCTATACAGTCTCCATTTTAGGAGATCTGGGTCTCTACCTAAGTCTTATAAATGAATACAGCCTTATGTTCTGGAAGTCTACAAGCTACCAGCAAATCTTCCACTTTCTTTGGAGGCTTCAAATTTCACATTCATTTTGACACATAAAACAAAACGGAATCTGTGCTAGGTTAGCAAGGTAGAAAAAAAGCACAGTATACACAAGGAAAGCATGTCTCTAATATTATGACTAGATGACTATAGTTTTCAAAATTTGTCAGGTCAATATTAGATATGATAAAATTAAAAGTGCTTTTTCATTCCGAGAAAACGGCAATCATGATTTCCAATAATAGCACAACTTGAAAAGCCAAGTTTATGGAGGTTTATAATGACTAAATGTTTTAAAATTAGATTGTTACATCATTTTAACATGTAAATAGGATGTTTATCAGATAAACACACATAGGCCTGCCTTACATTTTTCTATAGAGTATATATATATATATATATATATATATATATATATATATATATTTTTTTTTTTTTTTTTCAAATAGATGAGCATTAAAAGCCAGTCTCACCAAATACAACGTTTCAACAATTACCTTACATTAAGTTTAGAAACCTGATGTACGGACTTGTTCAAGCTAGATTCATGAAGTCTCACCTCATGATTTAGGCTACAGCATATTGGTCTAAAAAAATTCACATAGACCAAGTGATCTATATTGGTGCTCTCTGCCCTAGAAGAATGGAAATGAAAACAACCCATAAGAAGGACTTAAAGTATAATTCTGTCATTTTTTTCTCTGATTTAAATACAAATATGGCTGTCTATCTCCAGCACAAATTCCCAGCTTTGTGCAATACAGATTTGTCCAGTGAATGAGAGGCTGGCAGCGCATAGACGACCATCTGTTTAAGTAGATGTATACGAAGACTAGAACACTGCTGAAAGGGAGTTTCTGCATGACAACTTTCAGAATAGAATCTAGACCTTATAGAGGAAGATGCTTCAAAGACGGGCATCTGCAGTACTCCATAACAAAGAGAAGAGAAGGCTAGGCCACTGTATGGAAGACCATTGTGACTGAGCCTTGACAGTAGAAATTGGCCTTGAAGAAACTGCTGGGCCCAGAAATATAGTAGAAAGGGGTTATTTTGTGAGACAAGTGAAAGTCTTGGAGCTATCAAGAAATTGTTGAGGCAGGTATAATTTCATGCATTCATTTTTGAAAATTAGAATTCAAAATCTCTTATGACATTTGTCATGATCTCATTGTGTCCAATGATTGAGCATTTTGATATTTCTTCAATCCATATTTTGTGTGAGCTTCCCCCTCCAATCATTTTCAGATAGCTTCCTGCTTTTCTATTTGAATATGTCAGTGGGTTATATTTATTTTAGCTATATAAAATAATAAATTTGTAAGCTTTTTTAAAAAAATAAAAACTGACTTCTTTAACTATGTTTAAAAAATCATCATTTTAGTAAAATTCTGGTTTGTTTAAACTAAATAATAGAAACTGTAACAAAAAACAAAATAGTGCTTTAAAATTGAGAGATACACATCCACGATTCCTTTTTCTGTCTAGGAATACCGGGCTTCAAGGTATTACAAGCTTTTCATTTTAACTTAATTAATGTTTATTAGGACAAATAAAACAGTGGAGATGTGATATGTATGACTCCAGAAAAGAGAGCAGTATTTTATGAGTGCCTATTAGAGTAGTGGGATATTTTCAGAAAGACCTTAAAAATGAACAATTCCACGGCACTTAGAATCAGTAGTCCCTGCAGTCATCAGAACTTTTCAATCAAAGGAGTGATCGTCTTTGAGATGGACTTTTCAGAGGTTAAAAGTCAAGCAGAGGCAGACATCTGATGTACAGAGCACGGCACATACAGTAGCCTGTGTGAACTCTGTAGCTATTTCAGAAACGGCTTTGCAGCTTAGTCACTGATTACACAGAGCAAATGAAGGGTGAAAAGGAGAAAAGATGCCTTCAGGAGTACTTTTGATTCCAGAGAATGAGGAAGTGAATATGGTTTAGGAAATGATGCATTCACTTAGGAATAGTTCAATTTGAGTTAAATGCCTACTGGGTATTCAAAAATGTGTTAAGTGAAAGATTGGAGTAAAGGGAATGGCATGGAAGCTATCTAGAAGTCATAATAACTTTAGATATCTATGGCATACTTTACATTTCAGGATGTATGTAGGGTGATATATATATATATTTATACATGCATATATTATTGTACTTAATAATATATATATTATTGTACTTAATCCACATTAACCCTAATGTGGTAAATATTCCTGTATGCATTCTTGTGTATGCAAATGATATTTTGTGTTCCTGAATAACTTAATATATACTTATTTTTTTTCTAGTTTTCAATTACATTTACATATGGGTAATTGTAAAGATTGTGTGGAGTTTATCCCTCAGCTCTATTACATTTTGTGGTAATTGTTCACATTTGGAATGTGACCTACACTAAAATGATAACTAATGAGCATGGCTCTAGCCAAATGATGGGACAAACTCAGGATACAAGGACATGTTGGTGGAGAGAGCATGGTTCATGCAGACTCGACAGAAACTGCTGCAAAAATCATGCTGTGCATGACCCAAGGCTTGAGACAGACTAGCTAAAACTAGAGGAAAGCATCCCTCAGTAGTCCACTCTTGTGTCCTCCCTCT